>NC_059207.1:24813985-25529819 GCF_020615455.1 Coregonus clupeaformis
ATTTGACTGCCGTCATGACCCGTGACCGCCGGTGTGGCGGAAATACGGTCATCATAGCAGCCCTATACAGTTGAAGTCGGAAGTTTACATACACTTAGGTTGGAGTCATTAAAACTCGTTTTTCAACCACTCCACACATTTCTTGTTAACAAACTATAGTTTTGGCAAGATGGTTAGGACATCTACTTTGTGCATGACACAAGTCATTTTTCCAACAATTGTTTACAGAGAGATTATTTCATTTACAATTCACTGTATCACAATTCCAGTGGGTCAGAAGTTTACATACACTAAGTTGACTGTGCCTTTAAACAGCTTGGAAAATTCCAGAAAATGACGTCATGGCTTTAGAAGCTTCTGATAAGCTAATTGACATAATTTGAGTCAATTGGAGGTGTACCTGTGGATGTATTTCAAGGCCTACCTTCAAACTCAGTGCCTCTTTGCTTGACTGATATCATGGGAAAATCAAAAGAAATCAGCCAAGACTTCAGAAAAAAATGTGTAGACCTCCACAAGTCTGGTTAATCCTTGGGAGCAATTTCCAAACGCCTGAAGGTACCACGTTCATCTGTACAAACAATAGTACGCAAGTATAAACACCATGGGACCACGCAGCCGTCATAACGCTCAGGAAGGAGACGCGTTCTGTCTCCTAGAGATGAACGTACTTTAGTGCAAAAAGTTTAAATCAAACCCAGAACAGCAGCAAAGGACCTTGTGAAGATGCTGGAGGAAGCCGGTACAAAAGTATCTATATCCACAGTAAAACGAGTCCTATATCAACATAACCTGAAAGGCCGCTCAGCAAGGAAGAAGCCACTGCTCCAAAACCGCCATAAAAAAGCCAGACTACGGTTTGCAACTGCACATGGGGACAAAGATCATACTTTTTGGAGAAATGTCCTCTGGTCTGATGAAACAAAAATAGAACTGTTTGGCCATAATGACCATCGTTATGTTTGGAGGAAAAAGGGGAACGCTTGCAAGCCGAAGAACACCATCCCAACCATGAAGCACGGGGGTGGCAGCATCATGCTGTGGGGGTGCTTTTCTGCAGGAGGGACTGGTGCACTTCACAAAATAGATGGCATCATGAGGAAGGAAAATGATGTGGATATATTGAAGCAACATCTCAAGACATCAGTCAGGAAGTTAAAGCTTGGTCGCAAATGGGTCTTCCAAATGGACAATGACCCAAGCATACTTCCAAAGTTGTGGCAAAATGGCTTAAGGACAACAAAGTCAAGGTATTGGAGTGGCCATCACAAAGCCCTGACATCAATCCTATAGAAAATGTGTGGGCAGAACTGAAAAAGCGTGTGCGAGCAAGGAGGCCTACAAACCTGACTCAGTTACACCAGCTCTGTCAGGAGGAATGGGCCAAAATTCATCCAACTTATTGTGGGAAGCTTGTGGAAGGCTACCCGAAACGTTTGAACCATGTTAAACAATTTAAATGCAATGCTACCAAATACTAAATGAGTGTATGTAAACTCCTGACCCACTGGGAATGTGATGAAATAAATCAAATCATTCTCTCTACTATTATTCTGACATTTCACATTCTTAAAATAAAGTGGTTATCCTAACTGACCTAAGACAGGGAATTTTTACTAGGATTAAATGTCAGGAATTGTGAAAAACTGAGTTTAAATGTATTTGGCTAAGGTGTATGTAAACTTCCGATTTCAACTGCATATGCCTTAATTTCTCAATAATATAGACTCTTAAAGGGTCTAACACAGTCTACGCAAAGAGCCAACGGAAGATTTAGTATTTTTGAAACGGCGGACACTGATTAGTTGCCATACTTCCGAGAACACAAACACTTGCATCTTTCATAGCGAGCTAGCGAGGGACTGAGAAAGAGGGGAGGAGCACATTATAAGCAGGTCGGCCACCAGGCAGACAGTCAGAACCGTGCACTAGGCCTATCTATCGGTAATCAAAAGCTGTATCTCGCAATGGAATGCTGTATCTGGCAATTTCTCGGCTTGCAATGTCTCGCAATTTCAGTACAGCAGCGCCTATCATCAATGAATAGACCGAAGACTGAACACCCACTCGCATCATTAGCGAAGGGCAGGCGAGCCAGCGCGAGGGAAAGAGAGGAGGGGGCAGGCAGAAAGAATGTCTTAGTAATCTGTATCTCTCAATGTCTTGTTTTGTATGCCTCGCAAATTCACCAAAGTAGCCTAAAGTTCGCCTCTTCCTCTCTGGTTTTACGTAAATGACACAACTTTCCCCAGGCCTTTATTGGCTACCGTTTAGCTAGCCTATAACACGGAAAATAATATGTTTTGTGATAACTGCAATGTGATTTTAATTCTGTGGGGGGGAAAAAACAAAAAAAACGTTGTTTTTCTGTAAGGAATTTTTCCTAATGTTAAGGATCCGAACTTCATTTAAACGTTAGTTCACACCCCTGGTGTAGAGCCCTTTAGCTTTCATTTGACAAGCTCCTATGAACTTGACATGTTGGTGCTCATGGAAATGACCTTATTGCTTCATTATAAAGTGTCATAATGCTCTATAACAGCATCTATAAGGTGCCGTTTTAAGAAATATAACACAAACATGATGCTTCAAATAAACTGTTGTGTTTTACTGAAACTTCAATTTCAGTCAACATCATACAGCACCCATATTTTTCTTGTGTCTGACAAGTATTTCTTTCTATGAAAGAAGCACACACACAAACTCTCTCTCTCCATCCCTCCATTCAGTCTTTCAGCCTGCTGTGATTTCAAGGACTCTGTGGCTTTGTCATCTCTCGCTGTTTCCAAGGCAACCAAAGCAAACACATTGCCGGGAGAGAGAGTTGGAGGGTTCACTTTAACAGCAACACACTCCACAAACACAGACACAACGAACTGAACCATTGCGACGAAGAACCATATATTAGTCTGTAGGATTCAATTGTTGAAAATACAGACAAAGCAACATGCCTCCAGCTGACTCCTATTCTAGCTAGAGATGGTTATAAAATACAAGCAATAGACAGGCCCTTCAACACCCTCTCACACTCCTGGGTAGACCTGAAGTACAACTGATCACTATGATAAATAGGCAATACACTCAGCCATTCCAAATAATCAATAATTTCACACACCAATCGTTCTGATCAACCTTATGTAGAACGTTTCACTGTTTTCATTGACAGACTATTGTAACAGCTTCTGATATTGACCTCCACATATGCTGTCTTCCTCTGAGATATGATGGCACCTCTAGCTGTGTGGTTTACATGTACAGTTGAAGTCGGAAGTTTACATGCACTTAGGTTGCAGACATTAAAACTCGTTTTTCAACCACTCCACAAATGTCTTGTTAACAAACTATAGTTTTGGCAAGTCGGTTAGGACATATACTTTGTGCATGACACAAGTAATTTTTCCAACAATTGTTTACAGACAGATTATTTCACTTATAATTCACTGTATCACAATTCCAGTGGGTCAGAAGTTTACATACACTAAGTTGACTGTGACTTTAAACAGCTTGGAAAATTCCAGAAAATGATGTCATGGCTTTTGAAGCTTCTGATAGGCTAATTGACATCATTTGAGTCAATTGGAGGTGTACCTGTGGATGTATTTCAAGCCCTACCTTCAAACTCAGTGCCTCTTTGCTTGACATCATGGGAAAATCAAAAAGAAATCAGCCAAGACCTCAGAAAAAAGATTGTAGACCTCCACAAGTCTGGATCATCCTCAAAAGCAATTTCCAAACGCCTGAAGGTACCACGTTCATCTGTACAAACAATAGTACGCAAGTATAAACACCACAGGACCACGCAGCCGTCATACCGCTCAGGAAGGAGACGCGTTCTGTCTCCTAGAGATGAACGTACTTTGGTGCGAAAAGTGCAAATCAATCCCAGAACAACAGCAAAGGACCTTGTGAAGATGCTGGAGGAAACCGGTACAAAAGTATCTATATCCACAGTAAAACGAGTCCTATATCGACATAACCTGAAAGGCCACTCAGCAAGGAAGAAGCCACTGCTCCAAAACCGCCATAAAAAAGCCAGACTACGGTTTGCAACTGCACAGGGGACAAAGATTGTACTTTTTGGAGAAATGTCCTCTGGTCTGATTAAACAAAAATAGAACTGTTTGGCCATAATGACCATTGTTATGTTTGGAGGAAAAAGGGGGTTGTTTGCAAGCCGAATAACACCATCTCAAAAGTGAAGCACTGGGGTGGCAGCATCATGCTGTGGGGGTGCTTTGCTGCAGGAGGGACTGGTGCACTACTTACAGAAAACGTTTGACCTGTGTCATTGCCAACAAAGGGTATATAACAAAGTATTGAGAAACTTTTGTTATTGACCAAATACTTATTTTCCAACATAATTTGCTAATAAATTCATAAAAAATCCTACAATGTGATTTTCAGGATTTTGTTTTCTCATTTTGTCTGTCATAGTTGATGTGTACCTATGATGAAAATTACAGGCCTCTCTCATCTTTTTAAGTGGGAGAACTTGCACAATTGGTGGCTGACTAAATACTTTTTTCCCCCACTGTAGGTTTTTATCAGTTCTGAAAAGAAAACAGTTAATGTGAGAAAAAAAAAATCTGGTAAAAGGCGTTTCAATTTATTTATTTAGTCACATGACTATAGAAATCAAAACAATGTGATTTTAGAGACACAATGTAACAATAGCGTATGATTAAGGAGACTACAGTCAATCTGTTACTGGGCTCTCATCACCATCATCATCATTATTAGGCTATTCACACAATTAAAATTCAATCAAGTCACATGCACAACTCGATCGCCCACTATTCATTCATTGACGTCAGTGAGGAGACACACATTTGGTCTAACAACAATAGATCTGGGACTATAATTTAATATTTCTTTGCCATGACATTTCATAACATGATTACCAGATCATTTTGTTAATACGCTCACTGGAAGACTCATTTGTTGTCATTCTAAATGTTCTGAATAGTGGAAAGGAATATACCATTGGGTGTTGCGCAATAGCCTACACAATTGCACAGTGGACTAGTTATCCAATCCGACGCACAGAAATATGAAAACATTAAATTACCTTGATGCTTTCTTACTAGAACATTTGTCACTTTTAAAATCAGTTGACTGTCATTCAGAAATGACTTCATTTCGATATCTTTGTTTCTTCCATTGAACTTTATTTGTCATGTAGGTTAATTTGTTTTTGTTACTAGTAGGTTTACGGATTCAATTTTTTAAGTAATCCACCCAACCGTTTTACTTATTCTGTCAACATTGTAGAAACGACATAAAGGCCTAGATATAGTAGGCCTATAAGCGGCTTTAAACTAGTTCCCCTGCGCACACTAAAATCCCAATGTTTACATTTTTATACCTAGTCATGTTACAAAGAGTGTTTTTGAATTAAAACGACCAAATGTCGTATATACATACACACACACAACACTCTCTCCATATGAATGAATGCAGCGCATGCTTCCAGTGACTTGTTCAATCGCATGCAGCTGAGATTATTTTTTATTGAAAAGAGGTAAAGGTGTGAAATAATATTAACATGGCTTAATGAAAAAAATGAGACCCTTCATGAGTTTCTCCGTGAGCCAGCCAATCGCGCGCCGAAAGAGTTGCCGACAAAGGAGTTCGCTACTGCTGCAGCCTTCGCTGTACACTAAGACTGATTTGATGGCTGTAATCCATTATACGGAAGGGTCAGGGCTGTAGGGAGTTTGATGCAGTTGATTAATATCTACAGTGCTTTCAAAAAGTATTCATACCCCTTGACTTGTTCCACATTTGTTGTGTTACAGCCTGAATTCAAAATTGATTAAATTGACTTTTTTCTCAACTATCTACACACAATACCCCATAATAACAAAGTGAAAACATGTTTTAGAATTTTTTGCATATTTATAGAAAATGAAATACAGAAATCTAATTTACATAACATAAAATGTTATTTGTCACATGCGCCGAATATAAAAGGTGTAGACCTTACCATGAAATGCTTACTTAACCAACAATGCAGTTCAAGAAATAGAGTTAAGAAAATAAAAAAAATAAAAAAAAGTCACAATAAAATACAAATAACGACGCTATATACAGGGGGTACCGGTACCAAGTCAATGTGCGGGGGTACAGGTTAGTCGAGGTAATTTGTACATGTAGGTAGGGGTAAAGTGACTATGTATAGATAATAAACTGCGAGTAGCAGCAGTGTAAAAACAAAGGGGTGACCATTTGATTAATTGTCCAGCAGTCTTATGGCTTGGGGGTAGAAGCTGTTAAGGAGCCTTTTGGACCTAGACTTGGCGCTCCGGTACCGCTTGCCGTGCGGTAGCAGAGAGAACAGTCTATGACTTGGGTGACTGGAGTCTTTGACAATTTTTTGGGACAACGCCTAGTATATAGGTCCTGGGTGGCAGGAAGCTTGGCCCCAGTGATGTACTGGGCCGTACGCACTACCCTCTGTAGCGCCTTACAGTCGGATGCCGAGCAGTTGCCATACCAGGCGGTGATGCAACCGGTCAGGATGCTCTCGATGGTGCAGCTGTATAACTTTTTGAGGATCTGGGGACCCATGCCAAATCTTTTCAGTCTCCTGAGGGGGAAAAGGCGTTGTCATGCCCTCTTCACGACTGTCTTGGTGTGTTTGGACCATGATAGTTTGTTGGTGATGTGGACACCAAGGAACTTGAAACTCTCGACCCGCTCCACTACAGCCCGGTCAATATGAATAGGGGCGTGTTCGGCCCTCCTTTTCCTGTAGTCCATGATCAGCTCCTTTGTCTTGCTCACGGTGAGGGAGAGGTTGTTGTCCTGGCAGAGGTTGTTGTCCTGGCACCACACTGCCAGGTCTCTGACCTCCTCCCTATAAGTTGTCTAATCGTTGTCGGTGATCAGGCCTACCACCGTTGTGTCTTCAGCAAACTTAATGGTGGTGTAGGAGTCGTGCTTGGCCACTCAGTGGTGGGTGAACAAGGAGTACAGGAGGGGACTAGGCACGCACCCCTGAGGGGCCCCCATGTTGAGGATCAACGTGGCAGATGTGTTGTTATATTCACATTCCTGAGTCAATACATGTTAGAATCACCTTTTGCAGTGATTACAGCTGTGAGACTTTGTGGGTAAGTCTCTAAGAGCACACCTGGATTGCACAATATTTGCACATAGTTTTTTAGTATTCTTTAAGCTCTGTCAAGTTCGTTGTTGATTATTGCTATCATTGACAGCCATTTTCAAGTCTTGCCATAGATTTTCAAGCCAATTTAAGTCAAAACTGTAACTAGGCCACTCAGGAACAGTCAACGTTGTCTTGGTAAGTAACTCCAGTGTGTACTTGGCCTTGAGTTTCAGGTTAATGTCCTGCTGAAAAGGTGAATTTGTCTCCCAGTGTCTGTTGGAAAGCAGACAACCAGGCTTTCCTCTAGGATTTTGCCTGTGCTATTCCTTTTCTTTCCATCCTAAAAAACGTCCTAGTCCTTGCCGATGACAAGCATACCCATAACATGATGCAGCCACCACTATGCTTGAAAATATGAAGAGTGTTACTCAGTAATGTGTTGTATTGGATTTGCCCCAAACAGAACACTTCGTATTGAGGACAAAAAGTTAATTGCTTTGCCATATTTTTTGCAATAAGGCACTAAAGTACTACTGCAAACAGGATGCATGTTTTGGAATAGTTGTATACTGTACAGGCTTCCTTCTTTTCACTGTCATTTACGTTAGTATTGTGGAGTAACTACAATGTTGTTTATCCATCCTGAGTTTTCTCCTATCACAGCCATTCAACTCTGTAACTGTTATAAAGTCACCATTGGCCTCATGTTGAAATCCCAGAGCAGTTTCCTATTGGTAGACTGGGTGTATTGATAAACCCTCCGAAGCGTAATTAGTAACTTCACCATGCTCAAAGGGATATTCAATGTCTGCTTTTCTTATTTTTACCCATCTACCAATAGGTGCCCTTCTTTGCGAGCCAATTATCTGTAAAGTCCCTCAGTCGAGCACTGAATTTCAAACACAGATTCACCCACAAAGACCAGGGAGGTTTTCTGTTTGCGAGGCATAGGAAAACCCCACTGGTCTTTGTGGGTGAATCTGTGTTTGAAATTCACTGCTCGACCCGAGGTAGTCATTGCAAAATCATGTTAAACACTATTATTGCACACAGTGAGTCCACGCAACTTATTATGTAGTCGAAGATAGAGTGAACAAATGTGAACGATGAAAGCCAGTGATGAAGACGTGTCTAGCGACTTGCTGATGCCAGCCTGGCGTGTTGATTCAATATGGCATTGTCCGGACGGATGTTTGTATATTTACATCTCATAGGAGAGGGTCACATCTTCGCCGTGGCGACATTTTCACGGAAGTCCTGGGGTCACTCATGGAGTCATTGGTAAGCTGATTTACGTTTGTATATCATAGTGGTGAATTTTCTATGCTGTTAAGACTTGGAATATTTTGTATTATTTTTATCGTGAAGATTTCTGGTATATACCATTTGCTAATTGTATTCTTATTGCGGATCTGAAATAAATCGGATTACTTTTAAATGGATACGAACTGTAGTTCTCACATTTCTGAGTAATATTCCTTGAGTTATTATTTGGTGAAATGTCTAATGGTAAATGTTATTCACAATATACATAGCATATATGCTTGGTCTCCAACTGTGCATCTCTGAGCTAAGGTTAACTCAATCATTTAACGCTAGGACATTGATTACAAAATATGAGCTCCTTGTCCCTTAGCCTCTTAATAATAAACCGTAATGCAACACGTGCATCTTATCGTATCCCCAGTGGTGACGCAAGGCTCGCACCTTGGCTATACCCACTGGATACGATTATGGGCCTTTAGCATTCACATGATAATGGAGTCAGATGGTATATCAGAGTAGGATCATAGACCCCTAACCTAATTCATCCTTAGACAAAGTTCATTTCCACTATTCTACAATTGTGACATGTTAAGCAAACATTTTCTCCTGAACTTATTTAGGCTTGCCATAACAAAGGGGGTTGAATACTTATTGATTCAAGACATTTCAGCTTTTCATTTTTAATTAATGTAAAAATTGACATTATGGGGTATTGTGTAGGCCAGTGACACAAAATCTCAATTTTAAAAACTCAGGCTGTAACACAACAAAATGTGGAAAAAGTCAAGGGGTGTGAATACTTTCTGAAGGTACTGCATCTTTGTAAGGAAAACATAAAACCTGATGGATCGATACACACACACACACACACACACACACACACACAGGAGGTTAATAAAACCTAAAGGATCAATATCCCAGTTTAATGTCCAACACTGACAGCAGTGTGCGCATGTGTATGGTTGCAAAATTCCGCTAACCTGGGAATTTGGGGAAAGTTTTCCAGAAATCACGGGTGGAATTTTGCAACCCTAGCCATGTGAATGTTACGGTGAAAATATTAAGGGTCTTACGTTCTAGCAGAGTGAAAGACTTGACACAGCACCTACATTGGAACTCTCCCGGGATCTCATTAACTGGGCGCTCGACAGCCGTGCGACAACCACACGGAGACTGTTGCTAAGGGGCCTCTCTGGCTAGCCCACCCCAGAGACAAGTAAAGTTAACGTTAGCAGCACCCGGAGATGCTAAAACACCTGTCATCATACAGAAGATGATACACACAATATACACAACATCAGGCTAACCATATAAACAACTTGCACACAATGCACATGATATTCACAAGGTCAGGAGAATGTGCGATCATCTGCTTTTTGACACACACAACCTCAACAGAAGAGAGAGAATAGGAGACGAGGGAAAGAGTCAGACAGACATGGCAGAATGGAATGATATAGAGAAAGCTGTGAAAGAAAGAGAAGTCAGAAAATGAGAAAAGAAAAGGGAGTTTGAATAAAAACGATTGAAAGATAAGGGAGAAAGAAAGGGACAGAGTGCGAGAAAGAGAGAGCAAATAGAGATGACAGCAGGTGGGAAATTGGTTTGTCAGAAGAGTGTGAATAGAAAGGGAAAAGGATGGGAGAAGGAAAGTTAAACGAGCGCAGAAAACATCCCTGCCTTCTCCCCTATCTACCTCCCCAGCCACTCACTAATAAATGACATCATCACCCAGTGACCGTCAGCAGTGAGGAGTAAATCTTTACCCCAGGGCTGCCCAATCCTGTCCCTGGAGTGCTACCTCCCGGTAAGTTCTCGCTCCAACCCCAGTTGTAAGTAAACCAATTTGCTTATGAACCAGCTAATTATCAGAATCAGGTGTGCTAGATTAGGGTTGGCGCAAAACCCAGGAACAGGGTTGGGCAGCCCTGCTTTAGGACTAGTGGAGATGAGAGACTGATATTACCTTCTCCTCAGTGTTCACAGTCACTTAGTGAAAGTACAACAACACACTCACACACACTCCGTGGCCAAATTATTTTCCGTCCTCCCTATGTTGTTTGCTTGTTCACACGCCCTCGTGGATTTAAATGGAATTGACTGGTGTAAGAAATGTAGTGGAAACTTACACCAATGCAATGACTTTAAATCAATGAGGGGAACTGAACAATACACACTCTGGGGTAAAGGGTAGATCATAGGAGCACACCGTCTCTCTCTCACGCCCTCTCTCTGACAGACGTTTACTTCCCCCTAGTGTTCAGCACCTAGCACTGCCACCCAGTCAGAGATGGAACAACTGCAGAGGTTGTGCCCGAAGCTGGTCTAGCGGGAAACACCACCACCTGTAGCACACATGCACCACCCCACTGTGGGTATGAATCCCAGCTCCATCGCTATTCTGCATCTCTCTTCCTCTCATTGCATGTACTGTATCGCTCCAGGGTGAAGTTTCAACTAGGAACAGATCTAAGATTCGCATCCCCAATCCTAACCTTAAAGGAAAACTCCACCTAAAACCATTTTTTTGTGTTTGTTTCATTGGTCCATTGTTGGTATGGTCCCAGGGTGTTTTGCATGTCAGATATCAAGTTTTCCAGACATAACTTTCAAAAGTATGAAAATGTATGCACTCACTTAGTATGAAAATTTATGCACTCACTAACTGTAAGTCGCTCTGGATAAGAGCATCTGCTAAATGACTAAAATGTAAAAAATGGAAATGTAAAATGGAAATACTTTAATATATGCAGAGGTCAGAGCAGAATCAGGCTGTGTAAGAGGTCAAATGTCTTCATGCCCATTTTCCAAACCGGACAGCAACTAGAAACTAGGCTGTTGTTGATGTCCCAGTCTTTTTGGGAGATGCATCAACTTTTATTTTGTAGAAAATGAAAAGGCTTTAGTGCTCTTCAGCAGTCTGAGGAGAATGAGAGGTCAGGGTTAGAGGTGAGAGGTTACCTGGCGGTGACGATGCTCTGCAGCAGTCTGTGGGAGGAGTCTGAGAGGTCAGAGGGCACCAGGATCTCTACAGGGTTGACCTTTAAGACTCGCCCCTCCAGCTCACAACGCGTTGAGTCGTCCACAAAACTATCCAACAGTACGTCACCTGTACTGGGCTGCACCGCCTAACACACACACACACACACAGCAATTTTTGCTAGTCACTATAGGCCCGATTCAGACTTAGGAAAGGTATACATTTCCTATGCACACCTTTCCTACGCACTTCTCAGTAGTTGGCATTCAGACTTACAGTATCTTATGCAGGCGCGTAATGCGCTCTGCAGGTGTGGCTCTCTTGCGCACAATGAATATATTGAATTAAACCACTGAAAATCTTCCCACTTGCTGGCGAACAGATTTTCATGGCGTTTTCATTGAACAGGGTTGTCAGTACATTCATCTTAATCCATCCCTTTAAATATGGTTTAACTTTATTTTGAATTTTGTCGACAGACTAACTAGAATACATTGAGAGAACGGGTTAAGATCTAAATATATTAGTCTCCATTTCAGCACCAATTGGTAGATTACAAAATACTCTGACCTTGTAGATAATTTAGGGTTAGGAAAGTATTTAAGGATAATAAAATAAACTGGTTTTGAAAGCCTTTACGTACAAAATATATTGATGAATAAATAATACAGTGGTTCAAGCCATGAAATATTGGAATGTGAGAAAAGTGTACAATAGGGGTTGAATAATAGTCCTATAAATCTAACCTACTCATGGAACTGTAACGACAACGGTCCAGTCATTGTGAACCGTGCACCAGGCTCCAGGTTTAAACTGCTAAGTGTTGTCTGAGTTCCATAATGATTCAAATAGGATACATGTCCCAAATTATTGCACAACATTAGCCTAATATTATCCACTATTGATAGCGACCCTTAGGAACAACTACACAGACAGAGGAAAGAAAGGTAAACGGAATGGAAAAATAGAGCCTTGACGCACAATCGAAAAAGGTGGTTTGATTCATTCTGAAAGCTTCCATATTCAGTTCATCAATGTAACACTGGAAGTAGTGTACAATATCATTATAATATGGAGAATAGTATGCAATAGTATGATAAAATATACCCCAATTGCCAGCACTGATCATGGAACTGTGTGATGACAAGTGCCAAGTCTTGCGCCGTGGGTCAAGTTCAAAGTAATGGTTTGAGCTCCATAATGATTTAATAAGCTTACTGTACATGTCCCGATATATTTTTACTACAATTTGTATTTGGCCTTCATTAAATAGTATCCACTATTACTTGACCCTCTGTAACAAATCACAAGGACATGACAGCGTTTACTGAAGAAACAAATAAAGTTAGGCTAAGTCAAACAAAGGAATTATATGAATGTAAGGAAGGGAAACGAACACTAAATTGTCAGTTAAATATTTATTATTTACAGTCACTACTGATAGTGGCTAATAATATTTAGCTAATAATATTTAACATATAGCCTCCGAATTGAAGGAAACTAGGGCTGGGAATTAACAGGGACCTCACGATATGATATGTATTGCGATTCGATACTGTGATTTTATTGCGATTCGATGTTCCAAACATATAGCTCACCATATGTCTGAGCAGAGGGACAAGAGTGTGCCATGAGAAAACAAGTTTTGATCAGTCATGGAAATAAGGCCATACAATAAAAATTCTGCATAATGGCACAGAATTTCATACTTCACTGCAGGAAAGGGGCATACCTGTCATGTTGAAATGCTTTTCCATTTCCTGCCATATGACTGGTTTCACATTAATATCCAGTGATCATAAGGTAAAATAGATCTAAAACAATTGTTATTTAGCCTATATACACACACAATCCCCTTATCCAAACTGATTACTCATTTACCTAGCTCTTATCAATTTATAAATTACAGTGTATGGAGTATGCTGTTATTTATAATCGGGAAAAATAAAGTAAACGCTTTTTCCACTTGGAACCAGCAGGTTCGCTCGACCTTATTGATCCTAGAGCGTAAAGAATAAGCTTAGCGAGAAACTTGCATAAAATGGGGAATTAAGTTCCATTTACGTGTGCGTAACTCGGGTCTGAATTACCCCACTATGAGCCCATGTGCGTACAATTGAGCGTGTACTCACCACCAGCCCAATGATTAGTTGTTTGCTCTGTTTATCCCAGGTCTCGCTGAAACAGAGCAGGTAGCTCTCTGGAGGATCTGTCACCACATCACACTCCCCCTCCTCCACATCAACCAGACTATAAACTGGGTTGACATCTGACACCCAGTGTCAAGGGTTAATAAACACACTATAGGAGGGCTGAAGCCATCACACACAGTACACTCTACTGCAGCTGTGAGCAGTTGACTCCTCTTATACCCGGTCCATACATCACCTGGTGAATAACGCACACAAACACACACAGCACCCAAACATCAGCATATGTAAGGATACCTTCCCCCACCAGTGTAGACTTTGTGTAGAGAGCGCTGAGTTGGCGGGTGAACAGAGTGTTCTTATTGGCTCCGGAGGCCTTAATGGCCGACGTCTCTGTCTGCTTCACCACGCCTACCTGAGGGGAGAGAACCAATCACAGTCAATCAAACGTAAAATCGGACAGACTAACATCTGTCATCACTGACAGATCATTATTTTTCTTCTTCCTAAAATAAATGTCTGAGACTAACTGCATTTTGATTGTTAATCTGTTGCAGACATTGACATCACACATAAACAAAAGCTATGGTGACATTTCAACAGTTGTACGCCTAAAGAATTACACATTGCTTTACTTCACTCTGCCTGCCCTTTGACTTCGATAATGAGTTGCAACAGTGATGCGCCTAACTGGAGAATCTTGAATCTGTCCTTTTCCACACCTTGTAGCCCTGGGAGACAAGGCGTCGTACGTGAACGAACAAGCGGTGTGTGGGAATGCTACATGTCATGAAGTTATGGTCCAGGTGACAGAAGATGTTCAGCTGCTTCGCCGCTTTCTACACACACACACACACACACACACAAGACAGAGATGTTTAGCTCCATCGCTGCTATCTACATACACACATTGATTAACACACTTCAGGAAGTTATAGTCCAGGTGACAGAAGATGTTCAGCTTCTTCGCCTCTCACCTCTGCGTCCTCGCCAAAGAACCTGTACTTGTATCCACACTCCACAGCCAATAGAGCGTCTTTATGTTGCTCTTTAATCTGCAGGTACTGCTGCTCCAGAGGAGTGTACCCACTCTTAGAGATCCTACAGGGGGCACTAGTCTCAGAGGCTTCACCCCCTACACCTGGAGGACTCTTCATTACACCTCCCCCACCTCCTCCGCCTCTTCTTCTTCTTCTTCCTCCTTCTCCTGGCTTGGCAAACTGAATGAGGCTGAGGGCCTGGGAAAGATCACAACAACAAAACGTTTCCATTTAAAGCTGCAATATGTAACTTTTTGGGTGACCCGACTAAATTCACATAGAAATGTGTGTTATAGGTCTGTCATTCTCATATAAAGCAAGTAAGAAGCGGTAGGTCTGTTATGTGTACTATTTCTATGATTCCTGTTCTTAAGTTTAATTTGTGCATCTTTTACTTTCGGCTTTGTACACCAGCTTCAAACAGCTGAAAATACAATATTTTTGGTTATGGAAAATATATTTCACAGCATTGAAGATGGTACAATGATTCTCTACACTATACTTGCTTGTTTTGTCACATAAACTGAAATTAAGCGAACTAATAGAATTTTAGCAACCAGTTAATGCCGGAGCGATTTCTACATAGTGCATATTTAACGTACAGTCTCAAAAACTCAAGAGAAAGGTGATGATGATCTCCTACCTGTTTTTTGGTTGACGGCTCTGGACTCCACCGCTCCTCTTCCTCCTTCTCTTCTTCTTCGCTTTTCTGTCTCTCTTTATCGCCAGTCATTTCTTTGTGGGTCACAGCCTCCCTGCCTCCTACATCCCCAGGCCCATTACCTCCATGAGCAGACCCATCACCTACATCGCCAGGCCTACGGCCTACATCACCAGGCCTACCACCTGCATCCCCAGGCCCAGGAGGGCCTCTGCCTTGGGGCTCACTAGGGCAGATGAAGCCCTTCAGTCTCTCCAGGGTGGAGGAGGAGAGGCTGCCTGCCCCTCGAGAGGAGGGGACCCTGATTTCTGATGGGAGAAAGGGATAAGAGATGAAATGAAAACTGGTAGTGACTGTGTAAACACACCCAAGGTGTGTATTGTAGGCAAATGGAATTCTTTCAAGGTAAGGACACATTTATACACTCCCCTTCAAGGTAAATCATTTTCTGATTTGGGTTAACATTTTCAGGGGGGTGCCTACTATAATTCTGAGTGTGGACTGGACAAGCCTCCACTCTCTAATTTGAAGCTTCCATAATACTTAACAGTTCCTTTACAAGTCAGAATGTTGAATAAAAATAATTTGAAGTTTCAGCTTTTTCGCGTTCAGAGTTGTCTTTAACACGGCATTTGGCTAGGGAAGCTCACCATCGACACGCCAGGATATGACCTCACAGTTCATGTCCTCCTTTTCCTGTCCATTATGGGCCAGTTTGGCTCGTTTCCATAATGACCCACCATTATTATTCGGAGAATGCTTCTGCTGCACAATACAGAGAATTCAGTAGAGGGAGATATAATAGAATATAACTTAATTCATAGCGTGCAACACAATACCACTGATATAGGTGTGTGTGTGAGAGAGCGAGCAAGAAAGTAGCTGACAACAAGTTATATGCAAAGTATAAAGCCATGGCCATTGCTTTCTCACAACTCTGTCATGCACTTTGATTGAGCTATGTCTGAGTTCAATGCTTTATTTGTATACAGTTACACCATTAAGACTTCGCACTGTCTGTGTCCTTACCTTTCGTACTGGCTTCTGCCCTGCGAAAGGCTCAACGTTGTTACCGATAATCCCGGATTGAGCATTTCTGTCAGGGACACTGCTGCTCAACCCGCCGAAGTAGCTACTTATGGATGTCTGGGTAGTGCAGGACTTCTTGATTGATTTAGGCATTTTCACAGATGTATAAAGTCTCATGCAAAACGAACAATGAATTGCATGCTTTGACACTTGCAAAAACGCTGGTCTATTCTTCTTCGATGAGATTAACGGCGGTTGGCATCCAATAAATGTGCATTACCGCCACCTATTAGACTGGAGTACTTATACTTTGCTTGAAATCAAATAAAATCAAATAAAAACATCTAACACTCACAAAAAATGTAATCATAATAAAATAACACCACCCTACTCCACTATTTAAAACTATTTATTTCTACCTCAGGCCAACAACCTGAAAGGATGGGACGCCACCACTTAACACACCCTGTAACTCTTCTGATGTCAAGTCTCGCACACCCAAATACCTCTCTGCAGCTGCCACCACAACCTCAATTTTCTGCGACTTACGTTCCATCCCTGCAGTACAGTTGATAACCATTGCTATAAATGGTAAAAATCATATCTTACGGAAACATATATCACTTATTGGCCTATCCCTCTGTACTGGTACAGATCAACTACTCACACCACTCCCCTCAGGATTCCTACCCCTTGACCCATCTTCCTTAACTTTCTTCACTGCCTCAGCATACGACAACAGTCCCCTTCTGTACTCCCTGTTCACCCATGACTGCATGGCCAGGCACGACTCCAACACCATCATTAAGTTTGCTGACGACACAACAGTGGTAGGCCTGATCACCGACAACGATGAGACAGCCTATAGGGAGGTCAGAGACCTGGCCGTGTGGTGCCAGGATAACAACCTCTCCCTCAACGTGACCAAGACAAAGGAGATGATTGTGGACTACAGGAAAAAAAAGAGGATTGAGCACGCCCCCATTCTCATCGACGGGGCTGTTGTGGAACAGGTTGAGAGCTTCAAGTTCCTTGGTGTCCATTACACCAATGAACTATCATGGTCCAAACACACCAAGACAGTCATGAAGAGGGCACGACAAAGCCTATTCCCCCTCAGGAGACTGAAAAGATTCGGCATGGGTCCTCAGATCCTCAAAAAATTCTACAGCTGCACCATCGAGAGCATCCTGACTGGTTGCATCACCGCCTGGTATGGCAACTGCTTGGCCTCCGACCGCAAGGCACTACAGAGGGTAGTGTGTACGGCCCAGTACATCACTGGGGCCAAGCTTCCTGCCATCCAGGACCTCTATACCAGGCGGTGTCAGAGGAAGGCCCTCAAAATTGTCAAAGACTCCAGCCACCCTAGTCATAGACTGTTCTCTCTGCTACCGCACGGCAAGCCGTACCGAAGTGCCAAGTCTAGGTCCAAAAGACTTCTCAACAGCTTCTACCCCCAAGCCATAAGACTCCTGAACAGCTAATCATGGCTACCCGGACTATTTGCACTGCCCCCCACCCCATCTTTTTTACGCTGCTGCTACTCTGTTAATTATTTATGCATAGTCACTTTAACTCTACCCACATGTACATATTACTTCAACTACCTCAACTAGCCGGTGCCCCCGCACATTGACTCTGCACCGGTACCCCCCTGTATATATAGCCTCCCTACTGTTATTTTATTTTACTTCTGCTCTTTTTTTCTCAACACTTTTTTGTTGTTGTTTTATTTTACTTTTTTATTAAAAATAAATGCACTGTTGGTTAAGGGGTGTAAGTAAGCATTTCACTGTAATGTCTGCACCTGTTGTATTCGGCGCATGTGGCCAATAAAATGTGATTCGATTTGATTTGATTTGACACCGTCACATCGCCAAACGTGCTATCTCAGACCCAAGAAGAACAATGTGACAATGTCCATGAGCTTCTGTGTGATAGCATCAGAGAGTTACAGTGAGGGAAAAAAGTATTTGATCCCCTGCTGATTTTGTACGTTTGCCCACTGACAAAGACATGATCAGTCTATAATTTTAATGGTAGGTTTATTTGAACAGTGAGAGACAGAATAACAACAAACAAATCCAGAAAAACGCATGTCAAAAATATTATAAATTGATTTGCATTTTAATGAGGGAAATAAGTATTTGACCCCACTGCAAAACATGACTTAGTACTTGGTGGCAAAACCCTTGTTGGCAATCACAGAGGTCAGACGTTTCTTGTAGTTGGCCACCAGGTTTGCACACATCTCAGGAGGGATTTTGTTCCACTCCTCTTTGCAGATCTTCTCCAAGTCATTAAGGTTTCGAGGCTGATGTTTGGCAAGTCAAACCTTCAGCTCCCTCCACAGATTTTCTATGGGATTAAGGTCTGGAGACTGGCTAGGCCACTCCAGGACCTTAATGTGCTTCTTCTTGAGCCACTCCTTTGTTGCCTTGGCCATGTTTTTTGGGTCATTGTCATGCTGGAATACCCATCCACGACCCATTTTCAATGCCCTGGCTGAGGGAAGGAGGTTCTTACCCAAGGTTTGACGGTACATGGCCCCGTCCATCGTCCCTTTGATGCAGTGAACTTGTCCTGTCCCCTTAGCAGAAAAACACCCCCAAAGCATAACGTTTCCACCTCCATGTTTGACGGTGGGGATGGTGTTCTTGGGGTCACAGGCAGCATTCCTCCTCGGCGAGTTGAGTTGATGCCAAAGAGCTCGATTTTGGTCTCATCTGACCACAACACTTTCACCCAGTTCTCCTCTGAATCATTCAGATGTTCATTGGTAAACTTCAGACAGCCCTGTATATGTGCTTTCTTGAGCAGGGGGACCTTGCGGGCGCTGCAGGATTTCAGTCCTTCACGGCGTAGTGTGTTACCAATTGTTTTCTTGGTGACTATGGTCCCAGCTGCCTTGACATCATTGACAAGATCCTCCCGTGTAGTTCTGGGCTGATTCCTCACCGTTCTCATGATCATTGCATCTCCACAAGGTGAGATCTTGCATGGAGCCCCAGGCCGAGGGAGATTGACAGTTATTTTGTGTTTCTTCCATTTGCGAATAATCGCACCAACTGTTGTCACCTTCTCACCAAGCTGCTTGGCGATGGTCTTGTAGCCCATTCCAGCCTTGTGTAGGTCTACAATCTTGTCCCTGACATCCTTGGAGAGCTCTTTGGTCTTGGCCATGGTGGAGAGTTTGGAATCTGATTGATTGATTGCTTCTGTGGACAGGTGTCTTTTATACAGGTAACAAACTGAGATTAGGAGCACTCCCTTTAAGAGTGTGCTCCTAATCTCAGCTCGTTACCTGTATAAAAGACACCTGGGAGCCAGAAATCTTTCTGATTGAGAGGGGGTCAAATACTTATTTCCCTCATTAAAATGCAAATCAATTTATAGCATTTCTGACATGCGTTTTTCAGGATTTTTTTGTTGTTATTCTGTCTCTCACTGTTCAAATAAACCTACCATTAAAATTATAGACTGATCATTTCTTTGTCAGTGGGCAAACGTACAAAATCAGCAGGGGATCAAATACTTTTTCCCTCACTGTAACCATTGATCACCCATGTTAAGAAAGTGGGAAATTCTAAAAATACTCCCATCCGTTTGTTTTGCTGTTGGTCTGACCATGAACTCTTTCTTCATTTACAGATATTCTCTTGTAGCATCTCACCACAAAGTTCACGGGAACCTCTCACACCGTGTCGAGGGCAGCTCGATCACGATTCGATATGACTCTTACGTTTGGTGACCCAAGGGCAGTCACCTCAGTGAACTTTGAAAACATCTTGACATGATGCTTTACAGTTCTCATTTCATTATCAAAATCTTTGACTTCTGCAGTTACATTTATTAGGAATGGTTTTGCTATATGAGGAAAAGCACAAGACAACACCACTCGTTTGCATATTTGTTGTGGTACGGCATTACTACTTTTCTGTCACGACTTCGGCCGAGGCTGCCTCCCCTCCTTGTTCGGGCAGGCTTCGGCGTTCGTCGTCACCGGAGTACTAACAACTGCCGCCCCAATCATCATCACAATTGTCTTGTCTCGTTATCACCACACCTGGTTCTAATCCCCTAATTAGTCTGTGTATAAGTGTTCCCTCTGCCCCCTTGTCCTTGTGGGTGATTGTTTATTGTGAAGGTTAGTGAAAATCGGTGGAGCTCGTGTATTTTGTTTGACGGGAGTATTGTCCCGTGTGCCTTGTATTTTCCAGTGCAGCTGTTTTGTGCCCTGGAGTGTGTTTGATGCAGTTCTGCGTAAACCTGTATTTTGTGGATTAAAGCCTGTTGTTCTGTGATTTACCCTCCTGCGCCTGACTCCTTCAACACCACATCATCACATTTTCACTTGTTTCAGGAGGTATCCGTTGAAATCCTCAAACATACACTAATGTTCTGCACTTATTTCAGACCCCAACAGAATGCTTACTCCCTCTGTCAGCAAGGCCCAATGAGAGTCATACATCTGTGGGAGTATGCCTGTCACGGTTTCGGCCGAGGCTGCCTCTCTTCCTTGCTCGGGCAGGCTTCGGCGTTCGTCGTCTCCGGAATACTAGCTGCCACCGTTGCATGTTTCTATGTTCGTTTTCTTTTGTCTGATTGTTGTTACACCTGTTATCGTTTAGTGTAATTAGTGTCCTATAAGTTCTCGTTGTGTTTGTCTAGTGTTGTGTGTTATTGTTTTACTGTCGTGCCGGTAGGCTGTTATTCTACTGTTTGCTCGGTTGAGCTATTTCTCCATAATGTTTGGAGTGTTTTGTCGCACCTGTTAGTGCGCCCGTTATTTTCGCCTACGTGCGGAGTTTTCGCCTCAGGGCATTTATTCGTGATTGTTTTTGTGTGCATCTACTAAAGTCTGTTGGACTAACGTTCTGCGTCCTGCGCCTGATTCCACCACCACACCCACCTACATCTACCTTGACAGAATAACACACCTTTAGAATGGAATCAGCAGGAGCCGCAGCAGCACAGGCGACGCTGGAGGACCGGGTCCGCGAGCAGAATGACCAGATCCTGCGGATGGGGTCCGCACTGCAGGAGGTGATCACCACCATCCGAGGCTGGGAGACCCGAGGGACACCTCCCCCACCATCCTCCCTGCCCGCACCATCGGCAAGTCAGCCCATTCCCGCTCCGGAACCCAGAGGAGTTCGACTCTCGCTCCCGAGGGCCTACGATGGGACCGCTGCCGGGTGTCAGGGATTCCTTCTCCAGGTGGAGCTTTACCTGGCCACCGTGCACCCGGCGCCCTCGGGACACGAGAGCGTGTCCGCCCTGATCTCCTGCCTTTCCGGTAAGGCGTTGGAATGGGCCAACGCAGAGTGGAGGAGAATCGACGCTACCACCATCACCTACGACGAGTTCTCCCGCCGCTTCAGGGCGGTGTTTGACCATCCCCGGAGGGGAAAGCGGCGGGGGAGCGTCTGTTCTGCCTCCGGCAGGGGAAGAGGAGGGCCCAGGAGTTCGCCTTAGAATTCCGTGACTCTAGCGGCGGATGCAGGGTGGAATGAGCGGGCCCTCACCGATCACTACCGATGTAGTCTACGTGAGGACGTCCGTAGGGAGCTGGCCTGTAGGGACACCAGCCTCTCGTTCGACCAGTTGGTCGACATGTCCATCAGGCTGGATACCCTGCTAGCTACCCGCGGACGTCCCGAGGGGGGTCCGTCCATTTCACCCTCCAGCGCCTCCGAGCCGTGCCCCATGGAGCTCGGGGGCACTGGCGCTAGAGAGAGGAGGGGTCGGATGACGAGGGGGTCCATCTCCTGCACCAACTATGGTCGGGGAGGACACACCGCGGCTAGGTGCTGGGGATGGCCTCCTAGGGGAGAAGGCGACAGGTCCCGCACTGGGGAGTCCTTCCAGGTGAGTAGGCGCCCCACTCACCCAGAGCTCTCTGTTGCACACTTCTGTATGCCTGTGCGTTTTCCACAGGTAGCACCTCATTCCCAGCATAAGGCGCTGGTAGATTCAGGCGCGGCTGGGAATTTTGTTGATAATACATTTTGTTTAGCCTTAGGGATTCCCCTTCTCCCTGTTGACGTTCCCTTCCCCGTTCATGCCCTAGATAGCCGTCCGTTGGGTGCGGGCTTGATCAGGGAGGTCACGGCGCCACTTAGGATGTGTGCGCAGGGGGGTCATCAGGAGATGATCCAGCTATTTCTGATCGACTCGCCTGCGTATCCGGTGGTGCTGGGCATGCCCTGGTTGAGTACCCATAACCCATCTATTTCGTGGCAGGAGAGGGCTCTGATGGAGTGGTCTGCCCAGTGTGTGGGTCGATGTTTAGGCGTTTCCGTAGGGGGCTACCTCGGTGGAGAGTCCAAACCAGGTGCCCGCATTGCACGTTCCCCCCTGAGTATGGGGATTTGGCTATTGTGTTCAGTAAGTCGAGGGCGACGCAGTTGCCTCCCCATAGGCAGGGAGATTGTGCGATAGACCTCCAGGCAGGAGTTGCGCTCCCACAGAGCCATGTGTATCCTCTGTCTCAGGAGGAGAAGAGAGCTATGGAGACTTACATAGACGAATCTCTGAGACAAGGATACATACGGCCCTCCACTTCCCCTGCGTCCTCTAGTTTCTTTTTTGTGAAGAAAAAGGATGGGGGGTTACGCCCGTGCATTGACTACCGTGGTCTCAATCAGATCACGGTGAAGTACAGTTATCCACTCCCGCTGATTGCGACCATGACGGAGTCATTGCACGGGGCGCGTTTCTTCACTAAATTAGATCTCAGGAGCGCGTACAACTTGGTGCGCATTAGGGGGGGCGATGAATGGAAGACAGCCTTTAGTACCACCTCGGGCCATTACGAGTATATTGTCATGCCATACGGGTTGATGAACGCTCCTTCAGTTTTCCAATCATTCGTGGATGAGATCTTCAGGGACATGCAGGGGCAGGGGGTGGTCGTGTACATAGATGACATTCTCGTGTACTCGCCTACCCGAGTCGAGCATGTGGCCCTGGTGCGCCGAGTGTTGCGGAGGCTGTTGGAGCACGACCTGTATGTCAAGGCAGAGAAGTGTCTGTTCTTCCAGGAGTCGGTCTCCTTTTTGGGTTATCAGTTGTCTGCGTCAGGGGTGAAGATGGAGGTAGACCGGGTGTCAGCCGTGCGTAATTGGCAAACGCCAACCACTGTGAAGGAGGTGCAGCAGTTTTTTGGGGTTTGCGAATTACTACCGGAGGTTTATCCGGGGTTTTGGACAGGTGGCAGCTCCCATAACGTCTCTTTTGAAGGGGGGTCCGGTGCGTCTGCAGTGGTCAGCCGAGGCGGACAGGGCGTTTGGGAGGCTGAAGGACCTGTTTACCTCGGCCCCGGTGCTGGCGCATCCGGATCCCTCTTTGCCATTTCAGGTAGAGGTGGACGCGTCAGAGGCCGGTGTAGGAGCCGTGCTTCGCAAACGGTCCGGCGCGCCACCTAAACTCCGCCCCTGTTCCTTTTATTCCAAGAAGCTCAGTCCGGCGGAGCGAAACTATGACGTAGGGGACAGGGAGCTGTTAGCCGTGGTACAGGCCCTAAAGGTGCGGAGGCACTGGCTTGAGGGGGCTCAACACCCTTTCCTCATTTTGACGGACCACCGTAACCTGGAGTACATCTGGGCAGCGAGGAGGCTGAACCCTCGCCAGGCGAGGTAGAATATGTTTTTGACCCGGTTCACATTTAAGATCACGTACATCCCTGGGTCACAGAACGGTAAGGCAGACGCACTGTCTCGGCGGTATGACACGGAGGAGAGGTCCGTGGAGCCCACTCCCATACTGCCGGAGTCTTGTCTGGTGGCACCGTTAGTGTGGGAGGTCGATGCTGAACTCGAGCGGGCGTTACGCACCGACCCTAGTCCACCTCAATGCCCGGAGGGTCGGAAGTACGTTCCGCTCGAGGTTCGGGATCGATTGATCTATTGGGCTCACACGTCACCCTCCTCTGGACACCCTGGTATCGGCCGGACAGTGCACTGTCTTAGTGCCAAGTACTGGTGGCCCACGTTGGCGAGGGATGTGAGGGTTTATGTTTCCTCCTGCTCGGTGTGCGCCCAGTGTAAGGCGCCTAGACATCTGCCTAGGGGTAAGTTACTACCCCTGCCCGTTCCACAACGACCATGGTCTCACCTCTCGGTGGATTTCCTCACTGACCTTCCTCCTTCACAGGGGAATACCACTATACTGGTCGTTGTGGACCGGTTTTCTAAGGCCTGTCGTTTGCTCCCTATGCCGGGCCTTCCTACTGCCCTGCAAACCGCCGAAGCACTATTCACCCATGTGTTCCGGCACTACGGGGTACCCGAGGATATTGTGTCTGATCGAGGTCCCCAATTTACCTCCAGAGTCTGGAGAGCTTTTATGGAGCGGTTGGGGGTCTCGGTGAGCCTCACCTCGGGTTACCACCCGGAGAGTAATGGGCAGGTGGAACGTGTGAACCAGGATGTGGGTAGGTTTCTTAGAACATACTGCCAGGACCGGCCGGAGGAGTGGGCCAGGTACGTTCCCTGGGCCGAAATGGCCCAGAATTCCCTACGCCATTCCTCCACTAACCTAACCCCTTTCCAATGTGTGTTGGGTTACCAGCCGGTTCTGGCACCTTGGCAGCAGAGCCAGATCGAGGCTCCTGCGGTGGATGAGTGGGTGCGGCGCTCGGAGGAGACATGGAACGCTGCACACGTCCACCTGCAGTGGGCCCTCCGTCGTCATAAGGCGAGCGCCGATCTCCACCGCAGTGAGGGACCGGTGTACGCACCTGGTGATCGAGTCTGGCTCTCTACCAGAAACCTGCCCCTCCGCCTGCCCTGTCGGAAACTGGGTCGGCGGTTTGTAGGGCCATTTAAAGTCCTGAGAAGGTTGAACGAGGTGTGTTACAAATTACAACTACCTGTTGAGTATAAAAGTATTAACCCCTCGTTCCATGTGTCTCTTCTCAGGCCGGTGGTAGCTGGCCCACTCCAAGAAAGTGAGATCAGGGAGACTCCTCCGCCCCCATTGGACATCGAGGGGCACCGGCGTACTCCGTGCGGTCCATCTTGGATTCGAGACGTCGGATGGGGGGTCTCCAATATCTAGTGGAGTGGGAGGGGTACGGCCCGGAGGAACGGTGCTGGGTGCAGAGGAGAGACATTTTGGACCCGTCTCTCCTGACGGAATTCCATCGTGGGCACCCGACGCACCCTGCTCCGCGTCCTCCTGGTCGTCCCCGAGGCCGGAGTCGGCGCACGTCTGGAGCCACGCGTCAAGGGGGGGGTACTGTCACGGTTTCGGCCGAGGCTGCCTCTCTTCCTTGCTCGGGCAGGCTTCGGCGTTCGTCGTCTCCGGAATACTAGCTGCCACCGTTGCATGTTTCTATGTTCGTTTGCTTTTGTCTGATTGTTGTTACACCTGTTATCGTTTAGTGTAATTAGTGTCCTATAAGTTCTCGTTGTGTTTGTCTAGTGTTGTGTGTTATTGTTTTACTGTCGTGCCGGTAGGCTGTTATTCTACTGTTTGCTCGGTTGAGCTATTTCTCCATATTGTTTGGAGTGTTTTGTCGCACCTGTTAGTGCGCCCGTTATTTTCGCCTACGTGCGGAGTTTTCGCCTCAGGGCATTTATTCGTGATTGTTTTTGTGTGCATCTACTAAAGTCTGTTGGACTAACGTTCTGCGTCCTGCGCCTGATTCCACCACCACACCCACCTACATCTACCTTGACAATGCCTTTCAGGACTGGCAAGCTATAGTAAAGAAGCCAGTGTTGCCACTCGTGGGCCTTCCAAAATGTGTGTTCAGTTACTGATCTTGGAACTCGAGCAATACTACCTGGAGGTTTCATAGACAGAAGGTGTATGTCAATTATCTGGGTTTGTTATTGTCAGAGTGGTGTGTGTAGATGAGTGGAAGGAATCAAGCGCAGGAACCAGGATGACTACAACCGTCTTTTATAGTACTGTTCAACACGTGAACAAAAATAGTCGCCTACCCAACCGGGTGGCGCAAACAATTACGCACAAAACACAGTACGAAAAATACACAGGAAAAGCGCACGCAGTGCGAACTCTCGGGACACGCCAACAACGAGAGAAAATAAACATCAGAGGCAGTCTGACAACAAACAATCACGCATAACACCTGACCCACACACACGAAACTAAATAGGGAAACAATTAAGACACAAATAAGGGACAGGTGTTATGAACAGACAAAACCAAATGAACATGAAACATAGAACGGTGGCAGCTAGTACTCCGGAGACGACGACCGCCGAAGCCTGCCCGAACAAGGAAGAGGAGCAGCCTCGGCCGAAACCGTGACAGTACCCCCCCCTTGACGCGCGGCTCCAGCCGTGCGCCGACCCGGAGCTCGGGGACGACCCGGACGACGCGGAGCAGGGCGCGCAGGATGACCCCGATGGAAATCGGTCAGTAGGGACTGGTCCAATACGTCCCTCCTTGGCACCCAGCACCGCTCCTCCGGACCGTGCACCTCCCACTCCACGAGATATTGAAGACCCCCCATCCGGCGTCTAGAATCCAGGATGGACCTCACGGTGTACGCCGGAGCCCCCTCGATGTCCAACGGGGGCGGAGGAGTCTCCTCAATCTCAAAGTCCTGGAGTGGACCAGCTACCACCGGCCTGAGGAGAGACACATGGAACGAGGGGTTAATATTTTTGTAATCAACAGGTAGTTCTAACCTATAACTCACCTCGTTCAATCTCCCTCAGGACTTTAAATGGCCCCACAAACCGCCGACCCAGCTTCCGGCAGGGCAGGCGGAGGGGCAGGTTTCTGGTTGAGAGCCAGACTCGATCTCCAGGTGCGTATACTGGCCCCTCACTGCGGTGTAGGTCGGCGCTCGTCTTCTGTCGACGTATGGCACGCTGCAGATGGACGTGTGCAGCGTCCCACGTCTCCTCCGAGCGCCGCACCCACTCATCCACAGCGGGAGCCTCGATCTGGCTCTCATGCCATGGTGCCAGAACCGGCTGGTACCCTAATACACACTGAAAAGGGGTTAGTTGGGTGGAGGAGTGGCGAAGAGAGTTCTGTGCCATCTCGGCCCAGGGCACATATCTCGCCCACTCCTCCGGCCGGCCCTGACAGTATGACCTCAGAAACCTACCCACATCCTGGTTGACACGTTCAACCTGCCCATTACTCTCCGGGTGGTAACCCGAGGTAAGGCTTACCGAAACCCCCAACCGTTCCATAAATGCTCTCCACACTCTAGAGGTGAACTGGGGGCCTCGGTCAGACACTATATCCTCGGGTACCCCGTAATGCCGGAAGACATGGGTGAACAGAGCCTCTGCGGTCTGTAGGGCAGTGGGTAGACCCGGCATGGGAAGGAGACGACAGGCCTTAGAGAACCGATCCACAACGACCAGGATGGTAGTATTCCCCTGTGAGGGGGAAGGTCGGTAACAAAATCCACCGAGAGGTGGGACCAGGGTCGTTGTGGAATAGGCAGGGGTTGTAACTTACCCCTGGGCAAATGTCTGGGCGCCTTACACTGGGCACACACCGAACAGGAGGAGACATAAATCCTCACATCCCTAGCTAACGTTGGCCACCAGTACTTCGTGCTAAGGCAGTGCACTGTCCGGCCGATACCCGGATGGCCAGAGGAGGGGGACGTATGAGCCCAACAAATGAGGCGATCGCGTACCTCGAGCGGAACGTACGTCCGACCCACAGGACACTGTGGAGGACTCGGGTCGGTGCGTAACGCCCGCTCGATCTCACCATCAACCTCCCACACCACCGGAGCAACCAGACAAGACTCCGGTAGTATGGGCGTGGACTCAACTGACCTCTCCTCTGCGTCATACCGCCGAGACAGAGCATCTGCCTTCCCGTTCTGGGACCCAGGGATGTATGTGATTTTAAACACAAGCCGGGCTAGAAACATAGTCCAGCGAGCCTGGCGAGATTCAGTCTCCTAGCTGCCCGGATGTACTCCAGGTTACGATGGTCAGTTAGAATGAGGAAAGGGTGTTGAGCCCCCTCGAGCCAATGCCGCCACACCTTTAGGGCCTGGACCACGGCTAACAGCTCCCTGTCTCCTACGTCATAATTCCGCTCCGCCGGACTGAGCTTCTTACTGTAAAACGCACAGGGACGGAGTTTAGGTGGAGTGCCAGAACGCTGGGAAAGAACGGCCCCTATCCCGGCCTCTGACGCGTCCACCTCTACTTGGAACGGTAAAGAGGGATCCGGATGCGCCAACACCGGCGCCGAGGTAAACAGGTCCTTCAGTCTCCCAAATGCCCTGTCCGCCTCAGCTGACCACCGCAAGCGCACCGGACCCCCCTTTAACAGAGACGTTATGGGAGCTGCCACCTGTCCAAAACCCCGGATAAACCTCCGGTAATAATTCGCAAAACCCAAGAACCGTTGCACCTCCTTCACAGTGGTTGGGGTCTGCCAATTACGCACAGCTGACACCCGGTCTACCTCCATCTTCACCCCTGACGCAGACAACTGGTAACCCAGAAAGGAGACCGACTTCTGGAAAAACAGACATTTCTCTGCCTTGACATATAGGTCATGCTCCAACAGCCGCCTCAATACTCGGCGCACCAGGGCTACATGCTCAGCACGGGTAGGACTATACACCAGAATGTCGTCGATGTACACCACTACTCCCTGTCCCTGCATGTCCCGGAAAATCTCATCGACGAAGGATTGGAAGACTGAGGGAGCATTCATCAACCCATATGGCATGACTAGATACTCGTAGTGTCCGGAAGTCGTGCTAAACGCTGTCTTCCATTCATCGCCCTCTCGAATGCGCACCAAGTTATATGCGCTCCTAAGATCCAATTTTGTAAAGAACCGCGCACCGTGCAGTGACTCCGTCATAGTCGCAATCAGAGGAAGTGGATAGCTGTACTTCACTGTGATCTGATTGAGACCGCGGTAATCAATACACGGGCGCAGACCTCCATCCTTTTTCTTTACAAAAAGAAACTTGAGGAAGCGGGTGAAACGGAGGCCCGTATGTATCCCTGTCTAAGAGACTCAGAGATGTACGTCTCCATAGCCTTTCTCTCCTCTTGAGACAAGGGATACACATGGCTCCGCGGAGAGCTGCTCCTGACTGGAGATCTATCGCACAATCCCCCCGCCTATGAGGCGGCAGCTGCGCCGCCCGAGTCTTACTGAACGCCAGTGCCAAATCCTCATACTCGGGGAATCTGCAGTGCTGGCATTAGATTCGGACTCTCCACCGAGGTCGCCCCTATGGAAACACCCAGACACCGCCCCTCACATTGAGCAGACCACCCTTTAAGAGCTTTCTCTCGCCACCTAATAATAGGGTCATGAGTCATCAACCAGGGAAGACCCAGCACTACCGGATACGCAGGAGAGTCAATCAGATAGAGCTGAATTCTCTCCTCATGACCCTCCTGCGCCATCATCTGAAGGGGGTGCTGTGACCTCCCTAATCAACCCAGACCCTAACGGACGGCTATCTAGGGCATGGACGGGGAAAGGCTTATCCACTGGAAGGAGGGGAATCCCTAACTCTATACAGAACTGGCGATCTACAAAATTCCCAGCTGCGCCTGAATCTACCAGCGCCTTATGCTGGGAACGAGGTGCAACCTGTGGGAAACAAACAGGCAAGGTTAGGTGCACGACAGAAAGCTCTGGGTAAGCAGGGCGCCTACTCACCTGGGTGGACCCCCAATGCGTGACCTGCCTTCTCCCTCACTGGAGGACCCGCCCCAACACCTAGCCGCGGTGTGCCCTCCACGACCACAGTTGGTGCAAGGGCCGGGTCCCCTCGGGCTCCTCCTCCTCCGTTCCCTAGCGCCCAGCACCTCCGAGCTCCATAGGGCTCGGCTCGGAGGTGCTGGAGAGTGGAATGGGCAACCCCCTCCCGGAACGTCCACGGGTGGCGAGCAGGGTATCCAGCCGGATGGCCATGTCGACAAGCTGGTCGAAAGTCAACGAAGTGTCCCTGCACGCCAACTCTCGCTGGACGTCCTCCCGGAGGCTGCAGCGGAAATGGTCGATATGGGCCCGCTCATTCCACCCTGCATCAGCCGCTAGGGTCCGAAACTCCAAGGCAAAGTCCTGGGCGCTCCTCATCCCCTGTCGGAGGTAGAATAGACGCTCCCCCGCCGCCTTCCCTTCTGGTGGATGGTCGAACACAGCACGGAAGCGGCGGGAGAACTCCGCATAGTTCGTGGTAGCGGCGTCCATTCTCCTCCACTCGGCGTTGGCCCACTCCAACGCCTTGCCGGTGAGACAGGAGATGAGGGCTGAGACGCTCTCGTGTCCCGAGGGCGCCGGGTGTACGGTGGCGAGGTAGAGCTCCACCTGCAGCAGGAACCCTTGACACCCGGCAGTGGAGCCGTCGTACGCCCTCGGGAGCGAGAGCCGAATCCCACTAGGTTCCGGAGATGAGACAGGAGGGCTGACCGATGGGGCTGGTTCGGTTCGTGGAGGTGTGGGAACCCCGCTGGTCTCCCATCGGTGCAGAGTATTCATCACCCCCTCCAGGGCATGACAGACCTGGTTGATGCGGTCCTCCTGGCCACGAAGACGTTCAGCCATCTCGGCTGTCGGCTCGGTCGCTCCTGCTGATTCCATGGATAGGATGCGTGATTCTGTCAGAGTGGTGTGTGTAGATGAGTGGAAGGAATCAAGCGCAGGAACCAGGATGACTACAACCGTCTTTTATAGTACTGTTCAACACGTGAACAAAAATAGTCGCCTACCCAACCGGGTGGCGCAAACAATTACGCACAAAACACAGTGCGAAAAATACACAGGAAAAGCGCACGCAGTGCGAACTCTCGGGACACGCCAACAACGAGAGAAAATAAACATCAGAGGCAGTCTGACAACAAACAATCACGCATAACACCTGACCCACACACACGAAACTAAATAGGGAAACAATTAAGACACAAATAAGGGACAGGTGTTATGAACAGACAAAACCAAATGAACATGAAACATAGAACGGTGGCAGCTAGTACTCCGGAGACGACGACCGCCGAAGCCTGCCCGAACAAGGAAGAGGAGCAGCCTCGGCCGAAACCGTGACAGTTATCAATGTACCATAGCTGTGTATAGCTCTTGGAATCAATCCATAAAGTGGCCATCTGTCTGCATACTCCAAGTAACACACAGTGCATCTAGTCAGGGGACCATTCCATTGATCAAATCAAACTTAGGTAAACCCAAAATGGCAGATGAGCCCTTTATGCCCAATATAGTCTGACCTTCAGTCTCAGCTATTTCTCCTAGCTCCACAGTGGTTTGGTGATCTCTGTCGTTCGGTTTCTCATCTAAACATGTGTAAACCCTTGACGTTCCATTTCCCCTTGTGTGTTGCACTCCAGGGTGAAGGCACAGTCCACAACCATACTCTCCATTAAATTGTTTGAAGTTCTGTAGTAATGGTCTTGCTACCGCATCACAAACACAACATAATGGGTGCACTTTCACGTGTCTCCATGACTGATCACTGTGATGCTGCCACTCAAAGCCAGTCTGTGAAAGAGTGGCACATTCCTCCACAAAAGGCTTGAAGTAGCAGGTCATATCTGGCTTTTTGGATCCAAACCACAAACCACACAAAAGCACATGCTTATCTCTACTCTCTGGGGGTATCTCATTGACACAACACAGTATTGGCCAAATACTGAATTTGAAGGACTGAAAGACACCGTCACAATTAAATGTAAGGGACAATAAATCATTATCACAGTATGCCTTCAAGGTCTGATATAAAGTCCCATCACCTATATCACGTATTACATGTCTACTACTGTCATCAGAACGAAAACATAGATCATGCATACCCTGATTCTCAAGAAGATTTTTCAGTTGATCCTTTAATGGGACATTGATAAAGAAATGTCCTTCCTCTAAACTTCACTGTTACAGATTAAGAACAGGACACACATGTGAGTGTTACTTCTTTAGTTTATGAATTGCCAAGGTTCTTCGTACATACTCTGCAGTAATGATGACGTTGAAGTTGATCTACAATACCAGCTAGTGGCTTCTCTAAAAAATACTTGCTTGCTGGAAGTGCACTTGTCCCAGCAGAATGTAACCGTAGAAGTGTCAGCAGGTCTTCCACCAACACACCAGTAGTGTCGTGTCTCAAAGCAAAGGAGATAATCGAGATGTGACTTTGGTCTTCTGTAAGTCAATGTGAGTGGGCATCACCGGTATCCTCTGTTTCTTGAGGGACATTGTCCTACAAGTGATAGGAAACAATATTAGGAGTTTATTATGTAGGTTCAGTTTGATTTTAGTTTTCCATTACCGCATTATAACCTTGCTTTGGTCTACTGTACTTTGCACAAAAAAGGACAGAGAGAGGGAGGGTGAGTGTTACAATAATGTGCATTTTGTCATTACTTTGTTTGTCTTAAGTTAAATAAGTCACTTAACTTTGATTATTTAATGTCATACAACATTATTTAATTAGCTTAATCTACATCACTCACCTTGGTCCATGTGACAGGTGTTGCTATTTGATCCGGTGTTTGGTTTGGCATTTCTGCATTGCTGACAATCTCATCAGTATCCTTGGTAAGAGAGAAATCAATAACTCATAAAAAAAATGCCAATAATGTTATCATATCAAGGCTTTCCTCTGTTGGGTGCTCTGATGATTTGAAAAACATGAGCGAGAGAGAGCACGAGAGCACATGAGAGAAATAAAGTAATGTCCTTCCTCTAAAGGAGCGCGAGAGAGGGAGCGAGAGAGAGGGAGAGAGAAATAAATACTAGTTGACGCTGTGGTAATACCAACCTATTTTACTGTTTTGGATAACATTCCATGATGTATAATGCCAATCTACCAATGGGAGACCTTAACAAACAATCACTTGATTGGGGCATCCAGAACTCACTATATATTAGGTAACACTCACCTCAGCCACTTTGAAGACAGCTGCTTGTCTATGCTCCTCTGATTCATTTTGTGTCTCTTGCAAGTCCTGAAAAGTCCTGAAAAGAGACAAAAAAGAATGGTCTGAAGTGCTCTTCTTAACATCAAACATAACCGACACTAAGCCCTCATATGAACACATCTATAACAATTTAACCCATGGTGGGTAATGCTCACCTGGGACCATGTGAACGGTACTGCTATTTGGTCTGGTGTTTGATATGGCATTTCTACATCGCTGACAATCTCATCAGTATCCTAAGAAAGAAATTAACACCTCATTAAAAACCATGCCAATAATGTTATCATATCAAGGATTTACTCTGCTCTCACTCATGATGTGAAAAACGAGAGAGAGAGAGAGAGAGAGAGACAGAGACAGAGACAGAGACAGAGACAGAGACAGAGACAGACAGACTAGTTGATCATGTGGTAATACCAACATATTTTACTGTTTTGGACAAGCTACAATTATGTATAATGTAAATCTACCAAGAGGCCACATCAGAGACCTTCTGTTATCATATCAAGGATTTACTTTGCTCTCACTCATGTGAAAAACATGAATGATTGAGATGGGTGTGCAGAAAGAGAGAAGGGCGGGGGTATAAAAAGAGAGAAATGAATAAAGACAGACACAGAGAGCGAGATTGAAATAGAGACAGAGAGAGCCTGGGAGAAATAGTAGTTGATGATGTATAACGCCAATCTACCAATGGGCCACATCAGAGACCTTCACAAAAACAATCACCTAATTGGGGCGTCCAGAACTAGCTATACAGTGCATTCGGAAAGTATTCAGACCCCTTGACTTTTTCCACATTTTGTTACGTTACAGCCTTATTCAAATTTTTTTTTTTTTTTTATGTTCCTCATCAATCTAAACACAATACCCTATAATGCCAAAGCGAAAACTGGTTTTTAGAAATGTTTGCTAATTTATACAAAATAAAAAACATAATAACCTTATTTACATAAGTATTCAGAACCTTTGCTACGAGATTCGAAATTGAGCTCAGGTGCATCCTGTTTCCATTGATCATCCTTGAGATGTTTCTACAACTTCATTGGAGTCCACCTGTGGTAAATTCAATTGATTGGACATGATTTGGAAAGGCACACACACATCTATATAAGGTCCCACAGTTGACAGTGCATGTCAAAGCAAAAACCAAGCCAAGAGGTCGAAGGAATTGTCCGTAGAGTTCCGAGACAGGATTGTGTCCAGGCACAGATCTGGGGAAGGCTACCAAAAAATGTCTGCAGCTTTGAAGGTCCCCAAGAACACAGTGGCCTCCATCATTCTTAAATGGAAGAAGTTTGGAACCACCAAGACTCTTGCTAGAGCTGGCCGCCCGGCCAAACTCAGCAATCGGGGGAGAAGGGCCTTCGTCAGGGAGGTGACCAAGAACCCGATGGTCACTCTGACAGAGCTCTAGAGTTCCTCTGTGGAGATGGGAGAACCTTCCAGAAGGACAACCATCTCTGCAGCACTCCATCAATCAGGCCTTTATGGTAGAGTGGCCAGATGGAAGCCACTCCTCAGTAAAAGGCACATGACAGTCCGTTTGGAGTTTGCCAAAAGGCACCTAAAGACTCTCAGACCATGAGAAACAAGATTCTCTGGTCTGATGAAACCAAGATTGAACTCTTTGGCCTGAATGCCAAGCTTCATGTCTGGAGGAAACCTGGCACCATCACTACGGTGAAGCATGGTGGTGGCAGCATCATGCTGTGGGGATGTTTTTCAGTGGCAGGGACTGGGAGACTTGTCAGGATTGAGGCAAAGATGAACGGAGCAAAGTACAGAGAGATCCTTGATGAAAACCTGCTCCAGAGGGGTCAGGACCTCAGACTGGGGTGAAGGTTCACCTTCCAACAGGACAACGACCCTAAGCACACAGCAAAGACAACACAGGAGTGGCTTCGGGACAAATCTCTGAATGTCTTTGAGTGGCCCAGCTAGAGCCCGGACTTGAACCCGATCGAACATCTCTGGAGAGACCTGAAAATAGCTGTGCAGCAACACTCCCCATCCAACCTGACAGAGCTTGAGAGGATCTGCAGAGAAGAATGGGAGAAACTCCCCAAATACAGGTGTGCCGAGCTTGTATCGTCATACCCAAGAAGACTTGAGGCTGTAATCGCTGCCAAAGGTGCTTCAACAAAGTACTGAGTAAAGGGTCTGAATACTTATGTAAATGTGATATTTCAGTTTATTTTATTTGATATATTAGCAAAAAATTCTAAAAACCTGTTTTCGCTTTGTCATTATGGGGTATTGTGTGTAGATTGTTGAGGACAATTTTTTATTTAGTCAATTTTAGAATAAGGCTGTAATGTAACAAATAATCTGGAAACACTGGACAGTTACTTTAAACACGACATCCATACAGTAGGCCTATTTCTCAATATAGCTGTATTTTTTAAGGCACTGTACTACACTTGTGGAAATATTTCAGGGAAATATTTACCAAGGGCTATCATCCTTGTTTGGTACAGATAAAATATTTCCAGCACTGTGTAGACAATGTGTGAGTGACTGTTTGGCATCATCATCAGGGAATCGTCATCTCTTAATAAAGATGTTATACTTAACAGGTTGACTCTTCATCATCCTTTCCCTTATAATGGACCGGTTAAGGTTTTATTTGATTCTTATATTGTGACATGCATAATTTATATATGGATAAATAATCAGTCTTGTCAACATGCATGTGTTATCTAACCGTGGAAACTCATTCCAGAATATTGTTTTTAGATATACAAATTATATACACATTTGTACACATAACTGACAATGACATTTTATATACAATTGATATATACAGTATATACTATAAAGTATGTTTGTTATAGTAATTGTCGTGCGGTTTTGTACGATGACAATATCAAACCTATTAGGAAAACATTTATTTTGTAGAGTTTACATTGTCAGAACATACACTTTTCTTATAATACTCATAGAGGACACATATATATTTAATATATTTTGTCTCATATATGTCATACCATATCTTTGTAGGAAAATCACCACAATCATGTATTCAATTGTGTTCAACCCACATAAGGCATATAAGTTAACACATACAATACACCATTGACATACAAGACAAAATATACAAAATCTTACCAGATACTTATTAGATTACTTATTAGATTTTTGTATAAATAATTTTCTGCCATACAAGATTCTTATTTGATTTTCATGATTATTTTCCATATGGGAGTAGGCGGACACAGCCCATACAGTAGGTGGCGGCATGCACCTATAACAAATGTTTGCGGACTGCCATAATACCATAGAAGAAGAAGAACCGTATTCAACGCAGTGCCTGGGGGGATGCATTGAATGACCCTCTTACGTTGGCTGAGATGAAGAGAGCATTAGCTAAAGCTGGGGTAACATCTCCTGGGAAGGATGAGATGTGTTACATCATGATGGCTCATCTCAGTGACACTGCAATGGGGAAAGTATTGGGCCTTTACAATAAGGTGTGGCAGGAAGGGAAACTTCCTGGAAGTTGGAAGCAGACGGTAGTGGTGCCAATACGGAAACCAGGGAACAACGACCCTACTAGTCCTTCAAGCTATAGGCCGATAGCGTGTATGTAAACTTATGGAAAGGATGATAACGGAAAGGCTGACTTACTTTCTGGAGAGTAGAGGACTAATGTCACCAGATCAAAGTGGGTTCAGGAAAGGCAGGGGAACGATGGATCCTGTACTGTGCCTTGAGTCAGTCATACGGAAGGCACAGGCATATAAGGAGGCCATTTTCTTAGATGTAGAGATGGCTTATGATATTATATGGAAGGAAGGCCTACTTATCAAGCTGGATAATATTGGGGTTGGATGAACAGTTTTTAACTGGATAAAGTATTTTATTTTTGAGGGTGTGGAGCTCTATGTCAGAAAGCTGAGGTAGATAATGGTACCCCCAGGGAAGTGTAATTAGTCCTTTGTTGTTCTCTATTATGATTGACGATGTATTCTCTCAGGTGAGACCTGATATGGGAGGTCATTGTTTGCGGATGATGGGACACTGTGGAAGAGAGGGAGAAATATTTCCCATACAGCCAGAAGAGTTCATTAAGTGATTACTGAAGTTGAGCAGTGATCCCTCAGGTGGGGCTTCACGTTTTCAGTTGAGAAAACACAGACTGTATTTTTTTCTAGAAGGAAGGTTGGGGAGGAAATATATTTTAAGTTGTATGGAAGGAATCTGGAGAGGGTGGGAGGGTTTAGGTTCCTGGGGGTCTATTTTGACACTCAAATGACATGGGCGGAGCATATTTACAGAGTAGTCAAAGGAAATAAAATATTGAATGTTTTTGTATTTTGCCAAGGCAGCAGCTACTCTTCCTGGGGTCCAGCAAAATTAAGGCAGTTATACCATTTTTAAAACATTAAAATATATTCACAACAGATTTCACAACACATTAAGTGAGTGCCCTCAGGCCCTGCTCTACTACCACATATCTACAACATGTATACGTGTGTATAGTGCGTATGCTATCTTGTGTTTGTATGCATGTGTCTGTGCCTATGTTTGTGTTAAGGTGTATTTTTATCAGTTTTTTTAATCAAATGTTACTGCTTGCATGAGTTACTTGATGTGGAATAGAGTTCCATGTAGTCATGTCTCTATGTAGTACTGTGCTCCTCCCATAGTCTGTTCTGGACTTGGGGACTGTGAAGAGACCTCTGGTAGCACATCTTGTGGGGTATGCATGGGTGTCTGAGCTGTGTGCCAGTAGTTCAAACAGACAGCTCGGTGCATTCAACATGTCAATTCCTCTCACAAATACAAGTAGTGATGAAGTCAATCTCTCCTCCGCTTTGAGCCAGGAGAGATTGACATGCATATTATTAATGTTAGCTCTCTGTGTACATCTAAAGGCCAGCCGTGCTGCCCTGTTCTGAGCTAATTGTCTTAAGTCCCTCTTTGTGGCACCTGACCACACGACTGAACAGTAGTCCAGGTGGGCCAAACTAGGGCCTGTAGGAAATGTCTTGTTGACAGTGCTGTTAAGAAGGCAGAACAGTGCTTTATTATGGACAGACCTCTCCCCATTTTAGCTACTGTTGTATCAATATGTTTTCACCATGACAGTTTACAATCCAAGTTTACTCCAAGCAGTTTAGTCACCTCAACTTGCTCAATTTCCACATTATTCATTACAAGATTTAGTTGAGATTTAGGGATTAGCGAATGATTTGTCCCAAATACAATGCTTTTAGTTCTTGAAATATTTAGGACTAACTTATTCCTTGCCACCCATTCTGAAACTAACTGCAGCTCTTTGTTAAGTGTTGCAGTCATTTCAGTTGCTGTAGTAGCTGACATGTATAGTGTTGAGTCATCCACATACATAGACACACTGGCTTTACTCGAAGCCAGTGGCATGTCGTCAGTAAAGCTGCCCTGGGGAATTCCTGATTCTACCTGGATTATGTTGGATAGGCTTCCATTAAAGAACACCCTCTGTTGTCTGTTAGACAGGTAACTCTTTATCTACAATATAGCAGGGGATGTAAATCCATAACACATCAATTTTTCCAGCAACAGACTATGATCGATAATGTCAAAAGCTGCACTGAAGTCTAACAAAACAGCCACCACAATCTTTTTATCATCAATTTGACTCAGCCAATCATCAGTCATTTGTGTAAATACTGTGCTTGTTGAATATCCTTCCCTATAAGCATTCTGAAAGTCTGTTGTCAATTTGTTTACTGTAAAATACCATTATATCTGGTCAAACACAATTTTTTCCAAAAGTTTATAAAGGGTTGGTAACAGGCTGATTGGTCGGCTATTTGAGCCAGTAAAGGGGGCTTTACTATTCTTAGGTAGGGGAATGACTTTTGATTCTCTCCAGGCCTGATGGCACACACTTTCTCGTAGGCTTAAATTGAAGATATGGCAAATAGGAGTGGCAATATCGTCTGCTATTATCCTCAGTAATTTTCCATCCAAGTTGTCAGACCCCGGTGGCTTGTCACTGTTGATAGACAACAACAATTTTTTCACCTCTTCCACACTCACTTTACGGAATTCAAAATCACAATGTTTGTCTTTCATAATTTGTTTAGACATACTTGGATCTGTAGTGTCAGCATTTGTTGCTGGCATGTCATGCCTAAATTTGCTCATCTTGCCAATGAAAAAATAATTAACGTAGTTGGCAATATCAGTTGGTTTTGTGATGAATGAGCCATCTGATTCAATGAATGATGGAGCGGAGTTTGCCTTTTTGCCCAGAATTTCATTTAAGGTGCTCCAAAGCTTTTTACTATCATTCTTTGTCATTTATCTTTGTTTAATAGTGTATTTTCTTCTTCTTTTTACTCAGTTTAGTCACATGATTTCTCAATTTGCAGTACGTTTGCAAATCAGTTGTGCAGCCAGACTTATTTGCCATTTCTTTTGCCTCATCCCTCTCAACAATACACTTTTTTAAATTTCTCATCAATCCACGGGGATTGAACCGTTTTTACAGTCATTTTCTTAATGGATGCATGCTTATTAGTAACTGGGATAAGCAATTTCATAAATGTGTCAAGTGCAGCGTCTGGTTGCTCGTCATTACACACCACAGACTAAAAAATATTCTTTACATCAACAACATAGGAATCACCACAAAACATATTGTATGACCTCTTATACACTATATTAGGCCCAGCCTTTGGAACTTTGGTTTTCCTAGATATGGCTACTATATTGTGATCACTACATCCGATGTATTTGGATAGTACTTTCAAGCACATTTCTGCAGCATTAGTAAATATGTGATCAATACATGTTGATGATTTAATTCCTGTGTTGTTTGTAACTACCCTTGTATTTGTATTTGTATTAGGTTGATTGATAACCTGAAGCAGGTTGCAGGCATTAGTTACAGATTGAAGCTTTCTCTTGAGTGGGCAGCCTGATGAAAGCCAGTCAATATTTAAATCCCCCAGAAAATACAGTATACCCCTCTGTTGATTGACATTATCAAGCATTTCACACATGTTATCCAGATACTGACTGTTAGCACTTGGTGTGACACATTGCTTGTCAGGAATGGAGTTGGGGGCAGATAGAATGGCAATTAAAATGCTATATATAGCGCTGTTAAGGTCATCACTGGATTATGGAAGTGTAGAATATGGATCAGACATCTTTAAAAAAGGTAGATGTCATCGAGGCCCAAGCCCTAAGAATATGTTGTGGAGCACTCAGGATCTCCCCGGTGGCAGCGATGCAGGTAGAGTTGGGAGAGATGCTGTTAAAGTTAAGAAGACAACAGCCAGCCATGACATATTGGGTAAATCTACAAGGACATAAGATTACACATCCTACAAAAAAGGTACTCCTAGAGTGCTGGGAACAAAATCTGATTACAAGCTTTGGGTGGATAGGCAATTGCATGGCGAGAGAGATGGGGTTGTTTGGGAGGGAGTTTAGCCCCTCTGTGGTTCTTCCATCTATCCCACCTTGGTTTCTCCCTCAGCCAGTGATAGATCTAGGGTTTCTTGAGAGGGTAAGAGATGTTGACGAAGGAGTAGATTCAGTTGTAAGTGAACATTTAAGAACACAATACTATGCTTTCTTGCATATATTCAGAGATGGATATAAGGACCCTAAAACAGGAGCGACAGGTGCAGCTTTTAGTGTTCCTGAGTTTAAGGAGGCAGTGACAAAAAGAGCATTGTATCATTTATTGGCCATACTATTGGCTGCAGAGTGGGTGGAGAATGTGAGGCCAGACAGAGTAGTCATCTGCTCTGACTCCTGTGCAGCACTGATGAGCTTAAATTCATTTGTGTCTCAGAGCAGACAGGATGTATTGAATGAGGTTTTGCAGTGCTTGTATAGGGTGAAACAGATGGGGGTATTTGTGATGTTCCTCTGGGTACCTGCTCATGTGGAGGTGAATGTTATCGCCAAGCAGGCTCTTAAACATCATGATGTTGAGATGGAATTGTCAATCAGTAAAGCAGAAGCCAATGGGTTAATAAGAACAGTGGTTAAAAACAAATGGCAAGAGTTATGGAACAGGGAGAGAAAGGGTGGTCCTCAGGTCGAGAGAGAAGGGAGGAAAGTGTAATCACAAGGCTAAGACTGGGACACACAAGGCTATTAAAATCGAAATTGGTGGGGAAACATCCGACTAGGAGATGTGATCATTGTCAGGAGGAGATTGAGACAGCGGAACATGTTCTATTTCAGTGGCAGAAATATGTGCGGTAAAGGGAGAGATTGTTGTTAGATTTGAGGAGTAATGGAGTTGCAGAGCCAGGATTAAGTGAACGGCTGGGGAAATCTTCAGGGGATGTATTATTTAATTATGTATTTCGTTTCCTTAGGGAGATTAGAATATTGTGTAGAATTTAGACCTTCTGGTCCACACTCCAGTCCAGTTGGTGGCGGTAATGCACCTTACAGTTGGTTGCCAACCACCATATAAAATCCACAGAAGAAGAAGAAGAGGACGAAGAACACAGTTCCTGTGCTGTGGCTGGTTCTAAGGTAATGGAGAATTTATTTGTCGTTAATCTTAACATTTATGATTTATTTAGACAAAGTTGTCTGGTTTTAGCCCAGTGTTTATCTGTTTACGGACAAAGTGTTGATGCTTAGGCACTAACTTTTTGTCATTCACATGCGAATGGATAGCTCGTTTTGCGTGATCAATGCACAAAACAAATAGCTAGCTAGGGCAACTGGACAAATTGGTTACAGCATTTATGACAATGTTTGGTTACATTGAGCACGGTTACATGCACACAATAACACGATTATTGTGGATAGTCAGATTAATATAATAGTTCGTTTAAAACGTTTTACATGCTTTGCAAGACGAACGATTTCCCTAATAATTATGTTTAGTGACTGTACGTTATTTATGAGGGATACCTGGAGAACTCTCTGAAAAGAAAGTGGATGGCCCTCCCATAAGTAAACTATATTTTTACCCGACCCTCGCTGAACACTTAAAGAAAAGAATAAAAAAAACTGACCCAAAATAATACTTAAAACATAAAGTGGAGAGAACATGCCTACCGTTTACCCTTACTCCTAGGCAGTGGCGAGTTTAGCATGTAAATCTTGGTTGGAAAAAGTCCCAAAAAAATGTGAGATGCCAGCAAAGCCACTAAATAACATTTTATTATTTTATTATGCCTATGTGGTCTAAAAAGGAAGGAAAATACAATCACGAGGAACCACTTTTATAGATAATATACCTACGCACAGACAGAGCATTGCGCAAACAAAACAATTTTGCAATATCAGCTGGAATTACATGGGTCTATTACTGACCTATTTGTTGAAAAAATATATTTGAATGTGAAGACTGTCACTGGCAGACATGGTTACAGACCCAACAGCTATCCCCTCCTCTTGAAGAAAAGCACATGAGCTAATTATACAAATTATACAAAGTAAGCAAAACAGAGAACAAAACAATGAAAGCATTCCAACATTGCCTAAAATGAAGAATAAGATACTATTGAGAGACCTAACAAAGCAAGATAACAATTTGGCAAACTATGGCATAAGGGAACAATGAGCCGTAATTTCGATTAAGACATTAATGAGTGAGTAGTCGATATAACTATTTGTTCAGCACTTTTGAAATGTACAGCGACAGAATTCAGAACATGGGTGGTTCTTACAGTATTCTCCCTGTACACCAAGTCAGAACCGTAGGATAAATAATGGGGACATATAAGCAGACAATGAAAGCTCTTACAATATTTGATGATGACATTTCTCTAAAACAGGTTATAGGCTACAAGTCAGAACAGTAGGGGGAGAGGGACCAAATTCTTAGGGCAAGACACATGGGTTACTAACAGCTTACTACACAACATACACTTACTATTACTTTCTTAGCTACTGTAAACATAAGTTATGCAGCAGTATACAAGACATATTTTTGGACTCACCGTTGTTGTGCTCATTTGAACGGACTTGGCGGTCCTTCTTTTGGGCAAACTTTGTCATCAGTCTGGCATTCTCTGGATTTATGGTGCTTTCAAGACGACTGGGAACTCGAAAAAAAAAAATGGTCAAATCATGACGTCAGTGATATTCAGGTCAGAGCTCTAGAAAGAGGCCCGAGTTCCCGACTTGGAATTCCGAGTTGGATGACCGTTCAAAACGTATTTTCTCAGTCAGAGTTCCCAGTTGTCTTGAATGCACTGAAGTCTGAGATTTCCCAGTTCCCAGTTGTTTTAAAACGCGGCAGAAGTCATGCTGGATTGACAGCATGGCTAATGTATTCAACCTTTACTGGCCCATCGTGTTGCGTGTGAATATTTATCCTTTTAAGCTTGGAAAAGAGACCCTTTCAGACAGATGTTTTAAATCCTTAAACCCAGACTTGGACCACACACCCTCTCCACCGAATAGCAGGCAGGGGAAGCAAAATAGTGATTGCTTTGCGATTTCCAACTTGTTGTGTAATGTTTATGTCCAATGGCCGATGAGTACCGATGCATTTTAAGGATTGAAAAGGATTTGCCAGTAGATTGTCAGCGTGATTTATGATGACTGCTTGTCTAGCTTGCTAGCTAAGATTGTGAAAATATGACGTTGACCAGTCCAATCAAAGCTACAGTAGATATAATGTGATTCGAAGTTATTTTATCTGTGACCAATGACCTTGAGCCTTCTTGGATGGGCACTTCTAATGTAAATCTATGGCAACACCCAAGGGGGCTTAAACTGCCTAGCTGTCCCTGTAGATTCGGTGGTGACGTAGTGTCCCCATGTGTGACAAAACATTGAGCCAATCACGGCGAAACTAGAGAAGATTACCAATGCCTAGCCTACACTCTGTATTTTCGCTGGCTGCCCCTCCACCACAGAAAGCACTGAGCTAGGCTGAAACGCCTGCATTTTGGAGCTGCCTTACTTGAGAAACACTTTTTAAAAAATATATATATATATTTTTTTTACATTGATTGCAAAATGATGTAACACAAGTTAATGCCAAAATAACATGCAAAACAGGCACAATGTTATTTTTTAGTTTTGTTTTATGCTAAACCGGTGGGGCTCAACCCCACCTGCCCTGAATGACGGGTCACCACTGCTCCTAGTACAGACCAGAGCCTTAGATACGCATTTTCTTCATTTTGTAAGCATTACATGCAAAGTAGCCAGGAGGTTGTGGATTCGCAGACCACCGCTGACAAGGGTAGGGGTGAAAAGATATCCATTATAATAAAAGCACTGCATGAATCTATCATCTTAATGAAAAAATTGTCATTTTATAAACTCATTTCATGCAATTTTATGTCATTTTACAACTGGAGACAAGCAGAATCTGTTTTAATACCACAACAGAGCATGACAACCAATGAGCGCACGCTGCAGCACCAGAGTCCTTTTGACTTCTATACAGGCTATTGTTTAAAAAGAGGATAGTCTGGAACAGTGCTAAAGTTGTCTATCAACTGTAAAAATTGAGCGCAACGGAACCAGTTACAACTGAAGTATCTGACCATCAACAAATTTGAGAAAAAGCTGCCGCATATCATCAGGTAGGCCTATATGCCCTTGTGAATTTTTTTCATTTGGGAAACTATAATTTTCTCATTTGTTCTATTTTATTCCATGATATTGTTGTTACAAAATAGATTTGTGTTGACTGTGATAAGAGCATGGGAATATAAGAGCATCTGCTAGGCTAAATTAATAAACTCAAGCATAGCTCACTGCATGATCCTCAAACCAAAGACTGGCCAAACTCGTGTTTCTAAAAATGAATTCAAATGCACTGTATAGCGTTTAATTATTACTGAATTCTAAGTATTATTTTTTCTTTCATTTTATAGAGCCTAAATGCTACAGTTGAAGTCGGAAGTTGACATACACCTTAGCCAAATACGTTTATACTTAGTTTTTCACAATTCCTGACATTTAATCCAAGTAAAAATTCCCTGTTTTAGGTCAGTTAGGATCAGCACTTTATTTTAAGAATGTGAAATGTCAGAATAATAGTAGAGAGAATGATTTATTTCAGCTTTTATTTCTTTCATCACATTCCCAGTGGGTCAGAAGTTTACATACACTCAATTTGTATTTGGTAGCATTGCCTTTAAATTGTTTAACTTGGGTCAAATGTTTCGCGTAGCGTTCCACAAGCTTCCCACAATAAGTTGGGTGAATTTTGGCCCATTCCTCCTGACAGAGCTGGTGTAACTGACTCAGGTTTGTAGGCCTCCTTGCTCGCACACACTTTCAGTTCTGACAACAAGTCAATACCTTGACTTTGTTGTCCTTAAGCCATTTTGGACATGATCGAATGTCAAAAGCCACACTGAAGTCTAACAAAACAGCCCCCACAATCTTTTTATCATCAATTTCTCTCAGCCAATCATCAGTCATTTGTGTAAGTGCTGTGCTTGTTGAATGTACTTCCCTATAAGCGTGCTGCAAGTCTGTCAAATTTGTTTATTGTAAAATAGCATTGTATCTGGTCAAAGAACATTTTTTCCAAAAGTTTACCAAGTGTTGGTAACAGGCTGATTGGTCAGCTATTTGAGCCAGTAAAGGGGGCTTTACTATCCCTAGGTAGGGGAATAACATTTGCTTCCCTCCAGGCCTAAGGGCACACACTTTCTAGTAGACTTAAATTGAAGATGTGGCAATGCCGTCCGCTATTATCCCCAGTAATTTTCCATCCAAGTTGTCAGACCCCCGTGGCTTGTCATTGTTGATAGACAACAATACTTTTTTCACCTCTTCTACACTTACTTTACGGAATTCAAAATTACAATGCTTTTCTTTCATAATTTTGTCAGATATACTTGGTGTCAGTGTTTGTTGCAGGCATGTAATGCAAATCTTGCCAATGAAAAAATAATTAAAGTAGTTGGCAATATCAGTGGGTTTTGTTATGATTTTTTCCGTTTGCCCAAAATTTCATTTTAAGGTGCTCCAAAGCTTTTTACTGTCATTCTTTATATAATTTATATTTTGTTTCATAGTGTATTTTCTTCTTCTTTTTATTCAGTTTAGTCACATGATTTCTAAATTGGCAGTACATTTTCCAATCGGTTGTACAGCCAGACCTATTAGCCATTTATTTTGCCTCGTCCCTCAACCATACAATTTTTCAATTCCTCATCAATCCACAGGGATTTAACAGTTTTTACAGTAATTTTCTTAATGGTTGCATGCTTATTAGTAACTGGGATAAGCAATATCATAAATGTGTCAAGTGCAGCGTCTGGTTGCTCCTCATTACACACCACGGACCAACAAATATTATTTACATCAACAACATAGGAATCACTACAAAACGTATTGTATGACCTCTTATACACTATATTAGGCCCAGCCTTTGGAACTTTGGTTTTCTATATTGAGATCACTACATCCAATGGATTTCGATACTGCTTTCCAACACATTTCTGCAGCATTAGTAAAGATGTGATCATTACTTGTTGATGATTTCATTGTTGTGCTGTTTGTAACTACCCTGGTAGGTTGATTGATAACCTGAACCAGGTTGCAGGCACTACTTACAGTTTGAAGCTTTCTCTTGAGTGGGCAGCCTGATGAAAGCCAGTGAATATTTAAATCACCCAGAAAAAAAACCTCTCTATTGATATAACATACATATTCAAGCATTTTACACATGTTATCCAGATACTGACTGTTAGCACTTGGTGGTCTATAGCAGCTTCCCACCAGAATGGGCTTTAGGTGAGGCAGATGAACCTGTAACCAAATTACTTAAACAGTATTTAACATGAGATCTTCTCTAAGCTTTACAGGAATGTGGTTCTGAATATAAACAGCCACACCTCCACCTTTTGGCATTTCTGTCTTTTCTGTAGATCTTATAACCATGTATTGCTACCACGGTATTATCAAAGGTATTATCTAAGTGAGTTTTAGAGATTGTCAGAATATGAATGGCATCTGTTACTAGCAAATCATTGATTTCATGAACCTTGTTTCTTAAGCTACGTATGTTAACGTGGCTTGTTTTTAACACTTTTCTGGGATGCTTGATTGTTTTTCTTGCTTTACTGGAAAGCTTAGCAGAGGTAGACATGCTCGAGTTATTTATGTTAGTGCACACAGTGGTCTTCCTGCTAGGGCACACCACCTCAGTGCTAACAGTATAACTCTGGTTCATAGGCATATGATTACTGCATACAATAGCTGTAGGATCAGCAGAGGCATTCAGGGCATTAAGAGGGACATAAATTAGGTTACTTACATTGTGTCTTCCAACGCCCCTGTGAAAATGTACATTTGCTGAAGCATTATGACAACTCAGCGACACAATGGTAGGGATTGAATGAGCTGGGCTTGGGTCATTGTCTCAACACAGCCTTATAATGCTGTGAAAGAATCCATGATTTGGGTGGATCCCATCCTCATAAAACAAGCTTTGTTTCCAGAAGGTATCAAAATTGTCAATAAATGTTACACCCACAGAGCTGCAATAGTCTCGTAGCCAGTTATGGAGGGCTAAAAGTCTGCTGAACCGTTCAATGCCACAATTTAGGGAGGGCAGAGGGCCAGATATTATGGGGCGTTTGTTGGTGTCAAGTAGTGACTCAATCAGTACTTTAAAATCCATCTTCAGCTGTTCTGAACCGCCCTTCATAATGTCACTCGACCCCACATGAACAATGAAAGTATCAGCCCCCGGTGACTGACACACAGCCTCGGGAAGCAATCTGGTGATATTCTGAACTTTTGCCCCAGGAAAACAGAAAGTCTTTGCCCCAGGTACAGATATATGCCTCACCATCAAACTCCCTATCAAAATAGACGGAATGATCCAGCCTCTGCCGTGTCTCGAAGCTGATTGCGAGGCCAGAGCCTCAGAACTCACCTGAGAAGAGGGCTGCTGAGACGCCGGCTGCGTGCAGGCCACAACAGCCAAAGGGACAGCGCTCTGATCCAGAGAGCTCGGCCCAGCGGAGGGGGGCTGGGTGGTCCAGGCTGTGCCCCGGCAGTTGATTGACTAGGACAGGGAGAGATAGCTGGAGGGACATCCACAGCCATGGAGGGAACACCCAAGTCCCCGGTAGAAGACAGCTGGTACAGGCGCTCAAAGTGATTTGAAAGTCTTAAGTCCGGCGCGCCTAGAACGATTCTTGTTCTTCTTTCTGTTTCCGACATGCATTCATTTACGGACAATGAGAAGCAGTGGCGGACAATGAGTCTGTCTCTCGTTGAATGTGAAGAGCGAGAGAGAAGCGCAGGGGGGCAGGTGTTCCTTGCTACGCACCGGCCCGGCTGTGTGTTAGCGTTTGGTGTGGCCTCTCAGAGCTGTGACGGGCGTGTCCCCAGTGTCTGTAGTCGTGGGGGATACAAAACATACAGCTCCAGCATGTACTGGCCAACAACTGGAGTCACACTCACACGCTGGAAATAAGCACTTTCCTTTAGTAGTTCTATAGAGAGCGTTGTAGGGGTTGAGCTCTTGGTAGCCTGGCTCGGTTGTTGGTATCCAGGTACTAAAGCGTCCGTGGCGAAAAAGTTGAATGAAAAAAGTTCTGCGAGGAAAAAACGAAGATGTTGTTAAATGTGTTTTGATTTAAACGGTTAAAATTAAAAAACCTAAAGTTTGGCAGGTAGCCAAGTTGCAACATACAGCACGACAACGCGGAAGTGTGACGTTTTCTGTTGTGTGTAGATTGATGAGAAAAAAAACCAATTTAATCAATTTTAGAATAAGGCTGTAATGATACAAAATGTGGAAAAAGTCAAAGGTTCTGAATACTTTCCGAATGCACTGTATGGGAAAAAATACACGTTTTAATTTTTTGTTGGGGACAGCTCTGAATTCCATACTGTAACTAGATCACCTGGCGCGTCCTGCACAACATTGGTTGACTCACAAGGCTCTGGTCTCTCGTCGTTGTGTGCTTGTTATCAAACACCACGTGACTGGGGACTACCGGTAAGCTTCAAATGAAAAATTATGGCCAGGTGAAATGAAAAACACGACCTTCTTTATCTCCTAACGTATTGCACAAGTTCACTGCAGGTATTTACTTAAGTAGCTAAAAATATTCAAATTTCTTAAACTTTTAAGAAATAGTTTCAATGGTATTAAAAAACCATCCCGTGGCTCTTTCCAAATACCCCAAGCCTAGACGATAGTATTGAAATACTTGTGTGAGTATTCTTTTTTGCGAGAAAAACAAATTATTGCCTAATATAGGCCTATTTTAACCTGATTTTAAGACTGAAAAAATACCGGTAGCTGACTGGTAGCCTTCATGTGTAGCTTGTTGTTTATGTTGGCCAATCAAAGCGGCAAAGAGGCTCAATGTGTAGCAAGTGGAGTGAGAGTTCACCAATAAAATTACAGAATTAAAAGTTAGCAAAATTACAAGGAGTAGGCTACAATGATCAACCAACAGCTAGGCTGTTTTATCTGAATGAGATTGGGGGGGAAAGCGCAGCATGTGCCCTCAATTAGCCTAGCAATCTTCTCTAGGCTATTCCAGTCAAGGCAGGCACTGTTATGTGGGATGATAAATAAAATAGTGGCTGCTACAAGTTAGCTAGTCTTAGCTGTAGTTACCTTGGCGTCTCTCTCTCTCTCCCTCCGTCTGCTCGCTACACACACCGCCCATATAACCTCCGCAGCTTCAGCAGTAGAGCGCCAGCCTCTCCCTCGCGCAGCAGTGCTCAGGTTAAAAGCATACGTAAAAAAAAACAACATGTATTTGGAATATCTGGATATCCGACAAAAATGTATGATACTATTCGAATGTGAAATTATTTCAAATCGCTATTTTGCACAGATCCATACGCTGTCTGTGCCTCCAATTGACGAACTACACTTCCTCCCCAGTTACGCTTACACACAGGTTTTCTGAGTACGCTAGATTGGTAATTAGCACAGGTGGCCGCATCTGTCTTCCGTGCTGTAACATGGAGATATGGCCATGTGGGATCTCTAAACCTATAAAGGTGTGTAGTAATTTTACCTTTTAGTTTTTTGAAAATATATTCTCACTGATATGAAAGATACGTTCCTTATGTTTCCAAAACCGTACCTCAAGCGATGCGTGTTAACGTTTAGAGCGTCAGGGCTTTTGTTAAGAGCCCCTCGTGAAGAAGGTACCTACATCAATAGGCGCTAAAGGTAGTTAGCGTCTATGAATGGGCTGCTTGCGACCTAGCTAGGTTGAATACTGAAATGGTAGGCTTTGCTCACTGAACCACAAACATAGGCCTAGTGTTGCACGTGATTGTTGTAGAAACTTGGCTTGACATATTTCACACTGCAATACATTGAAACTGAAAGGACTGACATCATCTGTAGTAACATATTTTCAGGAATGTGTTTTGTTTTGGAGGAAGTTACGAAAGTGGCCATTTATGTTATTCAGAATAAATCAAAACATTACATTTAGGCGACTGTACCTGTGTTCTTACGTTATGCTCACTTGGTCACTATGATTAGAGATATCTGGCTCAACTGTTACTGTAGCGTCAGAGTAATTTACCCTAGCCTGATGACTCACTAAATCTTCCTCTGTCGTTCGCTACATACTTCAGTCTAAGACTGCCTTCATTGAAGTCATTTGTGGTGACGAGGGGCGTTGTACGAAACAAAGTCATCAGCGATTGGATCGTCTCTAACCAATCAGAGTATCAAAGCCAATGATTAATTTTCAAACAGGCACTTTACCCACCTGTGTTCTGGCTCTGACTGCTACCTTTAATACAGATTAGGCCAGACCAGTGTACTGGAGCCTATACTTATCATGTTAAGTACTGTTATTTTACACTTATGTGCTTATGACCAATGCTCCCTCAAAAAATTCCAGGTCTGCTGAGCGCAAACTTGAACATTGTGAAAGTTCTGTGCAACTTCCAGCGCCCGTTTACTGTGAACACTGAGGCTGTACCCACTTTAAGTTAGTTTTAACAGTGGCCAAGTAGGCTACTGTGGCCATTTGATCATAATGTAGGCCTACCAGAGAGGCCTACCATCAAAAACAATGGAGAAAATGCATCCCATAACATGTTAACATGGAAATAGCTGTTCTATCATTCAGCCTGCAGTAGCAGCCAATGTGTGGTGTTCAATGTAGGCCTACATTCCATGAGACTTTTGAAAAAAACATGCAGGGCTTGGCATTAACCTGTTTATCACTTGTCCTTCAGACAAGGTGGTGACTGAAAAGGTTGTGGTGGTGTTTGATGCAAGAAACCACTTTACAAAATAAAATGCATTATTATTCCCATACCATTATTACAGAGAATCTGACAAATTATGCTACCCTCTGCCTATTGGCTACTTAGCTTATTCAAGCCTGTCTCAAAATAAAACACTGCCCCTTTAAGACAAAAAATTGGCTATTTTTCGAAGATGTCTAGAAATGTACATGTTTTGTGATCTTGTAGGAAGCAATCACTCCCCTATTGCTGACTACAAATTATATATAACTGGGCTAATTACTCACTAACTAGCAAAGGATATGAACAAAATGTGCACACGTGGCTACATGCTGCTCTTGATTTGATCTCTAAACAAGTCCATCTACTCACGACCACAGCTGTAAACACAGCCCAGTTTAGGGCTGTCACCAACAAAAAAAATTCTTGGTCGACCAAGAGTCGTCTGTTCTCCAATCGATTGGTCAATTTTTAAACGTGTTATTTTCCATATATTGACACATCCTATGTTTTTTAATCAAATCAACTATATTCACTGAGCGCGTCTGATGCTTTAAGCACACGGTTTGATTAAATAGTTAAGACACACAAATGACTAGAGGGAGTCCAACCAGCAATTGATTTGATTGCTCAGACTTGCTGCGCTGTTAACAAAAAAAAAATAAGACAGCGAGAGACTGTGACTAGCACCTGTTGTCTCTCTCTCCTCCCTGCTGCAGCGACCACCACAGAACATCAAAGGGTTTATCGCGCTGTTTGTGTTGCTGAAGCTGCAGCATACTTTCAGCTATTTCTGACTGAAAAGTTCTGTTACCGAAATCCTTCATTTGTTTATGAAAGACATTCCCTATTCCCTCAACCCTTGCTCTCTTTACATGACACATGTATGCATCGCATGCACGTGACCAAAGACCTATTAGCACAGGACAAGTATTACTAGAGAACGTTGGTTATGTAATTATTACTCCAGAATGTCTGTTTTTCCAGAGGACGATTCGGACGGGATTCGTTTTTTCAGAACTGCCCCCTGTAATTTTTTTATATATTTTTCTCAATAAATTGACAGTTATGACGGAAGCCTGGAGGTTTTTATTTTAGGCGTGAAGATACAGTATTTCAACATGTTGAGGTGATAGGGCCACACTGATAACTCAAGCTTGGTTCCCAAGTTTCTAAACCATACCAAACCATCTATCCCATAGTGTTGCCATAATATTTGAGTTGAGGAAGTGTGATCATAATCATTAGGACAGCCTAAATGCCCCCCAGCCAGAGCTAAACTGTGCAATTGCACTTGAGATGCATTTTAAGGCTATGGATGAGAAAGTTAACTTATCATTTCCAAACGTTTAGGTCAGTTGTATGCTGCTGCTTTGCGATCTATTAACAGCAAGGGTTGCATTAAATACGTTTACGTTTACATCATTTAGCAGACGCTCTTATCCAGAGCGACTTACAAGTTAAATAGGCTCAATATTTTTTACTGATGCATTTGGCAATATTCAATTCATACGCACAAAACATATAAACAAAAGCATTCACTGTGAAAGTTGATAGGCTACACGTAGGCCATTCATTTATAGCTTATACGCAGCACTCAGTTCAATTTATCAAATCAGTTATTGTTTTCTTGCGCAAACCGCGAGCAACACCTGTAAAACTCAGACGTATCTCAAAACACAGTAGGCTGGCTGGACATGGCAGATGACTGACATGGCAGATTCGGACGGGACAAAAATTACAGATTTCACTTTATTCAGATTACAACCTCTTCAGTTATTTGAAAAGGAAATCATCTCCCAAATATCACTATTTCTAAAACAAGCCATAGAAAGTTGGTTGCAATTTCAATGTAATCCTCCAGAAAAGACAGAACAAATAATGCAACAAATATTGTGGTTAAACTCAAATATACTCATAGAAAATAAAACATTAATTTTTGAAGAAATGTTAAAAAAAAGGTGTAATCTTCGTAAATGATATCATAGGTAGGACTGGTGGAGTTATGTCGCACCTGCAGCTAACAAAAACATATGGAAATGTCTGCTCTACCCAAAATTACAAACAAATAATTGCAGCATTACTGCAAAAATGGAAGAGGAAAGTGGAAGGGGGAAAAAGTAAGGAACTTGTCTGTCGGTCCTGCATTAAAGAACATAATTGGTTAAAGAAAATTGTGATAAATAAAAAAGTATATCAGTTTCATTTAAGGACCAAAGGATTGACAGCCGTCCCATATAGATTGCAAAATAGTTGGGAAGAGATTTTTGACGTACCGATTCCATGGCATAATGTTTATGAACTGATACACAAAACGACGCCGGATTCAAAACTTTTTTTTCAATTTAAATTATAATCTTCCCAGCTCTGCAGATTTTGCTGCGAAGAGACAGAATGATTAGATCATTTGTTTTGGTACTGTCCATTTGTAGCTTGTTTTTGGACACAGGTCCAGGAATGGCTAAAGGATTGCAATATTTACCTGGAGCTAACCCTGCACTACTGGGTGATCTGAAAAGTAATAGTCAATCGATCAATAATATAATAATACTTTTAGCAAAAATGTTTATTTTCAATTTACAATCTGTAGAAACAAGGAGAAAAGAAAGGTTCAGAACTTTTGTAAAATATCACAGTACAGTTGAAAAATATATGGCAAATAGAAATCCAACATGGATGGTGTTAAGAGATGGATGGGAGGTGTTGAATGGAGTTGAAGCATGGGACTAATAACAACTAATAACAACAATATAACTAATGTAAAGCATACTGTGTCCATAATAAGTATATAGGTTATAGGTTGAGAGCTTTTGTGAAAGAGCACAGTTAGAAAGATTTGGCATATAGAAGCAAACCGGATGGACATCATGAAAGTGATCGGAGAGGTTGAGGGTAGAGGAAGTTCAGGAGTAAAAACAAACAAAATATAATTATTGTAAAATTGACTGTGTCCATAAAATGTACAGTTGAAGTCGGAAGTTTACAAACACTTAGGTTGGAGTCATTAAAACTCGTTTTTCAACCACTCCACACATTTCTTGTTAACAAACACTATAGTTTTGGCAAGTCGGTTAGGACATCTACTTTGTGCATGACACAAGTAATTTTTCCAACATATCTTTACAGACAGATTATTTCACTTATAATTCACTGTATCACAATTCTAGTGGTTCAGAAGTTTACATACACTACATTGACTGTGCCTTTAAACAGCTTGGAAAAGTCCAGAAAATGATGTAATGGTTTTAGAAGCTTCTGATAGGCTAATTGACATCATTTGAGTCAATTGGAGGTGAACCTCTGGATGTATTTCAAGGCCTACCTTCATCATGGGAAAATCCAAAGAAATCAGCCAAGACCTCAGAAAAAACATGGTTCATTTTTGGGAGCAATTTCCAAACGCCTGAAGGTACCACATTCATCTGTACAAACAATGGTACGCAAGTATAAACACCATGGGACCACACAGCCGTCATACCGCTCAGGAAGGAGAAGCGTTCTGTCTCCTAGAGATGAACGTACTTTGGTGCAAAAAGTGCAAATAAATCCCAGAACAACAGCAAAGGACCTTGTGAAGATGCTGGAGGAAACAGGTACAAAAGTATCTATATCCACAGTAAAACGAGTTCTATATCGACATAACCTGAAAGGCCGCTCAGCAAGGAAGAAGCCACTGCTCCAAAACCACCATAAAAAAGCTAGACTACGGTTTGCAACTTCACATGGGCACAAAGATCGTACTTTTTGGAGAAATGTCCTCTGGTCTGATGAAACAAAAATAGAACTGTTTGGCCATAATGACCATCGTTATGTTGGAAGAAAAAGGGGATAACTTGCAAGCCGAAGACCACCATCCCAACCGTGAAGCACGGGGGTGGCAGCATCATGCTGTGGGGGTGCTTTGCTGAAGGAGGAACTGGTGCACTTCATAAAATAGATGGCATCATGAGGAAGGAAAATTATGTGGATATATTGAAGCAACATCTCAAGACATCAGTCAGGAAGTTAAAGCTTTGTCGCAAATGGGTCTTCCAAATGGACAATGACCCCAAGCATACTTCCAAAGTTGTGGCAAAATTGCTTAAGGACAACAAAGTCAAGGTATTGGAGTGGCCACCACAAAGCCCTGACCTCAATCCTATAGAATATTTGTGGGCAGAACTGAAAAAGCATGTGCGAGCAAGGAGGCTTACAAACCTGATTCAGTTACTCCAGCTCTAGCAGGAGAAATGGGCCAAAATTCACCCAATTTATTGTGGGAAGCTTGTGGAAGGCTACCTGAAACGTTTGACCCAAGGTAAACAATTTAAAGGCAATGCTACCAAATACTAATTGAGTGTATGTAAACTTCTGACCCACTGGGAATGTGATGAAAGAAGCTGAAATAAATAATTCTCTCTACTATTATTCTGATATTTCACATTCTTAAAATAAAGTGGTGATCCTAACTGACCTTAAACAGAGAATTTTTCTAGGATTAAATTTCAGGAATTGTGAAAAACTGAGTTTAAATGTATTTGGCTAAGGTGTATGTAAACTTCCGACTTCAACTGTATATAGTATGTATAAGCTGAATGTAGAAGCCTACGTATTGATGTTCACTAGTTTTCTCCAATTATGGAAGGGGTGATGGGGTTGGAAAGTAATAAAGGGAAATATATTTTTTTAAAGGTGTGTGTGTATATATATACAGTGGGGAGAACAAGTATTTGATACACTGCCGATTTTGCAGGTTTTCCTACTTACAAAGCATGTAAAGGTCTGTAATTTTTATCATAGGTACACTTCAACTGTGAGAGACGGAATCTAAAACAAAAATCCATAAAATCACATTGTATGATTTTTAAGTAATTCATTTGCATTTTATTGCATGACATAAGTATTTGATACATCAGAAAAGCAGAACTTAATATTTGGTACAGAAACCTTTGTTTGCAATTACAGAGACCTTACGTTTCCTGTAGGTCTTGACCAGGTTTGCACACACTCTAGCAGGGATTTTGGCCCACTCCTCCATACAGACCTTCTCCAGATCCTTCAGGTTTCGGGGCTGTCGCTGGGCAAAAAAGACTTTCAGCTCCCTCCAAAGATTTTCTATTGGGTTCAGGTCTGGAGACTGGCTAGGCCACTCCAGGACCTTGAGATGCTTCTTACGGAGCCACTCCTTAGTTGCCCTGGCTGTGTGTTTCGGGTCGTTGTCATGCTGGAAGACCCAGCCACGACCCATCTTCAATGCTCTTACTGAGGGAAGGAGGTTGTTGGCCAAGATCTCGCGATACATGGCCCCATCCATCCTCCCCTCAATACGGTGCAGTCGTCCTGTCCCCTTTACAGAAAAGCATCCCCAAAGAATGATGTTTCCACCTCCATGCTTCACGGTTGGGATGGTGTTCTTGGGGTTGTACTCATCCTTATTCTTCCTCCAAACACGGCGAGTGGAGTTTAGACCAAAAAGCTCTATTTTTGTCTCATCAGACCACATGACCTTCTCCCATTCCTCCTCTGGAACATCCAGATGGTCATTGGCAAACTTCTGGCTTGAGCAGGGGGACCTTGCGTGCGCTGCAGGACTTTAATCCATGACGGCGTAGTGTGTTACTAATGGTTTTCTTTGAGACTGTGGTCCCAGCTCTCTTCAAGTCATTGACCAGATCCTGCCGTGTAGTTCTGGGCTGATCCCTCAACTTCCTCATGATCATTGATTTCCCACGAGGTGAGATCTTGCATGGAGCACCAGACCGAGGGTAATTGACCGTCATCTTGAACTTCTTCCATTTTCTAATAATTGCGCCAACAGTTGTTGCCTTCTCACCAAGCTGCTTGCCTATTGTCCTGTAGCCCATCCCAGCCTTGTGCAGGTCTACAATTTTATCCCTGATGTCCTTACACAGCTCTCTGGTCTTGGCCATTGTGGAGAGGTTGGAGTCTGTTTGAGTGAGTGTGAATTACTTAAAAATCATACAATGTGATTTTCTGGATTTTTGTTTTAGATTCCATCTCTCACAGTTGAAGTGTACCTATGATAAAAATTACTGACCTCTACATGCTTTGTAAGTAGGAAAACCTGCAAAATCGGCAGTGTATCAAGTACTTGTTCTCCCCACTATATATATATATTTACCCACAGCTGTGGAAAAAATTAAGAGACCACTGCAAATTGTTCTTAAATCTGCATCTCTACATGTATGACAGCCATTCCATTCCAGTGTCTGTTGAATTCCAACACAGGCACACTTCATTCTACTGAATTAGGTACTGATTAGGTGATCACCTGAACCAAATCTTATTTATCAAAGAAAAGTATACTATCCTCTTGCAATAGGACCAGATGAATGGCAAAAAAAGTGCTAATAGTACCTCAAAAATAATAATAATCAAAAAATACCTATTGACCATGCCAAAAGAGTTGAAAAGGAAAGTTTTGTGTGAGAAAAGAAGGGTTCAATTCTGGCTTTACTGGCAGAGGGATACAGTGATCGTCAGGTTTCTTCCATCCTTAAAATTTCAAAGATGGCGGTTCATAAGAACAAGGTCAAGCAGCAGACATTGGGGACAACAAAGCTACAGACCGGCAGAGGGCGAAAACGACTCTCTACTGACCGGGATGACCGCCAACTCATTCGAATGTCACTCAACAACCGTAGGATGACATCAAGTGACCTACAAAAAGAATGGCAAACAGCAGCTGGGGTGAAGTGCACGATGAGGACGATTCGGAACAGGCTCCTAGGGGCAGGGCTGAAGTCGTGCAAAGCTAGAAAAAAGCCCTTCATCAATGAGAAGCAAAGAAGAGCCAGGCTGAGGTTTGCAAAAGACCATAAAGATTTGACCGTAGAGGACTGGAGTAAGGTCATCTTCTCTGATGAGTCCAATTTTCAGCTTTGCCCAACACCTGGTTGTCTAATGGTTAGACGGAGACCTGGAGAGGCCTACAAGCCACAGTGTCTCGCAACCACTGTGAAATTTGGTGGAGGATCTGTGATTATTCTGGGGGTGCTTCAGCAAGGCTGGAATCGGGCAGATTTGTCTTTGTGAAGGACGCATGAATCAAGCCACGTACAAGGTTGTCCTGGAAGAAAACTTTCTTCCTTTTGCTCTGACATTGTTCCCCAACTCTGAGGTTTGGTTTTTCCAGCATGACAATGCACCATGCCACACAGCCAGGTCAATCATGGTGTGGATGGACCACCAAATCAAGATCCTGTCATGGCCAGCCCAATCTCCAGACCTGAACCCCATTGAAAACTTCTGGCATGTGATCAAGAGGAAGATGGATGGTCACAAGCCATCAAATAAAGCCGAGCTGCTTGAATTTTTGCGGCAGGATTGTGATAAAGTCACCCAACATCAATGTGAAAGACTGGTGGAGTGCATGCCAAGATGCATGAAAGCTGTGATTGAAAATCAGGGTTATTCCACCAAATATTGATTTCTGAACTCTTCCTAATTTAAAACATTAGTATTGTGTTGTTTAAAAATGAACAATAAGGTATTTTCTTTGCATTATTCGAGGTCTGACAACACTGCATCTTTTTTTGTTATTTTGACCAGTTGTGATTTTCTGCAAATAAATGCTCTAAATGACAATATTTTTTTTTGGAATTTGGGAGAAATGTTGTCAGTAGTTTATAGAATAAAACAACATTTTTATTTTTACCCAAACACATACCTATAAAATAGTAAAACCAGAGAAACCATTTAAGGTAGTGGGTTCGATCCCCGGGACCACCCATACACAAAAATGTATGCACGCATAACTGTAAGTCGCTTTGGATAAAAGCGTCTGCTAAATGGCATATTATTATTATTATTATTATATATATATATATATATACACACACACACAGTGAGGGGAAAAAAAGTATTTGATCCCCTGCTGATTTTGTACGTTTGCCCACTGACAAAGACATGATCAGTCTATAATTTTAATGGTAGATTTATTTGAACAGTGAGAGACAGAATAACAACAAAAAAATCCAGAAAAACGCATGTCAAAAATGTTATAAATTGATTTGCATTTTAATGAGGGAAATAAGTATTTGACCCCTCTGCAAAACATGACTTAGTACTTGGTGGCAAAACCCTTGTTGGCAATCACAGAGGTCAGACATTTCTTGTAGTTGGCCACCAGGTTTACACACATCTCAGGAGGGATTTTGTCCCAGTCCTCTTTGCAGATCTTCTCCAAGTCATTAAGGTTTTGAGCCTGACGTTTAGCAACTCAAACCTTCAGCTCCCTCCACAGATTTTCTATGGGATTAAGGTCTGGAGACTGGCTAGGCCACTCCAAGACCTTAATGTGCTTCTTCTTGAGCCACTCCTTTGTTGCCTTGGCCGTGTGTTTTGGGTCATTGTCATGCTGGAATACCCATCCACGACCCATTTTCAATGCCCTGGCTGAGGGAAGGAGGTTCTCACCCAAGATTTGACGGTACATGGCCCCGTTCATCGCCCCTTTGATGAGGTGAAATTGTTTTGTCCCCTTAGCAGAACAACACCCCCAAAGCATAATGTTTCCACCTCCATGTTTGACGGTGGGGATGGTGTTCTTGGAGTCACAGGCAGCATTCCTCCTCCTCCAAACACGGCGAGTTGAGTTGATGCCAAAGAGCTCCATTTTGGTCTCATCTGATCACAACATTTCACCCAGTTCTCCTCTGAATCATTCAGGTGTTCATTGGCAAACTTCAGACGGCCCTGTATATGTGCTTTCTTGAGAAGGATTTCAGTCCTTCACGGCGTAGTGCGTTACCAATTGTTTTCTTGGTGACTATGGTCCCAGCTGCCTTGAGATCATTGACAAGATCCTCCCGTGTAGTTCTGGGCTGATTCCTCATCGTTCTCATGATCATTGCAACTCCACGAGGTGAGATCTTGCATGGAGCCCCAGGCCGAGGGAGATTGACAGGTCTTTTGTGTTTCTTCCATTTGCGAATAATCGCACCAACTCTTGTCACCTTCTCACCAAGCTGCTTGGCGATGGTCTTGTAGCCCATTCCAGCCTTGTGTAGGTCTACAATCTTGTCCCTGACATCCTTGGAGAGCTCTTTGGTCTTGGCCATGGTGGAGAGTTTGGAATCTGATTGATTGATTGCTTCTGTGGACAGGTGTCTTTTTATAAAGGTAACAAACTGAGATTAGGAGCACTCCCTTTAAGAGTGTGCTCCTAATCTCAGCTCGTTACCTGTATAAAAGACACCTGGGAGGCAGAAATCTTTCTGATTGAGAAGGGGTCATACTTATTTCCCTCATTAAAATGCAAATCAATTTATAACATTTTTGACATGCGTTGTTTTCTGGATTTATTTGTTGTTATTCTGTCTCTCACTGTTCAAATAAACCTACCATTAAAATGATAGACTGATAATTTCTTTGTCAGTGGACAAACGTACAAAATCAGCAGGGGATCAAATACTTTTTGAACATTTGCTGTTGACTGATATTTACTGGTTCACAAGGTGCCCTGCCCTTATGGTGGTGCTGTATCAGCCATTGAGACTTGCTGACAGGGTGTTTTTAAACCTTAGCCTTAGCCTACCTGCGGTGTGTGGGGGTCATCTGGGACATGGCTAGCAGCCATCTCTGATCCTGTGTGCTGTTGGAGCGGCTAGCTAGGCCTACACTTCTATCCAGCAGGGTTTACTGTGGCAGGCCAGTGTCGCATATGGAATTGCTAGGAACAGGAGTTTATTCCTAACCACAGAAAGATTTGAAATATGCTTTTAGAGCTCTGAGCTTTTCCTGGTCATGTCACATAGGCCTAGAAATGAAATATATCTGGCCCATGAGATGGCATACAAAAAGAAAGGTCTGTACTGTATTGTAACATGCCTTGGATTAAAAGTGTCTGCTAAATGCTGCCCATATTATTATAACAACAGTCTTGCCCAAGCCTTGACCCAGGAGGAATCACACGCAACCTGCCATTTCAGAGACCCAACTAGATCACTATCATTAGCCTACTGAATTGCTTAGCTAACAAATAAGTCTGTGCTTTAGGAAAATTATGTGGCTGGCATGGCTAGGCTACTACTACCTTGTAGAAGTTGTGAGCTCAGGCTGTGCCTCCAAATTACACCCTGCAGGGCAAATACTGCCTGAACTATGAACATTATGAACTTGTGCCTACTTCTTTATCTTTGTCATTTACTGAAGCTGAATTATAACCTTTGTTCTTCCTCCAGAAACACACCTACCATGATGGATATGGTGCAGGACTGAAACAGAAGCCAGAGGAGAACGACAGACATCAACCCCTCATGCCTCAGACACACCCACATTTTACATTTGTATTATAACCTATTTTATTCTGTCAGTCTCTGTTAAGGGCCCAAGGCCTCTTACACTCACCCAAAGGCCCCCAGTGTCCCAGGACTCCCCTGTAGTATGTACCAGATAGTGCCGGGTGGTCCAGGGGATCACAGTACAGCTCCTGTGGGCCCTGGGTCCCCTCTGAAGAGGAAGCTGGGACTTGATCGTCGCCCTCTGGTGGTGGCTGGTATGTTAGGCTGTATGCTAGTGCTAGCAGCAGTGGTTTCCTGGTGTTACTACTCTGTATCGCTCCGGAAAGCCCACCTGCTGAAGGCTGAACTGCTAGACCTCCAAGGGGATGGATTCACCATTCGCAACCAGGCTGGGGCGGTCATATTCACTATGGCCTTCAGGTGTGTGTTAAAATGATGTTCCCAATCTTTTTGTGCTAACCATGCATGTCATTTGTCTCTCTATGCCATCTGAGTAGTAGGCCTCTGTGTTTCATCTCTCTGTTGTAGCTCTACATTTCTGTGTGATGAAGTGTTTCCCCTATATTCAATTAGCAGCAGCACGAGTAAACAAGTAAAACCAGATAGAAAGTATGTAGAAAAGATAGTGGAGCTACTGAGTGTACCAAACATTAGGAACACATTCCTAATATTGAGTTGCACCCTTTTCACCTTCAGAACAGCCTCAATTCGTTTAGGCATGGACTAAAAGGTGTCAAGTGTACCACAGGGATGCTGGCCCATGTTGACGTCAATGCTTCCCACAGTTGTGTCAAGTTGGCTGGATGTCCTTTGGGTAGTGGACCATTGTTGATACACACGGGAAACTGTTGAATGTGAAAAACCATCAGCGTTGCAGTTCTTGACACACTCAAACCGGTGCTCCTGGCACCTACTACCATACCCGTTCAAAGGCACTTCAATCTTTTATCTTGCCCATTCACCCTCGGAATTGTACACATACCCAAGCCATGTCTCAAGGCTTAAAAATCCTTCTTTAACCTGTCTCCTCCCCTTCATCTACACTGATTGAAGTAGATTTAACAAGTGACATCAATAAGTGATCATAGCTTTCACCTGGTCAGTCTGTCATGGAAAGAGCAGGTGTTCTTAATGTTTTGTATACTCTAAGAAGAAGAAATAAGCAACGAATAATGTACGTTTACATAAATTATGTTTCACAATTGGGTTATCAAATGTATCAAGGTAATGAAGTGGGTTACCTTCTGTGTTTGTACAAATGATGAGCCTTTGAAAGCTGTTGCCGCAGACAGGTGAAGGTTTCTGGCTGGATACTTGCCAACGTGTGGCTGACTGTTCCATTCATAGGAATGCTTACAGCGCGCGCATGTCTGCATGATGCTAAGCTATGCTGCATGTTCCACTGCATATTGGACATCTCTCGAACAACTGCAGCAGGCAATCTTATGAGGTGGTGTTGACTGGGAGGGCCTGCGACAGAGTGAAATAATAGACAGCAAATAGACAGTAAATTGCATTTTGTTCTAAAGAAAGGACAAAGCTTTTTGGTAATGCACTTCACAACTAAAATGACTCTACTAGTTTGATCTACTTGGCTGGGAAATTAGCCTACTAGTTTATCAAGCAGTCTATTTTTTTAATACAACTTTTCACATTTCACACATTACCTGTCGATGAAGCTGTCTGTGTCATCAGGGCAGTAACTCTGGTCACTATCAGAGGCCTCATGATGGCGTGTCCTTTTCATAGGAGTCGAGGGAGACTCTGGCAACAACGGAGGAGGTGTCACATGACACACTTTTATTCTGAGGTCTTGCTTGACAAGCTGTGAAAATAGGTAGCTAAACTATTGCTGGACATGTTATGATACCCACCTTTGCTCCTTCTGGTAGGTCCCGGCATCCGTTCATGACCAGGGGATCAGTCTGGCACCCAACTGTGCACTTTGTCTAACAGAATAACAGGGTTAATGGTTGTCATCATCCCTCAATTATAGACATAGCTAAAGAAATCTCGTTTGGAAGCTAATTCTATGCTTTGCAGATGTAGACTGACCGGCACCAGATTGGATTCAGGCTGGTGACGCCATTACAATATGCAACTAACTGTGACCTGTTTTGCTATGGCCCTGGGTTGGTAACTTTGTTGCTGCTAGTTAGTACGTTGTTGTGGTCAGACATGATTTAGCTGCCACATCCGACGCTCATCGGATGTGGCAGGGCTTGAAAACTATTCCAGACTACACAGGGAAGCACAGCCGCGAGCTGCCCAGTGACACAAGCCTACCAGATGAGCTAAATCACTTCTATGCTCGCTTCGAGGCAAGCAACACTGAAGCATGCATGAGAGCATCAGCTGTTCCGGATGACTATGTGATCACGCTCTCCGTAGCTGATGTAAGTAGGACTTTTAAGCAGGTAAGTATTCACAAGGCCGCAGGGCCAGACGGATTACCAGGATGTGTACTCTGAGCATGCGCTGACCAACTGGCAAGTGTCTTCACTGACATTTTCAACATGTCCCTGACTGAGTCTGTAATACCAACATGTTTCAAGCAGACCACCATAGTCCCTGTGCCCAAGAACACTAAGATAACCTGCCTAAATGACTACCGACCTGTAGCACTCACGTCTGTAGCCATGAAGTGCTTTGAAAGTCTGGTCATGGCTCACATCAACACCATTATCCCAGAAACCCTAGACCCACTCCAACTTGCATACCGCCCCAACAGATCCACAGATGATGCAATCTCTATTGCACTCCACACTGCCCTTTCCCACCTGGACAAGAGGAACACCTATGTGAGAATGCTATTCATTGACTACAGCTCAGCATTCAACACCATAGTGCCCTCAAAGCTCATCACTAAGCTAAGGACCGTGGGACTAAACACCTCCCTCTGCAACTGGATCCTGGACTTCCTGACGGGCTGCCCCCAGGTGGTAAGGGTAGGTAACAACACATCTGCTACGCTGATCCTCAACACGGGGGCCCCTCAGGGGTGCGTGCTCAGTCCCCTCCTGTACTCCCTGTTCACCCATGACTGCATGGCCAGGCACAACTCCAACACCATCATTAAGTTTGCCGACGACACAACAGTGGTAGGCCTGATCACCGACAACGTTGAGACAGCCTATAGGGAGGAGGTCAGAGACCTGGCCGTGTGGTGCCGGGATAACAATCCCTCCCTCAACGTGATCAAGACAAAGGAGATGATTGTGGACTACAGGGAAAAAAAAGAGGACTGAGCACGCCCCCATTCTCATCGACGGGGCTGTAGTGGAACAGGTTGAGAGCTTCAAGTTCCTTGATGTCCACATCACCAAGAAACTATCATGGTCCAAACACACCAAGACAGTCGTGAAGAGGGCACAACAAAGCCTATTCCCCCTCAGGAGACTGAAAAGATTTGGCATGGGTCCTCAGATCCTCAAAAAGTTATACAGCTGCACCTTCGAGAGCATCCTGACTGGGTGCATCACCACCTGGTATGGCAACTGCTCGGCCTCCGACCGCAAGTCAGTACAGAGGGTAGTGCGTACGGCCCAGTACATCATTGGGGCCAAGCTTCCTGCCATCCAGCACCTCTATACCAGTCGGTTTTAGAGGAAGGCCCTAAAAATTGTCCAAGACTCCTGCCACCCTAATCATAGACTGTTCACTCTGCTACCGCACGGCAAGTGGTAGCAGAGTGAAGCTTCTTAACAGCTTCTACCCAAGCCATAAGACTCCTGAACAGCTAATCATGGCTAACCGGATAATTTGCATTGCCCCCCCACCCCACCCCAACCCCCTCTTTTGAAATGTTATTGTGTTTCCAAGCAAAATCCAATTTGTATTGAGGTAGGCTAACGTTAGCTAGGTAGCTTGCTAGCTAACATCAGCGATGCTAGCGATGATGGTGATAATGATTATCAAAATATACATAGCCAGATACATAACCAGCAGTCTATGTTCTAGTTACTGGTGTACTCGCTACCATTGGGGACCAACAAACTCCAACACCCTATTCCGCACAGTAGGCTCCTTCAGCAGGGCATGCAAACCATGGTTGGCTGTGCATCCTGCTGGACGCATGCATTGTCGCAATCTGCATAGGGCTTTTCAGTCTAAAACGGCCGTGATCCTTTGAACGGAACCTATTCAATGAAGGGAAGCGTAGTGGGCAGAGGGGCGATTTGCACATGGAGCTTGGCAAAAGGGGGAATTAATTGTTGACATAATTGTAATCCAAACTCAACCTTAATTTACTCATTGTGATGCACTCAGGTTCCAAACCCCGTTTTAGACTAGATTGACTTTATGACCAAAATGATCCTATTTATCCATTGTAGTAAATAGATGGATAATGGTAGTGACATTGTTAAGCCCTCGGGGGACATTGATTGGGTCACAAGCTCAGCAGCAAAATCATATAGACAAAAATACACACAGACTTTATTGAACAGTAATCTGCATTCACACTGTACTGGCTAAAAGTGCTATGGTATGTTTTACTATGAAATAGACACAGTTTAATTATATTTCCCTATATTCCTTCCTTTGTGTTATTTACAGACATGTCAGTCCCTCCAGGATTTTGCTGTGTTTTTTAAACATTTGCCAGCAAAAATGCTTTGTTGATGTGTGGCTTGACTGTGGGAAAAGTTTGTTGGTGTTTGGCTTGATTGAACCGTTCTATGCTGTAAAAGTGCGGCAATTGGTTAAAATGGCGAGCCCTCTTTTTGTAGTGCGTGATCAGTTTTATGTGGTAATATTGCGGTGATTTGACGGTTTTATGCGGTAGCCTAATAGTGATTAGCCAAATTTACAAGGCCTTGCATAATATGTGGGGCATTTTTGATTTTGCTAAATCGTGGAGGGACTTTTATATACTGTGAAAGCATTATACAGTACTAGTGCTACTGCTACTACTAGCATGAGCTTGTGCTTATGCTTTTCCTTATACAGCAAAGTAAGCATCTTTCTCTCACTCTCTCTTTATTGCTCTCTCGCTCTCTCTGCTTTCTTTTTCTCTCTTGCTCTCTCAGGTCTGGGACCTTGGACCTGAACTCTTGTTCTAAGGATGGCGACACCCTGAGCTGCAGCCAATCAGATTCAGGCAAGATCAACTTCTTCATCCAGACGGTTGCCCAGAAGTCCGTAGTTATGTGCTACCGCGTGCGCTGGGAGGAGCTAGAACACGAAAATTCCGTGGAACATGCCATGGCCATGACCAACGGCTCGCATTGGTACGGAGGGGCGGAGGGGCTGGTACGAAGGGGCTGGCCAATCAGCATCCAGGGCCGGGAAGAGCCACGCCCCTTCATTACCAGCGACGTCTACTCCAGTCGGAACGGTTTCGGGGGGATCATCGAACGCTATTGGCTGTCTTCGAACGCTACGGCGATTAAGATTAATGACTCTGTACCGTTCCACCTGGGCTGGGATGAGCAGGACCGGACGCTGAGGTTCCAGGCTCGTTACCAGGAATCTCCCTACAGGCCAGCCCCGGGACAGCGCCCCCTACCGGAACTCAGCTACAGAGTGTGTGTGGGCGCTGATGTCACCTCTATACACAAGTACATGGTGAGGAATTTCTCATACTATATTGCACCTATTAGTTATCGCATCTGCCTGCCTGCCTGCATGCATTGAAAGACGAAGGCACTGGAGGATAGTGAGAGAGAAAGAGAGTGGGGGAATCCCAAATCGTCCCCTAAAATGTGGAAATCTGAGTGTATTTAATTGGTATAAGCAATATGGTGAAACTTCCACCTATCAGAAGGCAAGGGGGAGCTATTACCAGATTGCTTACACCTGTAAAATCCTCTCCGATCATATGTGCGTAGGGTGTAGAGGACGATTTGGGATTGCGCCACTCTCTTTCTCGCTCTTGTTGTCCTCCCAGAACCTTCTGTCTTTCCCTGTACCCTCTCTGTGAGAGAGAAGGATACAGATATTGAGGATTATAGATGGAGAGAGTGAGGATAGAGAGAGAGAGAAAGGGAGAGGGGGAGATTGTCGTATTGTGTTGATGCTAATAATTCTCTATTTGAATGTTGTTGTTTTTTTCATCTGTCTTTGTCAGGTGCGTCGCTACTTCAACAAGCCCAACAAGGTGCCATCAGCAGAGGTGTTCAGGCATCCCGTGTGGTCCACTTGGGCAATCCATAAGAACTCCGTGGACCAGGACAAATTGCTCCGCTACGCCAGCGACATCACCGCCCACGGCTTTTCTTGCTCACACTTGGAGCTTGATGACCGCTACACGACCAGCTACGGAGAGTTCGACTTCGACCCACAGAAATTCCCCAACGCCACCGGCATGTTCAAGAAGCTACGAGAGGATGGCTTCCTGGTTTCGTTGTGGACGCACCCGTTTGTCAACTACGACTCTGTGAACTTTGGCATCGGGGTGGAGAGAGGGCTGTTCGTACGCGCGCCGGACGGTGAACTCCCCGCGTTAGTGCGATGGTGGAACGGGATTGGCGGGATCCTGGATTTCACCAACCCCGAAGCCCGCGAGTGGTACTCCTCCCACCTCCGCTCTCTCAAAACCCTCTACGACGTGGTCTCCTTTAAGTTTGATGCCGGGGAGACCAGCTATCTCCCTCTGCAGTTCAGTACTCTGAATCCGCTCCAGGACCCGTCGACGTTCACACGGCGCTACACAGAGATGGCGGCCCCCTTTAAAGAGCGTGCAGAGTTGAGGGTGGGCTACCAGAGTCAGAACATCTCCTGTTTCTTCCGGATCATCGACAGGGACTCTGTGTGGGGTTATGAGCTGGGACTCAAGTCGATCATACCGACAGTACTTACCATCAGTATCCTGGGCTACCAGTTCGTCCTACCTGATATAATCGGAGGGAACACCTATCCTAACCGCACCTCCGGTTGGTATCACAATTTTTATTGTTGTTTGTGTAGTACACATTGGCCTTTTTTCAAGAGGGTAAAAGTCCATCCTGTCTTCTTCTCCTCTGTGACCCGTAAACTGATAAGTAGTCGCCATATGTAGGAGTGTGCCAATTCATGGGTGAATGGAGGAGTTTCCTCCTGTCCTCGATTGCCTCCTCTGGCAGAGGATGCCCAGGTGTATCCTACCGCGGAAGTGATTTCAAATCAGCCTGTGACGTGTGCCCTACCCCACATCCCCTTTGCAACAGCTGTTGGAATTGCGGAAGAGAAAAGCGTGCACAAATGTTAAACTATACGCTACTTATTATTTTATATATAAAAATGTCTAACAACTAAATACATTTGTTTCATCACCCCACACGTGGATTTTTTGCCATTCTGTTGTTATAGGGAGTGTTGGGGACCCAGGTCTACCAGACAGAGAGCTGTACATCCGCTGGCTCGAGATGTCTGCCTTCATGCCTGCCATGCAGTTCTCTATACCACCCTGGGCTTACGACAGTGAGGTGAGATGCACACACACATAAATACACTGTTTTACTGTTCGTATATGGTTGTTCAAGCCTCCTTATTCTAATGGCTATTGTGTCTGCTAAATTATTAAAATACAGTGCCTTCAGAAAGTATTCACACTCCTTGACTTTTTCCAGATTTTGTTGTGTTACAGCTAGAAGTTAAAATGGATTAAATTGAGATTTTGTTGTCTCTGGCCTACACACAACACCCCATAATGTTAAAGTGGAATTATTTTTTTCAAAATATTTACAAATGTATGAAAAGCTGAAATGTCTTAAGTCAATAAGTATTCAACCCCTTTGTTATAGCAAGCCTAAATAAGTACAGGAGTACAAATGTGCTTTACAAGTCACATAATAAGTTGCATGGACACTGTGTGCAATTTAAAATAATCTGTAAGGTCCCTCAGTTGAGCAGTGAATTTCAAACACAGATTCAACCACAAAGAACAGGGAGGTTTTCCAATGCCTCGCAAAGAAGGACACTTATTGGTATATGTTTTTTTAATTTTTTTAACAGACATTTAATATCCCTTTGAGCATGGTGAAGTTATTAATTACATTTTGGATGGTGTATCAATACACCCAGTCACTACAAAGATACAGGCGTCCTTCCTAACTCAGTTACCGTAGAGGAAGGAAACCGCTCTGGGATTTACCATGAAGCCAATTGGTGACTTTTAAGACAGTTACAGAGTTTAGGAGTGATAGGAGAAAACTGAGGATGGATCAACAACATTGTAGTTACTCCACAATACTAACCTAATTGACAGTGAAAAGAAGGAAGCCTGTACAGAATACAAATATTCCAAAACATGCATCCTGTTTGCAACAAGGCACTAAAGTAATACTGCAAAAAATGTGAAAAGGCAATTAACTTTTTCTCCTGAATACAAAGTGTTATGTTTGGGGCAAATCCAAAACAACACATTACTGAGTACCACTCTTTATATTTTCAATCATAGTGGTGGCTGCATAATTTTGAAAAGAGTAAATATTACAAATATTATTACAATAATAAATATTATTTATTGCAAATATTGTACAACCAGGTGTGCAAAGCTCTTAGAGACATACCCAGAAAGACTCAAAGCTGTAATCGCTGCCAAAGGTGATTCTAACATGTATTGACTCATGGGTGTGAATACTTATGTAAATTAAATGTATGTATTTCATTTTCAATACATTTGCAAACATTTTGAATAACATGTTTTCACTTTGTCATTATGTGTAATTGTGTGTAGATGAGGGGAAAAAAATCTATTTAATCTATTTTGAATTCAGGTTGTAACAACAAAATATGGAGTAAGTCAAGGGATATGAATACTTTCTGAAGGCAAAAGTTTGGACACACCTACTCATTCAAGGGTTTTTCTACAACGTAGAAAATAGTAAAAATAAAGAAAATCCCTGGAATAAGTAAGTGTGTCAACTTTTGACTGGTACTGTATATGTATGTGTGTGTGCTCAGGTGGTGGCGATAGCCCTCAAGTTCACGGCACTCCACGAGTCCCTGGTGGCCCCCAGAGTTTTAGAACTGGCGGGGGAGGTCCTCAACACGGGAGACCCAATCATACGGCCCCTTTGGTGGATCGCCAATGACGACGAGGCGGCATATAAGATCGACTCCCAGTTCCTGATCGGGGATGACCTGATGGTGGCTCCAGTACTAGAGCCTGGGAAGCAGGAGAGAGATATCTACCTGCCCGCTGGGCGCTGGAGGAGCTACAAGGGAGAACACTTTGATAAAGGACCCATGCATCTGACTGATTATCCTGTGGATCTGGATGAGATCGCTTACTTTACATGGGTGGATTAGGACAGAGGACAGTATATAATGTATACACACACATGAACAAGGGAGTATATACACTGTAGATCAGTGGTCACCAAACGGTCGATCACGATCGACTGGTCGATCTTCAAATCATTCCTAGTCGATAACCAAACATTTCTGTAGGAAAGCCAATGATAAAGGCCTGCGCTCCTTTTTTTTTTTTTGCACTGTTGGCAGTAGGTGCACTTGATTCAGAAGCCCTGCAAACCGGGTAAGCAAAGTGTTCCCATTTTGAACCATTGAATTTGTCTGAAAAGACAAACTCCGCCTTCCCGGCAGACCGGGCGATCTGTGGCTAAATCAAGTGCGCCTACTGCGCTGGCCAATCGGATAACTCAAATCACTGTGCCTACCTACAGCTTCTACGATCAAAGCCACAGCGAAGTTTGATACTAGCCTACGTGAGATTTCATAACTTTTAAAACCATGACCAGAGAGAGACTGTCAAAGAATACATCAGAGTTGCTGTTTGTCTACGTTTTATTCAGCACTGTCTACACTGTTTTTATTCAACAATATTACAAAACATAAAACATGCTTCTCTCTACTTCCACTCGCGCCGCAGCGGCAATGAATGAGTAGCCAAGTGTATCGATAGCTTCCGATACATACTCCCACAGTTTGTATGGTAATGCACGTTAGTTTAACCTTAATTCTCTGTTATGGTATCGTGTTTGTTAGACATTTAATAATCTAACTTTTTGTTGTCCTGTTTTAGAGCTCTAAAATGTCTGTCTTGAGTTCTTTGACAACAGGTTGAGAATGTTTGTGTCAACAGACTTGCTGCCAGTGATCATGAAAGTGCCAAAACCTTGTCCCAGGTTTCTCTTCCTAATATGGATGTCTTGGGATGGATTTAATGTTGATGCATGTGTTGTTGTTCATTGGTACTGTATGTGTATAGTCCATTTGACCTTAGTAATCAGTGAACGTTCTCAGAGATGCTGATCCATGTTCCGACCTTGTCTTTATTCGCCTCAAGAAGAAGTACAAGAAGAAATAGAATACTTTAAGCTATTTGCCTTACTATAAAGCTATTATTCCAGTGAGCATTAGTATGATTTGCGGGGAAAAAAACTGCTATTCTTGTCACATATGCAACCTTCAGATGTAACATCTGCTGGATGTGCTTTTGGTACTTTGAACGGTTAGCTCTCTTAAATAAATAATACACTCAAAAACAATATAATGCAAAACGCATCATCAAGGCAGTACTGGACTGAAAGTGCTCTATCTTGAAAACTTGACTGCTGACATGGGGGATTGTATTACAAGTGGAATAATGGACAGAATAATAAGAGTTTTTGAGTGTAGTAATCCTTTAACCAGGCAGTGCTCTGCATTCGCTGATCTATTTTTACACCAGTTTTGTGTCCAGAGTCTCTTGACTAATATTTGTAGCATGCACAACTTTTATATATTGCACAACTAAATCAATTATAACCTTGTGAAGGGATAAATAAGGGATGATGTGGAAAGCACAGAAGATAAATGTTTGGACTCATAATGCAGCTAGTAATTTATGCTTCCGTAATTTTACAATTGTGCGTGCGTGTTTTGCTCAATTCCTAAGAAAGTATGTAAATTCCATCCATATGTGCCATACTACTGTACTATAAACAGCCCTGCTGTTGGGCAAGGAATCATAACAAATAAAAAACTGAAATATCACATTTACATAAGTATTCAGAACCTTTACTCAGTACTTTGTTGAAGCTCTGTCAGGTTGGATGGGGAGCGTCGCTACACAGCTATTTTCAGGTCTCTCCAGAGATGTTCAATCGGGTTCAAGTCCGGGCTCTGTCTGGGCCACTCAAGGACATTCAGAGACTTGTCCCGAAACCACTCCTGCGTGGTCTTGGCTGTGTGCTTAGGGTTGTTGTCCTGTTGGAAGGTGAACCTTTACCCCAGTCTGAGGTCCTGAGCGCTCTGGAGCAGGTTTTCATCAAGGATCACTGTACTTTGCTCTGTTCATCTTTCCCTCGATCCTGACTATTCTCCCAGTCCCTGCCGTTGAGCATGGTGCTGCCACCACCATGCCTTACCATAGGGATGGTGCCAGGTTTCCTCCAGACATGACGCTTGGCATTCAGGCCAAAGAGTTCAATCTTGGTTTCATCAGACCAGAGAATCTTGTTTCTCATGGTCTGAGAGTCCTTTAGGTGCCTGTTGGCAAACTCCAAGCGGGCTGTCATTTGCCTTTTACTGAGGAGTGGCTTCCATCTGGACACTCCACCATAAAGGCCTGATTGGTGGAGTGCTGCAGAGATGGTTGTTCTTCTGGAAGGTTCTCCCATATCCACAGAGGAACTCTGGAGCTCTGTCAGAGTGACCATCGGGTTCTTGGTCACCTCCCTGACGAAGGCCCTTCTCCCCCGATTGCTCAATTTGGCCTGGCGACCAGCTCTAGGAAGAGTCTTGGTGGTCCCAAGCTTCTATTTAAGAATGATGGAGGCCACTGTGTTCTTGGGGACCTTCAATGCTGGGTTTTTGGCTTGGTTTTTGCTTTGACATGCACTGTCAACTGTGGGACCTTATATAGACAGGTGTGTGCCCTTCCAAATCATGTCCAATCAATTGAATTTACCACAGGTGGACTCCAATCAAGTTGTTCAAACACCTCAAGGATGATCAATGGAAACAGGATGCACCTAAGCTCAATTTCGAGTCTCATAGCAAACGGTCTGAATACTTATGTAAATAAGGTATTTTTGATTTATTTGCAGAAATGTCTAAAAACCTGTTTTAATTGTGTCATCATGGGGTATTGTGTGTAGATTGATAACAAATATAATTTTTAAAAAATAATAAATTTTAGAATAAGGGTGTAACATAACAAAATGTGGAGAAAGTCAAGGGGTCTGAACACTGTCCTTATGCACTGTATGGAGAGAGAATATTGATATTGTTTGATGTGTAACTAGGCCTGTTTGTACACTGAACAAAAATACACTGAACAAAAATATAAACTCAACATGTAACGTGTTGGTCCGATGTTGCATGAACTGAAGTAAAAGATCCCAGCAATTTTCTATACGCACAAAAAGCTAAAACATGAGGTGATGGCGTCAGATGAATGGCACGACAATGGGACTCAGGATCTCATCACGGTTTATCTATGCATTCAAATTGCCATCGATAAAATACAATTGTTCGTTATCTGTAGCTTATGCCTGGCCATACATAACCCCACCGCCACCATAGGGCACTCTGTTCACGCCATCTGCCCGGTACAGTTGAAACTGAGATTCTTCCATAAAGAGCACACTTCTCCAGCATGCCAGTGGCCATGGAAGGTGAGCATTTGCCCACTGAAGTCGGTTACGATTCCGAACTGTATTCAGGTCAAGACCCTGGTGAGGACGATGAGCATGGAGATGAGCTTCCCTGAGACTGTGTCGTGACAGTTTGTGTGGAAATTGTTAGGTTTTGCAAACCCACAGTTTCATCAGCTGTCAAGGTGGCTGGTCTCAGACGATCCCGCAGGTGAAGAAGCCGGATGTGTAGGTCCTGGGCTGCCGTGGTTACACGTGGTCTGCGTTTGAGGCCGGTTGAACGTACTGCCAAATTCTCTAAAACGATGTTGGTGGTGGCTTATGGTAAAGAAATGAACATTACATTCTCTGGCAACAGCTCTGGTAGACATTCCTGCAGTCAGCATGCCAATTGCACGCTCCCTCAAAACTTGAGACATCTGTAGCATTGTGTTGTGTGACAAAACTGCACATTTTAGAGTGGCCTTTTATTGTCCACAGCACAAGGTGCACCTGTGTAATGATCATACTGTTTCATCAGCTTCTTGATATGCACACCTGTTAGGTGGATGGATTATTTTGGCAAAGGAGAAATGCTCACTAACAGGGATGTAAACAAAATTGTGCACAAAATTTGATAGAAATAAGCTTTCTGGGATATTTTATTTCAGCTCATGAAACACAGGACCAACATTTCTTATGTTGCGTTTATATTTTTGTTCAGTATAATTGGGAAATATTTGCCGAAGAAAACAGCAATATGATGAATACGTAGAGGATTTGTACCTGCAGTTTGCAGATATTGAAGCTACTATGACTGTACAGATTTGTCAATTTTAAGCTCGTGAATGAGTATGGGTGTGTATTCTCTTAGCTGTTTAGTTCAATTTCCACTGTTTAAACTGTCAACTCTATAATCATGTCCTCTGTAAATGTAAATACAAACGCATCTAGATTTGATTTATTTCTCAAAGTTTTTATTTTTTATCTGTTAAAGATACAAATAGTTTTTTTTCCCAATTTCATAGATGACAATGCTATATGCTAACTTTAATGTGCCATAAGCTAAGGTATATTTGCCTCTGGTTACAGGATATTTCCATTGAAAGATGAGCCAATAGCGTTGTAGGCCAACACTTCCATGTCATTGATTTTATAAACCTCAGGTTGATAACTGCTTTACTTGTTGATTTAAGGTCATTCAAACCGACTTTGTTAACTTTCCATAGAATTTTGTACAGTACACCATTAAATTAATTGTGTGCTGTTTTAAACCTTGCTGTAACAGAGAGTGAAGTAAAAGAGAAGAGTGACCCTATTTTGGTTGTTTAGTTTCCTTTTGTTATTTCATCCAAACATAATTTGGCTAGAATGCCGATTTTTTTATTTGGTTGCTTTTAGACAAGCAGCCCGATTCTGATCCTTTTTTCCACTAGTTGGACTTTTGACCAATTACATCAGATCTTTTACCAAGCTGATCTGATTGGTCAAAAGACCAATTAGTGAAAAAATGATCAAAATTGGGCTGCCTAAGTCATAGAAGCACCATTAATTACTCCATGCTTTGTCATACATTTGTTGGGCAACTGAGTGCTCAAAAGTTTAAAATGTGTATTTTTGGCGCTGATTTTCAACATTACTAATCATGTTTCCATCCACAGTTTTTATGCGAGTAAAGTATTTGTATTTATTAAGGATTCCCATTAGCTGCTGTCAGGGCAGCAGCTACTCTTCCTGGAGTCCAGCAACAGCAAGGCATTTATATACAATTAAAAATATTATATGACATTACATTTCATAACACTTTTCACAAAACACTAAGTGTGTGCCCTCAGGCCACTACTCTACTTGCGCATATCTACAAATCAAAATCCATGTGTACGTGTGTGTGTGTTAGCATGTGTACGCATGTGTCTGTCATACCGTATAAAGAAAAAAGAAGACCGCTGTGATGGAAGTTTCGGTACAATTTTCTAAATGCTGACCGATCATTTGTTCGTTCGACATGGTGGGATATTTCTGTGTCGGTAAAATTAATTATGCGAGAAATTGCGGTGGAAACGCCATCATTTCGAAGTAAACGCGATGACATGGTGTGTAGTCCTCCCACTACAACTTGGGAAACCATGCAGTTTATTAGGTTACAGATTAAATAAATTATGAACTTCACAGGGTGGTGAAAGTGCACGGTGATATTGATGCTCCTTTCCAAAAATATCGAGGGTCTTATTCTGGTGACATGATGATCGATGCTTGACTGCCATTTCACAAATAAAAATATCATTATCCATAATAATCTCCTCATGTAGACTAGCCTACCAGAAATGTATCGGCTAGAGCGCAGGTGCCAAGGCCAGATTAGGCACATTTGCTATTTAACGCAACAGATTTTGTGACAAAACTATCGGAGTTGAAAATGCGATGGAAACACATTGAACTTTAGATTTTTATTCGATACATGAAAACTTACGCGAAACATAAAATGTGTGCGTCACCGACTGATTTTTATCTGCAACAAGTTCATTTGGTGCAAACTGGTGGGAAAATGTGCATGTTTTTCTTTATGCGGAATTTAGAATATGCACATGAAAATCAGTCGCCAATTGGATGGAAACCTAGCTACTGTGAGGAATTTCATGGTCAAACATGAATGTACCTTGAACAGACACTTTCCTGAGTTTCTGACTGTTCTTCTTTATTTTTATGCAGTTTTCCATCTGTTGGTTTGCACCTCTACAAACATTTTGGGGTGTGCTTCAGCTCATATTTTTTACTGTTCAACAGTCAGAAAAAGAGGACGCACACCAAATAACTAAGTTTGTTTAGTTTTATTTGTATTTTCAAAACAAAAAAAATTGAGAGAAGCCAAACTGTTCATCATACATTGTTGAATGCAGAACTCACTATGCTACATCTAAACACAAGGAACTCATAGTGACTCCCAAATGAAAAAGACCGCTCCGTGAGGACTCGCACTAGACCACAAGACTGAAAACTTTATTAGGATTTTATGGAGACACAATATACAGTGGGGAAAAATTGTATTTAGTCAGCCACCAATTGTGCAAGTGCTCCCACTTAAAAAGATGAGAGAGGCCTGTACTTTTCATCATAGGTTCTCCAGAAAATCACATTGTAGGATTTTTAATGAATTTATTTGCAAATTATGGTGGAAAATAAGTATTTGGTCACCTACAAACAAGCAAGATTTCTGGCTCTCACAGACCTGTAACTTCTTCTTTAAGAGGCTCCTCTGTCCTCCACTCGTTACCTGTATTAATGGCACCTGTTTGAACTTGTTATCAGTATAAAAGACACCTGTCCACAACCTCAAACAGTCACACTCCAAACTCCACTATGGCCAAGACCAAAGAGCTGTCAAAGGACACCAGAAACAAAATTGTAGACCTGCACCAGGCTGGGAAGACTGAATCTGCAATAGGTAAGCAGCTTGGTTTGAAGAAATCAACTGTGGGAGCAATTATTAGGAAATGGAAGACATACAAGACCACTGATAATCTCCCTCGATCTGGGGCACCACGCAAGATCTCACCCCGTGGGGTCAAAATGATCACAAGAACGGTGAGCAAAAATCCCAGAACCACAAGGGGGGACCTAGTGAATGACCTGCAGAGAGCTGGGACCAAAGTAACAAAGCCTACCATCAGTAAAACACTACGCCGCCAGGGACTCAAATCCTGCAGTGCCAGACGTGTCCCCCTGCTTAAGCCAGTACATGTCCAGGCCCGTCTGAAGTTTGCTAGAGTGCATTTGGAAGATCCAGAAGAGGATTGGGAGAATGTCATATGGTCAGATGAAACCAAAATATAACTTTTTGGTAAAAACTCAACTCGTCGTGTTTGGAGGACAAAGAATGCTGAGTTGCATCCAAAGAACACCATACCTACTGTGAAGCATGGGGGTGGAAACATCATGCTTTGGGGCTGTTTTTCTGCAAAGGGACCAGGACGACTGATCCGTGTAAAGGAAAGAATGGATGGGGCCATGTATCGTGAGATTTTGAGTGAAAACCTCCTTCCATCAGCAAGGGCATTGAAGATGAAACGTGGCTGGGTCTTTCAGCATGACAATGATCACAAACACACCGCCCGGGCAACGAAGGAGTGGCTTCGTAAGAAGCATTTCAAGGTCCTGGAGTGGCCTAGCCAGTCTCCAGATCTCAACCCCATAGAAAATCCGTGTTGCCCAGCGACAGCCCCAAAACATCACTGCTCTAGAGGAGATCTGCATGGAGGAATGGGCCAAAATACCAGCAACAGTGTGTGAAAACCTTGTGAAGACTTACAGAAAACGTTTGACCTGTGTCATTGCCAACAAAGGGTATATAACAAAGTATTGAGAAACTTTTGTTATTGACCAAATACTTATTTTCCACCATAATTTGCAAATAAATTCATAAAAAATCCTACAATGTGATTTTCTGGAGAAAAAAAATCTCATTTTGTCTGTCATAGTTGACGTGTACCTATGATTAAAATTACAGGCCTCATCTTTTTAAGTGGGAGAACTTGCACAATTGGTGGCTGACTAAATACATTTTTTCCCCCACTGTACTTTACATATTACATATATACTATGTAATTATATTTTAGGCCTACTGTGTTTTTTGTGATATGTTCAAAGTGGAAATCACAAAAACATAGAGTTTGGATGTATGCCTTGGTTCTGCATGTCGATGTGATGTCATGCAATATGAATAGTTTAAATAAGATGTCTATGATATCACCAAAAAATTAGAATATGTCTGTGTAGTTATTTAATGGGTTGGTTGGCAGTTATAGTGTCTATAGTCTTGTACATTTTACTTAGAAAAAATATATTTCCAATATTAGCTGGGCCAAATTTGAGATCTGTGTGTGTTTTGACCAAATTACACACAGATCTCAGATTTAAAAGATCCTGCCCTTCATACAATGTGATGTTTGGGGTAACTGACAAAGTGGCCATGTATATAATTGACATAGTAATGGGATAATTGTTACATCATATGTGCTGCTGCCATTGTCAAACCAGGCGAAAAACACTAAGGTTTATTTTGTGCTACATGCAAATATGCAAATAACAGCTTCGGTCATAATCGTTTCTTAAAATATAGGCCTATGGTTTGCTGGCTCAGCTCAAATGTAGAATAATCTGTAGGCTATCTTCAGGTCATTATCCTGAATAGGGTAAGCTTACGGATATATTATTATGGTATATTATCACAAGGGGTTTCTGAAAGTCTAAAGAAAATACAAAATTCAGGGTCCTCTAGTACACTCCAAATAACAAGTTGGTATTATTAATCAAGCTAGACCTGGCAGTCCCTAGGAAAACAATAATGAATAGCCTAGTATATTGTGTGGATATACAGGTAACTGCCAAAATATAGGAAACACTTGAGTAAATGAGGGAAATGACGTATATTGAAAGCAGGTGCTTCCACACATTTGTGGTTCCTGAGTTAATTAAGCAATTAACATCCCATCATGCTTAGTGTCATGTATCATAATGCCCAGTTGTCCGTTATTTTGTCTGCAATGTCTAGAAGAAGAGATCTCAGTGACTTTGAAAGAGGGGTCTCAAAAGAGCATAGGGGGCTTTAAAGTGTGTGTGTGTGTGTCTCAGTCCCAGATCTCAACACAATTGAAGAATGTTGTCACATCCCTCCAATAGAGTTCCAGACACTTGTAGAATCTATGCCAAGGCGCATTGAAGCTGTTTTGGCGGCTTCTGGTGGTACAACGCGCTATTAAGACACTATGTTGGTGTTTCCTTTATTTTGGCAGCTACCTGTATATCCACACAGAAGGATGGACTGTGTAAATACAGACATTTATATATCCACACATTATACTAGGCTATTTGTTAGTCATAAAATAGGTATATTTATGTAGTGGTTGAATAGGAATCTCTCTCCCAGAGAGAGAGAGAGAAGTGTCCTGCGCACAAACAAACAAAAAAAGGGGAAAGTCCTGAGTCTGAGAGATCCCCTTACAAAAGTTAAACTGCAGTGAAAGTTGTGCAGCAAAACTGTAATTTTGGACCCAGTACTTAGTGTTGCCTATTAGCTACATCGGTAGTGTCCGCATACCTGAGGGTCCAATAAAAGTCCAGTGAACCGACAGTGGACATGTAAATATTAGAGTAGTAGCAATTGTTACATCACAATAGTCGATGCTATTGTGAACATTTGAACATTTAGTGAAAATGTATTTTGTTCCATTATTAAAATAGCAAGACTTCATGCGCTGGTTAAACTTGAGTGCCTTCTACTCCTCTCTAAAGTTTCCTGAAACAAATAGGCCACAGTTTAGGGTTCAGCTCAAAGAGAAATGTCTGTATAGGCAGGACTCTATAATGAAGTTGCTTACTGGATAAGGTCTCACATAATTTATTATAGAATATAGGCCTACAACAGGTCTTATTTCATAACATCTCAAGATTTCTATTAGCACACCAAGTTAATCGATTAATCTTACTTTTGAATTTAGTGATTAACTGTAGCTATTTACAAACATCACAGCTAAATGCCCACATTGGCACGATATGGACGTATAAAGAAAACAACGTTATTTTAATTATTAAATTAATTTTATCCTTCCACCAGATGATTTAGTCCGGGCAAAAGTCAGTTGTTAGTTCTGAAGTTGCTAACCAAACAGGCTGGTCGTTAATTCTATTCTCATGTTTTGACCCAGTAATTAATTATATTCATTCCACGTTGCTATGCTAAACAAATAATTTGCATGTAGCTAGCTAGCAGAAGTTTAATGAGGATGAGAGACAATAACAAAAATAAATAATGTATAAATAGGTACCAAGAACTTCAGCAAATAATGATTTAATAAATCATTTATAAATAGGCAACAACCAGCTGATTGTCGAGTCAATAAGATAGTTATGGAGGATAGCTAGGCTAATGTTACTTCTCCTTTGCTAGCTAGCTAGCTGACTAAAGCTAACACACAATCACATCAAGCTGCTGACATGACAGCAAACTATGTACATTTTTGTTTCTTTTACCTACATTTCTATTGCCAACTCTTTGTATTCAGTATATATCCATTATAATGATCCTGTTAAATGAATTCGCCTGGATCAGAGAAGCTGTCAGTCTCGTCACGTTCATGGCATGGTGGATATAAAAAAATATAAAAAATAAAGTTGCACAGGTTGGATAGGCAAACAGCGAGGCAGTACCAAACCAAATGCTAGGCAAGAAGCATGGGGCAATAATGTCTAGACGCTTTTCTTCCGAGGGAGATTAAGTTTATGAATGAGCATTGACCACATAGGTGAGCAGGCCATATAGGGCCATTGTGTCAAATCTCATCTGCTCTATGTGGGGGTTGTAACCAATAGGTTCCAACTGCGATGTCGTCTCTCTCTATGCTGCCACCTACTGATATGTCATCTCTCCGTGCAGTGGGCGTTTTGAAAGGAACCATATAAGGAGAAGTGGGGGTTAGCCCCCCAAGTTTTCTGAGCAAAAATAAATAAATAAACTTGTTTTATTATAATTTTTATTGTTGGACATAAAAGACGGTAAAAACACCACCAAATCAGCTCCAAGTGATTTTTATTTTGGAAATGAGAGATATGCCCGGTATGTGATCGTATAAAAATGTAAGCAAACTTTTAAATTATAGTTCTAGTCAAATATTATATCTGTTTGGGCTTCTTGTGGTCAATTTGCAGTCTACAAATTATTTGTAATTGTGTTCTGGCCCCCTGACCATCGCTCAAGAAAAAATTGGCTCATGGCTGGATCTAGTTGATGATCCCTGGAGTAGACTGTATCACGGTGACATCTAGATGGTTATCAATATGAGTTATTTCTTGTGTAGACTGAAAAACTGCTTCTATCTCAAGGCCATCAGACTGTTAAATAGCCATCACTAGCCGGCCTCCACCCAGTACTCTGCCATGCACCTTAGAGACTGCTGCCCTATGTACATAGACATGGAACACTGGTCACTTTAATAATGTTTACATACTGTTTTACTCATTTCATATGTATGTACTGTATTCTAGTCTAGGCCATCCTATTCAACTATTGCTGTATATACAGTGGGGAGAACAAGTATTTGATACACTGCCGATTTTGCAGGTTTTCCTACTTACAAAGCATGTAGAGGTTTGTAATTTTTTATCATAGGTACACTTCAACTGTGAGAGACAGAATCTAAAACAAAAATCCAGAAAATCAAATTGTATGATTTTTAAGTAATTAATTTGCATTTTATTGCATGACATAAGTATTTGATACATCAGAAAAGCAAAACTTAATATTTGGTACAGAAACCTTTGTTTTCAATTACAGAGATCATACGTTTCCTGTAGGTCTTGACCAGGTTTGCACACACTGCAGCAGGGATTTTGGCCCACTCCTCCCTACAGACCTTCTCCAGATCCTTCAGGTTTCGGGGCTGTCGCTGGGCAATAAGGACTTTCAGCTCCCTCCAAAGATTTTCTATTGGGTTCAGGTCTGGAGACTGGCTAGGCCACTCCAGGACCTTGAGATGCTTCTTACGGAGCCACTGCTTAGTTGCCCTGGCTGTGTGTTTCGGGTCGTTGTCATGCTGGAAGACCCAGCCACGACCCATCTTCAATGCTCTTACTGAAGGAAGGAGGTTGTTGGCCAAGATCTCGCGATACATGGCCCCATCCATCCTCCCCTCAATACGGTGCAGTCGTCCTGTCCCCTTTGCAGAAAAGCATCCCCAAAGAATGATGTTTCCACCTCCATGCTTCACGGTTGGGATGGTGTTCTTGGGGTTGTACTCATCTTTCTTCTTCCTCCAAACACGGCGAGTGGAGTTTAGACCAAAAAGCTCTATTTTTGTCTCATCAGACCACATGACCTTCTCCCATTCCTCCTCTGGATCATCCAGATGGTCATTGGCAAGCTTCAGAGGGGCCTGGACATGCGCTGGCTTGAGCAGGGGGACCTTGCGTGCGCTGCAGGATTTTAATCCATGACGGCGTAGTGTGTTACTAATGGTTTTCTTTGATACTGTGGTCCCAGCTCTCTTCAGGTCATTGACCAGGTCCTGCCGTGTAGTTCTGGGCTGATCCCTCACCTTCCTCATGATCATTGATGCCCCACGAGGTGAGATCTTGCATGGAGCCCCAGACCGAGGGTGATTGACCGTCATCTTGAACTTCTTCCATTTTCTAATAATTGCGCCAACAGTTGTTGCCTTCTCACCAAGCTGCTTGCCTATTGTCCTGTAGCCCATCCCAGCCTTGTGCAGGTCTACAATTTTATCCCTGATGTCCTTACACAGCTCTCTGGTCTTGGCCATTGTGGAGAGGTTGGAGTCTGTTTGATTGAGTGTGTGGACAGGTGTCTTTTATACAGGTAACGAGTTCAAACAGGTGCAGTTAATACAGGTAATGAGTGGAGAACAGGAGGGCTTCTTAAAGTAAAACTAACAGGTCTGTGAGAGCCGGAATTCTTACTGGTTGGTAGGTGATCAAATACTTATGTCATGCAATAAAATGCAAATGAATTACTTAAAAATCATACAATGTGATTTTCTGGATTTTTGTTTTAGATTCCGTATCTCACAGTTGAAGTGTACCTATGATAAAAATTACAGACCTCTACATGCTTTGTAAGTAGGAAAACCTGCAAAATCGGCAGTGTATCAAATACTTGTTCTCCCCACTGTATACTACTCTATCCTACATATTCTACAGATGTACTAAATATTCTATCCACATACTGTCCATAATGTCTATACATCCCATCACACACACACACATATATACATATATATTATATACAGTGAGGGAAAAAAGTATTTGCTCCCCTGCTGATTTTGTACGTTTGCCCACTGACAAAGAAATGATCAGTCTATAATTTTAATGGTAGGTTTATTTGAACAGTGAGAGACAGAATAACAACAAAAAAATCCAGAAAAACGCATGTCAAAAATGTTATAAATTGATTTGCATTTTAATGAGGGAAATAAGTATTTGACCCCCTCTCAATCAGAAAGATTTCTGGCTCCCAGCTGTCTTTTATACAGGTAACGAGCTGAGATTAGGAGCACACTCTTAAAGGGAGTGCTCCTAATCTCAGTTTGTTACCTGTATAAAAGACCTGTCCACAGAAGCAATCAATCAATCAGATTCCAAACTCTCCACCATGGCCAATACCAAAGAGCTCTCCAAGGATGTCAGGGACAAGATTGTAGACCTACACAAGGCTGGAATGGGCTACAAGACCATCGCCAAACAGCTTGGTGAGAAGGTGACAACAGTTGGTGCGATTATTCGCAAATGGAAGAAACACAAAATAACTGTCGATCTCCCTCGGCCTGGGGCTCCATGCAAGATCTCACCTGGTGGAGTTACAATGATCATGAGAACGGTGAGGAATCAGCCCAGAACTACACGGGAGGATCTTGTCAATGATCTCAAGGCAGATGGGACCATAGTCACCAAGAAAACAATTGGTAACACAATACGCCGTGAAGGACTGAAATCCTGCAGCGCCCGCAAGGTCCCCCTGCTCAAGAAAGCACATACAGTTGAAGTCAGAACTTTACATACACCTTAGCCAAATACTTTTAAACTCAGTTTTTCACAATTCGTGACATTTAATCCTAGTAACAATTCCCTGTCTTAGGTCAGTTAGGATCACCACTTTATTTTAAGAATGTGAAATGTCAGAATAATAGTAGAGATAATTATTTATTTCAGCTTTTATTTCTTTCAGCACATTCCCAGTGGGTCAGAAGTTTACATACACTCAATTAGTATTTGGTAGCATTGCCTTTAAATTGTTTAACTTGGGTGAATCGTTTAAGGTAGCCTTCCACAAGCTTCCCACAATAAATTATGGCCCATTCCTCCTGACAGAGCTGGTGTAACTGAGTCAGGTTTGTAGGCCTCCTTGCTCGCACACGCTTTTTCAGTTCTGCCCACAAATCTTCTATAGGATTGCGGTCAGGGCTTTGTGATGGCCACTCCAATACCTTGACTTTGTTGTCCTTAAGCCATTTTACCACAACTTTGGAAGTATGCTTGGGCTCATTGTCCATTTGGAAGACGTATTTGCAACCAAGCTTTAACTTCCTGACTGATGTCTTGAGATGTTGCTTCAATATATCCAGATCATTTTCCTTCCTCATGATTCCATGTATTTTGTGATGTGCACCAGTCCCTCCTGCAGCAAAGCACCCCCACAGCATGATGCTGCCACCCCCATGCATCATGGTTGGGATGGTGTTCTTCGGCTTGCAAGCGTTCCCCTTTTTCCTCCAAACATAACGATGGTCATTATGGCCAAACAGTTCTATTTTTGTTTCATCAGACCAGAGGACATTTCTCCAAAAAGTATGATCTTTGTCCCCATGTGCAGTTGCAAACCGTAGTCTGGCTTTTTTATGGCGGTTTTTGAGCAGTGGTTTTTTCCTTGCTGAGCGGCCTTTCAGGTTATGTCGATATAGGACTAATTTTACTGTGGATATAGATACTTTTGTACCTGTTTCCTCCAGCATCTTCACAAGGTCCTTTGCTGTTGTTCTGGGGTTGATTTGCACCAAAGTACGTTCATCTCTAGGTGACGGAACGCGTCTCCTTCCTGAGCGGTATGACGGCTGCGTGGTCCCATGGTGTTTATACTTGCGTACTATTGTTTGTACAGATGAACGTGGTACCTTCAGGTGTTTGGAAATTGCTCCCAAGGATGAACCAGACTTGTGGAGGTCTACAGTTTTTTTTCCAGAGGTCTTGGCTGATTTCTTTTGATTTTCCCATGATGTCAAGCAAAGAGGCACTGAGTTTGAAGGTATGTCTTGAAATACATCCACAGGTACACCTCCAATTGACTCAAATTATGTCAATTAGCCTATCAGAAGCTTTAAAGCCATGACATCATTTTCTGGAATTTTCCAAGCTGTTTAAAGGCACAGTCAACTTAGTGTATGTAAACTTCTGACCCACTGGAAATGTGATACATTGAATTATAAGTGAAATAATCTGTCTGTAAACAATTGTTGGAAAAATTACTTGTGTCATGCACAAAGTAGATGTCATATCCGACTTGCTAAAACTATAGTTTGTTAACAAGAAATGTGTGGAGTGGTTGAAAAACAAGTTTTAATGACTCCAACCTAAGTGTATGTAAACTTCTGACTTCAACTGTATACAGGGCTGTCTGATGTTTGCCAATGAACATCTGAATGATTCAGAGGAGAACTGGGTGAAAGTGTTGTGGTCAGATGAGACCAAAATGGAGCTCTTTGGCATCAACTCAACTCGCCGTGTTTGGAGGAGGAGGAATGCTATCTATGACCCCAACAAAACCATCCCCACCATCAAACATGGAGGTGGAAACATTATGCTTTGGGGGTGTTTTTCTGCTAAGGGGACAGGACAATTTCACTGCATCAAAGGGACGATGGACGGGGCCATGTACCGTCAAATCTTGGGTGAGAACCTCCTTCCCTCAGCCAGGGCATTGAAAATGGGTCGTGGATGGGTATTCCAGCATGACAATGACCCAAAACACACGGCCAAGGCAACAAAGGAGTGGCTCAAGAAGAAGCACATTAAGGTCCTGGAGTGGCCTAGCCAGTCTCCAGACCTTAATCCCATAGAAAATCTGTGGAGGGAGCTGTAGGTTCGAGTTGCCAAACGTCAGGCTCGAAACTATAATGACTTGGAGAAGCTCTGCAAAGAGGAGTGGAACAAAATCCCTCCTGAGATGAGTGCAAACCTGGTGGCCAACTACAAGAAACGTCTGACCTCTGTGATTGCCAACAAGGGTTTTGCCACCAAGTACTAAGTCATGTTTTGCAGAGGGGTCAAATCAGAGGTGGGACAAAGTCATTGTTATGCAAGTCAGTCTCAAGTCTTTGACCTCGAGTCCCGAGTCAAGTCGAGTCAAAGATGAGGCAAGTCCCAAGTCGAGTCAAAAGTCAAAGCCATCAAGTCTCAAGTCGAGTCCAAAGTCCTACATTTTAGTTTCGAGTCATTTCAAGTCCTCTTAGCAAGCCTTTGCAAGTCATTACAAGTCCTCGTAGCAAGTCTTCTCGAGTCATAAGGCGCAAGTCCAAGTCAAGTCACGAGTCATTGATGTTAAAGTCCAAGTCGAGTTGCAAGTCTTTGTACATTTTGTCGAGTCGAGTCTGAAGTCATCAAATTCATGACTCGAGTCTGACTCGAGTCCAAGTCACATGACTCGAGTCCACACCTCTGGGTCAAATACTTATTTCCCTCATTAAAATGCAAATCAATTTATAATATTTTTGACATGCGTTTTTCTGGATTTTTTTGTTGTTATTCTGTCTCTCACTGTTCAAATAAACCTACCATTAAAATTATAGACGGGTCATGTCTTTGTCAGTGGGCAAACATACAAAATCAGCAGGGGATCAAATACTTTTCCCCCTCACTGTGTATGTAAATGTGTACGTACCAGTAGCAGTCGGTGCCGTTTAAGATGAGGGAGGCTGCAAAAATGTTTTATGAGCATGGCCTTATTTCTGTTACAGTATATTGGATGACTGTCATTCATATTCCGTTCACCCAGTTCAATGTAACATTGATAGATTTAGGCTACTATATGATACTCTAATTGTCCATACACCCATCATGAGGTAGCTACAACCTAGCCTATGAATGAAAGTTTACAATGTAGGTGCACACAGGTCGAGAGAAAGATTTGAGGTGACAGAAAGTGACACATTCAATACCAACTTGCACACTCTAGCCTGCATCTAGCCGATCTAGGGTGTAGTCCAATAGTTGCAAACGAGAGTTTCTATTGGACAAATTCAGGTGGGCCTCCCGAGTGGGGCACTCGCAGTGCTAGAGGCGTCACTACAGACCCGGGTTCGATCCCAGGCTGTGTCGCAGCCGGCCGTGACCGGGAGACCCAATCGGGTCCTCTCCTCTCCAGGCGTTGGATGACCTGGAGAACCCGATCCATCGCTTCTCCCAAGCTGGCCAGCATCGTCGAATGATCCCGGACCCGTGTCACGACTCCAGGCATGTGCTCCTCTCCTGCTGATTCCATGGTGGTGTGTGATTCTGTGATAGATGATTTGAAGGAGTCAGGCGCAGGAGGGTAAATCACAGAATAACAGGATTTATTCCAGAATACAGAGTGATGCAGCAATGAGGCGCACTGGAATCAACAAGGCACACGGGGAAAATAACCCGGCAAAACAAAATACAAGGAGCTCAACCGAGCTTCACTCTCCTCACAGTAAACAATCAAAGACAAGGGGGCAGAGGGAACACTTATACAGGTACTGATGAGGGGATATGAACCAGGTGTGTGTAATAAACTAATGGAATGATGAGGAGTGGCAGTGGCTAGAAGGCCGGTGACGCCGAAGCCTGCCCGAACCAGGAGAGGAGGCAGCTTCGGAGGAAGTCGTTACAGTCTGAGGGATTGTGCGTTCCTGGTGTAACTCGGGCAGTTGTTGTTGCCATCCTGTACCTGTCCCACAGGTGTGATGTTCGGATGTACCGATCCTGTGCAGGTGTTGTTACACGTGGTCTACCACTGCGAGGACGATCAACTGTCCGTCCTGTCTCCCTGTAGTGCTGTCTTAGGCGTCACACAGTACGGACATTGCACTTTATTGCCCTGGCCACATCTGCAGTCCTCATGGCTCCTTGCAGCATGCCTAAGGCACGTTCACGCAGATGAGCAGGGACCCTGGGCATCTTTCTTTTGGTGTTTTTCAGAGTCAGTAAAAAGGCCTCTTTAGTGTCCTAAGTTTTCATAACTGTGACCTTAATTGCCTACCGTCTGTAAGCTGTTAGTGTCTTAACGACCGTTCCACAGGTGCATGTTCATTAATTGTTTATGGTTCATTGAACAAGCATGGGAAACAATGTTTAAACCCTTCACAATGAAGATCTGTGAAGTTATTTGGATTTTTACAAATTATCTTTGAAAGACAGGGTCCCGAAAAAGGGACGTTTCTTTTTTTGCTGAGTTTACATACAAATGGGTTCAAGTTAAAACCTAGGCAACAGTAAAATGATTATGTATGGCAACTGTTGGAATACCCGCCCATACACCCATCATGCATTTGAACAATGTGCATTTGTTCGTACACTGGGTACATCGGCCACATTTGTAATTACCATCCGGCACATTGTCTAGGAAGGTGCTTCGTGGCACCGGTGGAAGATCAGATCTCACCATCATTTGACTAATGTTGGGGGCGCGTCTGAAGAATACCTGTGGAGGTTCTTTAAACGTATTTTCCAATTGTGGATCAGTGCTCAAGATGTTGCAGTGTTTTTTAATGATAGGGTTGAACTGTTTACCAAGTGGGGAGTACTGAAGGAAGCATTGAACGTCTTGGTCAGGAGGGCGGGGTGGTTTGGGCGTGAGACTGTCATCCTGGGTCATATTTTTATAACGATCCCTTGCGTCATGCAGCCATTCCTCCCGGTAACCCCACTGTCTGAAACGCTCATCCAGACAGTCTGTGTACTACAAATCCTGCGAATGCGACTGTATTGGCTGATGGGGAGGCTCTTTTTTAGGGGTGTAGGGTGGAAGCTGTCTCCACGTAACAGGGAATTCCTGTCCGTCAGCTTCCTTTATAGGTCCGTGCTAAAGCCACCCCCCTCCCTCTTTATCAAAATGTCCAGAAAAGTTGTTTCATGCTCATCAAAGGTGAGAGTGAATTTCAAATGTTCACTGCTTCTATCGAGGAAGTTCCTCTGCGGTGCCCTGGAAGAGAAGGAATATGTCATCAATGGAGCGTTTCCAGAGCTTGATATGGCGCAAGAACGGATTGTTAGGGCTGAAAATCAAATTCTTCTCAAACAACCCCACATATAGATTGGCATAATTCGGTGCCATGTTACTACCCATAGCAGTTCCCTTCTGTTGAATGAACATGCCATTTTCAAACATGAAAACGTTTTTAGTCAGAACAATCTCAGCAAGTTCAACAATAAAGTTAGTGCAAGGGAGTGTACCAGTGGGTTGTTGACTAAGATAGTGAATCTCATCTTTGAACAGTGGTGTAGGGTCATGTGACAATTGTTCAATTGTCTCATTCACATAATCATCACGGTTTAACAACACCACAGCTCCGTCCTTATCAGCATTACGCACTATCAAAGTGGAATACTTTTTTTAATCATCCAATGCTTGTCTCTGTTCTTTAGGGAGATTATTGTAGACTCTGTATTCTCGTTTCTTATTCAGAATCTGAGACACATCTTTTTCCACCAATCTGTAGTATGTTTCTAAGGGAGGGATTTCAGGATCTGGCTCGAAAAGGGGTATTTGTTCTGTGGGAAATGACATTCTCTATTGTGTCACCCATAACCTGAACACTCGTCTCACCCATACTTGACACATCAACATTTGGACTCTTATCATTTATGGGACAGAAGAACTCCCTAAGTCTCAATGTACGAAAGAATGTCTGAATCTCTATTGTGGTGTCAAAGCTGTTCTGTGAGTGGTCTAATAAAAAAGCTCCCCTCCTTTGTAAAGGACACCAGCAGTATGATCTCTATTATTGAATCTCTTGATCCTCTCCCTGATAATACCTTGTTAGTTACTTTTGATGTTGAGTCGTTACACACGAATATTCCACACGAGGGCGGTATTGAAGCCATGGAACATTTTCTTCTGCAACGTGACCCAAATGAACTACCTTCCAGTGCATGCATTATAACATTGGCTGAAATAGTACTCACACACAACTACTTCATGTTTCTAAATTATTTCTTTATTCAGACGAAGGGTACTGCTATGGGAACCCCTATGGCTCCTAACTATCCTAATTTGAATGTGGGTTACATGGAGAAACAGTCAATTTTCAATCCTCTCAAAAATGTTTTCTTGCCTAACATTATTATTTGGAAACGGTCCATTGATGATATTTTTGTTCTATGGAGGGGTGATTCAAAACAGCTCCAGGCATTCCATGCATTTCTTAACTCTTGTTCTGAGCACCTGAGATTTACTATGCAATCTGACACACGTCAAATCAGTTTCCTTGATCTTCTGATTTTGTGTGAGAATAAATGTTCTATACACTGATCTTTACAGGAAACCTACTGATCATAACAGTTTGTTGAGGGCTGATAGTTGTCACCCACTTCCCTTGAAAAACAGTTTGCCCTACAGCCAATTCTGTCGAATCAAAATAATTTGTAAAAAACAATCAGATAAATTATTGCAGCTGAGCTCCTAGAGTGTGCGGCTCTCCTTTTCTTTTTCAAGTGTTCTACTCCGTTAGCCAGCACCTCGCCTAAATAGGTGTGTGTTTCTTTCGCCTCTATATTAAATAGCCATCACTAGCACATTAGAGGCAGCTGCCTATAGCCATAGACTAGAAATCACTGGCCACTTTAAGAAATGGAACACAAGTCACTTTAATAATGTTTACATATCTTGCATTACTCATCTCATATGTATATACTGTATTCTATTTCCACAGAAAACACTGCTACTCCTACTGCTCTCTCCTCGTCTGACCATGTGTTCTCGCATACCCCGAGAGCATATGGTCAGCGGGGTGGTGGCACAGGAATCCTCATCTCTCCCAAGTGGACATTCTCTCTTTTTCCCCTGACCCATCTGTCTATCTCCTCATTTGAATTCCATGCTGTCACAGTCACTAGCCCATTCAAGCTTAACATCCTTATCATTTATCGGCCTCCAGGTTCCCTTGGAGAGTTCATCAATGAGCTTGACGCCTTGATAAGTTCCTTTCCTGAGGATGGCTCACCCCTCACAGTTCTGGGTGACTTTAACCTCCCTACGTCTACCTTTGACTCATTTCTCTCTGCCTCCTTCTTTCCACTCCTCTCCTCTTTTGACCTCACCCTCTCACCGTCTCCCCCTACTCACAAGGCAGGCTATACGCTTGACCTCATCTTTACTAGATGCTGTTCTTCTACTAATCTCACTGCAACTCCCCTCCAAGTCTCCGACCACTACTTTGTATCCTTTTCTCTCTCACTCTCCTCCAACACTACTCACTCTGCCCCTACTCAGATGGTAATGCGCCGTCACGACCTTCGCTCTCTCTGTCCCGCTACTCTCTCCTCTTCCATCCTATCATCTCTTCCCTCTGCTCAATCCTTCTCCCTCCAATCTCCTGATTCTGCCTCCTCAACCCTCCTCTCCTCCCTTTCTGCATATTTTGACTCTCTATGTCCCCTATCCTCCCGGCCGGCTCGGTCCTCCACTCCTGCTCCGTGACTTGAAGACTCATTGCGAGCTCACAGAACAGGGCTCCGGGCAGCCGAGCGGAAATGGAGGAAAACTAGACTCCCTGCCGACCTGTCATCTTTTCACTCCCTCCTCTCTACACTTTCTTCCTCTGTTTCTGCTGCTAAAGCCACTTTCTACCACTCTAAATTTCAAGCCTCTGCCTCTAACCCTAGGAAGCTCTTTGCCACCTTCTCCTCCCTGCTGAATCCTCCTCCTCCTCCTCCTCCCTCCTCCCTCTCTGTGGATGACTTCGTCAACCATTTTGAAAAGAAGGTTGCTGTACACACCTTTTCTGTTCATATACTGTCCATACTGTCTATTTCACACCAATGCCGGACTCTGACATTGCTCTTTCTGATATTTCTTAATTTTTATTGTTTGGATTGAGTGTATTGTTTTGTATTGTTATGTATTAGCCGGTGCCCCCGCACATTGACTCTGCAACGGTACCCCCCTGTATATATAGCCTCCCTACTGTCACTTTATTTTTCTTCTGCTCTTTTTTTTCTCAACACTTTTTTTGTTGTTGGTTTATTTTTTACTTTTTTTGTTTAAAATAAATGCACTGTTGGTTAAGGGCTGTAAGTAAGCATTTCACTGTAATGTCTGCACCTGTTGTATTCGGCGCATGTGACCAATAACATTTGATTTGATTTGATTTGATTTATTACTGCACTGTCGGAGCTAGACACATAAGCATTTCGCTGCACCTGTGATAACTTCTGCAAAATATGTGTACGCGACCAATACAATTTTATTTTGATTTGACTTTGTGGCTTTCATGCCCATTTACTAGGATAAAACTAGGCCCTCAAAATAAGGGGTTATGAAATACATATGGTATTGTGTTAAACGATGAAAAAACCCACATGTTAGCATTAGCCACCTAGCTAAATTAGCCACAACAAATTGGAATTCGTAACATATCATAGAAAATGGATGATGGACATCCACAAATTAATACATACCATACGAAACGTAACATATCATACTAATTGGATTGTCCCAGATTTACATTTACAATGTTACGTCTACCCCTGATTCCAGGTCGCATGGAATGACATCTAATCTAAGGTATTTGGTTTATGAACTGTAACGGCTGTTAAAAAATTATGTAGGCTACAATTAACCCTCGAACATAGCCCCTATATGAGAGTATACAGTAGCTTAGACAGACCTTAGAAAGATATTATTGAAGTTGCATTTATGATTCACATTCACCCCAGCGGTTTGTATGGAGCCATTTCCCCTCAGATCTTCAATTTGATACTGAGAGGATGTTGGCTAATCAGCTTGTTGAGGCAATATTCTTTCGGTTTCACAACCACAACATTTTCAAAAGTCTGCACTGCAGACGGGCAATGCGGAGAGAGGAATATGATGAGTAACATGAGTATTGAGTAAGATGTGTAGATCTGAAGGGCCTCAAAATGTTAAAGAATACACTTCTACAGACAATCATATTTACTTAAGAGCAAGGAGTTGATGGTGTGGACATATTGGCGTGGATTGAATATGCCTAATGGATTTAACATACTTTAATCTGAGAAAGTGAATGAGTCTATTTACATGAGATATAGTACACAATATACTCCAGAGGATGGTGCGGTCAGCCCAACACATCACCGGGGTCACACTGCCTACTTTCCAGGACATCTACAGCACCCGCTGTCACAGGAAGGCTAAGAAGATCATCAAGGGTGTCAGCCAACCGAGCCACGGCCTGTTCACCCCTCTACCATCTACAAGGCGTAGACAGTACTGGTCATCAAAGCTGGGACCGAGAGACTGAAAACCAGCTTCTATTTCCAGGCCATCACTGTTAAATAGTCAGCACTAGCCGGCCTCCGCCAACTACCCTGCCCTGAACCTTAGTCACTGTTACTAGCCGGCTACCACCCGATGCTTTACCCTGCACCTTAAAGACTGCTGCCCTATGTACATAGTCATTGAACACTGGTGTTTAGTAATGTTTACATACTGTTTTACCCACTTCATATTTATATACTGTATTCTAGCCTATCTAACTACTGCTGTACACACCTTTTCTGTTCATATACTGTCCATACTGTCTATTTCACACCAATGCCGGACTCTGACATTGCTCTTTCTGATATTTCTTAATTTCTTAATTTTTATTGTTTGGATTGAGTGTATTGTTTTGTATTGTTATGTATTACTGCACTGTTGAAGCTAGACACATAAGCATTTCGCTGCACCTGTGATAACTTCTGCAAAATATGTGTACGCGACCAATACAATTTTATTTTGATTTGACATTGTGGCTTTCATGCCCATTTACAAGGATAAAACTAGGCCCTCAAAATAAGGGGTTATGAAATACATATGGAATTGTGTTAAACGATGAAAAAACCCACATGTTAGCATTAGCCACCTAGCTAAATTAGCCACAACAAATTGGAATTCGTAACATATCATAGAAAATGGATGATGGACATCCACAAATTAATACATACCATACGAAACGTAACATATCATACTAATTGGATTGTCCCGGATTTACATTTACAATGTTACGTCTACCCCTGATTCCAGGTCGCATGGAATGACATCTAATCTAAGGTATTTGGTTTCTGAACTGTAACGGCTGTTAAAAAATTATGTAGGCTACAATTAACCCTCGAACTTAGCCCCTATATGAGAGTATACAGTAGCTTAGACAGACCTTAGAAAGATATTATTGAAGTTGCATTTATGATTCACATTCACCCCAGCGGTTTGTATGGAGCCATTTCCCCTCAGATTTTAAATTTGATACTGAGAGGATGTTGGCTAATCAGCTTGTTGAGGCAATATTCTTTCGGTTTCACAACCACAACATTTTCAAAAGTCTGCACTGCAGACGGGCAATGCGGAGAGAGGAATATGATGAGTAACATGAGTATTGAGTAAGTTGTGTAGATCTGAAGGGCCTCAAAATGTTAAAGAATACACTTCTACAGACAATCATATTTACTTAAGAGCAGGGAGTTGATGGTGTGGACATATTGGCGTGGATTGAATATGCCTAATGGATTTAACATACTTTAATCTGAGAAAGTGAATGAGTCTATTTACATGAGATATAGTACACAATATAAATAGAACACATTATGCACATTTTTCATTGCCCTAAACACAACAACACACAGTCCAGGTTAAAATAATGGAACTAGTACAAATCAGGACATCACCATATGCATAAAACTTCTGTAATAACTTTGGTCCAACCCACTTTTTTCAGAGCAGCTCAAATTATTAATGTGTTATTTGAACCCTACACATTGTACATACATGTAATTGTCATCTTCACAGCAAAATATCCCACCAACAGATCTTGACCCCTGACCTTTCAGAATCAGACTGACTACTTAACTCAGGGGAGAACGACTGCCCCCTGTCATTGAAGCACGGAAGTTCAAGGCCGACCGCGGTACTGCAGGCATTGTTTGCAGAAAACAGGATCCCCATTATAGTGAATGGAAAAATGGCAATCTTCATGGTCTGTCTGTGTAAATACACAAATATTTAGAAGACAATCATGGTACCAATAATTGCTTCTAATATAAGTATGTGGACACACCTTCAAATTAGTGGATTTGGCTATTTCAGCCACACTCGTTGCTGACAGGTGTATAAAATCGAGCACACAGCCATGCAATCTCCATAGACAAACATTGGCAGTAGGAATGGCCTTACTGAAGAGCTCAGTGACTTTCAACGCGGCACCGTCATAGGATGCCACCTTTCCAACAAGTCAGTTCATCAAATTTCTGCCCTGCTAGAGCTGCCCCGGTCAACTGTAAGTGCTATTATTGTGAAGTAGAAACATCTAGGAGCAACAACGGCTCAGCCACGAAGTGGTAGGCCACACAAGTTCACAGAACGGGACCGCAGAGTGCTGAACCGCATAAAAATTGTCTGTCCTCGGTTATAACACTCACTACTGAGTTCCAAACTGCCTCTGGAAGCAACGTCAGCACAATAACTGTTCGTTGGGAGTTTCATGAAATAGGTTTCCATGCCTGAGCAGCCACACACAAGCCTAAGATCACCATGCGCAATGCCAAGCGTTGGCTGGAGTAATGTAAAGCTCGCCGCCATTGGACTCTGGAGCAGTGGAAACGCATTCTCTGGAGTGATGAACATCTGGTGTCCAACGGACGAATCTGGGTTTGGCGGATGCCAGGAGAACGCAACATGCCCCAATGCATAGTGCCAACTGTAAAGTTTGGTGGAGGAGGAATAATGGTCTGGAACTGTTTTTCATGGTTCGGACTAGGCCCCTTAGTTCCAGTGAAGGGGAAATCTTAACGCTACAGCATACAATGACATTCTAGACGATTCTGTGCTTCCAACTTTCTGGCAACAGTTTGAGGAAGGCCCTTTCCTGTTTCAGCATGACAATGCCCCCGTGCACAAAGCGAGATCCATACAGAAATTATTTGTCGAGATCGGTGTGGAAGAACTTGACTGAATGGCCTGCACAGAGCCCTGACCGCAACCCCATCGAACACTTTTGGGATGAATTGGAACGCCGACTGTGAGCCAGGCCTAATCGCCCAACATCAGTGCTCAACCTCACTAATGCTCTTGTGGCTGAATGGAAGCAAGTCCCCGCAGCAATGTCCCAACATCTAGTGGAAAGCCTTCCCAGAAGAGTGGAGGCTATTAAAGCAGCAAAGGGGGGACCAACTCCATATTATTGCCCATGATTTTGGAATGAGATGTTCAACGTGCAGGTGTCCACATACTTTTGGTCATGTGGTGTGTGTCCTTATTATTATTATTTTAAAATCGCACTCAGAAGAGGTTACAGTATAACATTTGATTGTGGAGTTGATTGTGGACTACAGGAAACGGAGGGCAGAGCACGCCCCCATTCACATGTAGTGGAGCGGGTCGAAAGCTTCACGTTCCTCAGTGTCCACATCCCTGAGGACCTATCAAGGTCCAAACACACCAACACAGTCGTGAAGAGGGCACGACAACGCCTCTTCAGAAGGCTGAATATGTTTGGCATGAGCCCTCAGATCCTCAAAATGTTCTACAGCTGCACCATTGAGAGCATCTTGACTGGCTGCATCATCGCTTGGTTTGGCAACTGCATGGCATCTGACAGCAAGGCGCTACAGAAGGTAGTGCGTACGGCCCAGTACATCACTGGGGCTTAGCTCCGTACCATCCAGGACATCTATACCAGGCGCTGTCAGAGGAAGGCCCAAAAAATTGTCAAAGACTCCAGCCACCCAAGTTATAGACTTTCTCTGCTACCGCATGGCAAGCGGTACCGTAGCGCCAACTCGGGGACCAAAAGGCTCCTGAACTGCTTTTACCCCCAAGCCATAAGACTGCTAATCAAATGGCTACCCAGACTATTTGCATTAACCCCCCCCACCTTTATTTAGCACTTACATTGGCTCTATACTCACTCACACATAATACACTGACACTCCAAGACACACATAGACACACACACACACTACATGCGCTCACACACACAAAATACTCACACACATACCTATTGACGCCACACAAACACACACTCACACCTAGACACACTTCACACTCTTCACAAACGCTGCTGCTATGCTGTTTATTATCTATCCTTATTGCCTAGTCACTTTTATCCCTACCTACATGTACATATTATCTAAATTACCTCAACTACCTCATACCCCTGCACATTGACTCGGTATCGGTACTCCTTGTACATATCCTCGTTATTGTTATTTTATTGTGTTACTATTTCCTTTTTTTTCTTTTTTCTTTGCATTTTCTTTCTTACTTTTTATCTCTGAATTGTTGGTAAAGGGTTCGTAAGTAAGCATGTGACAAATACAATTTGATTTGATTTATAAGGATCATTTAGTTGCTAACGGCAGCCAACAGGCCTTCAACTTAAGTTACTCAATGAGAGGGTGCAGCACTGAGCTAGCCTGCAACGTCACTTCCTGGAGTAGTTCAAACTAAGCATGTTATGTCTCCATGACCGACTTAATTTGGCTTCAGTGCGCTATTAAGTCTTCAAATAGGAATGAATGGTGTAACGTGATCAATGGCTTTGTCCATTCATATATACAGTCATTGACTTAACTAAGGAGTCAGTGGTGATGTATCCATCAATATTCTCCAATAATGCCCCTGATTGTAACTGCGGCCCCTCAGAAGGCTCACTGGTGATGAGATTGGAGAGCTTGATTGGTGAGCTGGAGATGTCACTGCTGTCTGTGACTCTGATTGGTTTCATCTCAATGGACTGCGCCGCTCCCATAGAGGGAACATAACTTATATTTGTGAGGCTTGTCCATACTGAGCTATCCCAGACTTCTGTGGGTGACTGTGGACAGTACCCTTTTTGGTGCAGGTGTTGAGTAGAAGGGGATGGGCAGGAAGGTGAGAGGGTGGTCAAGGAGGAAGACATGAATGAAGAGGAGGAAGGGTGCACAGGGCAGGATGAAGAGGAGGGAATGGTGGTGAAAGAGGAAGAAGACAAAGAAAGGTGGGGGAGTTTGGGGTGAATGAGAGGCGTCCTCTCTGACATGGTTGGCCTGACACTCAGGATCTCGATGTCACTGCAGACACAGTCCCCCACCTTGAGACACCGCAGCCTCTCACTGGTCTGTAGATGGTATGGACAGAATAGAGGATGAATGGAATCAGGCAAGAAGTTGCACAGTCATTTTATCAGATTGCAAAACAATAATTATGACTATAACATGCTGTACATCTGTTTATTGTCATCTGTTTAAGGTAAATCCAAATGAGAGAAAACACGTCGGACAAAGAGGCAGTACTCATCAACTTCAGACACACGAGACATGAGACATATGAAAGCCTGTATAGAACTGCACTGTACCTCATATAGGTGGTGGTCCAGTTCAATGGGTTTGATGTTCATCCCAGCCGGGTACCCAAACACCTCCACTATACAACTTCTCAGCCTGGAGGATAGCCACAGAGGAGGTTAGACAGGGTTCACATTACACATTGACTGTTAAGGATGCCATAGGACCAATGCTAATCTTGAAAAATGAATTCTGCATGATTATGTTGAATGGATAGTGTTTAAAGTGTCTCACATTTTCCAGAATAGACACAGGAGGATGGCGAGCCCCAACAGCAGCAGGAGAGGAGTTAAGATCTTAGCCAGGAGAATAGAGGCTGTCACAGGACACAGCAGCACATACTGTAACACCAGTTCATTACTACTGGGCTCAGAATGTCATGATCCAAAATACAAATGTGCTTTCAGATTTAAAAAGAGTGAGCAACACCCCACATAATTGAGTGTCTACGGGAAATGAGGCTTTATTTCACAGGTTAAATGTAATGTCAAAAAGTAGAATCCCACCTAAATAGACATACCCAAAAGTTATTGTTTATCATGAGAAAGCCATAAACAATACCTAGTAACTACTGTACTGCCAGAAATATCAAAATCTCACCTTTCTGGTAAAAAATATTTATACATTGCTGACATGCAGTCACTTTTGAGGACACAAAGTACACAGTATGATTTTTTTTCCTATTCAACGAAATTGGGGGAATAGGGCATGAAATGATTGAAATTCTAAATATAGTAACAATCAAATTATAAATGACTTATTATAATATTTCACCTTTCTTATAACTGTCAAATAAATATGATCATACTTAGTGACAGTACAAGATTGGCACCATTTAATATAACTGATGACAGAGCATTTTCTGCCCAGCATCCTCTGAGTGACGCAGAGACGACATTCAAATGCCTGCTGACTTCAGCTTTAAGCACAGTGAGTTCATCCCTCTGTGACCAAGAGAAAGTGGTCTTGTTTCAATTCCATGAAATTATTTTGTATTTTTTTCATGTTGAGAACTCTAAATCCATATGAGAACCTCACAGCGAGATGAGACTGCCTTTGCTGCAATCGCTAGGGTCTCCCTGTTCATATGCCTATCGTATGCTGAGCTGCGCAGTTCACAGCCAGAGGAAATCGATCCTTTGTCTGGATAGGCCAGAAAATTGGAAGTTTCACTCCCTATGCAAATGAGGTGTCATATTTCACAAACTGCATCTCAGATGAGAGCTGAGAGCGGCATGTGAAGCGGGACAACCAGAGCTTTCATGGTGTGCACAACAGTTGATGCTGCGCCGTTTAACAGAGCGTTCTGTACACAGAAATGTCGGTCGGAACCAGTCCAGAACCGCTCAAAGTCCCCTAAATAGGGGACTTAACATTTAAGAGGTTTTAATAAGGTAATTTCAGTATGACCCAGTCTGTCCCTTCCCCTAGAGTGCTCCAGCCAGAGTTGGACTCACGGATTGTCTGGGTCCTGACAGTTATGGTAGTTTGCGGGCCTGGTCCAGCATTAGTGAGTGCACACAGATGGAAGGTGTACTTCTGGTGCTCCTGCAGTCCTGCTATGGTTACAGACTTATTGTGGGGGTCCGCCACCATCTTGGTAAAAGGACCTAGAAACAGGAAACACAGTGTGTCAGAGGAACAAATCTTCTCATGACTTCTCTTAAATTGAATTGCTTGTTACCCATGACATTGATGATACCCACTTGGCACATGACCTGGTGACCTCTGGGACCAGGCCTCGTACACGGTTACCAAGTAACCAGTGATGAACCCTGGGTGAGAGTGGTCGTCCTCATGGTAACGCCACTCCAGTGTCACAGAAGAGGATGTTCTTCTAACAGGCTCAACCAGCCTGGGATACTGGACAGGCTCTGTAGGTTGAGAGAAAGGAGGAAGAGAGAAAGAGAGGGGAAGGGGTTAAACGGGAGAGAGAGAGAGAGAGAGAGACACCCCCTACAACTTCCACAACCTTATTTATCACACCACATAATCACAGCGTAACCCACTCACTGAGTTCTTGGGAGTAGCCAGTGCGGATCCCCAGTAGTTTGTCTCCTTCGTCAGTGCAGCCATATATATCAAAGGTGTACCTATGGCCCGCTTTAAAATCTCCTGCAAAATAGACATATTGTAACTAAAAAGTAGTGCAGGGTAGGCTTTAAATTGAAACAGAATTTGGACGGTTTCCTTTTTCCTTGTTACTACTGTAATTACAGCATTACTAGACAGCAACTTTGTGTAAAATGTTACCAACAAGGGAAATGGTGGTGTGTGAAAACCTGTTGTGTGATACCTGCTGGTAGGGACACTGACGTGTTTCCCACTGGCACCCTCCTCCATTGCAGAATGCAGGGAACTCCGCTTCCCACTGTGCACCACTCCACAGTGTACCCACAAGTGACAGCTTCCTGCTCTTCCCAGATGAGGTGGAACCCTCCGCTGGCACTGCCACTCACACGCGTAACACTCCGAGGAGACTCTGGACGAAAGACAATAAGAGAGCTAGAGACAGTCTCACTTACAGAACTGCTGTAGGCCCAAAGAAGAGCAACCTGTGTACAACTGTAACAGAAGTAAGACAAAAAGTTGGCTCAGGTATCAGAACAGGTTTCAGCACAAGAATTGGAAAATACGTTGGTACGGACGTTTTGGTACTGGTGTTGGCACAAAGCAGGCAGGTATAGAGGGCTTGCAGTTGACGTACGAATCCTCCTGGCGGCCATGTTGGAAGACCATCGCATGAATTACTCCGACAACAACAGCTGAGTGGCTACCCCAAACTGCATGGTAACAGCGCCTAGAATTAGTTGATTCATCACCGCGGTCATTTTCTGTGCAGTATTTGACGGTTCTAACAAGGCAGGAAAGACAACAGAAGAGAAAAAATGTACACAGAGGAGATAAGACTCAAGAACTATCAGAAAAGCGAAGAAACCTTTTTGCCTGTCAAGACCTGAACCCTGACAGCTGAAATGTCACAGCATAGAACAAATGCCTCAATGGGATAGGACAACCTGCTGTGTTGACTATTGGTTGTTCCGGCCAAACAATATATTTAATCTTTATATGACAATAAAACACCTGAATGAATTAAACACAACCAAATAATCAAGAGCCCTGATGGTATAGTTGACCTGAAGAAGTGATATTCTAACAGCTGGTGTGCTTTTCATTTCTTTATGTACTGTAGGTTCACCAGCTGACCTCTATCTAGACACCCATGTCTACTGGATTCCCACTGTGAAGATGAGCAATGCTGCAGCAGCATCAGTTTCTACTTCTACTTCGTGCTTTTCTAGATATGGAAGGAGACGGTGTCATATGCTGTGCTTTGGTCAATCTGAATGATTCTGTTGTGCCATTTGAATAGAGAGCACCTTCACCTTGTCGTCATAACAAAAGTGACCCCTTAGACCATATGAATATATAAAATGTAATTTGGAACAACATGTAAAATACTATTGTTTATGAAAATTATAAACATACTGTACTTTAACAATAGGCTATATTGTTGTATGGGTGCCTTGCGCCATTGAATAAAATGTATTTTTTTATAGCCTAACTATTCTCTCTTTCTTTTTCAATTTATACACATTTAGACAATTGAATTGTTGTGGTAGTCTTAGGCAAGCCATCTTCATTATCACAGTGGTACCTCCAAGTGCCACTCAGACCTTTTGGGAGAAAAAAGAATCTGGCATTGAACTTGATAGAAGTAGTTGTGTATATGTTTTAAGCAAATGATCCCATCATCTCCTGCTTCCAGACATTTCACTACCTAGATTACAAGGGTTGGATTTGCACTAAACAATTTCATGTCAGCTCAAGGCATGTACAACATCTAGTATAATGATTAGCCTCATACGTTGTCTACTGGTATCATTTTTAAATTGAGAAGATATACATGTATCTCAACAATATATAAGCAATGTATAAATTCAGCTATTCTGTTTCAGAAGCGCAATGTCAAGGGGTGCATTGCAAATGCCCATAAGGCTAATGCCATCATATTGTAGGCCAGTGGTTCCCAACTACGGTCCTTGAGTACCCCCGGCAGTACACATTTGTATTGTAGCCCTGGACAAGCACACCTGATTCAACTTGTCAACTAATCATCAGACCCTCAATGAGTTGAATCAAGTATGTTTGTCCGGGGCTACAACCAAAATGTGTGCTGTTGGGGGTACTCGAGGCCTAGAGTTAGGAACCACTGCTGTAGGCCTATGGCTGCATTGGCGTTGCACGCCATTATCATCAGCTGCAAAATGGGTTCACATGGCTGATATCCTGAAAAAAGATTGACAATCAAATAAAACTAATTGGAGAGGTTACAACTGAACAAAAAGGTAGGTCATGTTCATTTGAGAATACAACACAGAAACACAGAGAAATTCATGAGATTCCCTTCCCTTCTTTACTGCAGGATTGTGATCTGTAATTAATCAACATTGACACTAGTTCATCTTTAATAGTTTTAAGGTAACAATTAAAACAAGTTTAAACACTTCCCTTCAAAGAATCAACACTCATATAATTTCAAAGTGTACAAGTATTCTAACTCATATGTAAAGGTTAGACATCTTAGTAACAAGTAGGCTATTATTACTAAAGCATAATTTTAAGTGAACAAAAAGAAGGGTAACACTTTACTTGACACCCAGCGTCATAACACGTTATGACACGGTCATAACCATGTCATAATATGTCATAACAGCTGACATAACTTGTCATTACCTTTCATAATATGGTCATAACACTGTCATGGCCCATATGTTTACACCTGTTGTGACATATATTGCGTTATTTTATGGCTGGTTATGACACCTACATACTGTAAGAGTTTCGAAACCCACATTTATTCAAATGTAGTTTTTTTCCCTGCCAAGAAGTTTCCCTTAGCTTGAAAGTGTTATTTTTTTTGACACTTATGTAGGTGTCATAACCAGCCATAAAATTATTACCGTGGGAGTTTTTGTTGGTTTTGACATTCTCATGTAGGTGTCATAACCAGCCATAAAATAACGCAATATATGTCACATGACAGTGTTATGACCATATTATGACAGGTTATGACAAGTTATGTCAGCTGTTATGACATATTATGACATGGTTATGACCATGTTTATCACTAGGGACTTGAACTGGAGAATTGTTTCATAATGTCCTCCCACAAAGGTACCTCCCCTATCCAGAGTAGCCTACTCTCTCCCTTCTTTGACAGCTGGAACTGCTAGCTAATCCTTTCACCCTATCCCATGGCTGTTAGCTAGCTAGCTACCTAGCTACAAATGCATTTTGAGTTTGAGTTTTTAAATTACAATGATAAATACATCAAAAGATAGCTAATTGGCTAATATGAAGTTAGCTCATTGTTAGATGGTGATGTTTAATTCACTTAGCTAGCTATACCGTATGTAAAGCTAGCAGCTCATTTTAGTTAGCCTGCACAATAAGTTCCTGTAGCTAGCTTTAATACATATATATTTTTTTATAATTAAAAATATATACACTGCTCAAAAAAAGAAAGGGAACACTTAAACAACACAATGTAACTCCAAGTCAATCACACTTCTGTGAAATAAACTGTCCACTTAGGAAGCAACACTGATTGACAATAAATGTCACATGCTGTTGTGCAAATGGAATAGACAACAGGTGGAAATTATAGGCAATTAGCAAGACACCCCCAATAAAGGACTGGTTTTGCAGGTGGTGACCACAGACCACTTCTCAGTTCCTATGCTTCCTGGCTGATGTTTTGGTCACTTTTGAATGCTGGCGGTGCTTTCACTCTAGTGGTAGCATGAGACGGAGTCTACAACCCACACAAGTGGCTCAGGTAGTGCAGCTCATCCAGGATGGCACATCAATGCGAGCTGTGGCAAGAAGGTTTGCTGTGTCTGTCAGCGTAGTGTCCAGAGCATGGAGGCGCTACCAGGAGACAGGCCAGTACATCAGGAGACGTGGAGGAGGCCGTAGGAGGGCAACAACCCAGCAGCAGGACTGCTACCTCCGCCTTTGTGCAAGGAGGAGCAGGAGGAGCACTGCCAGAGCCCTGCAAAATGACCTCCAGCAGGCCACAAATGTGCATGTGTCTGCTCAAACGGTCAGAAACAGACTCCATGAGGGTGGTATGAGGGCCCAAAGTCCACAGGTGGGGGTTGTGCTTACAGCCCAATACCGTGCAGGACGTTTGGAATTTGCCACTGGCGCCCTGTGCTCTTCACAGATGAAAGCAGGTTCACACTGAGCATATGTGACAGACGTGACAGAGTCTGGAGACGCCGTAGAGAACTTTCTGCTGCCTGCAACATCCTCCTGCATGACCGGTTTGGCGGTGGGTCAGTCATGGTGTGGGGTGGCATTTCTTTGGGGGGCCGCACAGCCCTCCATGTGCTCGCCAGAGGTAGCCTGACTGCCATTATGTACCGAGATGAGATCCTCAGAACCCTTGTGAGACCATATGCTGGTGCGGTTGGCCCTGGGTTCCTCCTAATGCAAGACAATGCTAGACCTCATGTGGCTGGAGTGTGTCAGTAGTTCCTGCAAGAGGAAGGCATTGATGCTATGGACTGGCCCGCCCGTTCCCCAGACCTGAATCCAATTGAGCACATCTGGGACATCATGTCTCGCTCCATCCACCAACGCCACGTTGCACCACAGACTGTCCAGGAGTTGGCGGATGCTTTAGTCCAGTTCTGGGAGGAGATCCCTCAGGAGACCATCCGCCACCTCATCAGGAGCATGCCCAGGCGTTGTAGGCAGGTCATACAGGCACGTGGAGGCCACACACACTACTGAGCCTAATTTTTACTTGTTTTAAGGACATTACATCAAAGTTGGATCAGCCTGTAGTGTGGTTTTCCACTTTAATTTTGAGGGTGACTCCAAATCCAGACCTCCATGGGTTGATACATTTGATTTCCATTGATAATTTTTGTGTGATTTTGTTGTCAGCACATTCAACTATGTAAAGAAAAAAGTATTTACTAAGATTATTTCATTCATTCAGATCTAGGATGCGTTATTTTACTGTTCCCTTTATTTTTTTGAGCAGTGTATTTACTTACTTGAATAGGTTCTCCCACTGCATCTGTTTTCTGGGTCCTTAGAAAGATGAAATAAAGGGCAATCTTCCTGAAGTTTCCGCTGCTAGCAAAACGCAACCAGCCATGTGGACGATTGCAGGACTTCCACTAGATTGACTCTGGTCATCTAACATGGCGCCTGGTGTGGTTGCTAGGTGATTTGTGACGCAACTGCAAGCCCTCTATTGCCACAGGTGTTGATAACTGACCTATTCTCTCCACCGGAGGTATGGTGATGTGGGCTAGGGGGGAGGAGCCAGGCTGAATAACAGCCTGGATGATCATGTCACACTGCCCTGGGCCAATGGAGATATATGTCTGTGTCTGCTCTCTATCCCTCCACAGGAGCCACTGGTGTCCCTCCTGCCTCCAGCGTACCTTGTAGCCCTGGATTTTTACACTAGACGCCGAGCCACTGAATTGCTGAGGAGAAAGAGAGAGTTGTTCATGTGCTGGACAAAACAAATGCCTGCTGAGATTTGATCACACAATGTAAGACCAGGTTCAACACTCAATAAACCAATAATCTGAACTGGCTTTCTCTCCTCGTCTCCTCTCCTTCATCTCATCCAGCAGTCAGGCCTCACCGGGGTCCAGAGCAGAGTGACGTTGCGCTGGCCATGGGACAGCAATCTGACCCTCCTCCACACATCCAGCCTCACCAGGGGGTCTGCACAAAGAAGCAGGAAGAGGGTTCAACAACCCATCAATAAACCTTCAAAAAGCAGTAACTTCACCACTCCACTATGATAGGACTCACAGGTAGTGAAGAGCGTGGGTTGTGTCCACTCTCCCTCTAGGTTCACATTCACAGCACAACGAACCCTGGTGGCATAACGGGTGTTGGGCGAGAGCTGCTCCAGGCTGACATCACAACGGTCATCCGAGCCACCATTGCACAACTGATGCTAACACAGCCACAAGACAAGACAGAATGTCACTGGGTTTACATCAGACCCCATTGGAACACCTGATGTGTATTCATTAATGCAAACTGTAGCAAAACATTTTGCAATCGAAAACGGTGCGCAACAAAGAGTTTCTATTGGACAAATTCAGGTAGGTCCTTCCCCATTTTGTCCCGTTTGCTTCCGTTTGGTTCCTTGTGAGTACACCCCTGATCCATCAGTGGAAGTGGGGTGTAGTTCTATCAGTCTAGACAAAAAATCACACATTTGAAGTATAGCCACTAAAAACATGTCAGAATGGACAAGAGACCATTCTGTCAAAGCTGATGAGCTAGTGTGAGCTATATTGATAATTTAATTTTGTCACCTGTCAATGACTGAGTTTTCCTCACCATGGATGTGCTCTGTAGGTCTGCTGCTTCAGCCTGGCGTGTCTGTCTCCTAGGCTCTACTGGGTCTGCTGTGACCTGGCATAAGAGCTCCACCCCAGACACGTTCCCCCTCACAACCCAGGACACGTTGGCTTCAGTCACCCCTGGACTCACTCTCACTCCCTCTGGGACTGGGAACACTGCACACACACAGCATGCAAATACAATACATCTTATGATCTAGATACCACTGTTGATCAAAAATGTGTTACACTAAAGGTGGTATTTGTATTTATTATGGATCCCCATTAGCTAATGCCAAGGCCACAGCTACTCTTCCTGGGGTCCAACAAAATTAAGGCAGTTTATACAATTTTAAAAACATTACAATACATTCACAGATTTCACAACACACTGTGTGCCCTCAGGCCCCTACTCCACCACTACCACATATCTACAGTACAAAATCCATGTATAAGTGTGTGTATAGTGCGTATGTTATCATGGGTGTTTATGCATGTGTCTGTGCCTGTGTTTGTGTTGCTTCACAGTCCCCGCTGTTCCGTAAGGTGTTTTTTCTATCTGTTTTTTAAATCTAATTTTACTGCTTGCATCAGTTACTTGGTGTGGAATAGAGTTCCTTGTAGTCATGGCTCTATCTAGTACTGTGCGCCTCCCATAGTCTGTTCTGGACTTGGGGACCGTGAAGAGACCTCTGGTGGCATGTCTTGTGGCGTATGCATGTGTGTCCGAGCTGTGCGCCAGTAGTTCAAAGAGACAGCTCGGTGCATTCAACATGTCAATACCTCTCACAAATACAAGTAGTGATGAAGTCAATCTCTCCTCCACTTTGAGCCAGGAGAGATTGACATGCATATGATTAATGTTAGCTTTCTGTGTACATCCAAGGGCCAGCTGTGCTGCCCTGTTCTGAGCCAATTGCAATTTTCCTGTCCTTTTTTGTGGCACCTGACCACACGATTGAACAGTAGCCCAGGTACGACAAAACTAGGGCCTGTAGGACCTGCCTTGTTGATAGTGCTGTTAAGAAGGTAGAGCAGCACTTTATTATGGACAGACTTCTCCCCATATTAGCTACTGTTGTATCAATATGTTTTGACCATGACAGTTTACAATCCAGGGATATTCCAAGCAGTTTAGTCACCTCAATTTGCTCAAATTCCACATTATTTATTACAGGATTTAGTTGAGGTTTAGGGTTTAGTGAATGATTTGTCCCAAATACAATGCTTTTAGTTTTTGAAATATTTAGGACTAACTTATTCCTTGCCACCCACTCTGAAACTACAGTGAAGGAAAATAGTATTTGATCCCCTGCTGATTTTGTACGTTTGTCCACTGAGAAAGACATGATCAGTCTATAATTTTAATGGTAGGTTTATTTGAACAGTGAGAGACAGAATAACAACAAAAAAATCCAGAAAAACGCATGTAAAAAATGTTATACATTGATTTGCATTTTAATGAGGGAAATAAGTATTTGACCCCTCTGCAAAACATGACTTAGTACTTGGTGGCAAAACCCTTGTTGGTAATCACAGAGGTCAGACGTTTCTTGTAGTTGGCCACCAGGTTTGCACACATCTCAGGAGGGATTTTGTCCCACTCCTCTTTGCAGATCTTCTCCAAGTCATTAAGGTTTCGAGGCTGACGTTTGGCAACTCGAACCTTCAGCTCCCTCCACAGATTTTCTATGGGATTAAGGTCTGGAGAATGGCTAGGCCACTCCAGGACCTTAATGTGCTTCTTCTTGAGCCACTCCTTTGTTGCCTTGGCCATGTGTTTTGGGTCATTGTCATGCTGGAATACCCATCCACGACCCATTTTCAATGCCCTGGCTGAGGGAAGGAGGTTCTCACCCAAGATTTGATGGTACATGGCCCCGTCCATCGTCCCTTTGATGCGGTGAAGTTGTCCTGTCCCCTTAGCAGAAAAACACCCCCAAAGCATAATGTTTCCACCTCCATGTTTGATGGCGGGGATGGTGTTCTTGGGGTCATAGGCAGCATTCCTCCTCCTCCAAACACGGCGAGTTGAGTTGATGCCAAAGAACTCGATTTTGGTCTCATCTGACCACAACACTTTCACCCAGTTCTCCTCTGAATCATTCAGATGTTCATTGGCAAACTTCAGACGGGCCTGTATATGTGCTTTCTTGAGCAGGGGGACCTTGCGGGTGCTGCATGATTTCAGTCCTTCACGGCGTAGTGTGTTACCAATTGTTTTCTTGGTGACTATGGTCCCAGCTGCCTTGAGATCATTGACAAGATCCTCCCGTGTAGTTCTGGGCTGATTCCTCACCGTTCTCATGATCATTGCAACTCCACGAGGTGAGATCTTGCATGGAGCCCCAGGCCGAGGGAGATTAACAGTTTTTTGTGTTTCTTGCATTTGCGAATAATCACACCAACTGTTGTCACCTTCTCACCAAGCTGCTTGGCGATGGTCTTGTAGCCCATTCCAGCCTTGTGTAGGTCTACAATCATGTCCCTGACATCCTTGGAGAGCTCTTTGGTCTTGGCCATGGTGGTGAGTTTGGAATCTGATTGATTGATTGCTTCTGTGGACAGGTGTCTTTTATACAGGTAACAAACTGAGATTAGGTGCTCCTAATCTCAGCTCGTTACCTGTATAAAAGACAACTGGGAGCCAGAAATCTTTCTGATTGAGAGGGGGTCAAATACTTATTTCCCTCATTATAATGCAAATCAATTTATAACATTTTTGACATGCGTTTTTCTGGATTTTGTTGTTGTTATTCTGTCTCTCACTGTTCATTAAAACAGACCATTAAAATCATAGACTGATCATTTCTTTGTCAGTGGGCAAACATACAAAATCTATTTGAGCCAGTAAAGGGGGCTTTACTATTCTTAGATAGTGGAATGACTTTTGCTTCCCTCCAAGCCTGGGGGCACACTCCTGAACAGCTAATCATGGCTACCCGGACTATTTGCACTGCCCCCCCACCCCATCCTTTTTACGCTGCTGCTACTCTGTTAATTATTTATGCATAGTCACTTTAACTCTACCCACATGTACATATTACCTCAACTAGCCGGTGCCCCCGCACATTGACTCTGCAACGGTACCCCCCTGTATATATAGCCTCCCTACTGTTATTTTATTTTACTTCTGCTCTTTTTTTTCTCAACACTTTTTTTGTTGTTGTTTTATTTTTACTTTTTTGTTAAAAATAAATGCACTGTTGGTTAAGGGCTGTAAGTAAGCATTTCACTGTGATGTCTGCACCTGTTGTATTCGGCGCATGTGACCAATAAAATTTGATTTGATTTAAATTGAAAATATGGAAAATAGGAGTGGCAATATCGTCTGATATTATCCTCAGTAATTGTCCATCCAAGTTGTCAGACCCAGGTGGCTTGTCATTGTTAATAGACAACAATAATTGTTTCACCTCTTCCACACTCACTTTACAGAATTCAAAATTACAATGCTTGTCTTTCTTAATTTGGTCAGATATACTTGGATGTGTAGTGTCAGCATTTGTTGCTGGTATGTCATGCCTAAATTTGCTAATCTTGCCAATGAAAAAATAATTAAAGTAGTTGGCAATATCTGTTGGTTTTGTGATGAATGACCGTTTCATTTAAGGTGCTCCAAAGTTTTTTACTATCATTCTTTATGTAATTTATCTTTGTTTCATAATGCAGTTCCTTCTTCTTTTTATTCAGTTTAGTCACATGATTTCTCAATTTGCAGTATGTTTGCCAATCGGTTATACAGCCAGACCTATTTGCCATCTCTTTTGCCTCATCCTTCTCAACCATACAATTGTTCAATTCCTCATCAATCCACAGGGATTTAACCATTTTTACAGTCATTTTCTTAATGGGTGCATGCTTATCAGTAACTGGGATAAGCAATATCATAAATGTGTCAAGTGCAGCATCTGGTTGCTCATCATTACATACCACAGACCAACAAATATTCTTCACATCAACAACATAGGAATCACTACAGAACTTCTTGTACGACCTCTTATACACCTTTGGGACTTTGGTTTTCCTAGATATGGCTACTATATTGTGATCACTACATCCGATGGATCTGGATACTGCTTTCAAGCAAATTTCTGCAGCATTAGTAAAGATGTGATCAATACATGTTGATGATTTCATTCCAATGCTGTTTGTAACTACCCTGGTAGGTTGACTGATAACCTGTGTGCAATCTAAGTGTCACATGATATATATACACTCAGTATATATACACCTGTTCTGAAAGGCCCCAGAGTCTGCAACACATTTACATTTTAGTCATTTAGCAGACGCTCTTATCCAGAGCAACTTACAGTTAGTGAATGCATACATGTCTTTTTATTTTTTCATACTGGCCCCCCGTGGGAAACGAACCCACATCCCTGCCGGCCAAACCCTCCCCTACCTTGGACGACGCTGCACCAATTGTGCGCCGCCCATGGGTCTCCCGGTCGCGGCCGGCTGCGACAGAGCCTGGACTCGAACCAGGATCTCTAGTGGCACAGATAGCACTGCGATGCAGTGCCTTAGACCACTAAGCAAGGGGCACCACCAAGCAAGCGGCACCATGAAGACCAAGGAGCTCTCCAAACAGGTCAGGGACAAAGTTGTGGAGAAGTACAGATCAGGGTTGGGTTATAAAAAAAAATATCCGAAAATTTGAACATCCCACGGAGAACCATTAAATCCATTATTAAAACATGGAAAGAATATGGCACCACAACAAACCTGCCAAGAGAGGGCCGCCCACCAAAACTCACGGACCAGGCAAGGAGGGCATTAATCAGAGATGCAACAAAGAGACCAAAGATAACCTGAAGGAGCTGCAAAGCTCCACAGCGGAGATTGGAGTATCTGTCCATAGGACCACTTTAAGCCATACACTCCACAGAGCTCGGCTTTACGGAAGAGTGGCCAGAAAAAAAGCCAATGCTTAAAAAAAAAATAAGCAAACAAGTTTGGTGTTCGCCAAAAGGCATGTGGGAGACTCCCCAAACATATGGAAGAAGGTACTCTGAGCTTTTTGGCCATCAAGGAAAACGCTATGTCTGGCGCAAACCCAACACCTCTCATCACCCAGAGAACACCATCCCCACAGTGAAGCATGGTGGTGGCAGCATCATGCTGTGGGGATGTTTTTCATTGGCAAGGACTGAGAAATTGGTCAGAATAGAAGGAATGATGGATGGTGCTAAATACAGGGAAATTCTTGAGGGAAACCTGTTTCAGTCTTCCAGAGATTTGAGACTGGGACGGAGGTTCACCTTCCAGCAGGACAATGACCCTAAGCATACTGCTAAAGCAACACTTGAGTGGTTTAAGGGGAAACATTTAAATGTATTGGAATGGCCTAGTCAAAGCCCAGACCTCAATCCAATTGAGAATCTGTGGTATGACTTAAAGATTGCTGTACACCAGCGGAACCCATCCAACTTGAAGGAGCTGGAGCAGATTTGCCAAGAGACTTGCAGCTGTAATTGCTGCAAAAGGTGGCTCTCAAAGTATTGACTTTGAGGGGGTGAGTAGTTATGCACGCTCAAGTTTTCCGTTTTTTGTCTTATTTCTTGTTTGTTTCACAATAAAAATTATTTTGCATCTTCAAAGTGGTAGGCATGTTGTGTAAATCAAATGATACAACCCCCCCAAAATCCATTTTAATTCTAGGTTGTAAGGCAACAAAATAGGTGAATACTTTCATAAGCCACTGTACGTTAACGTTGGCTATTTTGAGCACTTTTCTTCTGGAATGATTACTTGTTTATATTGCTTTACTGGGAAGCTTGTGTGCTCATGTAATTTATGTTAGTGCAGGGTGAGCTGCACACAGTGGACTTCCTCCTAGGGCACACCGGCTCAGTGCTAACAGTGTAAATCTGGTTCATAGGCACATGATTACGGCATACAATAGCTGTAGGATCAGCAGAGGCATTCAGGGCATTTAGAGGGACATAAATTAGGAGCAATAGGATACTGTGTTCAATGACGTTAATCATTGAATGTTAGCCATAGACAGTGTTATCATATAAGAGCTGTATGACATTTCTCTCAGTATTTCCTGTCCTCACCTCTGTCAGTGATGTTGAAGCTGTAGCTTTGTGTCTCCTCTCCTAGCTGGTTTCTGACAACCACTGAGACATCGTACTGCTCTAAGCCTGGGACAGCCTGGAACCTGCAGGACCACTCACCACACTTGATAGGATCCTCACCAGAATTCCTGTACAAACACAGTGGAGGGATAGGTAAGAGATGTGTCTGACACAGTTTGATCATTATGCCTCAACGTGCTAATAATCCGTTGAGAGAAAGAACACCAGAAGAGGCTGGTGGGAGGAGCTATACGAGTTTGTGTGTGTGTGTGTGTGTGTGTGTGTGTGTGTGTGTGTGTGTGCGCGCATGCGTGCACGTGCATGTGCATGTGTGTGTGTGTGGACTCACTTGATGTGAAGGGTATGTGTGCGTCTGTAGGGTTCATACAGGTTAGCAGGTCTACCAGGGTTCCAGGTGCAGGTAACAGTCCTCAGGTCCTCAGTCCCGCAGCTCAGGTTCGCCAGCCTCTGGGGAGAAACTGGATCACAAACATAAAGTAATGGTGAGGTGAACTAGAAAAGGTACATTTTCTTCAAAAAATGTATGTTCTTGCTTCAATTGTCTTAAAGGCCCAGTGCAGTCAAAACAGTGATTTTCCTATGTTTTATATTTTTCCAAACTATGAAGTTAGTATAATACTGTGAAATTGTGCAAATTATAATAATGTCATTTTAGTGTAAGAGCTGTTTGAAAAGACCGCCTGCATTGGACCTTTAATGACGTATGTGGAATTTCAGTGGAGCAACTGAATTAACACAGTCATGAAACGTATTTAGTTGGCTAGGTCATTCCTACAATGCAGTGCCTTTTCTGTCCCCAGGAAATATCACCTCTTATTTAGTGTAAAATGTGGATTCCAAAGGGCTTTAAATATAAAGTTAGGTGACCTTTAGCATAAAAACACAAAGTTATGGATCTCAAAGAGAAGTTTATGCATTTTATGCATTTTGTTTTTAGTGGATGTTGGTGTTTTTGCCACATCCCGAGTGCTATTCATCCATTTCTATGAGAAATATAAGCCATTAAACAATACAATATTCCAAATCTGTCTTTGTTGTTTTATAATCCTACTTAAAATCTCTCTCACAAAAAACTTTTTTTTCATGATTATTATATTTATTATTGTATTTAAGATTTTCTGATTTCACTTTCCACCCTGTTAGTTTGTAGTAATTCCCCTTTAAAAAAACAGCCCCTTCCAACAATGACATCACATTCAGGAAGTGTCATAATTTTTTGGTACGAAAACAATGTGCAAAGCTAAATAAATGTGACCGACCGCATCAATTTGGTCTTATGTAGCAAAATTTGAAATTGTGTTTTTTACATTTGATAAAAAAGACACAGAGAGTTACAAAATGGTATTGTAGATCATACACTCCAGCTGAGGAACAATGGGAAAGTAATTCTGCTTTGAAAGTTGATCAACCTAACACTTTTTAGAAAATGGCCCTTGAATGTTTTGGTACACCCACTGGAAAGCTCTTCTTTGTTTACACCTATTCAGCATCGTTCACACCCTCTTAAGACTTAGCCCCACCCATCTCTTTAAGGATTCACGTGAGGCCATGTGCTAAACAGAGTGACTAAGGTAGTGTAGTAAACAACCAAAGCTTTCAAGACTAAAAGTGCTTTAAGTACTAGCCTACAATAAGGAAAAACTCCAGGTAAAAATAGACTTTATCTAGTCCTTGGCCCATATCCTAATCTGACTTTGAAAGTGTCCAGATAAAAACATTATACATATATATATATATATATATATATATATATATATATATATATATATATATATATATATATATATATATATATATATTTTATAATTATTAGATTATGCTAACCCAGACACTCTAAATTGATGGGTCATGTGAAATAAATGCTATAACCACCCCCCAGCCACAGTTTTAAGTTTTAGCTAGCTAGCTAACATTAGGCTATAACTAGCAATGCACATTTCTGAGAAACACATAATATTACTACACAGACCATTCATGTAACATTAGCTAGCGAACCAGCAAGCTAAAGTTCACTAGCTAGCTAACAGTATGCTTTGTATTTGTATTTGTATTTATTTTGGATCCCACATTAGCTGCTGCCAAGGCAGGAGCTGCTCTTCCTGGGGTCCAGCAAAATTAAGGCAGTTCATACAATTTAAAAAAACAGTACAATACATTCACAACAGATTTCACAACACATGAAGTTTCTGCCCTCAGGTCCCTACTCTACTACCACATATCTACAACACTAAATCCATGTGTCCGTGTGTGTATAGTGCGTGTGTTATTGTGTGTTTGTATGCATCTGCCTGTGCCTATGTTTGTGTTGCTTCACAGTCCCCTCTATTCCATAAGGCAAATTTTTATCTGTTTTTTAAATCTAATTTTACTGCTTGCATCAGTTACTTGATGTGGAATAGAGTTCCATGTAGTCATGACTCAATGTAGTACTGTGAGCCTCCCATAGTCTGTTCTGGACTTGGGGACTGTGAAGAGACCTCTGGTGGCATGTATTGTGGGGTATGCATGGGTGTCTGAGCTGTGTGCCAGTAGTTCAAACAGACAGCTCGTGCATTCAACATGTCAATACCTCTCACAAATACAAGTAGTGATGAAGTCAATCTCTCCTCCATTTTGAGCCAGGAGAGATTGACATGCATATTATTAATGTTAGATATCTGTGTAAATCAAAGGGCCAGCCGTGCTACCCTGTTCTGAGCCAATTGCAAATTTCCTAAATCCCTCTTTCAGTTGTGTGGTCAGGTACCACAAGACTAGGGCTTGTAGGACCTGCCTTGTTGATAGTGCTGTTTAGAAGGCATAGTAGCGCTTTATTATGGACAGCCTTCTCACCATCTTAGCTACTGTTGTATCAAAATGTTTTGAACATGACAGTTTACAATCCAGGGTTACTCCAAGCAGTTTAGTCACCTTACCTTGCTCAATTTCCACATTATTCATTACAAAATTTAGATGAGGTTTAGGGTTTAGTGAATGTTTTGTCGCAAATACAATGCTTTTAGTTTTTGAAATATTTTGGACTAACTTAATTCTTGCCACCCATTCTGAAACTAACTGCAGATCTTTGTTAAGTGTTGCAGTCATTTCAGTCGCTGTAGTAGATGACGTCTATAGTGTTGAGTCATCCGCATACATAGACACACTGGCTTTACTCAAAGTGAATGGCATGTCGTTAGTAAAGATTGAAAAAAGTAAGGGGCCTTGACAGCTGCCCTGGGGAATTCCTGATTCTACCTGGATCATGTTGGATAGGCTTCCATTAAAGAACACCCTCTGTGTTCTGTTAGACAGGTGACTCTTTATCCACAATATAGCAGGGGATGTAAACACATAACACATACACTACCAGTCAAACGTTTGGACACACCTACTCATATCTTTATTTTTTACTATTTTCTACATTGTAGAATAATAGTGAAGACATCAAAACTATGAAATAACACATGTGGAATCATGTAGTAACCAAAAAAGTGATAAACAATTCAAAACATTTTCAAATAGTCACCCATTGCTTTGATGACAGCTTTGCACACTCTTGGCATTCTCTCAACCAGCTTCACCCAGAATGCTTTTCCAACAGTCTTGAAGGAGTTCCCACATATGCTGAGCACTTCTTGGCTGCTTTTCCTTCACTCTGCGGTCCGACGCATCCCTAACCATCTCAATTGGGTTGAGTTCAGGGGATTGTGTTGGCACGGTCATCTGATGCAGCACTCCATCACTCCCCTTCCTGGTAAAATAGCCCTTAACAGCCTGGAGGTGTGTTGGGTCATTGTCTTGTTGAAAATTAAATGATAGTCCCACTAAGCCCAAACCGGATGGGATGGCGTATCGCTGCAGAATGCTTCGGTAGCTATGCTGGTTAAGGGTGCGTTGAATTCTATATAAATCACAGACAGTGTCACCAGCAAAGCACCCCCACACCATAACACCTCCTCCTCTATGCTTTAAGGTGGGAACAACAAATGCGGAGATCATCTGTTCACCCACACAGCATCTCACAAAGCCACAGCAGTTGGAACCAAAAATCGCCAATTAGGACTCCAGACCAAAGGACACATTTCCACCGGTCTAATGTCCATTGCTTGTGATTCCGGGCCCAAGCAAGTCTCTTCTTCTTATTGGTGTCCTATGGTAGTGCTTTCTATGCAGCAATTCGACCATGAAGGCCTGATTCACACAGTCTCCTCTGAACAGTTGATGTTGAGATGTGTCTGTTACTTGAACTCTGTGAAGCATCTTTTTGGGGTGCAATTTCTGAGGCTGGTAACTCTAATGAACTTATCCTCTGCAGCAGAGGTAACTCTGGGTCTTCCATTCCTGTGGCGGTCCTCATGAGAGCCAGTTTCATGATAGCGCTTGATGGTTTTTGCAACTGCACTTGAAGAAACGTTCAAAGTCCTTTACATTTTCCGTATTGACTGACCTTCACGTCTTAAAGTAATGATGGTTTGTTGTTTCGCTTTGCTTATTTGAGCTGTTCTTGCCATAATATGGATTATGTGTACCCCTACCTAGTCACAACACAACTGATTGGCTCAAACACATTAAGAAGGAAAGAAATTCCACAAATGAACTTTTAAGAAGGCACACCTGTTAATTGAAATGCATTACAGGTGACTATCTCATGAAGCTGGTTGAGAGAATGCCAAGAGTGTGCAAAGCTGTCATCAAGGCAAAGGGTGGCTATTTGAAGAATCTCAAATCTCAACTATATTTTGATTTGTTTAACACTTTTTTGGTTACTACATGATTCCATATGTGGTATTACATATTTTTGATGTCTTCACTATTATTCTACAATGTAGAATAAAACCTTGAATGAGTAGGTGCTCTAAAACATTTGACCGGTAGTGTACATTATCAAGCATTTCACACGTTATCCAGATTCCTACTGTTAGCACTTAGTGGTCTATAGCATCTTCACACCAGAATAGGTGTGAAGCAGATGAACCTTTAGTCATTTCACAAGCTATCCAGATACTGACTGTTAGCACTTGGTAGTCTATAGCAGGTTCCTTCCAAAATGGGCTTTAGTTGAGGCAGATTAACCTGTAGCCATATTATTTCAACAGTATTTAACATGAGATAGTCTCTAAGCTTTACAGGAATGTGGTTCTGAATATAAACAGCCACACCACCATTGGCATTTCTAACTTTTCTTTAGATCTTATAACCATGTATTGCTACCACTGTATCATCAAAGGTATTATCTAAGTGAGTTTCAGAGATTGACAGATTATGAATGTCATCTGTTACTAGCAAATTATTGATTTCATGAACCTTGTTTCGTAAGCTACATATGTTAACGTGGGCTATTTGTTAGCACTTTTCTGGAATGCTTGATTGGTTATATTGCTTTACTTGGAAGCTTAGCAGAGGTAGACATGCTCAGATTATTTTTGTTAGTCCTGGGTGAGCTGCACACAGTGGACTTCCTGCTAGGGCACACCGCCTCAGTGCTAACAGTATAACTCTGGTTCATAGGCACATGATTACTGCATACAATAGCTGTAGGATCAGCAGAGGTAATCAGGGAAGTAAGAGGAACATAAATGAGGTTACTTACATTGTGTCTTCCCTGGGATAATGTACATTTACTGAAGCATTATGAAAATTTAGCGACACAATGGTAGGGATTAAATGAGCTGGGTTTGGGTCATTGATAAGTCTTTGCTTTAATTTGCAATGAAAACAACTTTCGGACAAAATTATAAACATATAATATCTGAAAATGTAGCTAGACTCTTAACCGTATACACGTTTTTTCCCGTTTGGTTTGTAGCTAGCTACAGCTTATTTGGCCCGTTGTTGTTCACACTGACCGTGTGCAGAAAGTAGTCAATCACAACTTTTCCCCACTGATCTTTGTCGATAGCGCCTGCTAAATTCTGGGCAGCAATGTTGTTGAGAGCAGTAGCAACACTTTTGCATTTCTCCATGGCTGAAGTTATATGTTTTTTTAAAGCCACGGTAGCAAGGATTATCTACACATACTGAGCAGCTCATGTTATAGACAGAAGCGTGCTACATGGCAGACCAATCTGAATCTATCTCTCGGCATGTCCAGCCCATCCATTATCTCTGCTAATCATGGGTAGCAGGAAGGTTCCTGTCTTTTTCCGTGACTAAACCAACTAGGGTCGTAATTTAACAATTGTATTTGTATTTACAGATGGCATACACGTTTGTTATTAAGGTACATGAAAGTTCACATGTTCCAAAAGGCATTTCTGCCAAAGAACGCATTTTGATACAAATAAAAATAAAAGTGACGTGCGACATACGCCTAGCTTCTTGAAACGGGTCACAAATATAAATACTCGGTTTTATCTATTTTTCCATGTTTTATGATGTTAATCTGTTTGTTTCACTCATACACCCTGTTAAGCTAAATTATAGAGAAAATGATTCAAATTTCAAAATGTTAAAGTACGTTTGATATAGAATTTAAAATCCTCTAAAAGTGTTTACCATTATGCTACTGTAGCTCAATCTTAATCACCCACAGAGCTATTTCAAATTTCCACCTTGTTAGGTTCCACTCTGTTAGGTTCCACCTGGAAAATGCACCTAACAGGGTGGAAATGTTGTTAGAAAATATAGTAAATAAATTACTAATGCAAATATATACTTGTATTTGCATAATATATTTATATCTTATGTATATTTAGATACAGATTTGTTGCTAATTTCATTACAATTACTAATTACAGTTACATACAGTGGGGAGAACAAGTATTTGATACACTGCCGATTTTGCAGGTTTTCCTACTTACAAAGCATGTAGAGGTCTGTAATTTTTATCATAGGTACACTTCAACTGTGAGAGACAGAATCTAAAACAAAAATCCAGAAAATCACATTGTATGATTTTTAAGTAATTAATTTGCATTTTATTGCATGACATAAGTATTTGATACATCAGAAAAGCATAACTTAATATTTGGTACAGAAACCTTTGTTTTCAATTACAGAGATCATACGTTTCCTGTAGGTCTTGACCAGGTTTGCACACACTGCAGCAGGGATTTTGGCCCACTCCTCCATACAGACCTTCTCCATATCCTTCAGGTTTCGGGGTTGTCCTCTGTAGCTCAGCTGGTAGAGCACGGCGCTTGTAACGCCAGGGTAGTGGGTTCGATCCCCGGGACCACCCATACACAAAAATGTATGCATGCATGACTGTAAGTCGCTTTGGATAAAAGCGTCTGCTAAATGGCATATTATTATTATTATTATTGTCGCTGGGCAATAGAGACTTTCAGTTCCCTCCAAAGATGTTCTATTGGGTTCAGGTCTGGGGACTGGCTAGGCCACTCCAGGACCTTGAGATGCTTCTTACGGAGCCACTCCTTAGTTGCCCTGGCTGTGTGTTTCGGGTCGTTGTCATGCTGGAAGACCCAGCTACGACCCATCTTCAATGCTCTTACTGAGGGAAGAAGGTTGTTGGCCAAGATCTCGCGATACATGGCCCCATCCATCCTCCCCTCAATACGGTGCAGTCATCCTGTCCCCTTTGCAGAAAAGCATCCCCAAAGAATGATGTTTCCACCTCCATGCTTCACGGTTGGGATGGTGTTCTTGAGGTTGTACTCATCCTTCTTCTTCCTCCAAACACAGCGAGTTGAGTTGATGCCAAAGAGCTCCATTTTGGTCTCATCTGACCACAACACTTTCACCCAGTTCTCCTCTGAATCATTCAGATGTTCATTGGCAAACTTCAGATGGCCCTGTATATGTACTTTCTTGAGCAGGGGGACCTTGCGGGCGCTGCAGGATTTCAGTCCTTCACGGCGTAGTGTGTTACCAATTGTTTTCTTGGTGACTATGGTCCCAGCTGCCTTGAGATCATTGACAAGATCCTCCCGTGTAGTACTGGGCTGATTCCTCACCGTTCTCATGATCATTGCAACTCCACGAGGTGAGTTCTTGCATGGAGCCCCAGGCCGAGGGAGATTGACAGTTATTTTGTGTTTCTTCCATTTGCGAATAATCGCACCAACTGTTGTCACCTTCTCACCAAGCTGCTCGGTGATGGTCTTGTAGCCCATTCCAGCCTTGTGTAGGTCTACAATCTTGTCCCTGACATCCTTGGAGAGGATGACATATTATTTATTATTATTATCCTTGGAGAGCTCTTTGGTCTTGGCCATGGTGGAGAGTTTGGAATCTGATTGATTGATTGCTTCTGTGGACAGGTTTCTTTTATACAGGTAACAAGCTGAGATTGGGAGCAAGTTAACAAACTGCTCCCTTTAAGGGTGTGCTCCTAATCTCAGCTCAATACCTGTATAAAAGACACCTGGGAGCCAGAAATCTTTCTGATTGAGAAGGGGTCAAATACTTATTTCCCTCATTAAAATGCAAATCAATTTATAACATTTTTGACATTCGTTTTTGTTGTTATTCTGTCTCTCACTGTTCAAATAAACCTACCTTTAAAATTATAGACTGATCATTTCTTTGTCAGTGGGCAAACGTACAAAATCAGCAGGGGATCAAATACTTTTTTCCCTCACTGTAGTTCCACCCTGTTATTGCTTTCCAGCATGTCATGCTTCATTCCACCCTGTTAGGTCAGTATTTTAAAATCATAATTTGACAATACCATCAAATGTTATTCATTTTCTGGCAACTTGTAGAGATAGAAGAGGCTGCAAATAAAGCGCTGTTTCTGATAATAGCATATGTTTCACTCAATAATCATTGTTTTATCATTATTTTAAGGGGGAAAATGAATGTGATAGGATAAGGGACATTTGATGTCTTAGAAAATCTAAATCTAGATATATGCAGTACATGTATTGTTAACACTTTCAGATAGTTAGTGTATGCCCCTAACAGGGTGGAAATATCTGATGGTCCATGTTTGAACAATCTGCCTATAATTATTAGGATGTATGTGCCTGAGTTTGACCAATATGTTTTTCTGAATTTCAAACGTCCTTTTTCTGACAGAATTATATATATATTTTAAATGTATACTTTTTCCCTAATAAGGTATGAGGTCCAAAAGGCACTGCATAGGAGGAATGACCAGGCTAACGTATGCCTAGGACAATGTAAATTGCTTTAACGTTTGTGAGATCTGCTATAACATTGTTATGACAGTTCTATGAAAGCCCTGTGATAGAGGTCAGATGGGCAAGAAAACTCTCCTCCATACTAACAGCTGATGAAGTTGGAGCAGTAGTTGTTCCTCTTCTCTGTTGTATCCTCACACCAGGAGTACACCCCGGAGCCAGACGCTTGTGTGATGTTTAGGTTGTGGACAGCGATGGCTGTGACTCGGTGAGTGATGTTGATCAGGGGGTAGCTGGTGGTGGAGTTGAAGGTCATATTGGTGATGTGGACGCCTCTAGGAGGGACACAGCAGAACAAGATAGTGGAGCCCTCCTTTAACACCTGCTGGTAGGGAAACATCTTGGTCTTTTTCCAAACTCTGTCCACTGTCTCTTGGGCTCCTGGATGGGGAATGAGGAGATATAGATTATTAGGGGTCCAAGCCCCTAAGGGGCTAAAACCAATTAAGGCTACTCCTCCTAAAATGTTTATTCAAATGTCACGAATATTGATAAGAATGATGTATGTACCCATGTGATTTTAAACATGACATAATCAAGTCTATATCTCATAACTCAAGGCCGCAGTGAGCAGGTCTGTGACCCTATCTAATGTATGGTACCTTGACCTGGGCCTATCATGTCTGTTGTTTCACAATCAACATAATTTATTTTTGAACTATTTCCAAGCATACCAGAAACAAGCATTTGAAGTTTCATAATGAAACTTCAGTCCAATGTGTTTGTGCAATAAGCCTGGGGATGAGGTTAACCTTTACTTGTTTAGCCTCTTTTACATAAATATCACAGAATTAAACAAGCAAAAATCCCCAGACTCTAGCAAGAGTCATGATTGCACAACTTTGATGAGATGATAGTTAAAAAGAGAAGAGGAAAAGGAAGAGGTCCACTTTCTTAAAAAGTGCCAAGGCACACAGATCTGATGACATGACAAGTGTTTTTATAAAAAAAAAAATGTATTATTATTTTTTATTTTTGTATTTATTTTTTCTGGGGGGGATGGATCAGCTTAATATTGCAGATAGATTGTATCTTCTATCAATGTAATTGTCTGCATCACTTCCAATCCCCCATGTTTTTTATATATACAGTGGCGAGAACAAGTATTTGATACACTGCCGATTTTGCAGGTTTTCCTACTTACAAAGCATTTAGAGGTCTGTAATCTTTATCATAGGTACACTTCAACTGTGAGAGACGGAATCTAAAACGTTTCCTGTAGGTCTTGACCAGGTTTGCACACACTGCAGCAGGGATTTTGGCCCACTCCTCCATACAGACCTTCTCCAGATCCTTCAGGTTTCGGGGCTGTCGCTGGGCAATACGGACTTTCAGCTCCCTCCAAAGATTTTCTATTGGGTTCAGGTCTGGAGACTGGCTAGGCCACTCCAGGACCTTGAGATGCTTCTTACGGAGCCACTCCTTAGTTGCCCTGGCTGTGTGTTTCGGTCGTTGTCATGCTGGAAGACCCAGCCACGACTCCATCTTCAATGCTCTTACTAAGGGAAGGAGGTTGTTGGCCAAGATCTCGCGATACATGGCCCCTTCCATCCTCCCTCAATACGGTGCAGTCGTCCTGTCCCCTTTGCAGAAAAGCATTCCCAAAGAATGATTTTTCCACCTCCATGCTTCACGGTTGGGATGGTGTTCTTGGGGTTGTACTCATCCTTCTTCTTCCTCCAAACACGGCGAGTGGAGTTTAGATCAAAAAGCTCTATTTTTGTCTCATCAGACCACATGACCTTCTCCCATTCCTCCTCTGGATCATCCAGATGGTCATTGGCAAACTTCAGACGGGCCTGGACATGTGCTGGCTTGAGCAGGGGGACCTTGCATGCACTGCAGGATTTTAATCCATGACGGCGTAGTGTGTTACTAATGGTTTTCTTTGAGACTGTGGTCCCAGCTCTCTTCAGGTCATTGACCAGGTCCTGCCGTGTAGTTCTGGGCTGATCCCTCAACTTCCTCATGATCATTGATGCCCCACGAGGTGAGATCTTGCATAGAGCCCCAGACCGAGGGTGATTGACCGTCATCTTGAACTTCTTCCATTTTCTAATAATTGCGCCAACAGTTGTTGCCTTCTCACCAAGCTGCTTGCCTATTGTCCTGTAGCCCATCCCAGCCTTGTGCAGGTCTACAATTTTAACCCTGATGTCCTTACACAGAGCTCTGGTCTTGGCCATTGTGGAGAGGTTGGAGTCTGTTTGATTGAGTGTGTGGACAGGTGTCTTTTATACAGGTAACGAGTTCAAACAGGTGCAGTTAATACAGGTAATGAGTGGAGAACAGGAGGGCTTCTTAAAGAAAAAACTAACAGGTCTGTGAGAGCCGGAATTCTTACTGGTTGGTAGGTGATCAAATACTTATGTCATGCAATAAAATGCAAATTAATTACTTAAAAATCATACAATGTGATTTTCTGGATTTTTGTTTTAGATTCCGTCTCTCACAGTTGAAGTGTACCTATGGTAAAAATTACAGACCTCTACATGCTTTGTAAGTAGGAAAACCTGCAAAATCAGCAGTGTATCAAATACTTGTTCTCCCCACTGTATACCCCCCTTTATTACTTTTCAACCCCGCCATCCTTTCCCTGCTTGGAGTAAATTAGTGAACAACAATGCCCAGGCCTCTACTTCCAGTCTATACTTACTATCTACACCTTATGGACACAGTTAATTTTACAATAATTATATATATATATATATACAGTGGGGGAAAAAAGTATTTAGTCAGCCACCAATTGTGCAAGTTCTCCCACTTAAAAAGATGAGAGAGGCCTGTAATTTTCATCATACACGTCAACTATGACAGACAAATTGAGAATTTTTTCCCCAGAAAATCATATTGTAGGATTTTTAATGAATTTATTTGAAATTATGGTGGAAAATAAATATTTGGTCACCTACAAACAAGCAAGATTTCTGGCTCTCACAGACCTGTAACTTCTTCTTTAAGAGGCTCCTCTGTCCTCCACTCGTTACCTGTATTAATGGCACCTGTTTGAACTTGTTATCAGTATAAAAGACACCTGTCCACAACCTCAAACAGTCACACTCCAAACTCCACTATGGCCAAGACCAAAGAGCTGTCAAAGGACACCAGAAACAAAATTGTAGACCTGCACCAGGCTGGGAAGACTGAATCTGCAATAGGTAAGCAGCTTGGTTTGAAGAAATCAACTGTGGGAGCAATTATTAGGACATGGAAGACATACAAGACCACTGATAATCTCCCTCGATCTGGGGCTCCACGCAAGATCTCACCCCGTGGGGTCAAAATTATCACAAGAACGGTGAGCAAAAATCCCAGAACCACACGGGGGGACCTAGTGAATGACCTGCAGAGAGCTGGGACCAAAGTAACAAAGCCTACCATCAGTAACACACTACGCCGCCAGGGACTCAAATCCTGCAGTGCGAGACGGGTCCCCCTGCTTAAGACAGTACATGTCCAGGCCCGTCTGAAGTTTGCTAGAGTGCATTTGGATGATCCAGAAGAGGATTGGGAGAATGTCATATGGTCAGATGAAACCAAAATAGAACTTTTTGGTAAAAACTCAACTCGTCGTGTTTGGAGGACAAAGAATGCTGAGTTGCATCCAAAGAACACCATACCTACTGTGAAGCATGGGGGTGGAAACATCATGCTTTGGGGCTGTTTTTCTGCAAAGGGACCAGGACGACTGATCCGTGTAAAGGAAAGAATGAATAGGGCCATGTATCGTGAGATTTTGAGTGAAAACCTCCTTCCATCAGCAAGGGCATTGAAGATGAAACGTGGCTGGGACTTTCAGCATGACAATGATCCCAAACACACCGCCCAGACAACGAAGGAGTGGCTTCGTAAGAAGCATTTCAAGGTCCAAGAGTGGCCTAGCTAGTCTCCAGATCTCAACCCCATAGAAAATCTTTGGAGGGAGTTGAAAGTCCGTGATGCCCATCGACAGCCCCAAAACATCACTGCTCTAGAGGAGATCTGTATGGAGGAATGGGCCAAAATACCAGCAACAGTGTGTGAAAACCTTGTGAAGACTTACAGAAAATGTTTGACCTGTGTCATTGCCAACAAAGGGTATATAATAGGGGTGTAACGATTCGTTTTAACAACGATTCGATTTGTATCACGATTCGTGGTTGTCGATACGATTCAAGGACGATATTGGTTCATTAGAACGATACGATCCGAAACGATTCAGTGACTTGAAATCGATTCAGTAACCTTTTAGCCAAAAATTCAACCAGTGTGACTGAAATAAATACCTGGATACTGGACAGTGCAGGTGAAGTTTCCTAGATTCCTGTTTCTTGTAAGGACCGCAATGGTGGCTTGATAATTTCTCGCTCGTCGGCTTCTCCTCTGTCGTCCGCCATGCTATGTTTTGTTGTCTTTGCGCCTTTGCGCTGCTGCTGGCGCGGGGCGATGACGTCACGGATAGGCAGACTGAATCGAGTAATGTTTAAAGCCTTTATCATTAAAAGTGCTAAGAAAAAACATCCATATAAAGTCTGACGTGCTTAAATCCAATGGGTTATTTCCTAGTATCGATACAATCGATTTATTACATTTTAAAACGATGTTAGATTGATATATGTTGTCCAAAAGGCCAACTCGCCGAGCACAGATCGATGTAGTTGGATCATAGGAATATAAATCGATACATCGATGTAGTAGATGGATCGTTACACCCCTAGTATATAACAAAGTATTGAGAAACGTTTGTTATTGACCAAATACTTATTTTCCACCATAATTTGCAAATAAATTCATAAAAAATCCTACAATGTGATTTTCTGGAAAAAAAATTCTCATTTTGTCTGTCATAGTTGACATGTACCTATGATGAAAATTACAGGCCTCTCTCATCTTTTTAAGTGGGAGAACTTGCACAATTGGTGGCTGACTAAATACTTTTTTCCCCACTGTATATATATATATATATATATATATATATATATATATACATATATATCTTTGTTATTATTTGTTGTTATTTGTTATTAGTCCCATCCTTCAACTCTATTCAATACCTCCCATCTATCTCTTAACACCATCAATATAGGATTTCTATTTGCCATATATATTTCAACCGTACTGTGATGTTTTACAAAAGTTCTGAACCTTTCTATTCTCATTGCTTCTACAGATTGTGAATTAAAAATAAACATTTTTGCTAAAAGTATTATTATATTATTGATCGATTGACTATGACTTTTCAGATCACCCAGTAATGCTATCTGCAAGGTTAGCTCCAGGTAAACATTGCAATTCTTTAGCCATTCCTCGACCTGTGTCCAAAAACAAGCTACAAATGGACAGAACCAAAACAAATGATCTAATGATTCTGTCTCTTCACAGCTAAATCTGCAGAGTTGGGAAGATTGTATCCCCCATATAAATAACATTCTATTGGTAGCAAGAATTTTATATAATAATTTAAATTGAAAGATTCTAATTTTTGAATCCGGTGTCGTTTTGCATGTCAGTTCATAAACACTATGCCATGGGATCGGTACGTCAAAGATCTCTTCCCAACTATTTTGCAATCTATATGGGATGGCTGTCAATCCTTTGGTCCTTAAGTGAAACTGATATACTTTTTTATTTATCACAGTTTTCCTTAACCAATTATGTTCTATAATGCAAGGCCGACAGACAAGTTCCTTACTTTCTCCCCCTTCCACTTTCCTCTTCCATTTTTGCGGTAAGGCTGCAATTATTTGGTTGTAAATTTGGGTAGACCAGACATTTCCACATGTTTTTGTTAGCTGCATGTGCGACATAACTCCACCAGTCCTACCGAATATATCATTTACAAAGATTATACCTTTTTTAAACATTTTGTCAAAAAATAAAAGGTTTTATGTCAATTAGTACATTTAACCACAATATTTGTTGCATTATTTGTTCTGTCGTTTCTGGAGGATTACATTGAAATTGCAACCAACTTTCTATGGCTTGTTTTAGAAATAGTGATATTTGGGAGATGATTTCCTTTTCAAATAACTGAAAATGAGTGGTTGTAATCTGAATAAAGGGAAAAAGGCCATTCTTGAACATTGGGTGAGACAATCTTACTAATTTGCTTGAGAACCAGTTCGGATTTAAGTATAACTTTTGTATGACTGAAGCTTTTAATGATAGGTCTAATGCTTTAATATTTAATAATTTCTGTCCTCCGAATTCATATTAATTATATAAATATGCCCTTTTAATTTTGTCTGGCTTGACGTTCCAAATAAAATTGAATATTTTTTCTCATATAATTCAAAAAACTGTTCGCTAGGAGTAGGCAAGACCATAAGCAAATAGGTAAACTGGGAAAATACTAAAGAGTTAATCAGGGTGATTTTTCCACAAACTGACAGGTATTTTCCTTTCCATGATAGTAAGATCTTATCTATTTTTGCTAACTTTCTATTAAAATGTATTGAAGTGAGATCATTTATTTCCTTTGGGATATGTATTCCGAGTATATCCACATCACCATCAGACCATTTTATTGGTAAACTACATGGTAATGTAAAAATTGTATTTTTTAGTGATCCAATACGTAATATAGTACATTTGTCATAATTTGGTTGTAATCCAGAGAGGTTAGAAAATGTATCTAGATCCTCTATGAGGCTGTGGAGGGATTCTAGTTGTGGATTTAAAAGAAAACATGAATCATCAGCGTACAATGACATAGCTACAATAATAGCTAACATCTCGATGGCCACAATAAATAGATATGCCGATAGTGGACAACCTTGTTTCACTCCTCTTGACAGTTTAAAACTTTCTGAGAAATAGCCATTATTTACTATTTTACACCTAGGGTTACTATACATGATTTTGACCCATTTTATAAGAGATTCTCCAAAATTGAAATGCTCCAGGCATTTATATATAAACCCCAGTCGAACTTTATCAAATGCCTTTTCGAAGTCTGCTATGAATAGCAGGCCTGGTTTCCCATATTTTCCATAGTGTTCTATTGTTTCCAATACTTGCCTTATATTATCTCCAATGTATCTTCCATGTAAAAAACCTGTCTGATTAGAATGAAAAATATCCGACAATACCTTTTTAATTCTATGCGCTATACATTTTGCATGGGTTTTTGCATCACAACTCTGAAGTGTAAGGGGATCTTTATATTTTCCACTTGTATCCTGTTTCAGTAATAATGAAATAAGACCTTCTTCTTGAGTGTCAGATAATCTACCATTTACATAGGAGTGGTTAAAACATGCTAATAACGGTCCTCTTAGTATATCAAAAAAGGTTTGGTATACCTCGACTGGTATGCCAACCAACCCTGGAGTTTTCCCAGACTTAAAGTCTTTAATTGCATCCAGAAGTTCCTCCTCTGTAATTTCACCTTCACAGGAGTCTTTCTGTGTGGCTGTTAATTTGACATTATCAATAGAAAAACAATCTCTACAATTAGCTTCAGTTAGAGGAGATGGAGGCGACTGAAAAGAAAACATATGCTAAGTACTTTGTTTCTTCCTTCAAAATATAATTTGGTGAATTATGGGTGACTCCGTCAATTGTAACCAGTTTCATTAAGTTATTTTTGGTAGCATTCCTATGTTGAAGATTAAAAAATAATTTTGTGCATTTTTCCCCATATTCCATCCAGTTTGCTTTATTTTTATAATATATTACACTTGATCTTTCTTGAATAAGTTTCTCCATTTCTTTTTGTTTTTCCTCTAATTTATTCTGAGCCTCTATGTTACAGTTTTTATTGCCATCTATCTGTTCTGTTAGACTTTCTATTTCCTTTCTTAGTATAAACTCTTTTGACCTAAATTGCTTTTGTTTTCGAGATGAGTACTGAATTGCATGGCCTCTAAAGGCACATTTAAAGGTGTCCCATACAATAAGGGGATTCGCTGTACCTATGTTATGTTGGAAAAAGTCAGTTATAAATTCCTTTGTTCTAATTATAAATAAATTATCATCCAATAGGCATTGATTCAATTTCTAATATCCTCGCCCACGTGGAAATTCAGTAAGTGTAATGTATATGCCTATTATATGATGGTCCGACCGCATTCTGTCCCCTATCAACACTTTTTTTTACTTTTGTTGCCAACGAGAATGAGATAAGAAAGAAGTCAAGACGACTAGCTTGATTCAGTCTCCGCCATGTATATCTCACTAGATCAGTATATTTAAGCCTCTATATATCTACTAATTCTAATGTATCCATGACATTCACAATTTCCTTGAGAGCATGTGGGTGATTGTTTGTGGTGTGATTTCCTTTACGGTCCATTGAGCTATTTAAAACAGTATTATAATCCCCCACCATAATAATATTGTCTTGAATTGCTTGCAGGGTTGATCATTTATTATATATATTGTCAAAGAATTGTGGATCATCATTATTTGGTCCGTAAAGGTTAATGAGCCATATCTGTTTATGGTCCAATAACATATTTAAAATAATCCATCTACCTTGCGTATCTATTTTGACAATTTGCACATTCGGATCAAAATTACTATTAATTAATATCATCACCCCTTTTGAAATTCTTTGCCCATGGGAGAAGTATATTTCTCCCCCCCCCCCCATTATTTTTTCCACGCTACTTCATCTCGAATTGTTGAATGAGTTTCCTGTATACAATAGATATTATATTCCTTCTCTTTGAGCCATGTAAATATTGTTCTTCTTTTGGTATTATCAGCTAAGCCATTACAATTATAACTGGCTATACTTATTTCACCATACACCATAATGAGATACAAGTTTCAAGTCTATTTATCATTATACATGTTTGTAAATTTACCAATAAAAAATACCGTAATGATTGAGTGTCCATATAGCTGTACCGTGATATTTCCATTGCTACGGAGTAACCCTTCAATTGTTCTCCACTAATTCCGCCGCTAAAGCCCCTCCCCATCCCAAATTGTGCCGTCATCCCAGTGATCAGCATCCCACCCACGTCCCTCCGGATCCCTAAGGCCCCGAGAGGCCAGGACCCATCCATCGAAAACAGCACACAGTGCCACCCACAAAACAGAAGCAGATTAACCGCCAAAAGCATTTCCAATGCTTTCACCTCTCTCTCTCTCTATATATATATATATATATATAACTATTAAAAAAAAATTATGCATATCCTATTTTCCATCATTATCAATTAATATGCGTAATAATGTCGGCAGTTCACGCGTAGGATTCTAACATATAACCCGGATTGCCATTGTATTAAATTTCATTCATTGACAAGCAATTATTATCCTAGCAAATAATTCCCGTGGTCCATCCCATACCCCCCCTCCCCCCCCCAACATCCCCACCACCCCACAACAGATGCCAGACAAGCACACACGCACACTCACATACTCCAACACACTCAACTCCCCTCCTCCACAATCCACCATAAAATCAGATACTCAACGGCTGTTGTATCCCAGAGCCCAACTCGAGAAATAACCTGATTTACGAGTGCACATACAGTTAAAGCTGATTGAGAAAGCATGCAGATTGAGCAGAAATTGAAAACAATGTGAGATTTGATTAATCTACTTAATCTATGTCAAGTCCTAGGTGATGGAGATCAGATCCACCCTCTTCACCTGAGACACAAACACTCTGATCCCCTGTTGTAACCATTTTCCCAAGCATCTCCGTGCGGTCAGACCTTTGATTATTTTGTGCCACCTGGGCCACAATGATAAACCCCCTCTCTGATTGTCCGAGTGTGACCCCCTCCCCATGGGTTACTGCAGCCAGTGTTGCCAGCAATGCCACTACCTGGGTGGGCGTACCCCACCGGAATCCCCACCGGCTAGGTAAAAGGTCGTCAAGGTTCTCATTAGCAGCTTTGAGAATTTCCTTGTATATTATGCTCTCTCATCAGGGGGCTCTGGCTTTGTAGGACCAACCCTGCCAGGCAGGCTCAGAATCTTGAGGGGGCGGTGCTGCTCAAGTAGGTCTCTGACCGCATTTATTTATCTGTTTAGGCTGCATACTCACAGCAGGTCCATAAAAGAGATGGGAACTTATCTTTGGTGTATGGGTCGCTCAGGTGGGTGTCCAGGTTATAGGGTTAGGGATCTTTCCATCATGATAGGACAATGAAAAATTAGATTAGATATATACTATATTTAAAAATGTATATCCCTCATCTACACAAAATTGAAAGCTCTCTCTCACTACCCCTGCTCATAGACCCCCGGTCGGCTCTGGGATATGCAACCATTTCCCCTCTCACTCACTTAACGCCACACCTTTTCAAACACAAAAATGCACACCACATGGTTGACTGCGGAAGAAATGGGCAGAGCGTGCAAACGCACCCGCATCCACATCTGCTGCAAGGGGGAAAGGATGCCAGAGAGAACACAGGACCAACCACAACAACCTCCCGCAAAAAAAGCCATGTTCTAATTATTTGTATTTAAAGATGTATTATACGTTTCATCCTTTTATAAAATACTATACTTACTATAAATGTTATTTAATATTACAATCCCTATCATTGCTAGTATCAGGTGCTCCAATATTCAACTCCTCTATTACAACTTTTAGAATAGCCATGGAGTAGTCTTTGTGTCTCTGAACATTTGGTTGTCAAAATATAGTTTATCCACCACGAGTGCAACACGTTTCCCTTTTAATCTGTTTTCCTTGAAGATTGGATACAGAACTTTGCGCCTTTCTACAATCTCCCTCGGGAACTGATCATTCATGCCTATTTTCGTGCCAGCAATTCTTTTTCCTAGGCTTTTCACCATAGCTTTATCTTTAAAAAAAGTAAATTTGGCAACGATTGGGCGCTCATATTTCTGTCCTCTTTTTCCGAAACGGTGTACATGTTCGAGTTGGATTTTACCGACAGCCTCGAGTGGGATTTGTAGCGCTGTATGCAGGAAGTCCTTCATAATATTCTCTGTTATTTCTCCCTCCTTTTCCTGAATACCCGTAAGTACTAGATTTTCCCTCATCGATCTAGTTTGGATGTCTAGTAAGGCTTCTCTCAGAAGGTTGTTCTCCTTTTTTAGTTCACTAACGTCCGTTTCCATTTTAAAGACTGTCACTTTTAATTTGTTGGTTTCTTTCTCCATTACCAAAGCGTTTTCATCATTCATTTGAAGACTCGCGTTCAACTCTTCTACGTCTTTACTGACCAATTCTAGTATGCCCAATTTGTCATTTATTGACTTCAACAGGTCGCTTTCCACACTTACCATACCCAGTGGTGAAAAGCATATATCATCTGTATCAGTCGATGAGTCGCGTTTCCTTTTGGGGATCGGCTCTCCACGCTTATCTTCAGTCATGTTTGGGTGTTGCGTGTTGTTGTAATATTTGTCGATATATTTCTCTAGCCTTATGATCTGTTTTGTGTTATTATCCAGATTGAATGATATTAACTGCGAATATATGAAATGCTAATATTTAGTCTAACTTACTGATTTTGAATATTATGTTTTTATCTTGAGGTGTTTTGTACCACTTTCTATTCAATACACCAACATGACAAGTGTTAGAAGCATTTTCTAACACCCATGAACAACTATATTTCTCACCATAATTGGTCTTCCATTGGCTCCAGTCACTTGGGTCTACGTGGCTGCAGAAACGTCGTATTCTGACTGAATGGTCAGCACATTGTAAAGGCAGAGTAGACACCCAGGTCCATGTTAGCGCTGAGTCACTACCCACAGGACAGCCACTCACCTTACTCTATGGAATGGAAATCAGAAATGAAACACATGAAAACACAGAACAGTAAAATCTGACTGGTAGTACTGACTTTAACTGTCTTGTGTCATGTTTATTGTCCTGCTGTCATGTCTTTGTTTATTGTCTTGCTGTCAAGTCCCTTCCTGTGTACATTCGGAAAGTATTCAGACCCCTTCCCTTTTTTCACATTTTGTTACGTTACAGCTTTATTTAAAAATTGATTAAATTCATCAATCTACACACAATAATCCATATTGAAATGTTGGCACATTTATTACAAATTAAAAACAGCACTATCTTATTTACATAAGTATTCAGACCCTTTGCTATGAGACTCAAAATTGAGCTCAGGTGCATCCTGTTTCCACTGATCATCCTTAAGATGTTTCTAAAACTTGGAGTCCACCTGTGGCAAATTCAATTGATTGGACATGATTTGGAAAGGGCCTCCCGAGTGGCACAGTGGTCTAAGGCACTGCATCGCAGTGCTAGCTGTGCCACTAGAGATCCTGGTTCGAATCCAGGCTCTGCTGTAGCCGGCCGCAACCGGGAGACCAATGGGACGGCGCACAATTGGCCCAGCGTCGTCCAGGGTAGGGGAGGGAATGGCAGGCAGGGAGGTAGCTCAGTTGATAGAGCATGGCGTTTGCAACACCAGGGTTGTGGGTTCGTTTCCCACGGGGGGCCAGTATGAAAATAATAATTTTTGCACTAACTGTAAGTCACTCTGGATAAGAGCGTCAGCTAAATGACGTAAAAATGTAAAAAAAAAAATGAAATGCACACACCTGTCTATATACAGTGGCTTGTGAAAGTATTCACCCCCCTTGGAATTTTTCCTATTTTGTTGCCTTACAACGTGGAATTAAAATAGATTTTGGGGGGGTTTGTATCATTTGATTTACACAACAAGCCTACCACTTTGAAGATGCAAAACATTTTTTGGGGTGAAACAGAAAACATGAGCGTGCATAACTATTCACCCCCCCTCAAAGTCAGTACTTTGTAGAGCCACCTTTTGCAGCAATTACAGCTGCAAGTCTCTTGGGGTATGTCTCTATAAGCTTGGCACATCTAGCCACTGGGATTTTTGCCCATTCTTCAAGGCAAAACTGCTCCAGCTCCTTCAAGTTGGATGGGTTCCGCTGGTGTACAGCAATCTTTAAGTCATACCACAGATTCTCAATTGGATTGAGGTCTGGGCTTTGACTTTGATACATATGCACACACCACTTTTCCGTTATTTGTTTTTTTCGAATGTTTTGAAAAAAGTAATTTGGACTATTTTGTGTATGTCCATTACATGAAATCCAAATAAAAATCCATTTAAATTACAGGTTGTAATGCAACAAAATAGGAAAAACACCAAGGACTTTGAATACTTTTGCAAGGCACTGTAAGGTCCCACACTTGACAGTGCATGTCAGAGCAAAAACCAAGCCATGAGGTCGAAGGAATTGTCCGTAGAGCTCCGAAACAGGATTTTGTTGAGGTACAGATCTGGGGAAGTTACCAAAAAAGGTCCCCAAGAACACAGTAGCCTCCATCATTCTAAAATGGGAAAAGTTTGGAACCACCAAGACTCTTCCTAGAGCAGGCCGCCCGGCCAAACTGAGCAATCGGGGGAGAAGGGCCTTGGTCAGGAAGGTGACCAAGAACCCAATGGTCACTGACAGAGCTCCAGAGTTCCTCTGTGGAGATTGGAGAACCTTCCAGAAGGACAACCATCTCTGCAGCACTCCATCAATCAGGACTTTATGGTTGAGTGGCCAGACGGAAGCCACTCCTCAGTAAAAGGCACATGACAGCCTGCTTGGAGTTTGCCAAAAGGCACCTAAAGGACTCAGAACATCCAAAATAAGATTCTCTGGTCTGGTGAAACCAAGATTGAACTCTTTGGCCTGAATGCCAAGTGTCACGGTGAACCATGGTGCTGGCAGCATCATGCTGTGGGGATATTTTTCAGCGGCAGGGACTGGGAGACTAGTCAGGATCGAGGGAAAGATGAACGGAGCAAAGTACAGAGAGATCCTTGATGAAAACCTGCTCCAGAGCGCTCAGGACCTCAGACTGGGGCAAAGGTTCACCTTCCAACAGCGCATCCGTTTTGTCACCAAAGCTCCATATACTACCCACCATTGTGACCTGTACGCTCTCGTTGGCTGGCCCTCACTAAATATTTGTCGCCAAAGCCACTGGCTCCAGGTCATCTATAAATCCCTTCTAGGCAAATCCCCGCCTTATCTTAGCTCATTGGTCACCGTAGCAACACCCACCCGTAGTATGCGTTCCAGCAGGTATATCTCACTGGTCATCCCCAAAGCCAACACCTCCTTTGGTCGCCATTCCTTCCAGTTCTCTGCTGCAAATGACTGGAACGAACTGCAAAAATCTCTGAAGCTGGAGACACTTATCTCCCTCACTATCTTTAAGCATCGGTTGTCAGAGCAGCTTACCGATCACTGCACCTGTACACAGCCCATCTGTAATTAGCCCACCCAACTACCTCATCCCCATATTGTTATTTACATTGTTATTTATTTTGCTCATTTGCACCCCAGTATCTCTATTTGCACATCATCTTCTGCACATCTATCACTCCAGCGTTAATACTAAATTATAATTGTAATTATTTTGCACTATGGCCTATTTATTGCCTTACCTCCATAACTTACTACATTTGCACACACTGTATATAGATTTTCTATTGTGTTATTGACTGTACGTTGTGTTTATTCCATATGTAACTCTGTGTTGTTGTTGTTTTTTCTGCACTGCTTTGCTTTATCTTGGCCAGGTAGCAGTTGTAAATGAGAACTTGTTCTCAATTGGCTTACCTGGTTAAATAAAGGGGAAATAAATAATAAAAAATAAAAAAAACGACCCTAAGGACACAGCCAAGACAACTCAGGAGTGGATTCGGGACAAGTCTCTGAATGTCCTTGAGTGGCCCAGCCAGAGCCCAGACTTGAACCCGATCGAATATCTCAGGAGAGACCTGAAAATAGCTGTGCAGCGACGCTCATCATCCAACCTGACAGAGCTTGACAGGATCTGCAGAGAGGAATGGGAGAAACTCCCCAAATACAGGTGTGCCAAGCTTGTAGCGTCATACCCAAGAATAATCTAGGTTGTAATCCCTGCCAAAGGTGCTTCAACAAAGTAAAGGGTCTGAAGACTTATGTAAATGTGATATTTCATTTTTAAATTTGCAAAACATTCTAAAAACCTGTTTTTGCTTAGTCATTATGGGGTATTGTGTGTAGATTGATAAGGGGAAAAACGATTTAATCAATTTTAGTATAAGGCTGTAATTTAACAAAATGTGGAAAATGTCAAGGGGTCTGAATACTTTCCGAATGCACTGTATACAGTAATACAAGACAATGGTTCTGCTAGCAAACAAACACATACATAATCAATCAATTGGACAAATGGCCTGAACAGCGTTACTCACGTTGTGAACGATAATGAGGTTGACTGTGCGTCCGATCTGTATTTCATAAGTATCACCACTTTCGCTTGCTAAACCAGTGTGGTTGACTTGCCACCTCACCACAAGGCTCTGTGTAGCAACATTAGCCTTCAGCTCAGAGATTATTGGCCGGGGAGGTTTACTGCCTGCTAAAACAACAACATATAGCTAGCTCTCTTATAGGCATGCTCTTAATTCAACAATCACATCTGTTTCTGTGTAGATCATACATTTAATCTGACTGTAAATTGCTATGTACACTTACAATACTACACTATACAACTTTGAGTTGACCTTTGACTTCATACAAAAAAGGTCTTACCTGATTCCAAGCAGGATCCATTTAGATATACAGAGAAAGTTAAAAGGAACATAAGCACATTAATAAACCAGGATATACCGCAGTGCATCCTCTAACCTCTCAGAGCAAACTGTCCTGTTCAAATGAATGATACTAGTAAAACTACAGGTCTAATGTTGCTGAAGGTCCTTGTAGCCTCTGTTCCTCCAGACAGGTGTTCATTCACTGTCCACACTGACTGATTGTGAGTTGACGTCCAGGAGTGAATTAGAAGTAGTTATGATATTGACATTGGGCATTGTCAGCCGACGGGCTCAGTATTGAGCAATAATGTGGTTGTTTGAGTAGGAGTTGAGGGGACACTAGAGGGCACTGTGGTAAAGCAGCCTTCAGCATATGGACTAAATCTGTCCAATGGCAGCCTGTTGCTGATGGGAGTTGGATGTAGTTGCCTGGAAACTGATCTAAGGTCAGTAAATATTTTGGGGAGGACGTCATGACGTTGAAAATGTAATATTATTGAGTAATTGCATAGGCTATTCCATTGATAGTAGCCTGGCACGGATGGGAACAAGACAGCCTATATAAAACTGTGGACTATCCACCCAAAATAAAAACGCTATATAATTGTTGGTTATGCATTTTATAGTATTTAGTTAATATGGCACAAGGCACAGGTTTCTTTCAATTATACAGATATTACAACTTAATGCGGAAAACATCCATATTACACAACATCAACAAAAACATAACATTATACAAACAGTGCATGAATATGTCACAATAAATAACAAAGAAACAAAATCAAAATAAACCAACAAATATGTAAGCTGTATTTTCTATTTAGAGTAATAAGCAAGCTATATTAAACAAACATCTTGACAACGGACATTTGGCACATAGTAGAGTAGGGGTGCTGAGGGTGCTGCAGCGCCCCCTGAAAAATCAGGATAAAAATAAATATATTCATAAAAATAAAAATACAATTATATATTTTTTCCACAAAAGTAGTGCACTTGGCCTTTACTAGTCCTGTATTAGCGGACCGATATAGCCGTCTGTAGCGCATGCAACAACAACAAAAAATCGCAGCACCCCCCACCCCCAAACATCTTCCCTTTAAGCCCTAGTAGATAAAAACTCAAAGAGATCCCCAAAAATCCCCCCAAAATGTGCATGTCATCAGTGATTTTTTTAATTGTTCAGTTTTTGCCGTGTAATGAAATTGCTTTATCTTGACAGCTGATTAGTTTTTTAGTTTTTTTACAGCTGATTAGTGAACAAAATACTAAAATATAGTTTTTGAACAAACTACACCTTTAACACTGAAGAGTGTGTCCTAACTTCTTATGGGAGTGCCCTGCATCCCTGTAATTCAACGAGGGAAATTAAGACCATCATACAAGTGCAACTAGGTTTGACAAGAGAAGCACAATAACACAAAGCACACCACATTGAAATACCTATAGTTTTTAGGAGCATTTGGGAACAAAGGCACATTGGTTTGAGTATCCACTAAAGAGAGGGTTACTTACATACAACACATACTGCACTCTTAGAATTAGCGGCGACTCGAGGAACCCCAGATATCCTCAAGGAACACTTGGAGTTCCTCAAGGACTTATTGCTAGTCAATGGTTCATATTTGCACCTTTGGTTAGTTGAGAGGTTCTTGGAGGAACCTTTAATGTTGCAATGTAATAACAGGTTCCTGGAGGAACCATGGAGTAGAGGCGTGGCTTAGTAGGGGCGTGGCTTTAAGATATAAATATATTTTTTAAATGTCATTCCTGTTCATCTGTTCTGTTCTATTGTCTTCACATGTTAAAGTTGAACACTGACAGTTTTGTAGCTTCAATGAGGCTTACAGAGATTTAGGAGTTCCTCAAGAGCCTTTGCAATTCCCAAAGTTGGAATAGTTAAAATGTATTACTACATGTAATCAGCTATGTTTATATTATTATTATGAAATAATAATAATAAGAATTATTATTATTATTATATTAGAATATGTAAAATGCATAAATATTGATGAAAAATTGAAATTTGCAGTATACAAATTTAAGATGATGAACAGGAATTACATTTAATCTCATGGGTCCCTAAAAATAACTATCTGAAAACCACGCCTCCAATAAGCCATGCCTCCAATCTTCAAATAGGCTGCCACCTCTACAATATATTATTAAAAAGGTTCAGAACTGAACCCCTCCCATCACAAAAAGGTTCCGGTTTGAATCTTTACACAGCGGTTCCTCGAAGAGGGGTTCCTCAAACAACCTTTTTGAACTGGAAAGGTTCAGCCCAAAAAGGTTGTTCCAGGCAGCTTTACTTCTAAGAGTGTGTACGATAAGGCACATATTTCCCGCAAATAAAAATGCGTTCTTATTTCTGATTACATACAGGAACTCAAAACTTGACAAAATGCAATAGTATTTCCTTAAAGATCATACTTTCAGTCATGGCAATAACTAAATATGAGGACAAAAAAATTACAAGTATACAAAACATTAAGAACACCTGCTCTTTCCATGACATATAATGACCAGGTTAATCCAGATGAAAGCTATGATCACTTGTTAAGTTCACTTCAATCTATGTAGATGAAGGAGAGAAGACAGGTAAAAAAATGATTTTTAAGCCTTGACACAATTTAGACATGGATTGTGTATGTGTGCCATTCAGAGGGTGAATGTGCAAGACAAAAGATTTAAGTGCCTTTGAACAGGGTATGGATAGTAGGTGCCAGGCGCACCGGTTTGAGTGTGTCAAGAACTGCAACGCTTCTGGGTTTTTCACGCTCAACAGTTTCCCGTGTGTATCAAGAATGGTCCACCACCCAAAGGACATCCAGCCAACTTGACACAACTGTGGGAAGCATTGGAGTCAACATGGGTCAGCATCCCTGTCGAACGATTGCCCAATTGTAATCACGCCTGCCTCTTTGCGAATGAGTGGAATCATGAACAGTGGTTTGTTCATTATGTTTGCCTGCGTTCCCCAGATTTGCTTCCCGGATTTGCCTTTTTAGCAGCACATTCACTACTCTCTCAAACTGCTAAATCTGCCCTCTCGCGGCACAGGCAGAGAGCGACGTGAAAGGACCTACCCCAGCTCGCAGTCAGCTCAATAGGCAACTAGTCTAGAGACACTGCTGACAGTGTGTTTGCGAGATGCCGGCAATTTAAAACTGTCCCGCTAATCCAGTCGTGTCTACAGACATCACCCAAACAAACAAACAAAAAAATTCTCAGAAAATGAGTGCACAACTTGTAAATAGTCGCTTATAGATATGTCAGTCAGGTGGCTATCTGCCGGCAGAGACTTCTATTGCAGTAAGTTGAAGGGCTCTGGCTAGTATTAGCCAGCTAGAAGGATGAAGTAAGAAGCTTATGTTAAACGCAGCCTACCTCAGCAGGAGCAAAAAATACACTACTAAGTTATCATAATAACTTCGCTTTACAGAGAGTAGGCTACTGAGACAGACAGTGATGTGGCGCTCAGTGTTGAGGCTAAGGCAGGCTGCAATGCATGCAGGAGGAAGCAGATGAGACAGCGAGAAAGAGAGAGGAAGCAAGCAGAGAGAGAGGTTAGTACAGTGGTTCCTAAACTTGGGGTCGGGGCCCGATGTGAGGTCCCCTGAGAAATTCTGTACTGATCTTATCAAACAAAAATTTATGTTTTAATATGAACATATCCACATGGCCTATCTTCCCTATAGGCCAACATTAAAATGCAATCAAAATGCAAACAATACAGTTCTAAAAATGTAATGCGTTTTTGTTTCGTCGCTTCCGGACCTCACTAAAACTCAAACCCTAGTTACGGCCCTGCATTCCCATTTTTTGTCAAAAACATAGGAACTAATTATAACACTTCATACTGTACACTTTACACACACGCACACACAAAGGCAGAGAGGGGGTACATTCTAGACAGATGTACGTAAGGCAGCTGGCACTGCACACTTCTCCCCCATCACTCCATCAGTCTTGCATTCCTCAGAGGTACACAATGTTCTCCTCTCCTCCATCCTCCCCGTTCTGTCCATCCAAAGAGAGGTAGGCCTGTGGTGTGAGGAGGGGAGTGAGGGAGGCCGAGGCAGGGAAGTTCTCCTCGTACAGACCCAGGCCTGTGACCTCTGACCCCAATGAACGCAACAACCCCAGGGTCAGCCTGTCCCGAGGAGGGCTGAAATCTGACAGAAGAAAACAAGCAACATTATCGGCCGATCCCAAATCAACCCCTTGCACCTCCATCAACCTCTTGCCCCTCCCTATATGCATTTGTGTGGATCAGAAAGGACTACATATTTGTAAGAAACATGTCAAAATTCCACCTAGCATATCAGAGAACAAGGTGGGGTAACTGTTACCACATTGCTTAAACCAGGGTCTTTTCCTGTCCGGGACCCCTTTTTGTGATAGCAAATTCATCAGGGACCCCCTCATAATCAGAACACAACTCAAGCGAGATAAAAAATAGCATACAAGGAGTTCTACTATTGCTTTGGCAGTGCACAGCCCAATGAACCAATTATCGGGCCCTGGAAGGAACATTTTAAAGGCCCATCTCTTGACGTCTGAGGGAAAATAATTCAAGCAAATTTCTTGCAATTCTACCCATTTTTTAATGGGACAGAGATATTTTTTGTTGTTGCAGCTTTAAAGTTAATGTCCTGCAATTCTACAAATTTTGCCATGAGGCAGAGAGAAAACTTGACAGTTTTAAATCTTAAATTACAGTGCATTTATGTTGTTGTTTTTTTATACATTAAGTATTGAGTTGAAAAATGTATAATTGGTGGAGTACTGTGGATATACCAATATCCCTGTGAGCCTCCCAGGCCCTTGTTGCCCAGGGTTAAGAACATCAATTATAGATTAATAATATTACAAGGTATTGTATTGTATTACACTCATTAAACTTATTTGTTTAATATGTTGTTGTTAGTAATGTAATGTTTTTATTTTTATCTGGCCGCAGTACCCGCGGATCCCACTTTGAGAAACCCTGGCTTAAACCATACAAATCCTCTGAGATCCACACAGATCTGCGGTCTATCACAGCATCATACTCACTGTTATTATTGGGCGCCTCATGTCCTGTGGTGAACCTGCTCCCAAAGGGGTTGTTTGGGGAGTTTCCTGGCTGGAGGTGGCTGTGCTGGGGGTGGGCATAGTGTTGGTGTGTCAGTGAGTCTGTGGCTGGTTTACTGTGGGCCTGGCTGAGCAGAGTGTTGAGGCTGTTGTAGAGGCTGGGCCTGAGGCTCAGGTTGGGGCTATGGATTGGGCTGTGATTGGGGCTGTCCTGGCTCTTCCTCAGCCCAGAGTGGAGGCTCTGGTGCTGGTTGTGGTGGAGACGATTCTGTTGGAGGGAATGGAGGAGAGCAGCCTCGTTGCCGTCCAGGCTGCCTGACCGACTGTGGTTGGACACCTGAGGAGGGGGAGAGGGTGGGGAGAAGAAAGTAGGAGTACATTTCAGCAGAGCACACTCACACAAACACAGACACACACAATCCTACCAACCCCCACACCCCACCTTACACATTCGTTCATATTTCCCATTTTTCTCTCTTAGATTCACATATTCACTCACTCCTTCCCTTTCTGTCTCACACCATCTTTCACCCCCCCCTTTCCCTCCTTGTCCCCTCCCCACCCACCTAATCTTGTTCACCAGACACTTTCACACAATGCTCGGAAGGTCTGGTGGATCAATGTGCCAATTATGACCTTCGTTAACCCAATAGAAAGAATGGAAAAAAGTCCAGATTCATAGCCATTGGCTTAATCTGTAATGTTTTGATTATACCGGAAGCTACAAATCAGTAAGGAATCTTCAAGCTCTTCCTTTGTGGGTGTATATATCTAAACAGCATGCACAACATCAAAGTGTCAAAAGCATGGTTTCAAAAGCTTGCTAGGGAGACCCTCCCTCCTCTGATTGGTTATCATACGGCCATGTCGTTGCCAATTTGCATAAACTTGGGACTTTCTGAGCTGTTGTCACCGAGCTCATAGTCGCCGACTGTTAAGTCACTGAATGTATCCTTGTGTTTCCTGCCCCCATTGAAAACGACTGGTGACTGGTAGTTTGGTCGCTAGAGGTCTGTCCTGGTATTATCGAGCCGTAATCAACCACCTCTCTCCAAACCTTCCCCCGAACACCACTTCTGATGCAACATGGAGATTTCAGCTGTTTGAGTCCATTCTATCATTTTTATTAGGATAATTTGTTTTCCCCACAAGATTGACACACATTGACCACACATATTTGGATGTATAGCCAGCAAGGCGTCTACATTAAGTTAGCTAGCTACCGTTTATCATCTCAAACTTAGGGGAATGATTTTACTGCCACACCCACACACACGTTTTCTGATTCGGAGCCACGACTTGCAATCGTGTGATTTGCTAAGTTCAGAAATTATTATTATTTAAAAAATGTACTCCAACATAGGCCAGATTTGAGTCATTGTTCTTCCAGGCTTATCTGCACCAATTAGCCTTGGGAAGAGGTTACCGCCCACCTGGTCCAGGTCCAGCGGTATCATAATGGGCAGGGAACTCTGGCGGTTGTGTCTCCAGCTCTGGAGCAGCCTGTGCTCGGCTTCCACCCTGTCCCTGTCCCTCTCCACGCTCCTCTGGCCCTCCCTCAGCCTCTCTAGGCTCTGCTGGTACTCCAACAGCTGCTGCTCCAGCTCTTCCCGCTCGCGGCGCAGCCTCTCAGCCTCCAGGTGGCACTGTCGCTCACGCTGCTCCAGCAGACTCTCCTGCTCCCCCTGTATGCAGAAGAAGAGTATTAATTTTTCATTTTTCATTTTTAGTCATTTAGCAGACGCTCTTATCCAGAGCGACTTACAGTTAGTGAATACATATATTTTTTTTATACTGGCCCCCCGTGGGAATCAAACCCACAACCCTGGCGTTACAAACGCCATGCTCTATCAACTGAGCTACATCCCTGCCGGCCATTCCCTCCCCTACCCTGGACGACGCTAGGCCAATTGTGCGCCGCCCATGAGTCTCCCGGTCGCGGCCGGCTGCGACAGAGCCTGGATTCGAACCAGAATCTCTAGTGGCACAGTTAGCACTGCGATGCAGTGCCTTAGACCACTGCGCCACTCAGGAGTATTGGCATCAGAGAGATGGGATGCTAGCTAGTTAATAAAGGATTAGAATGAACATAATGTGCTATGACACTATTATGTCACCCTATGTCATTCTTATATCAGCGTTATGAGTGTCTTATGTAGTGTTCTCCTTGACCAGACCCTTAATCTCCTGTCAGATTGTGCTTTGGCACTACTATGTCACCCTATGTAATTCTTAAGTCAGTGTTATGACAAGATAATGTATTGTGAGTGTTTACCTGTTGTCTCTCCCTGGCCAGACACTCTCTCTCCCAGCGCTGCTGGTCCTGTCTCAGCCTCCCCTGTAGCTTCTGAATCCCCTCCACCTCCTCTCTCCTCCTTTCCACACTCCTCCTCTCTACCTCCTCCTTTTTCTTCTCAGCACTCTGCTGTTTCTCCTGCTCCTGGGCCCCATTGCCATGGAGACAGGAGGGGGTGTGTGGGGGCAGGCTCTCTAGCTCCAGTAGGAGGAGCTTCTGGACCTCATAGCAGCTGTCCTGGATGGTCACAGCTGCCTGCACACACCAATACATAGTATTTACATGGTATTTACACATAGACCCAGGCCCATCCTCCTAGACCCTAAACCCTTTGGTGTGGGCAGATCTGAATGGATCAAAATAGGTTTAAGTAATTTGGTGATGGCTATAAGTAGCCTTCCAGGCTAAGGGATGCTACCACCTTGGGGTTGTTTGATGACTAGGGTTAAAGAGAGTGTGCCGTTTCTCACCTGCAGACTGTAGAGCAACTGGGTCAGGCTCTGGACACTCTGTGCCACCTGCAGGATAAAATATGCCATTACAGGAGGACAGAGATAAAACTATGACATCTGTTGGCATTCCTTTGCCACACGAGCACACGTACAAACACACACACGTACGTTATGTTCTGTCCTTGTGGTGACCTAAAATGTATTTCCATTCAAAATCCTATTTTTCCTAACCTCTAACCCTAAACCTAACCCTAACCTTAACCCGTAACCCGTAACACTAACCCTAAACCTAACCCTAACTCTTAACCCTAACCCTAAACCTAACCACTAACCACTAACCCTTACCCTAACCCTAATTCTAACCCTAATCCTAATTGTAACCCTAACGCCTAAACTCAAAATAGACTTTGTCCTCATGGGGAGAAGAACCAACCCACACCTATCCACACACACACCTTCATTGGTGTTCCCTTGGTGTCTCTTCTCCTCAGCTCGGTTATAGAGTGCCACAAGATGGTGTCTGGCCCCGCCCACTCGCCATCCGACACCAGAGAGGCCGAGCTCACACTGAGCGTGCTCAGATAGTCCACTACAGGGGGAGGACGCCAAAAACAGTCCATTTAAAGAAACAGTTCATGATTATAGTAGAATCTACCACTTTTGACATTCATTCTATTTCGGGGTAAACTATTCCTTTAATGTGTGGTTGTGTGTCTCATACTCACTCTCTGTGGGCAATTCCTGGGTAATTCCATAGTCGTTGGAGGTTGTGGTTAGGGATAGAGGTAGGGGGTTATTAGGGTTAGGGTTAGAGTAGTGACTCACACTCAGCGGGTGACTCCTGGATCCTGCAATGGCTCTTGTAGCTGCAGTACTCTGGAACTCTGACAGGGGGGCTGTTGCTGGGCTCAGTGGGGGCCTCACTGGCCTGCAGGGTAGACATCAGCTTCTCCGCTACATACAAAGAGAGAGAGCGAGAGAGAGCAAGAGAGAGAGCGAGTGAGGAAAGAGAAAAGAGATATCTCTCAATATACTCTCTAATATAAAAGGTGAGGATGCAGCTGTGCGTAGTGTGCCTGTGGTTCTCACCCTCTTTGAGTGCAGCTGTGAGTAGTGCAGTGGTCTGCGGTGGCATCTGAGCATCAGGGTCTGGTTGGACCAGTAGGTGCTGTGGCAGGGGCTCTGGCGTGTGAAGGGTTAACTCTGTCAGCTCTGCATACAGCTGTAGCTTCTCCTCCAGACCACTGCAGATACGCTGGTCCTGACTTGCCAGGGTGTCTGAAACAACGATATAGACCATGGATCACACTCAGTTTAAAGGGAAGTCCTGTATATTGCAACGTAATGTTGGATGGTTCCTCAACCTGAAATGAGTCTATTGGCCAGGAGAAAATGTAATCTATGGTAATAAAGTCAGCTGAAGTTTGTAATGGCTATTTAAAGAAAACCGAGCCATGGATTACAGACCCCCAAAAAGTTAATAAAAACGCAACAAAGTGTCTGAAATGGGAATGGTTAAGTCCATGATGAATGTGAAGGGATGACTGATGTGTCATACCTTGGAGTTTGTGGATCTTCTGAACTCTCAGCTCAGTGTTCCGTCTGACCTCCTCAGTCTCAACACTTCTCTCTTCCTCCTCCTCAGGACAACTAACACACAGCACAGGGGTTTAGGGACAAAATATCACTCACACACACACACACACACACACACACAGTCTTGTACAGCCAACCTTGTGGGGACACACAATTCAGTCCCATTCAAAATCCTATTTTCCCTAACCCCTACTCTTACCCTTACCCAAACTTTAACCCTAAACCTAGCTCCTAGCCCTAAAACTAACCCTAGCTCCTAACCCTTAACATAATTGTAACCCTAACATTAATTCTAACCAGTAGAAAAAGCATGCACACACACACACACACACACACACACACACACACACACACACACACACACACACACACACACACACACACACACACACACACACACACACACACACACACACACACACACACACACACACACACACACACACACACACACACACACACAGTGTGTGGCTCAGTCAGTAGAGCATGGCACTTGAAACGCCAAGGGTCGTGGGTTTGATTCCCACTGGGGCCACCAGTACCTAAAATGTATGACTGTATGTCGCTTAGAATAAAAGCGTCTGCTAAATGGCTTATTATTATTATAAACACACCTCTCTACGGCCCGTCGTATGTGTCTCATCCAGGCGTTCCTCTCTTCTTTCGAGGAGGTATGAACCTCGTACATCTCAGGCCCCACTGAGGAGGCAGAGATTAGGAACATCCCTCTCTCCTCATTGGCTACCTCTCTCACAATCAGCTTCTGCAGGGGGATGACTGGGGGCTTCTGGTCCTGGGGAGGGACAGTTTAAACAAGATCATTTCCGGGAGAGAGCACTACTGGCGTCCTGTCTGACTGCCGGTTCTCCCTGGTTCCCTGTTTAGTTTAATTATTCTTTGCTATTTCTTTCTCCTTTTTTGTTTTGTCTACTTTTCAGCCTATTCTAAGTGAAGTACCGGAGTTCTGCAACTTTTTTTTTATTAAAATGAGTAGAGCATGGAAATCGTTCTAACATCCACCTTGAGATTTCAGTAGTGAGCGACATTTGATATTACATTAAATGGGCATTCTGGGATTTAAACAACAACAAAGCAGTCACATCGGCACTTTTTTGGAAAACAGCTGAATGATGGGGCTGGAGAAATGTATACACTCTCAAATTCATAGACGGAACTATGGATGCAAGGACTGACCATCCATGAAATTAAAATGATAGTACCAATCCCAGTCTACCCCTTTAAATTGCTCTCATGCCATGTATAGTGCATTCGGAAAGTATTCAGAACCCTTCCCTTTTTCCACATTTTGTTACGTTACAGCCTTATTCTAAAATTGATTAAATAAATGTTGTTCCTCATCAATCTACACACAATACTCCATAATGACAAAGCGAACAGGTTTTTAGAAATATTTGCACATTTATAACAAATTAAAAACAAAAATACCTTATTTACATAAGTATTCAGACCCTTTGCTATGAGACTCGAAATTGAGCTCAGGTGCATCCTCTTTCCATTGATCATCCTTGATGTTGTTTCTACAACTTCATTGGAGTCCACCTGTGGTAAATTCAATTGATTGGACATGATTTGGAAAGGAACACACCTGTCTATATAAGGTTGACAGTGCATGTCAGAGCAAAAACCAAGCCATGAGGTCGAAGGAATTGTCCGTAGAGCTCCGAGACAGGATTGTGTGATTTGGGGAAGGGTACCAAAAACATTTCTGTAGCATTGAAGGTCCCCATCATACTTAAATGGAAGAAGTTTGGAACCACCAAGACTCTTCCTAGAGCTGGCCGCCTGGCCAAACTGAGGGGAGAAGGGCCTTGGTCAGGGAGGTGACCAAGAAACCGATGGTCACTCTGACAGAGCTCCAGACTTCCTCTGTGGAGATGGGAGAACCTTCCAGAAGGACAACCATCTCTGCAGCACTCCACCAATCAGGCCTTTATGGTAGAGTGGCCAGACGGAAGCCACTCCTCAGTATAAAGCACATGACCGCCCGCTTGGAGTTTGCCGAAAGGCACCTAAAGGACTCTCAGACCATGAAAAACAAGATTGTCTGGTCTGATGAAACCAAGATTGAACTCTCTGGGCCTGAATGCCAAGCATCACATCTGGAGGAAACCTGGCACCATCCCTACGGTGAAGCATGGTGGTGGCAGCATCATGTTGTGGGGATGTTTTCAGCGGCAGGGACAGGGAGACTAGTCAGGATCGAGGGAAAGATGAACGGAGCAAAGTACAGAGAGATCCTAAACGAAAACCTGCTCCAGAGCGCTCAGGACCTCAGACTGGGGCGAAGGTTCACCTTCAAACAGAACAAAGACCCTAAGTACACAGCCAAGACAATGCAGGAGTGGCTTTGGGACAAGTCTCTGAATGTCCTTGAGTGGCCCAGCCAGAGCCTGGACTTGAACCCAATCGAACATCACTGGAGAGACCTGAAAATAGCTGTGCAGCGACACTCCCCATCCAACATGACAGAGATTGAGTGGATCTGCAGAGAAAAATGGGAGAAACTCAAATACAGGTGTGCCAAGCTTTTAGCATCATACCCAAGAAGACTCGAGGCTGTAATCGCTGCGAAAGGTGCTTCAACAAAGTGCTGAGTAATGGTCTGAATACTTATGTAAATGTGATATTTCTGTTTATTTATTTTTTAAATGTACATTTTTTTTAAACTGGTTTTTGCTTTGTCATAATGGGGTATTGTGTGTAGATTGATGAGGGGGGGGGGGGGAAACAATTTAAGAATAAGGCTGTAATGTTACAAAATGTGAAAAAAAGTTAAGGGTCTGAATACTTTCAAAATGCAATGTAATTACATGTATATCTACTTAAAGATGTAATCTGCAATAGGGGGAAACAGTGCCACTGGCCACCCCAACACCGTTGTTCTTGTTTTTGTTGCCGAGGTGAGGACTGTCGCGCAGCATGGTAAAAACAAATTGCTGTACATATTGTGCTTTTGATGTCCGAGGGGAAAAAAACTTTGTTAGTTGTTTTCAGTAACTTCTTTGCTGTTGTAATATCACAAAGGGACGTGGCTGTTTCACCATTAAAGGGATACTTCAGGATTTAGGCAATTAAATATGTTATCTACTTCCCCAGAGATGAACTCGTGGATACCATTTTTATGTTTCTGCATTCAGTATGAAGGAAGTTAGAGTAGCAACGGTCATCGAAATTGTTAAAAGGTTTTAAAAACAATTCTAATAAATGCTACAGTTGGACAATGGATGAAGATACTCCAAACTTTTAGAAATGTATAATCCATCAGCTATTGACTGAATTATAGCACATAAAATGTTTTACTGGCACGGACAAATAATGAGTTCTGTGATTTTGGGCGGAATTCATGTATTCAATTTATTGTCAAATTTTACTTACTTATTTCTTAGAATGCAGTCATTCTGTATATACATGTTCTTTTTGCATCAGTTATTTTGTTAATATTTTGTGTTAAAATAAATACAATTATATGTGCCTCATTTGCATAATTACATAGGTGTATTTGCATATATGAATACATTAAAATAAAGGGGAGGAACAGGGCTGCAACCACCAAACACTTACTCTGTCTACCCCACCTGCACTCACCTGCGCTATCTAGACTGCCTTATTAATTACTGTTGTTGTTGCGTTCTCTTGTATATTTCAACAAGTGTGTCAATAGCAGGATACCCTCAGATTAAAAATCAACAAACTTGGTTCAAGATAACACCTATCTAAACGTACTTTACATTGTTTGCGAGATCAGACATAATATCACTATAATCCGAGTGTTCATTTTCAGAAGTTGCTTTTATTTCAGCGCATCTAATTTGTAAACATTTCAAATGTATTACATTATTATTTCTTTTAATTCCACAAAATATTAACAGCCATCAAAATAAAGTTATCTTTCTTCTCTTTCTTGTGATATAAGTGTCGAGACGATGCGTTAAATCCCTGACGAAGCTTTCTTAGAGATTCAACGGAAAGCCAATGTATCCCATTGAACCCATTTCAGCCATTACAGGGATGTGTTTGAGAGGTCATTACAAACATTTCCTTGGTCGTAACATTAACGGGAAAAATCGACAGGCACAAGCAAAAGTATGAAAAAGTAGTAAAATTAAAGAAATCAATCCAGCGAGATGGATTTTGCACCCCTCATACACAGGAAATAGATGGCTAAAAAAGACAGATCCTCAGGTGGGTGGGGCATGCGCGTTGCTATTTAAAGGTAGTTTCACAAGCCAATCATGCTAGCTGTCCCCATATACTTCTAGTCATTGCGCTAACACTAATGAGTTCAACTGACTCTGGGGAAGTAGACAAAGGGCTTGATTGCCAAAATCAAGCATCCCTTTAAGAATTCATTTTTGTTACTTTTTGGGGGATTTTCTTATCTTTTTAGGTAGGTAATGTAATTGCAGATAAGGCATGAGGTAATGAAATAATGATTGGAGTGTAATGTAACGAGAATGACCAAACTGGCATACCACGGCAGCAAATATGAACCTCTGGTCCTTCTCCTGCAGGAACACCAGCACATCAGTCAGCAGCAGAGCCAGGGTGTCTGCAAAGAGAGTGGGTGAGGGAGATTGTTATAATAGACACTGTTGTTGCCTAGGGTCGTCCAGAAGTATAAGCCACTGCCTCCAGAACCCATACCGCTGCAGCATGGGTTCGAATTTGGCCAACTGCTATTTCAGAAACTCTCTCCTCTATCTTTCCACTTTATCTATCCTATCATAGCATATCATATCTCCCGAGTGGCGCAGTGGTCTAAGGCACTGCATTGCAGCGCTAGCTGTGCCACTAGAGATCCTGGTTCGTATCCAGGCTCTGTCGAAGCCGGCCGCGACCGGGAGACCCATGGGGCGGCGCACAATTTGTCCAGGGTAGGGGAGGGAATGGCCGGCAGGGATGTAGCTCAGTTGGTAGAGCATGGCGTTTGCAACGCCAGGGTTGTGGGTTCGATTCCCACGGGGGGCCAGTATGAAAAAATTAATAAATAATAATAATAATAATAATGTATGCACTAACTGTAAGTCGCTCTGGATAAGAGCGTCTGCTAAATGACGTAAATGTAAAATGTATATAAAAGGAGTAGGACTGCCACACTCCTTTAAAAAATATATAATTATTAAACACACCGCACGCACTGACCTCACCCTACCTTTCAGTCGTCCCGTAGCAGTTTTCCAGTAGACAAGTCCCTTGTGCTGTAGAGCCCTCTGTTGGTGTTGCCCTAGCAGGTCGTGCTTGCGGAACACCTTGCCACTCTTCAGCTTGGCCAGGCTCTTGTTCTCCACGCGACTCAGCACCTCCTGCAGCTCTTGGCCCTTCTCGTACTCGCTCACGCTCATGTCCACTGCAGTGATGATGTCACGTACCTGAGTGAGTGCCCGCGACAGCTCAGTGTGCTCCTCACTGCCCTCTGGAGGTAGGAGGAACACAATGCTTCAATTCAGCGGCTATACACGATCTATACTGGCATACTTGACACAGTTTCATTGTTTAGTTGTATACATAGTGCAAAGAAGCAGAGACATATACATTCTCTCTCATGCGTGCTCTCTCTCTCTCTCTCTTTCTCTCACTCTCTCTCCTTCTTTCCTTCCTTCCTTCCTTCTCCCCCTCTTTGTAACTGACCAGTTGTATAGTGCAGTATCCTCTCCAGTAGTACAGGGTACTTGGTGATGCGCTGAGTCACTAGCAGGATGAACTCTGGCACCTCCCTTCTTCTGACCAGAGAGTTGTTACTCTGTTGCTGTAGAAGAGACAACAACTGGTGTGTGTTGAGTGAAAGATATCCACATTTTAAAGATGAGCTGTTGCCGAAAAACTACTTTTCCGGTTGAACACGGCCTAAGTGGCATCGGTAGTCGTAAGAAAAGTGTAATAGCACACACAAAAAACACATAAAACGACACCTCCAAGACGCGTCTTGTTTTCAGCTGCATTTTCTCTCATGAGGAGGAGGAGGAACCAAGGTAAAAATCATCCTGTACAATCCCTCCTTATGAAAACCATTGACCAAATATAAAAACCAAGTTGGACTAAAAAGGAAAGGTTCTGTCAGAAACATACTTTGAGAAACACCTGGAACTTCTTGTTCTGCTGCTGCAGCTCTTTGAAGACGTTGACAGCCTCCGTGTGGTGACTACAGAACTCTCCGTACACTTGCTTCATCTTCACAGCGTTGTCTTCTGAGAACTAACAACAGAAATAGGGGATATTGAATAGGCCTTGAGTTGTCCAGAAGTGTGTAAATGTGGTGTGTGTATGAGTGTTCACAGTGAATGCGCATGTGAGTAATAAGCATACGTGCTTTTGTGTTTGCATCTGTTGTTGTGTGTGCGTGTCCACCTGTTGCAACAGTATATCCCCTATACTGTGGATGCAGTAGTTGCGTGGGTGTCCTGGCTGGGCTGAGGCGTATCGCCGCTCCTGTAGAGATCCGAAGAGATTCCTGTGGAAGAGCAGGAGAGGATCCAGACAGGGGAAGATGCGAGCCACACACTCCCAGTCCAGTTGGAGCTCGTCCAGCATCCCTCGACGAAACACCTCGGACATCACCGTCAGTGTCTGGATGTGGTGCAACTCTGTCTGCATCAGCTCTACATGGGGAGAGAGAGAGACAGACAGAGAGAGGATTATGTATACATGCCTGTTCACACACACACGCATGCACACGCACACACGCACACACAGGTGTACATGCACACACACGTGCGCACACACACACCAACATACCGTAGATGTGAGACACTGAAAGGTGTTGCCATTCCTTTGTCATGTGCAAATGACCAATGTGCGTACACACACACACACACACATGCACACACACACACTAACACACCGTAGATGACATCCTGTCGTTTGACGGTGTGTTTGTCGTGTTTTCTGCAGAACTCAGTTGTGACGGCCAGACTCCAGGACTCCACCTCAAACCCCAGCAGGTCAGCCGATAGGTCGCTGAGCAGGGGGGTGTCGACTGACTCTGATGGAGGGGGGGCAAAGGTCAAATGATTAGGGAAGGACCTGAAATAGACTAGCATCCTGTCCAGGGGGTGTGCTGTTGAATCTTTTCTGTTTTATTTGTTTACAGTATGCGTTGATTATGTAGTTTAACAGGTCTGGTCCTTCTAATACCATGGTGTTGTGCAGTTGTACAGTTCAAGCCCTTACCCTCTGTGGTGGATTGATGGTCTGTGGATGGGGGGGTCCCTGTTACCTGTACCCCTTCTTCACTAAGGGAGCAGCTGCTCCACACGTCACTGTCCACACCGACCCCCACAGCATCACTCAGCCTCCTAGAGAGTGCAAGACGGGATCTGTTAGTGAAGCTGGAGAGACCTGTGGAGTGTGTGTGTGTCCTCACCTGTCTGTAGACTCAGAGGGGCTCTTAGAGAGGGGAGTAGTCATATATTTTCTGCCTCGGGGCAGCATGGTGAGGAGGGAGGAGGAAGAGGTGAGGGGGGCAGTGGAACCCTCCCTCATCACTGAGTCTGGGGGGAGAGAGAGGTGGGGGGGGGAGAAAAGGGAACATGTCAAAGATGACAACATTCATCCAGCTCCATTAGATTTGTATTTAACAACAACAATTCTGCTAATTTTGTTTCAAATGATCAAAACTGTGAATGTCTCCTTCAGTCACCTGATCTGACCTCGCAATGGCTCATTCATTCAGTGTGTGAGAATTGCTCAATGTCCTCTCACTGCAGGCACACACACACACACACACACACACACACACACACACACACACACACACAGTCCCTGGCCCCCATTAAACTTTAACACGTTAACAGAGAGGAGGAAGGAATACCTAACTTACTCTGCAGGAGAGATGAAAGAGAAAAGGAGGAGGAGGTTGATGAATGCCGATAGTAGAGGAGAGGAGGAATAGCTAACTTACTGTGCGGGAGAGATTTGGTCTTTAATATCGCCACATTCTTCTCCAGAGGCCTCTGAGGACATGATAATCAAATCAATATTTATTAGTAGCACTTACTTAGTAGTTGATTATCAGTACAACTACTAGCCTTCTCTAATGTGCACTTGAGATTGACTTAACAGTATGGGGGTGGTCACGAGCCCCACCTGTTTTGCATGTCACATATCAGTTTGCAAACAATGTAAAAGAAAAAAACATTTCATTGAGTTAATAAAGCCGCATACAAACTTGGTCTCTTTTTGCTTTCTTGAGTAAGGCAGCTCCAAAATGCAGGTGTTTCAGCCTAGCTCAGTGCTTTATGTGGTGGTGGGGCAGCCAGCGGAAAATATGGAGCGTAGGGATGGTAATGTTTTCTAGTTGTGCTGTGATTTGCTCAGTGTTCTGTCACTCATGGGGACACTACGTCACCGCCAAATCTAAGGGTAGAGCTCTAAAAAATTCAAGCACCTTGGGTGCTGCCATAGAGTTACATTAGAAGTGCCCATCCAAGATGGCTCAAGGTCATTGGCCACATAAAATGACGTCAAATCATGTTATATCTACAGTAGCTTTGATTGGACTGATCATGTCAACATCATACTTTCAAAATCTTAGCTAGCAGTCATCATCATGAATCAAGTCGACAATCTACTGGCAAATCCTTTTTAATCCTTGTCATATGAAGATAAATAATGAAGAGAAATTATAGATAAAACGATCAAACGTTTGACAAACATAACACAACAAGTTGGAAATCACAAATTCAACAATGAGTGGTTTGGAAGGAATCAGTCGCTAACTGCAAGCATTGCAAAAAAAAACTGGAAACTCGGAACTGGGAAATCTGACTTCAGTGAGTTCAAGACAACTGGGAACTCGGGAAAAAATGAGCTCCGACTGGGGAAATACATTTTGAACCGTCATCCAACTCGGAATTGTAAGTCGGGAACTCTGGCCTCTTTCTAGAGCTCCGACCTGAAGATCACTGACGTCATCATGATTCGTCCTTGTTTTTTTTTCTCCAAAACCCAGTTGTCTTGAAAGCACCATAAATCCAGAGAACGCCAGACTTTGATGACAAAATTTGGCCACGAAGGACCGCCGCGCCACCTTCCTATTCAAGCACAACAAGGTGAATCCAAAAATGTATTGTATGCTACTGTATAAGTTATGTAATATGCCAGGGAGATACAGTGGGGAGAACAAGTATTTGATACACTGCTGATTTTGCAGGTTTTCCTACTTACAAAGCATGTAGAGGTCTGCAATTTTTATCATAGGTACACTTCAACTGTGAGAGACGGAATCTAAAACAAAAATCACATTGTATGATTTTTAAGTAATTAATTTGCATTTTATTGCATGACATAAGTATTTGATCACCTACCAACTAGTAAGAATTCCGGCTCTCACAAACCTGTTAGTTTTTCTTTAAGAAGTCCTCCTGTTCTCCACTCATTACCTGTATTAACTTCACCTGTTTGAACTCGTTACCTGTATAAAAGACACCTGTCCACACACTCAATCAAACAGACTCCAACCTCTCCACAATGGCCAAGAACATAGAGCTGTGTAAGGACATCAGGGATACAATTGTAGACCTGCACAAGGCTGGGATGGGCTACAGGACAATAGGCAAGCAGCTTGGGGAGAAGGCAACAACTGTTGGCGCAATTATTAGAAAATGGAAGAAGTTCAAGATGACGGTCAATCACCCTCGGTCTGGGGCTCCATGCAAGATCTCACCTCGTGGGGCATCAATGATCATGAGGAAGGTGAGGGATCAGCCCAGAACTACACGGCAGGACCTGGTCAATAACCTGAAGAGAGCTGGGACCACAGTCTCAAAGCAAACCATTAGTAACACACTACGCCGTCATGGATTAAAATCCTGCAGCGCACGCAAGGTCCCCCTGCTCAAGCCAGCGCATGTCCAGGCCCGTCTGAAGTTTGCCAATGACCATCTAGATGATCCAGAGGAGGAATGGGAGAAGGTCATGTGGTCTGATGAGACAAAAATAGAGCTTTTTGGTCTAAACTCCACTCGCCGTGTTTGGAGGAAGAAGAAGGATGAGTACAACCCCAAGAACACCATCCCAACCGTGAAGCATAGAGGTAGAAATATCATTCTTTGGGGATTCTTTTCTGCAAAGGGGACAGGACGACTGCACCGTATTGAGGGGAGGATGGATGGGGCCATGTATCGCGAGATCTTGGCCAGCAACCTCCTTCCCTCAGTAAGAGCATTGAAGATGGGTCGTGGCTGGGTCTTCCAGCATGACAACAACCCGAAACACACAGCCAGGGCAACTAAGGAGTGGCTCCGTAAGAAGCATCTCAAGGTCCTGGAGTGGCCTAGCCAGTCTCCAGACCTGAACCCAATAGAACATCTTTGGAGGGAGCTGAAAGTCTGTATTGGCCAGCGACAGCCCCGAAACTTGAAGGATCTGGAGAAGGTCTGTATGGAGGAGTGGGCCAAAATCCCTGCTGCAGTGTGTGCAAACCTGGTCAAGACCTACAGGAAACGTATGATCTCTGTAATTGCAAACAAAGGTTTCTGTACCAAATATTAAGTTCTGCTTTTCTGATGTATCAAATACTTATGTCATGCAATAAAATGCAAATTAATTACTTAAAAATCATACAATATGATTTTCTGGATTTTTGTTTTAGATTACGTCTCTCACAGTTGAAGTGTACCTATGATAAAAATTACAGACCTCTACATGCTTTGTAAGTAGGAAAACCTGCAAAATCGGCAGTGTATCAAATACTTGTTCTCCCCACTGTATATATATATATACTGTAGCTAAGAAAGTAATACTAAGTATTATTATTTTATTATTTAAGTGTATGTTGTGTAGTAAGCTTTTAGTAGCCCATGTGCCTCACACTAATGATTTGGTCCCTTTTCCCTTCTTAATTTCGTCTACTGTTGTGACTTGGTGTTGCACATGTAGCCTATAGACTATTTTAGAAAAATGTAATCATTGAATATTGTAAGAGCTTTCATTTTCTGCTTATATGCCCCCTTTATTGATCCTACAGTTCTGACTTGGTGTACAGGGAGAATACTGTAAGAACGGCCCATGTTCTGAATTATGTTGCTGTACATTTCAAAAGTGCTGAACAAATAGTTATATTGACTACGTCCGTCCTAGCTCGCTCAGTAATGTTTCAATCGAAATTACATATTGCCTCTTATCCGCTCATCGTTCCCTTATGCCATAGTTTGTACATCTCAATTGTCAGTAGAAACCACATTTGTTTAAGCAACTCAGCCATATCAGCTATGTTTTTTTAAAAGGCAGTAAATGAGGCTGAATGAACTGTTTCTCTGCCAGCCAGGTGTAGCAGTGGTAACGTGCTGGGACTGCTGTTGGGACTCTGCTGTTTGGACAGCTTTACATAGGCCTGAACAGTTTGTGGGCACCGTTTGTCACCATTATAGTGCAATTAATGTATTGTTTAGTGTTATGTAGTGGCTTTGCTGGCATGCATCCATATTTAAAAAAAAGTTTTTTTGCCCCACCAAGATAAAATCGCCAGTGGTCATATGTCATGTCATATGTCTAATGAGTACATTTACAAGACAAAGCTAGCCTGGATGCCATGTTTCTCCCAGCTCAGCTATAGCATGAATAGGATCCTAGCATAGGTCTCCATGTTCTTTATGCTGCGTTCAAAACATGTCTGAAACTTGGAAATTCTAGTTTCCGAGGGTAAAAAATATATTTGAATGGCCCTCCAATTGTAATTACTGTACAAATCGGAAACTTCTCCGACATGCTGAACTCTGACATCACCTACCAAAGCAATTACCTTGATGACATCATTTTCGGCAGTTAAATATAAACAACAAAATGTTTTTACATAAATATGTTTTTGAACACTATAATTTGTTTGTTTGCGAGCATGTTAGCCGTAATTCTCGTTTATGATTGAAGTAAGTAGTTAGTCATTAGCCAATTGTCATTCTCTCTGAATTCAAAGCACATGAATGCATACAACTTGTTGCTCCGAGTTTAGAAGTTGTATTTCCGAACACACGTCATGAACGTAGCATTAGTTCTCAGTGATATACAGTACTCATGGGGTCAAAGGTGAAATAATATGTTCAGTAGGTGACCCATACCTTCCCACATGCTGCAGCCGAGTCACGACAGCCCTTATGGACACTCAGAGAGCAGTCTAGGGAGGAAGTGACATTTCATGACTTTCACTCAGTATGTTAATTGTCACAGTGATCAGATACTAGAGTTTGACCAAACTATCCTCCATGTTAGCATCAAAGATTGCATAAATACATTCTAATTATCAATAAAATTGGATTGGTATTAGACATGGCTAAAGACCTGAGCAATGGTCCCCTACAGGGAATAGAGAGCGACAAAAAGTACAGTACTCACTGGTACACTGCAGCAACTCCTTCACAGGGAAGGGCTTGTCACAGGCCACATATACAGACAGCCCAGAGGGTCCTGAGGGAGAGACTGGCACAAACTGGTGTACGTTAGTTGCTCCTGTCTTCTCCTTTCCAGTCCTCTCTTTACCCTCCTTCACCTGCAGTGCAGAAAGCCACAGAGAAGCCAAAGCCATGAGGGGGTCTGTGTGTGTGTGTTTTAATTTGGTGTACCAGTGAGGAAGAGAGAGCGCTTGAGAGAGAGATAGATTGAGGCACAGTCAGATGTTGCTATTACCTGCTAATGTTGTGTAAACAGTGACACATTCTATTGCACAGTAATACATATGTATAGCCAAGTTATCGTTACTCATTGTATTCCTCGTGTTATTATTTTTCTATTATATATGTTGGGAAGAGTCCGTAAGTAAGCATTTCACTTTTAGCATACACCTGTTTTTTAGGAAGCATGTGACAAATAAAAGTTAATTTGATTTGTGTATGCTTTTCCGTGCACATGTGTATATGAGTGATGGTGTATAATGGAATGTTTTTTGGATATTTTCATTGTGTCCCGCTGCTAAGATGTATGGAAAGGGAATTTTCTCTTCCCCAAGTAAAGGCACCATTCCCAGACAATGGCTCCCCAGCATAGGAATCCTGACAGAGGTGTTTAAAGGTTTTTGTGGGAGAGTCCTCCAGTAGCAGGTCTGGTTTGGATAATCTTAAACTTTTATCCCAAGAACTGGATTTTGCTTTAGTACTACAGTATATTTTGTTGTAACTTGGGGAATAACCAACAGAGTGTTTATTGTCTGTATCGCCTGGGCGTACGTAGGGTGAATTTGCCCCTAGATGCTGATATTGGGTCAGTCTTGCATTTCCGCTACTAATGGTTAAGGTTAGGATTGGGAGAGGGGAAGCTGATCCTAGATCTGTACCTAGGGGAAACTTCACCCCGGAGCTCTCACCTTGATCTTGTTACGAGGGCTGGACATCCTGCTCTTCAGGAAGCTGAAGGTTCTGCTGACTTTGTATTTCTCTGACTCAACCTTGGAGGGAATTATGTATTTATCCCACTCCTCGTCCTGAATCCTGTTTTTTGGAAAGGAATTTCAGTATGACATGCCATAGTACAGTGAAGCTAGGTTTTAGCCTGGGTCACAGTCTGTTTCTGCTCTCTTGTCAACTCCTATGGAATTGTCATGCTGTATGGCTTGACAATGAGCAATGGAGTTGGCAAGAGCACAAACAGATTGTGACCCAGGCTAGCTAGGTTTATCTCATTAATCTAGACCAGGGGTGGTAAACTCAAACACATTAACACCTGAATAAAACTATTCAGGGTCTAGAGATTGAAGACCATGATAAATTGATTGCCCTCCAGGATTGGCCACCCCTGGTCTACAACACCATCACTCTTAGTAACATACTTGGGAAGTTTGGAATAACCCAACAGTTTAAATTATGTCTCAATGCTATTCATGGCATGACCTTGACACATAATATGTCAGCTATTCATAACACTACTAGTAGGTACAGTAGGCATTCCAAGTGAAATGTATTCTGTTAGATGCAGGAGGACAGTTAGAGTACATGCAATGCAATACACAGTCTTTCCATGACAAAGCAGAACTGAGCCATACAGATAACATCTGATGTAACAGACTTCATAGACAAGGCCGCCTTCTAAATGGCACCCTATTCCATATATAGTGCCCTACTTTTAGACAAAAGCCCTTTGGGCCCTGGTCAAAGTAGGGCACTACATAGGGAATAGGGTGCCATTTGAGATTCAGCCTTAACTATCCTGCCATTGGCTAGAATCATAGTTGACATCAGGTAGGAGCCCCACTTGGACAAAGTAGCGATGAAGGGTTACTCCTCTCCCCTGTAACTATTCCCTAGGTCGTTGCTGTAAATGATCATGTGTTCTCAGTCAACTTACCTGGTAAAATAAGGGTAAAAAAAAGATATATCTATATATATATCTTTTTTTTAACTTTAGGATAGGGTTAAGACAAGTGTATCATGGTTGGTTAAGAAGTTGCGGTATGGTTCAGTTTTGTAAAGAGGTAGGTGTCATATAGAGTTGTTATTAAATTAGTTTTAAAAAAGGATTCGAGTGGGTGAACAAGGCGGAGTAGGGTGAAGTTGCCCCTAGATACTGATCATAGGTCAGTTTTGCCTTTCCCCCACTAATGGTTAAGGTTAAGATTGGCTGAGGGGAATCTGATCCTAGATCTGTAACCAGGGAAAACATACCAGGCTTAGTTTAAGAAAATGGCGGCCAGGGTAAATGGGTTATTATAGGTTATGCCAGGCGTGTCTAGCGCTACTCATGCGTGACATGGGAGCCAGACTAGTGAAATGGGACATACTCTTTGAGGAACTCTGAGAGGGTGAGGTGTTGGAGTGATGATGACAAGCTGCCTTCATCCTCAGCAGACTGGGCCCGCTTACGGAAACCCACATCCCTATGGTGAAACACACTGGATGACTGAGTTCTGGTGGTCACTGCTTAGCATGTATGTCTTAAAACCTTTTCAACAGATCTTGAGACTACTGCACAGGCGGTCTAAGCACATGTACGCTAGGGTTAAATATATTTTCCAGGTTTTTTACAAATGTTCCATCCTGAGAATAAATCACCTTTCCCGGTATTTCCCGCCAAAACCGGAACTGTTGCATATAAATATGTCTGGATTTGATTAGAGCAGTGGTCACCAACCTTTTCTGAGTCAAGATCACTTTCTGAGTCCAAAGGCAAGCCGAAATCTACCGCTCAGATTTTTTTTTTAACATCACTTAAAAACATAAACCTATGCAACATGAACCTATTAAAAACAGTTCTATAGCAATGAGGTTTGTAGTAAGCTATAGGCTCAATACATTATCATTACATATTGGCTATGCTTGAATTGCCCTGCCAATGTTGTTCTTCTCAGACCATTTTGAAATTATATTTCAAAATGTTAAGTATATGATCACACTGGTATAGATCATGTGTTGTATTACTTGTGAGGCACAGCTGAGTGAGTATAATAATTCGCTTTATTTTACTGGACTGATGGCCTGCATCTGATGGGAGGGAGGGTGGGAGGGAGAGTGCAGCAGTGAGGCTGCCTCTCACCCGACTCACCGTCCCTCCGCTCTCCCTTCCTCCTCCACTGAGAAAAGGGACACAGTCTTCCAGCTGATGGTGAAACTCAAGTCGCATTACATTATTTCTGCGTCATGCATCAATTCATGTTGTTACTCCTATGACCAGAGAAAGTGAAATATTCCTTGATATGAAAAAGTACACAAGGTGCTAATAATAACAATGCAAGCTTATTGAAACACTTTGCTATTCTCATTCATTGCAGCTGCAGTGCTGGTTGTAGCCTTAGTGAAAGTAGGGAGAACGCGCATTTATGGCTTATAAAAGTGATGAACAAAGTGTTGACAGTGCTGAATAACAACTTGAACATGAACTTATAAAAACAGCAGTTATTTGCTGTATTAATTGAGTCTCTCTCTAGTCATGGTTTTAAACTTTTTAAAATCCTACAGTATCAACTTTGCTGTGCTTCTTTTTTACAGCCTATGGCTCGAGGAAACTGTGCAGACACGATGATCTGAGCTATCTGATTGGCCAGTGGTAGGCCTATAGGTGCACTTAATTTGCTCTCTGGGCCTGCCGGGTATGCAGAGTTCTAACACAGATAGAACAATGAGACAGATATTTCACCAGATGTATAAATGTGAAGCTTCCAATTGGCATTTTCACTCACTACCAAATATGGTGATGAGAGGAAGCCCAGTGGGAGAAGATGGAGTGAGATGGATTTTGGCCAACATTCTGCAAATTTTATTATCGATGAAACATTTGATCTCCATACGGTTTTCTGTTTCCAAAACTAGAATCTGTACAAAACAGAGTGGAATGTGTTTTGTAGACTTTACCCTTTGCCAAAGTTTCAAAAAATTGCGCTGTTTAGAAGGAGTGCAAGGGCGAATTTAGTTATTGCACACGCGCACTTAACAGAGTAGGCGTTCCCTAATGAAAATATGCAAATAAATGTTAGAACGTGCCAATAGGATCTCACTAGCTCGTGCTTGGCTCTGTCCACCTTGTTCTGCCCACTATGATTCCTTTGTTCCCATTGGAAAGGACAGGCTCTAGTCTATCTTCGGTTAGTTATAAAAATCTTTGGTTCTACCTTCAGACACATGAAATGGTTTAAAATGGGAACACTTTACCTTCCCAGAGCTAGGGCTGCTGAATCAAGTGCACCTACCGCCAACAGTGCAAAAAAAATACAAATAATTAGGAACGCAGGGCTTTATCGTTGTTGTTTTTTACCAAAATGTTTGGTGATCAACTTTGAATGCCTTGGAGATCGAGCCACTGATTACCAAAAAAAAACAGTCACAAATTGCCATGCCCCTTAATCCTGGTTGATGTGTCAACAATCATCTGCAAGTTAATAGCAGTCAGCAGTTCACACACCAAGTAGGCTCCTGAGAAGACAGGCAGCCTACTAAAGTAGATGGCCATAGCTAGCAAAAAGACAGTCCTAGACAACAGATAAAGACAAAAATTATACTTATCACTCCTGGATATATCAGGAGTCCTCTGGCTAAAGAATGAAGCACACAGAGATGGAGCCTGAGAAGCTGGTTATATACTCAGAAATGAAGTGAAACCACTCCACCTCCTATACAGCCTCTGATTACCAAAACTGATTACACACCTGGATTGTGCAACATTTACCCAAAATAATTTTCAAAAGTCTTCAAGGACTGTCAAATTGGTTGTTTAACATTGCTAGACAACCATTTTCAGGTCTTGCCATATATTTCCAAGAAGAGTTAAGTCAAAAATGTAACTTGACCACTCAGGAAAGTTCACTGTCTTCTTGGTAAGCAACCCCAGTGTGTTTTAGGTTATTGTCTTGCTGAAAGGTGAATTCATCTCCCTGTATCTGGTGGAAAGCAGCCTGAACCAGGTTTTCGTCTAGGATTTTGCCTGTGCTTAGCTCCATTTCATTTCTTTTTTATCCTGAAAAACTCCCCAGTCCTTAACAATTACAAGCATACCCATAATATGATGCAGCCACCACTATGCTTGAACATATATGGAGAGTGGAACTCAGTAAAGTGTTGTATTGGATTTGCCCCAAACATAACACGTTGAATTCAGGACAAAAAGTGAATTGCTTTGCCACATTTTTTGCAGCATTACTTTAGAGCAGGGTTTCTCAAACTCGGTCCCCGGGAACCCAAGGGAAGCACATTTTGGTTGTTGCCCTGGCACTACACAGCTGATTCAAATAATCATCAGCTGTGTAGTGTTAGGGCAAAAACCAAAACTTTGCTTTAGTGGCTTATTGCAAACAGGATGCGTGTTTTGGAATATTTTGATTCTGTATAGAATGCTTCCTTCTTTTCACTCTGTCAATTAGGTTAGTATTGTGGAGTAACTACAATGTTGTTGATCCATCCTCAGTTTTCTCCTATCACAGCCATTAAACTCTGTAACTGTTTTAGAGTCACCATTGGCCTCATGTTGAAATCCCTGAGTGGTTTCCTTCCTCTCCGGCAACTGAGTAGGGAAGGACGCCTGTATCTTTGTAGTGACTTTGTAATTAATAACTTCATGCTCAAAGGGATATTCAACGTCTGGCTTTTTAATTTTTACCTCTCTACCAATAGGTGCCCTTTTTATTTTATTTTTAATTTAGGGAGTAGATCAGCTTTAATATTTCAGATAGATTGTAACTTCCATCAATGTAATTGTCTGCATCACTTCCAATCCCCCATACGTTTTATTTCTCGCATAACAAAAAAAAAATATATAATAATAAAAAATAAAAAAATAAAAAATAAAATATATATATATATATATATACATACATACATACATACATACATACATAGATACACACACATATACACTGCTCAAAAAAATAAAGGGAACACTTAAACAACACAATGTAACTCCAAGTCAATCACACTTCTGTGAAATCAAACTGTCCACTTAGGAAGCAACACGGATTGACAATACATTTCACATGCTGTTGTGCAAATGGAATAGACAACAGGTGGAAATTATAGGCAATTAGCAAGACACCCCCAATAAAGGACTGGTTTTGCAGGTGGTGACCACAGACCACTTCTCAGTTCCTATGCTTCCTGGCTGATGTTTTGGTCACTTTTGAATGCTGGCGGTGCTTTCACTCTAGTGGTAGCATGAGACAGAGTCTACAACCCACACAAGTGGCTCAGGTAGTGCAGCTCATCCAGGATGGCACATCAATGCGAGCTGTGGCAAGAAGGTTTGCTGTGTCTGTCAGCGTAGTGTCCAGAGCATGGAGGCGCTACCAGGAGACAGGCCAGTACATCAGGAGACGTGGAGGAGGCCGTAGGAGGGCAACAACCCAGCAGCAGGACTGCTACCTCCGCCTTTGTGCAAGGAGGAGCAGGAGGAGCACTGCCAGAGCCCTGCAAAATGACCTCCAGCAGGCCACAAATGTGCATGTGTCTGCTCAAACGGTCAGAAACAGACTCCATGAGGGTGGTATGAGGTTTGGGGGTGGGTCAGTCATGGTGTGGGGTGGCATTTCTTTGGGGGGCCGCACAGCCCTCCATGTGCTCGCCAGAGGTAGCCTGATTGCCATTAGGTACCGAGATGAGATCCTCAGACACCTTGTGAGACCATATGCTGGTGCGGTTGGCCCTGGGTTCCTCCTAATGCATGACAATGCTAGACCTCATGTGGCTGGAGTGTGTCAGCAGTTCCTGCAAGAGGAAGGCATTGATGCTATGGACTGGCCCGCCCGTTCCCCAGACCTGAATCCAATTGAGCACATCTGGGACATCATGTCTCGCTCCATCCACCAAAGCCACGTTGCACCACAGACTGTCCAGGAGTTGGCGGATGCTTTAGTCCAGGTCTGGGAGGAGATCCCTCAGGAGACCATCCGCCACCTCATCAGGAGCATGCCCAGGCGTTGTAGGGAGGTCATACAGGCACGTGGAGGCCACGCACACTACTGAGCCTCATTTTGACTTATTTTAAGGACATTACATCAAAGTTGGATCAGCCTGTGGTGTGGTTTTCCACTTTAATTTTGAGGGTGACTCCAAATCCAGACCTCCATGGGTTGATACATTTGATTTCCATTGATAATTTTTGTGTGATTTTGTTGTCAGCACATTCAACTATGTAAAGAAAAAAGTATTCAATAAGTTTATTTCATTCATTCAGATCTACGATGTGTTATTTTAGTGTTCCCTTTACTTTTTTTGAGCAGTGCCCTTTGCGAGGCATTGGAAAACCTTCCTGGTCTTTGTGGTTGAATCTGTGTTTGAAATTCAAAAATCATGTTATACACTATTATTGCACCCAGAGTGAGTCCATGCAAATTATTATGTGACTTGTTAAGCACATTTTTACTCCTGAACTTATTTAGGCTTGCCATAACAAAGGGGTTGAATACTTATTTCAGCTTTTCATTTAATTTTTTTGGGAGAAAAATCCAAAATAGATAGATTCCAGATAGGGCTGTGACGATACGAGTATCATAATATTTTTTCCATGGCAAAAATGAAAACAAATCAAATAAAATTTTATTTGCCACATGCGCCGAATACAACAGGTATTACAGTGAAATGCTTACTTACAAACCATTAACCAACAACGCAGGAAAAAAAAAGAAGCAAATAATTAAAGAGCAGCAGTAAAATAAAATAACAGTAGGGAGGCTATATACAGGGGGTATCGGTACAGAGTCAATGTGTGGAGGCACTGGTTAGTCGAGGTAATTGAGGTAATATGTACATGTGGGTAGAGTTAAAGTGACTATGCATAAATAATAAACAGAGTAGCAACAGTGAAGCAGACAAAACTCTTTGGAACTTTAAAAACCTGCTGTATGTAAAATATTGTGTGCTATAGCTTGGAAAATAAATGTGATTTTGGATGACAAAATAATGATGTTTGTTTCCAACATTAGGGCTGTTTTCCTAAAGAAGTTAAATCCGCTTCGTCTCAGTCAGCTAGTGTGCAGCCCTAAGCCAAGGTGGAAAAAGTTACAAAACTCCCGTAGCCTTCTTCACAGAGAACATGCCAAAAAATTAAAATAAATAAAAGGAGAACAGACGAGGACTGCTAGTGCCCACAGCAAAAAGGCACCAGAGCCTGCCGCGCCAACGGGTTCCGACTAGATAACACAGCCACAAAGTATGTGAAGAGCATGGGGTGTGGCTAACATTAGCAAGCTTGAGCTAGCTACTGAGCAAGCATACGACCTCGGTAGCACAGAGTAGATCCTCCATATGATGTTGAGAAATAATGCATTGTGGGTATTTGAGAAGATATCCGGAAATAAGTTAATAAATATGTAATAACCCAAAAACATAACTATGTTTGTACTTATAGCTAACCAGATCGTGACTACAACTTACTAAGTCTAAGTTACTAAGTCTTTGACCACACACTGGTGAGTATAAACTCATGCTTCCTACCCTTTAAAGCAACAATATTCGGGTGACAGGCTGTTTTAAAACTTTGCAGCTGCAATTATATTTACAATTAAAGGAAAAGTAATATTTTTTATAATAATAATAATAATATGTCATTTAGCAGACGCTTTTATCCAAAGCGACTTACAGTCATGCGCGCATACATTTTTGTGTATGGGTGGTCCCGGGGATCGAACCCACTACCCTGGCGTTACAAGCGCCGTGCTCTACCAGCTGAGCTACAGAGGACCAAATACAACCAAATCATTATTTTTGATGTAAATGGCATATTATAGAAGGGTCTAGATACCTTTTTTATGATTCACTTCCTAATCCAACATGAACAAAGACTCCAAAGACATCCAAATATGTCCTTTTAGAAAGGGCAAAGCTCTCAGTATAGTGATGGAGATCTTTAGATGTTGTACTTGTGTCATTCCACATGTTATATTCCATTTTGTGCGACTCAAACCGTTTCCCCTATGCAGCTGTGCAGGACGGGTGTGTGATTTTTATTTGGATTTCATGTAATGGACATACACAAAATAGTCCAAATTGGTGAAGTGAAATTAAAAAAATTACTTGTTTCAAAAAATTCAAAAAAATTAATAACGGAAAAGTGGTAAGTGCATATGTATTCACCCCCTTTTCTATGAAGCCCCTAAATAAGATCTGGTGGAACCAATTACCTTCAGAAGTCACATAATTAGTTAAATAAAGTCCACCTGTGTGCAATCTAAGTGTCAAATAATCTGTCATATGATCTCAGTATATATATATATACAGTGGGGGGAAAAAGTATTTAGTCAGCCACCAATTGTGCAAGTTCTCCCACTTAAAAAGATGAGAGAGGCCTGTAATTTTCATCATAGGTACACGTCAACTATGACAGACAAAATGACAAAATAAAATCCAGAAAATCACATTGTAGGATTTTTTATGAATTTATTTGCAAACTATGGTGGAAAAGAAGTATTTGGTCAATAACAAAAGTTTCTCAATACTTTGTTATATACCCTTTGTTGGCAATGACACAGGTCAAACGTTTTCTGTAAGTCTTCACAAGGTTTTCACACACTGTTGCTGGTATTTTGGCCCATTCCTCCATGCAGATCTCCTCTAGAGCAGTGATGTTTTGGGGCTGTCGCTGGGCAACACGGACTTTCAACTCCCTCCAAAGATTTTCTATGGGGTTGAGATCTGGAGACTGGCTAGGCCACTCCAGGACCATGAAATGCTTCTTACGAAGCCACTCCTTCGTTGCCCGGGCGGTGTGTTTGGGATCATTAACATGCAGAAAGACCCAGCCACATTTCATCTTCAATGCCCTTGCTGATGGAAGGAGGTTTTCACTCAAAATCTCACGATACATGGCCCCATTCATTCTTTCCTTTACACGGATCAGTCGTCCTGGTCCTTTGCAGAAAAACAGCCCCAAAGCATGATGTTTCCACCCCCATGCTTCACAGTAGGTATGGTGTTCTTTGGATGCAACTCAGCATTCTTTGTCCTCCAAACATGACGAGTTGAGTTTTTACCAAAATGTTCTATTTTGGTTTCATCTGACCATATGACATTCTCCCAATCCTCTTCTGGATCACCCAAATGCACTCTAGCAAACTTCAGACGGGCCTGGACATGTACTGGCTTAAGCAGGGGGACACGTCTGGCACTGCAGGATTTGAGTCCCTGGCGGCGTAGTGTGTTACTGATGGTAGGCTTTGTTACTTTGGTCCCAGCTCTCTGCAGGTCATTCACTAGGTCCCCCTGTGTGGTTCTGGGATTTTTGCTCACCGTTCTTGTGATCATTTTGACCCCACGGGGTGAGATCTTGCGTGGAGCCCCAGATCGAGGGAGATTATCAGTGGTCTTGTATATCTTCCATGTCCTAATAATTGCTCCCACAGTTGATTTCTTCAAACCAAGCTGCTTACCTATTGGAGATTCAGTCTTCCCAGCCTGGTGCAGGTCTACAATTTTGTTTCTGGTGTCCTTTGACAGCTCTTTGGTCTTGGCCATAGTGGAGTTTGGTGTGTGACTGTTTGAGGTTGTGGACAGGTGTCTTTTATACTGATAACAAGTTCAAACAGGTGCCATTAATACAGGTAACGAGTGGAGGACAGAGGATACTCTTAAAGAAGAAGTTACAGGTCTATGAGAGCCAGAAATCTTGCTTGTTTGTAGGTGACCAAATACTTATTTTCCACCATAATTTGCAAATAAATTCATAAAAAATCCTACAATGTGATTTTCTGGAATTTCTCAATTTGTCTGTCATAGTTTACATGTACCTATGATGAAAATTACAGGCCTCTCTCATCTTTTTAAGTGGGAGAACTTGCACAATTGGTGGCTGACTAAATACTTTTTTCCCCCACTGTATATATATATATATATATATATACAGTATATATATATGTACCTGTTCTAAAAGGCCCCAGAGTCCGCAACACCACTAAGCAAGGGGCACCACCAAGCAAGCGGCACCATGAAGACCAAGGAGCTCTCGAAACAGGTCAGGGACAAAGTTGTGGAGAGGTACAAATCAGGGTTGGGTTATAAAAAAAAATCTGAAACTTTGAACATCCCACAGAGCACCATTAAATCCATTATAAAAAAATGGAAAGAATATGGCACCACAACAAACCTGCCAAAACTCACGGAGCAGGCAAGGAGGTCATTAATCAGAGGCAACAAACAAACCAAAGATAACCCTGAAGGAGCTGCAAAGCTCCACAGCGGAGATGGGAGTATCTGTCCATAGGACGACCTTAAGCCGTACACTCCACAGAGCTGGGCTTTACGGAAGAGTGGCCAGAAAAAAGCCATTGCTTAAAGAAAAAAATAAGCAAACACGTTTGGTGTTCACCAAAAGGCATGTGGGAGACTCCCCAAACATATGGAAGAAGGTACTCTGGTCAGATGAGACTAACATTTTTGGCCATCAAGGAAAACGCCATGTCTGATGCAAACCCAAGACCTCTCATCACCCAGAGAACACCATCCCCACATTGAAACATGGTGGTGGCAGCATCATGCTGTGGGTATGTCGGCAGGGACTGGGAAACTCGTCAGAATTGAAGGAATGATGGATGGCGCTACATACAGGGAAATTCTTGAGGGAAACCTGTTTCAGTCTTCCAGAGATTTGAGACTGGGACGGAGGTTCACCTTCCAGCAGGACAATGACCATAAGCATACTGCTAAAGCAACACTCCAGTGGTTTAAGGGGAAACATTTAAATGTCTTGGAATGGCCTAGTCAAAGCCCAGACCTCAATCTAATTGAGAATCTGTGGTGTGACTTAAAGATTGCTGTACACCAGCGGAACCCATCCAACTTGAAGGAGCTGGAGTAGTTTTGCCTTGAAGAATGGCAAAAATCCCAGTGGCTAGATGTGCCAAGCTTATAGAGACATACCCCAAGAGACTTGCAGCTGTAATTGCTGCAAAAGCTGGCTCTACAAAGTATTGACTTTGGGGGGGGTGAATAGTTATGCACGCACAAATTTTCTTTTTTTTCATCTTATTTCTTGCTTATTTCACAACAAAAAAGATTTTGCATCTTCAAAGTGGTAGGCATGTTGTGTAAATCAAATGATACAAACCCCCCCAAAATCAATTTTAATTCCAGGTTGTAAGGCAACAAAACTGTAAAATTGCCAAGGTGTGGAAATACTTTTGCAAGCCACTGTAATTCAAAATCAAATGGCTAAATGATCAAAAACAATTCCATATGTTACCTTAGTACATATTGCGATCTAAGGACTTAGACCTAGGCTTCATGCCATTTACAGTGCATTCGGAAAGTATTCAGATCCCTTGACTTTTCCACATTTTGTTACGTTACAGCCTTATTCTAAAATAGATTAAATTGTTTTTCCCCCATCATCAATCTACACACAATCCCCATAATGACAAAGCAAAAACTGTTTTTATTTATTTATAATAATATAAAAAACGGAAATATTACATTTACATAAGTATTCAGACCCTTGACTCAGTACTTTGTTGAAGAACCTTTGGCAGAGATTACAGCATTGAGTCTTCTTGGGTATGACGCTACAAGCTTGGCACACCTGTATTTGGGGAGTTTCTCACATTCTTCTCTGCAGATCCTCTCAAGCTCTGTCAGGTTGGATGGGGAGTGTCGCTGTACAGCTATTTTCAGGTCTCTCCAGAGATGTTCGATCGGGTTCAAGTCCGGGCTCTGGCTGGGCCACTCAAGGACATTCAGAGACTTGTCCTGAAGCCACTCCTGCGTTGTCTTGGCTGTGTGCTTAGGGTCGCTGTCCTGTTGGAAGGTAAACATTTGTCCCAATCTGAGGTCCTGAGTGCTCTGGAGCAGGTTTTCATCAAGGATCTCTCTGTACTTTGCTCCGTTCATCTTTCCCTCGATCCTGACTAGTCTCCCAGTCAGTGCTGCTGAAAAACATCCCCACAGCATGATGCTTCCACCACCATGTTTCACCGTAGGGATGGTGCCAGGTTTCCTCCAGACGTGACACTTGGCACGTCTGGAGGAAGCACATTCATGGTCTGAGAGTCTTTAGGTGCCTTTTGGCAAACTCCAAGCGGCTGTCATGTGCCTTTTACTGAGGAGTGGCTTCCGTCTGGCCACTCTACCATAAAGGCCTGATTGGTGGAGTGCTGCAAAGATGGTTGTCCATCTGGAAGGTTCTCCCATCTCCACAGAGGAACTCTGGAGCTCTGTCAGAGTGACCATCGGGTTCTTGGTCACCTCCCTGAGCAAGGCCCTTCTCCCCCGATTGCTCAGTTTGGTCGGACGGCCAGCTCTAGGAAGAGTCTTGGTTTTTGTTCTGACATGCACTGGCAACTGTGGGACCTTATATAGACAGGTGTGTGCCTTTCATGTCCAATCCAACTTTGCTTTATCTTGGCTAGGTCGCAGTTGTAAATGAGAACCTGTTCTCAACTGGCTTACCTGGTTAAATAAAGGTGAAATAAATACAAAAATCAATTGAAGTCACCACAGATGCACCTGAGCTCAATTTTGAGTCTCATAGCAAAGGGTCTGAATACTTACGTAAATAAGGTATTTATTTTTATTTATTTTTAGAAATTTGCAAACATTTCAAAAAACCTGTTTTTGCTTTGTCGTTATGGGGTATTGTGTGTATATTGATGAGGATTTGTATTTATTTAATCAATTTTAGAATAAGGCTGTAATGTAACAAAATGTGGAAAAAGTAAAGGGGTCTTACTTTCCGAATGCACTGTACATAAAAAATAGAGATTTGGTTGTAAAAAAAATAAAAGATAACCGTTAAATTAATAGGGTGACTTCCGAAAGCCTGATGAACATGTGTAAATTAAACGCACATTCAGATATATTAGTCCTAATATTACTGTAACATAGGCTATGATACAGCAAATGTAGCCTGCCTGTCACAAGAAAAAAAGTTACCAGCTGATGAGATGATACATGCATTTGGAACTGCGCTCTATATGAGATTCGCTGTCTGTCCCCACCCTGAGCTTTGATGATTGATCATGCAGATAGCAGAGCAGAAAAGGCCTTAGAGAGGACAGCTGTAGACATTTCATATAATTTAACAGTTCCATTTCACTTCATGTTGTTCATAGAAATAATTGATTACATCTCGGTAACCTGGTACCCACTATTAAACCCTAACGTACACAACCCTGGAGACTGGAGTTCGATCCCCGTCTTCACCTTTCCCACTGTCTCTCCCACTCTTTCTCATCTGTCTGAATACATACTGAACTAAAATATAAATGCAACAATTACAAAGATTTGACTCAGTTACAGTTCATATAAGGAATAAACAAATTCATTAGGCCCTAATCTATGGATGTCACACGATTGGGCAGGGGTGCAGCCATGGGTGGGCCTTGGAGGGCATAGGCCCACCCACTTGGCAGCCAGGCCCAGCTAATCAGAATGAGTTTTTCCCCCACAAAAGTGCTTTATTACAGACATAAATACTCCACAGCAGCCCCCTAAACTACACATTTTAAAGTGGCCTTTCATTGTCCCCAGCACAAGCTGCACCTGTGTAATGATCATGCTTTTTAATCAGCTTCTTGATAGTCCCCTGTAGCTCAGTTGGTAGAGCATGGCGCTTGCAACGTCAGGGTTGTGGGTTCATTTCCCACGGGGGGCCAGTATGAAAATGTATGCACTCACTAACTGTAAGTCGCTCTGGATAAGAGCGTCTGCTAAATGAATAAAATGTAAAATGTAAATGTCAGGTGGATGGATTATCTTAGCAAAGGAGAACATGCTCACTAAAAGGGATGTCCAGTAAATACATTTGTGCTCAAAATATGAGAGAAATAAGGATTTTTTATTTCAGCTCATGAAACATGGGACCAACATTTTACATGTTGCGTTCATATTTTTGTTCAGTGCAGATCATCATACGACTCAAACACTTTCAGTTTCAGCTTGAGCTACATTCATAGGGAAGAACGTTCATTTGATGAGTAACATTGTCTTAGACCTGAAGACTCGTGTTAGCTTCTCGGCTTTAGCTCAGCGGGCTAAAGCAGTGTCGAGTCACAAAGGTAGTATGAATAGCTACATACTCTAGATTGTGAAGACATACATCTATACAACTATAAGTTGATGACATTTAACATCGTATTGTTCTACTCTAATGCGCTACATATGGTTGTACCACTCAGACTGGCAATTATCTGGACAATAATATGGACATCATCCATCTGTGTTAAAATGGATACCATTTAGAATGTTGATGTTGTAGAGATGGGGTAAGATTGTCTGTGTGTTACCTGAGATAATGTATGTAGTTAACTAGCTATACCATCATCTCTCATATATATACCATCATCTCTCATATGATCTCTCTGCTGTTAGCGATGCATTAATGTTTCTTTAGCGATGGCAATATATTAGGGAATGAGACCTCATATTTCTGAGACGTTAGTGAGATGAGCTGAGATGTAAGTATGAGTCACCATGAATGATAAAAAAACGTACATGGAAAAGACTCTTTACAAACAAAATCTGATAACGTCATCACATAAATAAAACCTTGTGGACAAGTAAATAAATACAAATCAACAATTATATCTGTTTCAGAACTATGATGCAACTTGTTATTGTATAAGTATCACTTCTAAAACTACTGCATTCTAAAAGTCGTGTCTGAGTTCAGATGTCTAGGAAAGCCCTGTTTGTGTGTGTGTGTGTGTATTTGGGGTTATTTTTAGGTTGTAATCAGAGCTTATTCTGACCTGTGGGCCGTGTAACAGGAAGTATGTCACATCCTGCCCAGCCAGACCCTGACCACATGGCTAAACTAGAGGGGCAACTAAGATTGTGTTACACACACACACAGACACACACGCACAAATGCGCACACACACCCACAGAGACACACACACGCACGCATGCATGCACACACACACTAGAGAGGTGGGGCATTGCAAAGACTCTAAAATAAATACTGTAGAATGAAAGATTGTCCGTACCTCTTCTCTCTGGGTGTCTCAGTCAAGTTGAAGTCTATATGCTCTGAAAGGGTTACACGGAATGACAGTAATGTGAGTAACAAGGAAAGTGAGACTCAACAGGAGTCCCCATCAACTCATAAACACCAGAAGCAGAGTTAATGTTTATGTCCCAAATGGCACCCTATTCCCTATATAGTGTACTACCTTTGACCAGGGCAGAGAGTGCTCTGGTCAAAGGTAGTGCAATATATAGGGAATATGGTGCCATTTGGAACACAAGCAATGATCAATATACAGTCAACTATACCTAGGACAGATTTGCTAAGATTGCAAAATCCAACATTAATAAAAATGTATGGTGAATGTTAATGTTTTTGGGATATTGCATCATATTCATCGTATACATACCTTTTTTCTTCACAGACGACATACTCACAGATGAAATACTCCAACTTTTACTTGTTGCCATGGTCCAGATTTACCAAGCAATTGCACAACTGATTTTAAACTGGGGGGTTCTACTAAGCTAACATATCGAATTGTTTTAAGATTGTCACACAATGGATCATTTAGCCATTTGATTTAGAATTGTAGGACCCCAGAAGGTACAGTGCCTTGCAAAAGTATTCATTCGTTTTTCCTATTTTGTTGCATTACAACCTGTCATTTAAATTGATTTTTATTTGGATTTCATGTAATGGACATACACAAAATAGTCCAAATTGGTGAAGAGAAATGAAAAAAATAACTTGTCTCAAAAAATTCAAGAAAGTAAATAACGGAAAAGTGGTGCGTGCATATGTATTCACCCCCTTTGCTATGAAGCCCCTAAATAAGATCTGGTGCAACCAATTACCTTCAGAAGTCACCTCATTAGTTAAATAAAGTCCACCTGTGTGCAATCTAAGTGTCACATGATCTGTCACATGATCTCAGTATATATACACCTGTTCTGAAAGGCCCCAGAGTCCGCAACACCACTAAGCACCATGAAGACCAAGGAGCTCTCCAAACAGGTCAGGACAAAGTTGTGGAGAAGTACAGGTCAGGGTTAGGTTATAAAAAAATATCAGAAACTTTGAACATCCCACGTAGAACCATTAAATCCATTATAAAAAAATTGAACTAATATGGCACCACTAAAAACCTACCAAGAGACGGCCACCCACCAAAACTCACGGACCACGCAAGGAGGGCTTTAATCAGAGAGGCAACAAAGAGACCAAAGATAACCCTGAAGGAGCTGCAAAGCTCCACAGCGGAGATTGGAGTATCTGTCCATAGGACCACTTTAAGCCGTACACGCCAAAGAGCTGGGCTTTACGGAAGAGTGGCCAGAAAAAAGCCATTGCTTAAAGAAAAAATAAGCAAACACGTTTGGTGTTCACCAAAAGGCATGTGGGGGACTCCCCAAACATATGGAAGAAGGTACTCTGGTCAGATGAGACTAAAATTGAGCTTTTTGGCCATCAAGGAAAACGCTATGTCTGGTGCAAACCCAACACCTCTCATCACCCCGAGAACACCATTCCCACAGTGAAGCATGGTGGTGGCAGCATCATGCTGTGGGGATGTTTTTCATCGGCAGGGACTGGGAAACTGGTCAGAATTGAAGGAATGATGGATGGCGCTAAATACAGGGAAATTCTTGAGGGAAACCTGTTTCAGTCTTCCAGAGATTTGAGACTGAGACGGAGGTTGACCTTCCAGCAGGACAATGACCCTAAGCATACTGCTAATGCAACACTCGAGTTGTTTAAGGGGAAACATTTAAATGTCTTGGAATGGCCTAGTCAAAGCCCAGACCTCAATCCAATTGAGAATCTGTGGTATGACTTAAAGATTGCTGTACACCAGCGGAACCCATCCAACTTGAAGGAGCTGGAGTAGTTTTGCCTTGAAGAATGGCAAAAATCCCAGGGGCTAGATGTGCCAAGCTTATAGAGTCATACCCCAAGAGACTTGCAGCTGTAATTGCTGCAAACGGTGGCTCTACAAAGTATTGACTTTGGGGGGGTGAATAGTTATGCACGCTCAAGTTTTCCATTTTTTTGTCTTATTTTTTGTTTGTTTCACAATAAAAAATATTTTGCATCTTCAAAGTGGTAGGCATGTTGTGTAAATCAAATGATACAATCCCCCCAAAAAAATCAATTTTAATTCCAGGTTGTAAGGCAACAAAATAGGAAAATTGCCAAGGGGGGTGAATACTTTCGCAAGACACTGTATACATTTTTTGGGGGGATAACATATTGAATTTGGCCTTTACTACTATAGCCCTTAGAAATGCATTGAAGAACACATTCATAAATGGCAAAACAGACAAATTAATCATAAGCAATAAGGTTTTGAAATGTCTGTCCTATACCTAGGAGATATAAGAAAGGTCAGGAACTATTTGTGTTTTTTGGACACATATTTAAACCCTTTTTTTTGTTGCCACAAAACTACCTCCATACTTCCATTCATTTTTTTAACCGGTAGCGGGTTACCGTCAGATGAGTCCAGTGACACTTGTGTGGGTCGTAGAGCAAAACGGAGAACACGATCGTTCGTTTTCGTGAGAATTTCATCTTTTAATAGAGGAAAGATGAGACGCTACAGATGTTTTTGTGAAAAGACCGATTTTCGGGATGTCTCATGGTCTGAAACACTGCTGTAGCTCGGCCACCTTCCACCGCAGAAGGCCGACATAGGCGGATGCCGTGCATATATCTATACGTTAATAAACTGATGGATTTTGATGGGGATTTTTTGAATTTTGTTACTTACTATGCACGGGTGTGTCAATAGACTCTTAGCGATTAAAATCAACTGTGCAATTGCTTGGTAAATCTGGACCGTGGCAACGAGTAAAATAATGTCAAAATAAATATTGACAGTTTGAGTATGTCATCTGTGAAGGAAAAGGTCAACATTAGGGGCTACAATACAATCACACGTCTGTCTATGTTAAACCTTGGCAAGTGAGTGTGTTGTGCACTACCTTTGACCTGGGCCCCTAGGGCTCTGGTCAAAAGTAGTGCACTATATAGGGGATAGGGTGCCATTCTAGGATGTAACCTAGAATATTTCTAAAGCCCCAGGTCCAGCAGACCCCTACAGAGAGAGAGGGTACTCACACAGGAAAGAGCTGCTGTTGAAGAACAGATCACAGAAAGAGAGAGGAGGAAGAACAGATCACAGAAAGAAAGAACAGGAGGAGAAAAAGGACAACAACAGACAAATGGTAGCAATGTCAAAACATTTCCCCATGAGAGAAACAAAACAATCTCCCCATAAAGAACCACAACATTTCCCCGAAACCAAACCAAACCCACACACAGTTCACTGTGTTTACCCCAGCTCCTGAAGAGCTACAGAGAGAACCCAGCTGCAAAGCTATCCTAAACAGGCTTCTGTCTGACACATGGTGGATGGCCCTGGGGAGAGAGAAGTCAGGGGTCAGGGGTTAAAGGTGACTGACCTTCTGTCAGGTCGGAGATTGCTACATCTCGGGTTAACAGGGGACGTGAAAGCTGGGCCTTGGGGGAGGAGTAGGAGTAAGAGCGCAGACGATGTTGTGGGTCTGACTGATCCTGAGGGAAACACACCAGAACCATGGTTAAGAACTTTTGTGAAAGAGCACAGTTTGAAAGATATGGCATACAGAAGCAAACCGGATGGACATCATGAAAATGATTTGAGGGTAAAGGAAGTTCAGGAGTAAAAACAAACAAAATAGAACTATTGTAAAATTGTCCAAAAAATGTATATATTACGTATAAGCTGGAAGTAGAGGCCTAAGCATTGTTGTTCACTAGTTTACTCCAATTAGGGGAGGGGTGGTGGGGTTGGAAAGTAATAAAGGAAAATATATATTTTTAAAGGATATGTATATATACAGTACCAGTCAAAAGTTTGGACACACCTACTCATTGCAGGGTTTTTCTTTATTTTTTAAAACTATTTTCTACATTGTAGAATGATAGTGAAGTCATCAAAACTGTGAAATAACACATATGGAATCATGTAGTAACCAAAAAAGTGTTAAACAAATCAAAATATATTTGAGATTTGGGATTCTTCAAATAGCCACCCTTTGCCTTGATGACAGCTTTGCACACTCTTGGCATTCTCTCAACCAGCTTCATGAGGTAGTCACCTGGAATGCATTTCAATTAACAGGTGTGCCTTTTTAAAAGTTAATTTGTGGAATTTCTTTCCTTCTTAATGCATTTGAGCCAATCAGTTGTGTTGTGACAAGGTAGGGGGGTATACAGAAGATAGCCCTATTTGGTAAAAGACCAAGTCCATATTGTGGCAAGAACAGCTCAAATAAGCAAAGAGAAACAACAGTCCATCATTACCTTAAGACATGAAGGTCAGTCAATACGGAACATTTCAAGAACTTTGAAAGTTTCTTCAAGTGCAGTCGCAAAAACCATCAAGCGCTATGATGAAACTGGCTCTCAAGAGGACCACCACAGGAATGGAAGACCCAGAGTTAACTCTGCTGCAGAGGATAAGTTCATTAGAGTTACCAGCCTCAGAAATTGCCGCCCAAATAAATGCTTCATAGAGTTCAAGTAACAGACACATCTCAACATCCACTGCTCAGAGGGGACTGTGTGAATCATGGTCGAATTGCTGCAAAGAAACCACTACTACCGGACACCAATAATAAGAAGAGACCTGCTTGGGCCAAGAAACACGAGCAATGGACATTAGACCGGTGGAAATGTATCCTTTGGTCTGGTGTCCAAATTGGAGATTTTTGGTTCCAACCGCTGTGTCTTTGTGAGACGTGGTGTGGGTGAACGGATGATCTCTGCATCTGTATTTCCCACCGTAAAGCATGGATGAGGAGGTGTTATGGTGTGGGGGTGCTTTGCTGGTGACACTGTCTGTGATTTATTTAGAATTCAAGGCACACTTAACCAGCATGGCTACCATAGCATTCTGCAGTGAAACGCCATCCCATCTGGTTTGGGCTTAGTGGGACTATCATTTGTTTTTCAACAGGACAATGACCCAACACACCTCCAGGCTATTTGACCAAGAAGGAAAGTGATGGAGTGCTGCGTCAGATGACCTGGCCTCCACAATCCCCCAACCTCAACCAAATTGAGATGGTTTGGGATGAGTCGGGCCGCAGAGTGAAGGAAAAGCAGCCAACAAGTGCTCAGCATATGTGGGAACTCCTTCAGGACTGTTGGAAAATCATTCCAGGTGAAGCTTGTTGAGAGAATGCCAAGAGTGTGCAAAGCTGTCATCAAGGCAAAGGGTGGCTATTTGAAGATTCTCAAATATAAAATATACTTTGATTTGTTTAACACTTTTTTGTTTACTACATGATTCCATATGTGTTATTTCATAGTTTTGGTGTCTTCACTATTATTCTACAATGTAAAAAATTGTAAAAATAAAGAAAAACCCTTGAATGAGTAGGTGTGTCCAAACATGTATATGTATTTATATGTATGTATGTATGTATGTATGTATGTATGTATGTATGTATGTATGTATGTATGTATGTATGTATGTATGTATGTGTGTATATGTATGTATTTATATGTCTATGTATTGTGACGTCACGAGAGGCTACACAGCTTTCAGCGGGATTGCTCAAGTAGTGCAAGGAGACAAGGTTCAAACAAAACAAGGATTTTATTATAGGTCTTGGGAAATTAACGAAAATATAACAAAATTCTGTTCTCTTGTGGCTCTTTAAGGGTTAACAGTTCAGGGATGTCTCTTCCACATCCAAAATCATAATTCTCACTCGCTCAGATAACTTTTCCCCAGCCTTACTGTAGTCCACGTTGCAGCTAGTGGCCAACCCAGCAAAAAGTCCTTCCAAATGTCTCTCACGTATTTCCACAGGTGCATATATCCAAAGGTGAGTATTTCCCAAAGGTAAGTATCTCCAAATCCTTATATTCCTCATGGAAGTGGACGTGCAGCACTCTTGTCCTCCAGAGAGCCCAGGTTGGAGACTGTGTCTCTTCACCCCCCCACACTCCCCTCAGTGTGTCTCTTCCCTTCCCAAACCTTCAGCTCATCAGCTCCTCATTTGTTTCAGCTGCGTGGGAAGATTGGCCATAGAGGGGTGGAGTTCCCGACCATACCAGCAGATGGAGCCATAGCTGTCTGGGTTTGCAGCCACCTCAGGGGGATGTAACGTCCCTCCAGGACACAGCCTCTCGTGACATCACACATCCCCCTCCTCGGGACCGACGTCCTCGTCGGGGTAAAGGCAGCGAAGAAGGCATCACGCCGGGAGAGGGCGTCCGCATTGCCGTGGTGCTTGCCAGCCTGCTCTCTCTTCAACTCCTCCACCTCTAGGACCAGGGACTCAGCCTCCTGTTGTCTCTCCTTGAGTTTCTTACTGAACGCATCAGCCTTGGTTTTAGCAGAGTTTAGCTTCTGTTGAGCAGCTTTCAGTTCCTTCTCTCTCTCTGCCTCCGCATTCTTCATCTTGTTCTCCAACACCTTGTACTTCTCCTCTGCCTTCTTCTGGACCTCCTTACTACTGCGCAGGGTCTCCTCACACTCCTCGATGGTCCTGCGCAGCCTCTCCAGCTCCTCCTGTTGCTTATGGAAGGAGCTCTGTTGGAGTTTAGCCTGGAGGATATCTAACTCTTCTGTCTTCATGTCTAACTGTTGCTTTAACAAACGATACCTCTCAGCGGTCCCCTTCAGACCAGACAGTTCTTTGTCCAGATTCTGTAGCTCCGTCTCTGTGTCGGTCTGGGCACCTGCCATCCCTATCAGAGCCCGGGCGGGAGTGAGTAATTCGGAGGATTGCACCGGAGCCTTCCCAGGATGAGTCTTGCCTCTCCGTTTCCGAGGTACTCGGGTTATCCTCTCCTGAGACTCTCTCCAGAGTGGGTAAAAGGCTGGGCAGTCTCGGTCCAATTAGGACAGGGACGGGGAGGGAATCAACCACCCCCGCCGTCGTGTGTATGGTTCCCCGTGTGCTGGTCATTGTAAGTTCAGTAATGGGGTATTCTCTGGTGTCCCCATGGACACAGGAAACTGGGAGGACTTTCCCCGGGGTCAGACACGTTGGGCCCACCAAATCCTTACGCACCAGGGTGGCCCGGCTACCAGAATCCAGTAAGGCCTCCACATCATGGTGATTCACAGTTACCGGGCAGGTGGGGGGTCGATCTGGGCCGCCATCTACGACTCCCAAGAGCGAGGCAAAATGGTGTGTGGGTGCTGAGCTGGAGGACTCCGCAGTGGGCATAGGTTCATCGGCTGGTTTCCCACACTGCCAGGAGATATGTCCCATCTCCCCACACCGGTAACACTGTCGAGTTTCCCCCTCCTGGTGTACTCTTCTTGGACCCGCCTGGTTTCTGGCTCCCCCTGGAGCCGGGATAAGTCCTGACGTGGCTGGGTTCGAGACCTTGGGGTCCTTTGGACGGGTTCTTCCCATTTGTGGTGGGGCCGCACTCCTGGGGTCTTTTCGGGAAGCATTCAGCATCTCCGCTGTGGCCTGGTACTTTTCCACAGCTTCCACGGTCAGATCAGCCGTGGTCAAGGCCTGTTGACTGATGAACCGTTTTGCCTCATAAGGCAGGGCGCGTAGGTAACGATCCACCACAACGGCCTCCACCACCGCCGCTGCTGTATTCCTCTGCGGATCCAGCCATTTCCTTGCGATTCGGACAAGTTCATGCATCTGCGCCCGAGGAGGTTGGTCTGGTTGGAAGGTCCAACTGTGAAAGCGCTGGGCCATACCAAACTTTGTGAGTCCATATCTGCTGAGGATCTCAGACTTCAGGGCATCATAGTCAGTAACCTGGTCAGGGCCCAGGTCCCGGACAGCATTCAGCGATTCCCCGGTTAGAAAGGGGGGCTAACAGACCAACCCACTGTTGCTTGGGCCAGGCTTCCCTAGTGGCCGTGGCCTCAAATGCATGCAGGTATGCCTCAATGTCATCGGTAGCTCCCATCTTAGATATGAAGTCACTTGCCTTTATTGGGCGGGTATTTTGGACCACCCTCTGTCTCTGCAACTGCAATTCCTCTGCCTTCAGAAGGTTGGCTTTCTTTTGCTCCTCCAAGAGAGCCACGTTTGCTTGCATCTGGGCTTGCTGGCCAGCAACAAGGGCTTTCAATATGTCCTCCATTTCAGTCGGGCGGGGAGCCTACGGCCAACTTGGAAAACTGGGTGATCAAACCTTCGATATCCTCCTCTGACATGCACTATTAACGCTGAGCGTGCCCGTATTCTCCACCATCTGTGACGTCACGAGAGGCTACACAGCTTTCAGCGGGATTGCTCAAGTAGTGCAAGGAGACAAGGTTCAAACAAAACAAGGATTTTATTATAGGTCTTGGGAAATTAACGAAAATATAACAAAATTCTGTTCTCTTGTGGCTCTTTAAGGGTTAACAGTTCAGGGATGTCTCTTCCACATCCAAAATCATAATTCTCACTCGCTCAGATAACTTTTCCCCAGCCTTACTGTAGTCCACGTTGCAGCTAGTGGCCAACCCAGCAAAAAGTCCTTCCAAATGTCTCTCACGTATTTCCACAGGTGCATATATCCAAAGGTGAGTATTTCCCAAAGGTAAGTATCTCCAAATCCTTATATTCCTCATGGAAGTGGACGTGCAGCACTCTTGTCCTCCAGAGAGCCCAGGTTGGAGACTGTGTCTCTTCACCCCCCACACACTCCCTCAGTGTGTCTCTTCCCTTCCCAAACCTTCAGCTCATCAGCTCCTCATTTGTTTCAGCTGCGTGGGAAGATTGGCCATAGAGGGGTGGAGTTCCCGACCATACCAGCAGATGGAGCCATAGCTGTCTGGGTTTGCAGCCACCTCAGGGGGATGTAACGTCCCTCCAGGACACAGCCTCTCGTGACATCACAGTATGTATGTATGTATGTATGTACTGTATGTGTATGTGTATGTATATATACAGTGAGGGAAAAAAGTATTTGATCCCCTGCTGATTTTGTACGTTTGCCCACTGACAAAGAAATGATCAGTCTATAATTTTAATGGTAGGTTTATTTGAACAGTCAGAGACAGAATAACAACAAAAAAATCCAGAAAAACGCATGGCAAAAATGTTATAAATTGATTTGCATTTTAATGAGGGAAATAAGTATTTGACCCCCTATCAATCAGAAAGATTTATGGCTCCCAGGTGTCTTTTATACAGGTAACGAGCTGAGATTAGGAGTACACTCTTAAAGGGAGTGCTCCTAATCTCAGCTTGTTACCTGTATAAAAGACACCTCAATCAATCAGATTCCAAACTCTCCACCATGGCCAAGACCAAAGAGCTCTCCAAGGATGTCAGGGACACTATTGTAGACCTACACAAGGCTGGAATGGGCTACAAGACCATCGCCAAGCAGCTTGGTGAGAAGGTGACAACAGTTGGTGCGATTATTCGCAAATGGAAGAAACACAAAATAACTGTCAATCTCCCTCGGCCTGGGGCTCCATGCAAGAGGAGTCTGGGGCTCTCACCTCGTGGAATTGCAATGATCATGAGAACGGTGAGGAATCAGCCCAGAACTACACGGGAAGGATCTTGTCAATGATCTCAAGGCAGCTGGGACCATAGTCACCAATAAAACAATTGGTAACACACTACACCGTGAAGGACTGAAATCCTGCAGCGCCCGCAAGGTCCCCCTGCTCAAGAAAGCACATAAACAGGCCCGTCTGAAGTTTGCCAATGAACATCTGAATGATTCAGAGGAGAACTGGGTGAAAGTGTTTTGGTCAGATGAGACCAAAATCGAGCTCTTTGGCATTAACTCAACTCGCCGTGTTTGGAGGAGGAGGAATGCTGCCTATGACCCCAAGAACACCATCCCCACCGTCAAACATGGAGGTGGAAACATTATGCTTTGGGGGTGTTTTTCTGCTAAGGGGACAGGACAACTTCACCGCATCAAAGGGACGATGGACGGGGCCATGTACCGTCAAATCTTGGGTGGGAACCTCCTTCCCTCAGCCAGGGCATTGAAAATGGGTTGTGGATGGGTATTCCAGCATGACAATGACCAAAAACACACGGCCAAGGCAACAAAGGAGTGGCTCAAGAAGAAGCTAATTAAGGTCCCGGAGTGGCCTAGCCAGTCTCCAGACCTTAATCCCATAGAAAATCTGTGGAGGGAGCTGAAGGTTCGAGTTGCCAAACGTCAGCCTCGAAACCATAATGACTTGGAGAAGATCTGCAAAGAGGAGTAGAACAAAATCCCTCCTGAGATGTGTGCAAACCTGGTGGCCAACTACAAGAAACGTCTGACATCTGTGATAGCCAACAAGGGTTTTGCCACCAAGTACTAAGTCATGTTTGGCAGAGGGGTCAAATACTTATTTCCCTCATTAAAATGCAAATCAATTTATAACATTTTTTGACATGTGTCTTTTTTGATTTTTTTGTTGTTATTCTGTCTATCACTGTTCAAATAAACCTACCATTAAAATTATAGACTGATCATGTCTTTGTCAGTGGGCAAACGTACAAAATCAGCAGGGGATCAAATACTTTTTTCCCTCACTGTATGTATATATATTTTTGCGGGAAAAAATATATGGGGGATTGGAAGTGAAGCAGACAATTACATTGATGGAAGTTACAATCTATCTGCAATATTAAAGCTGATCTACCCCCTAAAAAAAAGAAACATGGATTAGTAGGGAAGGGAGAATCATTAAAATGAGAGATAGTAAGTGATGCTTTCAGCCACATTTAGCTAGTAACCAAATGTGGGCCTAACTATAACAGCACAATACAATCACACATCTGTCTATGTAGAACCTTGGCAGGTAAGTGTGTGCAGTCTGAATGTATGTGTGTGAAGTACCTTGGAAGGTGTGTGTGAATTGTCAGAGTGTGTACGGTTGAAGTCCGGTGAGGTGTCAAAGGAGTCCCTCTCGTACCCAGAGCTGGTATGCAGGGTGGGGCGTTGCCATGGAGAAGAGGAGATGGGGAGGGAGGGGGGAGACTGGCACAGGGTGTCCTCCTCCCCACTGTCACACTCTACTGGGTCCAGACTGGAACTGAGAGAGAGAGAGAGAGAGAGAGAGAGAGAGAGAGAGAGAGAGAGCACATACAGTGAGGGAAAAAGGTATTTGATCCCCTGCTGATTTTGTACGTTTGCCGACTGACCAAAAAATGATGAGTCTATCATTTTAATGGTAGGTTTATTGAACAGTGAGAGACAGAATAACAACAAAAAAATCCAGAAAAACGCATGTCAAAAATGTTACAAATAAGTATTTGACCCCTCTCAATCAGAAAGATTTCTGGCTCCCAGGTGTCTTTTATACAGGTAACGAGCTGAGATTAGGAGCACACTCTTAAAGGGAGCAGCTTGGTGAGAAGGTGACAACAGTTGGTGCGATTATTTGCAAATGGAAGAAACACAAAAGAACTGTCAATCTCCCATAATGACTTGGAGAAGATCTGCAAAGAGGAGTAGAACAAAATCCCTCCTGAGATGTGTGCAAACCTGGTGGCCAACTACAAGAAATGTCTGACCTCCGTGATTGCCATCAAGGGTTTTGCCACCAAGTACTAAGTCATGTTTTGCAGAGGGGTCAAATACTTATTTCCCTGATTAAAATGCAAATCAATTTATAACATTTTTGACATGCGTTTTTCTGGATTTTTTTGTTGTTATTCTGTCTCACACTGTTCAAATAAACCTACCAATAAAATTATAGACTGATCATGTCTTTGTCAGTGGGCAAACGTAGAAAATCAGCAGGGGTGTCACGCTTCAGACAGACGACAAGAGGACCACAATTGCGTCACACCAGAAAGTTTATTTAAACTTAAGGGGAAAGGGATGTAGGGAGTGAGTGAAGGCTCCAGGGGTTATCCCGTCCGATGTGCTGGGTCTGTGCCTCCCCCCAGTGGCAGCGATGCGTCCGATGACGCCGGTGGTTGGTGGTCCAGAAGTCCTGGGGGGAGGAAACACAGACACAACGGGGCGAAATGAAACCAGGCAGCAGTACAGTTCAAGGGAAATCCAAAATACGTAGTAGCAAGGCAGAAGGCTGGTCAGAGTTACCGGGATTGAAGAGTAGTCAGGAGTCGTAATGGCAGAGCAGGTCTGGATCTCCCTGAGGCAGAAGAGTATCCAAAAACCAGGCAGGTCCGGGGTCACAAAACCAGGGTGAGCCAGAAGCGCGAGCAAACAGGTTCCGGGTGTGAGCTTTGCAGACGATCTGACACAGGAGAGCTGAAAGACAGGGCTATAAATACTGGGAGAGGTTAGTGGGTAATGCAGCGCAGCTGGCAGAGTAATTAGAGCCGAGCAGAGCAGGGACAGGTGGAGCTAGTTAGGCTGAGTAGAGAGAGAGTGGTGAGCAGAGTGGAAACAACTTAAGGTGGTAACCCAGTGGAGTGAGAGGGCTCATGACAGAACCCCCCCAAGGGACGGCCCCAGAAGTCCCAAGAGCAACACCACGCCGGGCGGGAGGAGGGGAGCCGGAGGAGGGCTAGGAACTCCTCCGAACGGTCCGAGCGAACGTCCTCATCCTCGGAGGAAGCCGGAGGGCCGTGGTCGGGAGATGGGACAGGTCCCGAGACAGGATCAGGCACAGGACAGGAAGCCGAGCGGGCAGGACGGTTAGAGACCCTCTGGGGCGGCCCCTACGGATTGCAGGTTGATCAGGATGCCGTTGGTGGAAAGCGGTGATGAGAGTCCTATCCACAATCCGACTAGCTGGCACCCAGGTCCTTTCCTCAGGTCCATAGCCCTCCCAGTCAATGAGGTACTGGAGACCCCTACCCCTCCGTCTGGACCGAAGCAGGCGGCGGACGGTGTAAACCAGACCACCATCGACGAGCCGTGGAGGAGGAGGACAAGGCGCAGCAGGGACCAGCGGACTCCTGGGCACAGGCAGGGGCTGCAGCAATCCGGCTGGGGGCTGGCAGGACGACTTGTGTTGGTTGCAGATGGGGCAGGCTCGGACGAATTCCCGTACATCCTTCCTCAGAGAGGGCCACCAGAACCTCTGGGCGAGCAGGTTGTAAGTGCGGGTGGAGCCAGGGTGACAAGCTAGGCGGGAGTCATGTCCCCACTGAACGACCTGGGACCTCAGGTCTTCGGGGACAAAAAGGCGGTCAGCTGGGCAAGTGCTGGGACCTGGCTGGTTACGGAGAGCCTCCAGCACCTGTTCCTCAACAGCCCAGGTCAGAGCTGCAACGATGCAGGGACTTGGCAGAATCGACACAGGGTCCTTGGAGGGGTCAGGAGCGGAGTTAGTAGGTACTGGCCGAGGGGGTAGTGCGGCGGCAAGCAGGCAGGTACGGTGGCAGTCCTCTCCCCACTCCCTGATCACCCCGGTCACCCAGTCGAGCTGAGGGTTGTGCCGGGCGGAGCCATGGGTAACCCAGGATGAGGGGTTGGCCTGGAGAGGGGAGCAGGTGAAACTGGATAGTTTCTTGATGGTTTCCGGACAGACCCATCGAGACCGGGGCCGTGACATGAGTGACCGATCCGAGTAAGTGTCCGTCCAGTGCCCGGGCAGGAATAGGAGGTGTCAAACGGAGGTTCTCCAGTCCCAGTTGGCGTGCCAGCTTGATGTCCATTATGTTGGCTTCGGCGCCAGAATCCACCAGAGCAGCCAGGGTGTGAGTTGAGTCAGGGAGGCGGAGGTGAACTTGCAGCAGGGGTTTGCGGTCGGAGGACTGGATGGTCATTGAACTCAACCGGACTCCCCCTATGCCCGGTGAGCTTCGGCCCTTTAAAGGGCAGGTTACCACACGATGTCCATCACCTCCACAATAGAGGCAGAGGTTTGAGGTGAAGCGTCGCTGGCGCTCTGCAGGAGTGAGAGAGGCTCGCCCAATCTCCATAGGCTCAGACTGATCAAGCTGAACTGGGTGAGTGGCAGTAGATGACAGGAGCCCAGTCGGATCTCTCCGAATGCCGGTAGTAGGTGGACCTTGGCGCCCCCTCTCACGACGACGGGTCTGTATCCCTCTGTCGATCCTGACAGTCAGTGCGATGGCTTCATCAAGAGTGGAAGGCAGTTCATGGGAGACCAACTCGTCCTTGATATAGTCAGCCAAACTATGGAAGAACGCGTCCCACCAACGATGGTGTGTTCCAAGAACTTCGTCTAGCCAGGGTTCGGAAGTCGATGGAATGGTCTGCGACTGTACGTCTGCCTTGTCGAATACTGAACAGTTCACGAGACGCCTCTGCGGTTGGTGAATCCAGGTCAAACACCTTCAGCATCTCCTCGGCAAACCGGTCGAAGGTTGCACATGCGGGGGTTTGACGTTCGAACTCTGCTGTTCCCCAGAGTCGAGCTCGGCCCGTCAGGTGAGTGATGGCATACCCAACCTTAGCCCCTCCGTGGCGAAGGTCCTTGGCTGCAAGGAGAACTGAAGTCGGCAGCTAGTCAGGAATGGCCGGACCTGGGTAGAATCGCCGTTGAACCGCTCGGGGTTTCCAATCTTGGGTTCCGGAGCAGCGGCTGCAATGACCGGGGCAGGTAACTCGGGGGCAGGGCTGGTGGGCAGACTGGCTGGGGTCAGGTTGGTGAGGAGTTGAATGATCATGGCGAGTTGTTGTTGCTGCTGCTGGGACTGCTGCTGGTGCTGCTGGAACTGCTGATGCTGTTGGTAGCCGGCCTGAAGCAGAGAGGTGATGTCGCCGCTCATGCGGCCTAGCTCTCTCTCAGTGTGTTCCAGGCGTAGCATGGCGGTGGGTTGCTCAGGTTCTTCGGTTTCCATGTCGGGGGAAGTGTGCGCTGAGTCCATAATGGTCAGATCGTACTGTCACGCTTCAGACAGACGACAAGAGGACCACAATTGCGTCACACCAGAAAGTTTATTTAAACTTAAGGGGAAAGGGATGTAGGGAGTGAGTGAAGGCTCCAGGGGTTATCCCGTCCGATGTGCTGGGTCTGTGCCTCCCCCAGTGGCAGCGATGCGTCCGATGACGCCGGTGGTTGGTGGTCCAGAAGTCCTGGGGGGAGGAAACACAGACACAACGGGGCGAAATGAAACCAGGCAGCAGTACAGTTCAAGGGAAATCCAAAATACGTAGTAGCAAGGCAGAAGGCTGGTCAGAGTTACCGGGATTGAAGAGTAGTCAGGAGTCGTAATGGCAGAGCAGGTCTGGATCTCCTGAGGCAGAAGAGTATCCAAAAACCAGGCAGGTCCGGGGTCACAAAACCAGGGTGAGCCAGAAGCGCGAGCAAACAGGTTCCGGGTGTGAGCTTTGCAGACGATCTGACACAGGAGAGCTGAAAGACAGGGCTATAAATACTGGGAGAGGTTAGTGGGTAATGCAGCGCAGCTGGCAGAGTAATTAGAGCCGAGCAGAGCAGGGACAGGTGGAGCTAGTTAGGCTGAGTAGAGAGAGAGTGGTGAGCAGAGTGGAAACAACTTAAGGTGGTAACCCAGTGGAGTGAGAGGGCTCATGACAAGGGGATCAACAACTTTTTTCCCTCACTGTACCAATGACCATTTTAGTACATTTAGTTTCTACTAAACTTTGATAAATATTCATAATTTTGTATTTCGTAAAAGAAGCTGAAACCATAAGTCCATGGGTACAGAATGATCGCACTGTTCAGTATCTGTTCACTCCGGCGTCTTGACCAAAGAGAACGGTTCATTGTGACTTCCTGTAACTTTAACCCCTACTGCTCTGACTCACGTGGTACTGAGTACAGCTACTGTACTGGATACAGTAGTGGACCAAAAAGCTTATTTTACGTTTAAGTTAGTTTAGGTTTTTGTTTTTGTTTGACACCTTTAGAGGAATTGCATTGTAAAATACATTAACATGGAGATCTTTGAGACCCCAGTAAGTATGCAACAATAACATATTATGAAACCCCCGGAAATATTTTTGGTCAGCTTTTGACCTTACTTAACTATAACTAACCAAGCATGGTAGAGCAGAGTGCGGGTGTTTGGGTGTGGAACTTACCTCAGTACACAGGTCTCCTCAGGCCGACTGGTTCCTCTTTGACTGAGCCCAGAGGAGAGGGAGACGGACGGCTGGATGCTCCCCCTCTGACTACTACCAGAGAAAGGAAAGGGGTAGGCCGAGGGAGAGGAAGGAAGGGGGAAGGCCTGGAACCTATGAGGAGCTGTGGAGCCAGGGAGACTACCAAAGAAGGAGTCCCAGGCAGGGCTGTTCAACTGTGGCACAGAGCTCACCTCCTCTTCCCTTGGAGAACAGTACTTTATATCCTGGTCATCCACCTGAGCAGGGGCAAAGGTGAGAGATCAGTGTCTGGGACAAAATCAGTCCAATCCCTGGTTATGGCTGGTTATAACCTGGTTATGACAGCTCGCCTGGTCCACCAGCATCTACCTGGTTATAACCTCATTACGGCAGATCACCTGGTCCACCAGATCTGCCTGGTTATAACCTGGTTATGACGGATCACCTGGTACACCAGAATCTACCTGGTTATAACCTGGTTATGACAACTCACCTGGTCCACCAGCATGGCATTGGCGTACACCTGGTCCTTCCCTGGTCGGTGGATCATGGCTGAGAGTCTGGAGGCAGCAGCCAGAGTAGAGGACAGAGCCTGGGCCCCCCTCATTGACTGGCTCTTCTCTACACACCGAGAGAGAGGGAACATTTTATATTACGTTATTAGTTAGCTTTCCTACTAGTGCAATACAATACACATTTATTAATTCCAAGGGGCAATTCCAGGCTGACAGGGTGCTTCAAATAGTACAAACACACATTGCAATTAAAACAACTAATATAAACACTTATTAAGGCATCAGTTAAGGTCAGTTTAGTACATTAGTACAGTATGTAACTACAGTATGTTTGGCTCACTATGTGGTTTCCACATAAATGCCTGGTCATGTCTCACAAACACAGGATGTGACATCATACATCCTGTTCGGTAGCTTGTCTTTGTTTGGGACCAGGAGGCTGACACCCAGGAGACCCCAACACAGACTAGGGCTGTATCTCAACAATGTAGGTGGCCTCCTCACTCCCCCTTTCCTCTCATCTATGGCCTCCAACATTATATTGACCTTAAGGGCTCAGGAGGTTGTGCACCACAGGGTCACTGGTTCAAGACTGTTCCCTCTCAATTCACAACTTTTTTAGTCCTCTGTCTTTTTTTTGTATTATTTTGGTGCGGTCCGGACCTGCCTTGGTTTCAACGTCCACTGACATAGATTTTTGGTCCGGAACGGCCTTGATTTAGCCCAAACATACAGTAGATGTCTATGATTGGTTCAGATTTGGTCCAGTTTCACAAGTTTGGACAGCACAGTACAGCAAAAAATGCCCCAGAATATGCATTTTCAATGTCTGTAAATGACATATATGTCCTGAAAATATGTATTTTTACCTTTCATTCAGCACCTAAAACGCACCTGATTTCAATGTCCAGAAAATACATAATTAAGACTTCCATATAAGAAGTATTTTCAACATCCTTATGAGACACATTTTTGACATCTGGAAAATACATCTTCTAACCTTTCATTCAGCACCTGAAATGCACGTGATTTTGCTTACTGGGATGGCTTTCCATATTCTGTGGGAATATTATCCCCTGTGTTTTTGAGAACAATTTGTGAAAGTATGTTTGTGAGGGTGTGTTTCTGTCACATACAAAGATGGTTTAAAGATGTTGTATAGTTACGCTTGTATTACAGTTACATTTTAGTCATTTAGCAGACGCTCTTATCCAGAGCGACTTACAGTTAGTGAATACATTTTTTTTTTTTATACTGGCCCCCCGTGGGAATCAAACCCACAACCCTGGCGTTGCAAACGCCATGCTCTATCAACTGAGCTACATCCCTGCCGGCCATTCCCTCCCCTACCCTGGACGACGCTGGGCCAATTGTGCGCCGCCCATGAGTCTCCCGGTCAGAGCCTGGATTCGAACCAGGATCTCTAGTGGCACAGCTAGCACTGCGATGCAGTGCCTTAGACCACTGCGCCACTCAGGAGACGTTTGTATGTTGTGTAACCTTGTCTTAACCTAGATTTAAATCTACCAGATGTGGGAAAGACCTCAGTTTTCACCCAAATGGCCAACATGCAATTTATAGCCTACTGGTGAAATTTAATGGTAATCCGTGGCGCACGCAAACGTAAAGTAAAAACGTTCACCACAGAGAGCAGTTTTATGATTTCAATTAAGTGCTGCTTCTAACAGCAACCTAACTGTACAGTGGCTAGCCAAAACACATCATTGACAGTATTACGCACAGTTCAGATGCTGAACTAATGGCGAATCGAACTAAATATACATTGAACAAAAATATACACAACGTGCAACAATTTTACCTGGTTCATATAAGGAAATCAGTCAATTGAAATTAATTCATTAGTCCCTAATCTATGGATTTCACATGACTGGGAATATAGATATGCATCTGTTGGTCACAGATACCAAAGATGGGCGTGGATCAGAAAACCAGTCAGTATCTGGTGTGACCACCATTTGCCTCATGCAGTGCGACACATCTCCTTCGCATAGAGTTGATCAGGCTGTTGATTGTGGCCTGTGGAATGTTGTCCCACTCCTCTTCAATGGCTGTGTGAAGTTGCTGGAAATTGGCGGGAACTGAAACATGCTGTCGTACACGTCGATCCAGAGCATCCCAAACATGCTCAATGGGTGACATGTCTGGTGAGTATGCAGGCCACGGAAGAACTGGCACATTTTCAACTTCCAGGAATTGTGTACAGATCTTTGCGACATGGGGCTGTGCATTATCATGCTAAAACATGAGGTGATGGCGGCGGATGAATGGCATTACAATTTGCTTCAGGATATCGTCACGGTATCTCTGTGCATTCAAATTGCCATCAATAAAATGCAATTGTGTTCATTGTCTGTAGCTTATGCCTGCCCATAGCATAACCCCACAGCCAGCACGGGGCACTCTGTTCACAATGTTGACATCAGCAAACCGCTCACCCACACAACGCCATACACTTGAAACCGGGATTCAACCGTGAAGAGCACGCTTCTCCAGTGTGCCAGTGGCCATCGAAGGTGAGCATTTGCCCACTGATGTCAGTTACGACGCCAAACTGCTGTCAAGTCAAGACCCTGGTGAGGACGACGAGCACCCAGATGCGCTTCCCTGAGACGGTTTCTGACAGTTTGTGCAGAAATTATTTTGTTCTGCAAACCCACAGTTTCATCAGCTGTCCAGGAGGCTGGTCTCAGATGATCCCGCAGGTGAAGAAGCCGGATGTGGAGGTCCTGGGCTGATGTGGTTACATGTTGTCTGCGGTTGTGAGGCCGGTTGGACACACTGACAAAATCTCTAAAACAAAGAAGGAGGATGCTTATGGTAGAGAAATTAACATTCAATTCTCTGGCAACAGCTCTGGTGGACATTCCTGCAGTCAGCATGCCAAGTGCACGCTCCCTCAAAACTTGAGACATCTGTGGCATTGTGTTGTCTGACAAAACTGCACATGGTCTTTTTTTGTCCCCAGCACAAGGTGCACATGTGTAAAGATCATGCTGTTTAATCAGCTTCTTGATATGCCACACCTGTCAGGTGGATGGTTTATCTTGGCAAAGGTGAAATGCCCACTAACAGGGATGTAAAACAAATTTGCGCACAACATTTGAGAAAAATAAGCTTTTTGTGCTTATGGAACATTTCTGGGATCTTTAACTTCAGCTCATGAAAAACGGGACCAACACTTTACATATTGCGTTTATATTTTTGATCAGTGTCAATTAAGAGCGGGCTGGCATGCTTAAGAGCTTTGCTTGACATACGGACACTGCGGCAGACTTCCTCGTTGTTTTCGGGTCAAATTCAAGCGGAAGAGGCGAAGCGAAAGGATTTATGCAGCCCAAAGTCTGTCCACGAAAGTAAGCCCACGAAGTGAGGAATTTTTGTATGGAGGTCATTGAGTGTAGAATTCAGTCAACAAAAATGTAATTGCTAATTTGCTACATGAGGCTTATTTGATCTAATATAAGTTTCGTAATGGTTAGGTTCTTACGACTGCACTGATTAAAGTGAATTCACGTGGCATTTCGGCAACATTGAAAAAAAAAATACTTTATATCGGAGTTGTGCCTGTTGTCATTAAGATAGATAGAGGACTCATCATGTATATAACCCGTTGTAGCATGGACATTGTCATTTTAGTGCAGTCAACTGGGTGGGGATTCCTATGAGTTGGGAGCAATAAGCCAATGAAGAAGAAGAAAATTGACTACTTTAACACGGAGATAGCCTCAAGAGCGTCTGCTGAATGACCCAAATGTAAATGTAAAAACAAACAAAGCAAATCATGCTGGGAATTATTCTAAGGAGCTCAGCCCCCAAACAAGTACACATTTGGTCGGTAAGGACCAGATCCAAATCTGAATTAATCATAGGCTATGTTTAACAAGTTTGAACATCACATTACAGTACGACACTGTTAAGTACATTAGAGCACAGTAGAGGACAGTACGGTACAGTACAGGACAGTCGAGTTTCGTTCAGTAGAGTACAGTAGAATACAGTACAGTACGGTATCCAGCACAGTACAGTAGAGTACAGTACATTTTATTTCAGTAGAGTACAGTAAAGTACAGTACAGTTTAGTTCATAGAGTAGAGTCAATTAGAGTAAAGAAGGGTCCAATACAGTAAACTATACTTGACCTTTCTTTACTTTACTGTAATCTACTGTGCTCTACTGTATTGTGCTGTACTGTACTATATTATACTTTTCTTTACTGTACTGTGTATTGAATGGTAATGTACTGTACTATGCTGTGCTCTACTCTACTGTACTGTACTGTGCTTTTCAAACTTGTGAAACATAGATGTCTGTAATTTGTTCAGATTTGATCCAACTGGACCAAAAATCAACGTCCTTGGAATGATACAGAATAGATTTCTAATGCTCACTAGCTTCGTCCTCCTTCTCAGAATCATGCCCCATGCTCAAAATAACTAAACCGGCTAGTTTTCCTGTCTGTAAAGAGAAGTGCAGGCTGTACGTTGATCCTGCTGCTCTGATTAGATAGAGATACAGTGCCTGACAAAAGTATTCATCACCCATGGCGTTTTTCCTATTTGTTGCATTACAACCTGTAATTTAAATAGATTTTTATTTGGATTTCATGTAATGAACATACACAAAATAGTCCAAAGTGGTGAAGTGAAATGAAAAAAAATTACTTGTTTCAAAAAATTCTAAAAAATAAATAACGGAAAAGTGATGCGTGCATTTGAATTCACCCCCTTTGCTATGAAGCCCCTAAATATGACTTGGTGCAACTAATTACCTTCAGAAGTCACATAATTAGTTAAATAAAGTCCACCTGTGTGCACATGATCTCAGTATATATACACCAGTTCTGAAAGGCCCCAGAGTCTGCAACACTACTAAGCAAGGGGCACCACCAAGCAAGCGGCATCATGAAGACCAAGGAGGTCTCCAAACAGGTCAGGGACGAAGTTGTGGAGAAGTACAGATCAGGGTTGGATTATTCGAAAATATCAGAAACTTTGAACGTCCAACGGAGCACCATTAAATCCATTATTAAAAAATGGAAAGAATATGGCACCACAACAAACCTGCCAAGAGAGGGCCGCCCACCAAAACTCACAGACCAGGCAAGGATGGCATTAATCAGAGAGGCAACAAAGAGACCAAAGATAACCCTGAAGGAGCTGCAAAGCTCCACAGCGGAGATTGGAGTATCTGTCCATAGGACCACTTTAAGCCGTACACTCCACAGAGCTGGGCTTTACAGAAGAGTGGCCAGAAAAAAGCCATTGCTTAAAGAAAAAATAAGCAAACACATTCGGTATTCGCCAAAAGGCATGTGGGAGACTTCCCAAACATATGGAGGAAGGTACACTGGTCAGATGAGAAAAAATATGAGCTTTTTGGCCTTCAAGGAAAACGCTATGTCTGGCGCAAAGCCAACACCTCTCATCACCCCGAGAACACCATCCCCACAGTGAAGCATGGTGGTAGCAGCATCATGCTGTGGGGGTGCTTTTAATCGGCAGGGATTAGGAACCTGGTCAGAATTGAAGGAATGATGGATGGGGCTAAATACAGGGAAATTCTTGAGGGAAACCTTTTTCAGTCTTCCAGAGATTTGAGACTGGGACGGAGGTTCACCTTCCAGCAGGACAATGACCCTAAGCATACTGCTAAAAGCAACACTCGAGTGGTTTAAGGGGAAACATTTAAATATCTTGGAATGGCCTAGTCAAAGCCCAGACCTCAATCGAACAGAGAATCTGTGGTATGACTTAAAGATTGCTGTACACCAGCGGAACCCATCCAACTAGAAGGAGCTGGAGCAGTTTTGCCTTGAAGAATGGGCAAAAATCCCAGTGGCTAGATGTGCCAAGCTTATAGAGACTTACCACAAGAGACTTGCAGCTGTAATTGCTGCAAAAGGTGGCTCTAAAAAGTATTGACTTTGGGGGGGTGAATAGTTATGCATGCTCAAGTTTTCTGTTTTCTTGTCTTATTTCTTGTTTGTTTCACACAAAAAAAATGTTGTGTAGTTGTGTAAATCAAATAATACAAATCCCCAAAAAATCCATTTTAATTCCAGATTTGAAGGCAACAAAATAGGAAAAATGCCAAGCCACTGTAAACTGTATCCATTCACTTGCTTCATATTTCACCTGGTCACTTCGTTGAGTTTTCACACACAACAACTGTAGTTTAGACACTTGACCACAACCAAACTCTTCGAAAAAAAGGTTCTGGATAGAACCAAAAAGGGTTTTATTGCTTGCTTCATATATGGCACCTCTAAACGTTCTACAGTTGAAGTCAGAAGTTTACATACACCATAGCCAAATACAATTAAACTCAGTTTTTCAGAATTCCTGACATTTAATCCTAGTAAAAGGTAATTTAGGATCACCACTTTATTTTAAGAATGTGAAATGTCAGAATAATATTAGAGAGATTGATTTATTTCAGCTTTTATTTCTTTACAAACACTCAATTAGTAATTGGTAGCATTGCCTTTAAATTGTTTAACTTGGGTCAAACATTTCGGGTAGCCTTCCACAAGCTTCCCACAATAAATTGGTGAATTTTGGCCCATTCCTTCTGACACAGCTGGTGTAACTGAGTCAGGTTTGTAGGCCTCCTTGCTCGCACACGCTTTTTCAGTTCTGCCCACACATTTTCTATAGGATTGAGGTCAGGGCTTTGTGATGGCCACTCCAATACCTTGACTTTGTTGTCCTTAAGACATTTTGCCAAAACTTTGGAAGTATGCTTGGGGTCATTGTCCATTTGGAAGACCCATTTGCGACCAAGCTTTAACTTCCTAACTGATGTCTTGAGATGTTGCTTCAAAATATACACATAATTTTCCTTCCTCATGATGCCATCTATTTTGTGAAGTGCACCAGTCCCTCCTGCACCAAAGCACCCCCACAGCATGATGCTGCCACCCCTGTGCTTCAAGGTTGGGATGGTGTTCTTTGGCTTGCAAGCAACCCCCTTTTTCCTCCAAACATAACGATGGTCATTATGGTCAAACAGTTATATTTTTGTTTCATCAGACCAGAGGCCATTTCTCCAAAAAGTACGATCTTTGTCCCCATGTGCAGTTGCAAACCGTAGTCTGGCTTTTTTACGGCGGTTTTGGAGCAGTAGCTTCTTCCTTGCTGAGCAGCCTTTCAGGGTATGTCGATATAGGACTCATTTTACTGTGGATATAGATCCTTTTGTACCTGTTTCCTCCAGCATCTTCACAAGGTCCTTTGCTGTTGTTCTGGGATTGCACCAAAGTACGTTCATCTCTAGGAGACAGAACACGTCTCCTTCCTGCGCTGTATGACGGCTGCGTGGTCCCTTGGTGTTTATACTTGCGTACTATTGTTTGTACAGATGAACGTGGTACCTTCAGGCATTTGGAAATTTCTCCCAAGGATGAACCAGACTTGTGGAGGTCAAAAAATTCTTTTCTGAGTTCTTGGCTGATTTATTTGGATTCTCCCATGATGTCAAGCAAAGAGGCACTGAGTTTGAAGGTTTGCCTTGAAATACATCCACAGGTACACCTCCAATTGACTCAAATGATGTCAATTAGCCTATCCGAAGCTTCTAAAGCCATAATATCATTTTCTGGAATTTTCCAAGCTGTTTAAAGGCACAGTCAACTTAGTTTATATAATATCAATAATCAGTGAATTATAAGTGAAATAATCTGTCCGTAAACAATTGTTGGAAAGATTACTTACAGTGAGGGAAAAAAGTATTTGATCCCCTGCTGATTTTGTATGTTTGCCCACTGACAAAGACATGATCAGTCTATCATTTTAATGGTAGGTTTATTTAAACAGTGAAAGACAGAATAACAACAAAAAAATCCAGAAAAACGCATGTCAAAAATGTTATAAATTGATTTGCATTTTAATCAGGGAAATAAGTATTTGACCCCTCTGCAAAACATGACTTAATACTTGGTGGCAAAACCCTTGTTGGCAATCACAGAGGTCAGACGTTTCTTGTAGTTGGCCACCAGGTTTGCACACATCTCAGGAGGGATTTTGTTCCACTCCTCTTTGCAGATCTTCTCCAAGTCATTAAGGTTTCGAGGCTGACGTTTGACAACTCGAGCCTTCAGCTCCCTCCACAGATTTTCTATGGGATTAAGGTCTGGAGACTGGCTAGGCCACTCCAGGACCTTAATGTGCTTCTTCTTGAGCCACTCCTTTGTTGCCTTGGCCGTGTGTTTTGGGTCATTGCCATGCTGGAATGCCCATCCACGACCCATTTTCAATGCCCTGGCTGAGGGAAGGAGGTTCTCACCCAAGATTTGACGGTACATGGCCCCGTCCATCGTCCCTTTGATGCGGTGAAGTTGTCCTGTCCCCTTAGGAGAAAAACACCCCAAAGCATAATGTTTCCACCTCCATGTTTGACGGAGGGGATGGTGTTCTTGGCGTCATAGGCAGCATTCCTCCTCCTCCAAACACGGCGAGTTGAGTTGATGCCAAAGAGCTCGATTTTGGTCTCATCTGAATCATTCAGATGTTCATTGGCAAACTTCAGACGGCCCTGTATATGTGCTTTCTTGAGCAGGAGGACCTTGCGGGCGCTGCAGGATTTCAGTCCTTCACGTCGTAGTGTGTTACCAATTGTTTTCTTGGTGACTATGGTCCCAGCTGCCTTGAGATCATTGACAAGATCCTCCCGTGTAGTTCTGGGCTGATTCCTCACCGTTCTCATGATCAATGCAACTCCACGAGGTGAGATCTTGCATGGAGCCCCAGGCCGAGGGAGATTGACAGTTATTTTGTGTTTCTTCCATTTGCAAATAATCACACCAACTGTTGTCACCTTCTCACCAAGCTGCTTGGCGATGGTCTTGGAGCCCATTCCAGCCTTGTGTAGGTCTACAATCTTGTCCCTGACATCCTTGGAGAACTCTTTGGTCTTGGCCATGGTGGAGAGTTTGGAATCTGATTGATTGATTGCTTCTGTGGACAGGTGTCTTTTATACAGGTAACAAGCTGAGATTAGGAGCACTCCCTTTAAGAGTGTGCTCCTAATCTCAGCTCGTTACCTGTATAAAAGACACCTGGGAGCCAGAAATCTTTCTGATTGAGAGGGGGTCAAATACTTATTTCCCTCATTAAAATGCAAATGAATTGATAACATTTTTGACATGCGTTTTTTCTGGATTTTTTTGTTGTTATTCTGTCTCTCACTGTTCAAATAAACCTACCTTTAAAATTATAGACTGATCATTTCTTTGTCAGTGGGCAAACGTACAAAATCAGCAGGGGATCAAATACTTTTTTCCCTCACTGTATGCCATGCACAAAGTAGATGTCTTAACCGACTTGCCAAAACTATAGTTTGTTAACAAGAAATGTGTGGAGTGGTTGAAAAACGAGTTTCAATGACTCCAACCTAAGTGTATGTACATTTCCGACTTCAACTGTATATAGAACACATGTTGTCGGGTTCTTTGATCAGAACGCCAGGGGTTCTTATTCACTGAACCAAAATTGGTTCAATGAACCTTGGGTTCCATATAGGGTAGTGACTCATGGGTTGACTCCTAACCCGCAAATCTGCTGGGGGGGGCGGGTTTAGGGTCATGAAATATTGTGTGGATGAAGAGTGGGTGGGTGGCAGGCGGGTTGAATAAAGAGACAACAATACCTTAAAGAATCCATAAATGTATAATTTAATTTATATCTATAGGCTACATTTGGGTTTTTCTTTCATTATTTTAGGCTATCTGGCATTAGTGCATAAGCCTACATTTTAGGCCTAACTGTACAAGAGCCAAATAGCCCACATGACAATTTCCAAATGAATTTGGGAAAGGGCAGAAAAAGTTAACGTCATCCACAGAGGCAAAATGGACAACGTCAGAGTTTAATTTAATAAGAGACAAGCTGTGAAAATAAAGAGAAGGTATGGCCAGAAAAGTAATGTTTGGAAAGATTTGGTGAAGTGGTAAAAGAGGATGATAGCGGTGCTGGCTATGTTATGTGTGATGATTGTGAGGCGGTATACAAATTCGACAGTCACAAGACTTCAAACAGGCCTATGTCACGTCAAGGGAACTGTTGCTTACTATTCAGAAGGGTTAGAAGAAAACTGAAATCTGGACACTGACTGTAGGTCTATAACCTTTCACATAGCCTTAATATCAACCACAAAGACCAGGGAGGTATTCCAATGACTCGCAAAGAAGGGCACTTATTAGTAGATTGGTTAAAAAAAAACAAAAAAAACAATGAATATCCCTTTGAGCATGGTGAAGTTATTGATTACATTTTGGATGAAGTATCAATACACCCAGTCACTACAAAGATACAGGCATCCTTCCTAACTCAGCTGCCAGAGAGGAAGGAAACCGCTCAGGGATTTCACCATGATGCCAATGGTGACTTTAAGAGTTTAATGGTTGTGATAGGAGAAAACTGAGGATTGATCAACAACATTATAGTTACTCCAGAATACTAACCTATTTGACAGAGTGAAAAGAAGGAAGCCTGTACAGAATACCAATATTCCAAAACAAACATCCTGTTTGCAATAAGGCACTAAAGTAAAACTGCTGAAAATGTGGCAAAGAAATGTACTTTATGTCCTGAATACAAAGTGTTATATTTGGGGCAAATCCAACACAACACTGACTACCATTCTTCATATTTTCAAGCATGATGGTGGCTGCATCATGTGATGGGTATGCTCATCAGCAAGAACTACAGAGTTTTTTTTAGGATAAAAAGAAATGAAATAAAGCTAAGCACAGGCTAAATCCTAGTGGTCCTCTGTAGCTCAGCTGGTAGAGCACGGCGCTTGTAACGCCAAGGTAGTGGGTTCAATCCCCGGGACCACCCATACACAAAAAAAACAAACATGTATGCACGCATGACTGTAAGTCGCTTTGGATAAAAGCGTCTGCTAAATGGCATATTATTATTATATTATAGAGGAAAACCTGGTTTAGTCTGCTTTCCAACACACACTGGGAGACAAATGCACCTTTCAGCAGCACAATAACTGAAAACACAGGGCCAAATATACACTGGATTTCCTTACCAAGAGACATTGAATGTTCCTGAGTGGCCTAGTTACAGTTTTGACTTAAATCACCTTGGAAATGTATGGCAAGACTTGAAAATGGCTGTCTATCAATGATCAACAACCAAATTGACAGTGCTTGAAGAATTTAAAAAAGAATAATGTGCAAATATGGAAAAATCCAGGTGAACAAAGCTCTTACAGACACAGAAAGGCTCACAGCATTAATCGCTGCCAAAGGTGATTCTAACATGTATTGACTCAGGGGTGTGAATACTTATTTAAATGAGCTATTTCTGTATTTCATATTCAATAAATTTGCAAGAATGTCTAAAAACATGTTTTCACGTTGTCATTATGGGTTATTGTGTGTAGATGGGTGAGAAAAAAAAAAGTATTTTGTTTTGAAATCGGGCTGTAACACAACAAAATGTGCAATAAGTCAATGGGCATGAAAGCTTTCTGAAGGCACTTTCCAGAGCCTTTTTTCTAAGAGTGCACACAACCACTGAACCACACAACTACTGACCATTACCACACAACTACTGAACACAAATACTGACCACAATTACTGACCAAAACCACAATACTACTGACCACACAACTTCTGACCACAACTACTGAACACAACTCCTGACCTTAACTACTGACCACAACCACACAACTCCTGACCATAACTACTGACAACTACTGAACACAACTACCTACCACAACTGACCACAACTACTAACCACAATCACTGACCGCAACTACTGACCAAAACTACTGACCAAAACCACACAACTACTGACCACAACCACATAACTACTGACCACAACTACTGACCACAATTACTGACAACAAGCACACAACTACTGACCACAATAAAACAACTACTGTCCACACAACTACTGACTGCAACAACACAATTAGAGACCATAACTACTGTACACAACTCCTGACCACAACTACTGACCACGCAACTACTGAACCACACAACTACTGACCACAACAACTGACTACAACCACAAAACTACTGACCACAACTACTGACCAGTACTACTTACCACAATTACTGACCACAACCACACAACTACTTGCCAAAACTACTGACCACTATTGACCACAACTACTGACCACAACCACACAACTAATGAACCACACAACTACTTACCAAAACTACTTACCAAAACTATTGACCACAACTTCGGACCAAAACTACTGACCACAACCACACAACTATTAACCACAAAACTACTGAACCACACAACGTATGACCACAACAACACAACTACTGACCACAACCACACAACTTCTGACCACACAACACTGACATGTTCAGATTATCCTATACTATCAAGCAATCAATCAATCAATATTTTCATCTACCTAGTTTTAAAACTATAACCAGTCACCACCATTACTACTACAGACAATACCACTACTATAAGTGATTTCAAACCCATACATATTTTAAAACAAGTTAGCAAGCACACCACATTTTCTTCAGGAACATTACTTTTCAGTGATCACTGTTAGCCTAAAGAGTTTATTTATTAGATAGAACTACACCTAGCAATCAGTAGGTCTTCAACTACCACAAAAATGCATTTAAAGAGCTGTCATCACTAGATGCACCATCATAATTCTCTCCCCAAACAATAGCATAAAACGTTCTAATCATTATATCATCATTCAACTAAAATCAAACTTCATTTACACTGAACATTTGGAATCGGAACAGAAATATCTCATACAGATCTAACGATACAGCTGTTTTAGTAACTGCATCAACAACTTTTTCTATCAATTTTTTGAAACAACTGCTGTTTTGACCACTTTCCGAACAAGTTAGACAAAAAGTTAGATGGAATGAAATCTTCCTTTAGTTCTCTGCTATTCAAAGCTGGAAATAAGAACAGAAATAACTATTACCAATTAAAACGTACAGCTGTTTTAGTAACCACATCAACTAATTTAACTAACTTCACACTGTTCAATTAACTACCATGAAACCTTTCAGAACATTCACATTATAACAATGGGGAAGCACATTCTAAGCATGAGACAATGAGGAGTAAACATTGTGACTTTTGATAAAAATCCCTTCAACCATGCTTCAGCAAATGTACATTACATCAGGGGCGTCAGTAGACACAATATAAGTAAACTAATTTATGTCCCTTTAACTGCCCTGAATGCCACCGCTGATCCTACAGCTATTGTGTGCAGTAATCATGTGCCTAAGAACCAGATCTATGCTGTTAGCACTGAGCCGGTGTACCCGAGGAGGCAGTCCACTGTGTGCAGCTCACCGTGCACTAACATAAAGAACATGAGCACATTTACTGCTGCTAAGCTTCCTAGTAAAGCAATAAAAACAAGTGAGTATCCCAGAAAAAAAGTGTTCAAAATAGCCCACGTTAACATATGTAGCTTAAGAAACGAGGTTCATGAAATCAATACTTTGCTAGTAACAGATGACATTCATATTCTGACTATCTCTGAAACTCACTTCTTTAATACCTTTGATGATACAGTGGTAGCAATACAAGGTTTTACAGAAAATATAGAAATGCCAATGGTGGAGGTGTTGCTGTTTATATACAGAACCATATTCCTGTGAAGATTAGAGAGGATCTCATGTTAAATACTGTTGAAGTAATATGACTACAGGTTCATCTGCCTCACCTAAAGCCAATTCGTGTGGGAAGCTGCTATAGACCACCAAGTGCTAACAGTCAGTATCTGGATAACATGTGTGAAATGCTTGATAATGTATGTGATATCAATAGAGAGGTATACTTTCTGGGTGATTTAAATATTGACTGGCTGTCATCAGGCTGCCCACTCAAGAGAAATCTTCAAACTGTAACCAGTGCCTGCAACCTGGTTCAGGTTATCAGTCAACCTACCAGGGTGGTTATAAACAGTACAGGAATTAAATCATCAACATGTATTGATCATATCTTTACTAATGATGCAGAGATTTGTTTGAAAGCAGTATCCAAATCCATTGGATGTAGTGATCACAATATAGTAGCCATATCTAGGAAAACCAAAGTTCCAAAGGCTGGGCCTAATATTGTGTATAAGAGGTCATACAATAAGTTTTGTAGTGATTCCTATGTTGTTGATGTAAAGAATATATGTTGGTCTGTGGTGTGTAATGAGGAGCAAACAGACACTGCACTTGACACATTTATGAAATTGCTTATTCCAGTTACTAATAAGCATGCACCCATTAAGAAAATGACTGCAAAAACTGTTAAATCCCCATGGATTGATGAGGAATTGAAAAATTGTATGGTTGAGAGGAATGAGGCAAAAGGAATGGCAAATAATTCTGGCTGCACAACCGATTGGCAAATGTATTACAAATTGAGTGTCACGGTTTCGGCCGAGGCGGCCCCTCCTCCTTGTTCGGGCAGGTTTCGGCGGTCGTCGTCTCCGGAGTACTAGCTGCCACCGTTCTATGTTTCTTGTTTGATTGGTTTTGTCTGTTTGTCACACCTGTTTTGTGTTATGTCTCATTAAGCACCCTATTTAGTTCCTTGTTGTTAGTTTAGGTGTTGTGTGTAATTGTTCTGCTGTCGTGTGGTTGTTTTGCTCTGTGTTTTGCTCTCTCTCTCAATTTTGGATTATATTGTAGAGAGACCTGCACTTTGTGCATACTGACGTTTTGTTCTAGTGTGCGTTTGTTTGCGCCCGTGACCTGTGTTCGGTTTTGGGCTTACTCAAGGACTTTCACTAAAGTGCTTTGGATTTATTCTCTGTGTCCTGCGTGTGATTCCACATCCCACTACACTCCACTCGTGACAGAATTACACACCATCTGATGGAATCAGCAGGAGCACCCGCACCTACCGAGATCATGGAGGAGCGTCTTCGTGGTCAAGAGGATCGGATCAACCAAATCGGGCACGCCTTGGACCGCGTCATGAACACCCTCCATCGATGGGAGACCAGCGGGGTACCCACACCCCCACCTATCGCACCATCACCATCGGTCAGCCCGCCCGTCCAACTACCGGAACCCAGTGGGATTCGGCTCTCGCTCCCGAGGGCGTACGACGGCACCGCTGCCGGGTGTCAGGGGTTCCTATTACAAGTGGAGCTCTACCTTGCCACCATACACCCGGCGCCCTCGGGATACGAGAGCGTTTCCGCCCTCATCTCCTGTCTCACCGGCAAGGCGTTGGAGTGGGCCAACGCCGAATGGAGGGGAATAGACGCCGCCACAGTCACCTATGCGGGGTTCTCCCGCCACTTCCGTGCTGTCTTCGACCATCCACCAGAAGGGAAGGCGGCGGGGGAGCGTCTATTCTACCTCCGACAGGGGATGAGGAGCGCTCAAGAGTTTGCGCTGGAGTTCCGGACTCTAGCGGCAGATGCAGGGTGGAATGAGAGGGCCCTCATAGACCACTTTAGATGTAGCCTTCGAGAGGACGTCCGCAGAGAGTTAGCGTGCAGGGATACTACACTAACATTTGACCAGTTGGTGGACATGGCCATTCGGCTGGACACCCTGCTCGCGACCCGCGGACGTCCCAGGTGGGGGCCTCCCATTCCACCCTCCAGCGCCTCCGAGCCGAGCCCGATGGAGCTCGGAGGTGCTGGCGCTAGAGGGAGGAGAGGAAGGAGCCCGAGGGGGGCAGTCTCCTGCACCAACTGTGGCCGCGGAGGGCACACCGCGGCTAGGTGCTGGGGAGGGTCCCCTGGTGAGGGAGATGGCAGGTCACACATTGGGGAGTCCTCCCAGGTGAGTAGGCGCCCTACTTACCCAGAGCTTTCTGTCGTACACATTACCTTACCTGTTTGTTTCCCACAGGTTGCACCTCGTTCCCAGCATAAGGCGCTAGTCGATTCAGGCGCAGCTGGGAATTTTGTAGATCGTAAATTCTGTGTTGAGTTAGGGATTCCCCTCCTTCCAGTCGATAAGCCTTTCCCTGTACATGCCTTAGATAGTCGTCCGTTAGGATCTGGGTTGATTAGGGAGGTCACGGCGCCACTTAGGATGATGACGCAGGGGGTCATGAGGAGACGATTCAACTCTATCTGATCGACTCTCCTGCGTATCCGGTGGTACTGGGGCTTCCCTGGTTGATTACCCATGATCCTACGATTTCGTGGCGAGAGAAGGCTCTTAAAGGGTGGTCTGCTCAGTGTGAGGGGCTATGTCTGGGTGTTTCCGTAGGGGCGACCTCGGTGGAGAGCCCGAACCAGATGCCAGCACTGCACATTCCGCCTGAGTATGAGGATTTGGCACTCGTGTTTAGTAAGACCAGAGCGGCACGGTTGCCGCCTCATAGACAGGGGGGATTGTGCGATAGACCTCCAGACAGGAGCTGCGCTCCCCGCGGAGCCATGTGTATCCTTTGTCACAGGAGGAGAAAAGGGCAATGGAGACTTACATTGCCGAGTCTCTGAGACAGGGATACATACGGCCCTCCACTTCTCCCGCGTCCTCGAGCTTCTTTTTGTGAAGAAAAAGGATGGAGGTTTGCGTCCGTGTATTGATTACCGCGGTCTCAATCAGGTGACTGTGAAATATAGTTATCGACTCCCGCTGATTGCGACCATGACGGAGTCATTACACGGGGCACGGTTCTTCACAAAATTGGACCTCAGGAGCGCATATAACTTGGTGCGCATTAGAGAGGGCGATGAGTGGAAGACAGCATTTAGTACTACCTCCGGCCATTACGAGTATCTCGTCATGCCATATGGGTTAATGAATGCTCCATCAGTCTTCCAATCGTTTGTAGATGAGATTTTCCGGGACATGCAGGCGCAGGGAGTAGTGGTGTACATAGATGATATTCTTGTGTACAGTTCTACTCGGGCCGAGCATGTAGCCCTGGTGCGCAGGGTATTGAGGAGACTGTTGGAGCATGACCTGTATGTCAAAGCCGAGAAATGTCTGTTCTTCCAGGAGTCAGTCTCCTTTTTGGGTTACCAGTTGTCTGCGTCAGGGGTGAGAATGGAGGTTGACCGGGTGTCTGCCGTGCGTAATTGGCAAACCCCAACTACGGTTAAAGAGGTGCAGCGGTTCTTGGGTTTTGCGAATTACTACCGGAGGTTTATCCGGGGTTTTGGACAGGTGGCAGCTCCCATAACGTCTCTTCTGAAGGGGGGTCCGGTGCGCTTGCGGTGGTCGGCTGAGGCGGACAGGGCTTTTGGGAGACTGAAGGACCTGTTTACCTCGGCTCCAGTGCTGGCGCACCCGGATCCCGCTTTACCCTTCCAAGTAGAGGTGGACGCGTCTGAGGCCGGTATCGGGGCAGTTCTTTCACAACGGTCCGGCACACCACCTAAGCTCCGCCCCTGTGCTTTTTATTCTAAGAAGCTCAGTCCGGCGGAGCGAAATTATGACGTAGGGGACAGGGAGCTGTTAGCCGTAGTACAGGCCCTAAAGGTGTGGAGGCATTGGCTTGAGGGGGCTCAACACCCTTTCCTCATTCTGACCGACCACCGTAACCTGGAATACATTCGGGCAGCTAGGAGACTGAATCCTCGCCAGGCTCGATGGACTATGTTTCTCGCCCGGTTTGTGTTCAAGATCACTTACATCCCTGGGTCCCAGAACGGGAAGGCAGATGCCCTGTCCCGGCGGTATGACACGGAGGAGAGGTGCGTGGAGCCCATTCCCATACTACCGGAGTCTTGTCTGGTGGCACCGGTGGTGTGGGAGGTCGATGCGGAGATCGAGCGGGCATTACGCACCGACCCTAGCCCTCCACAGTGTCCGGTGGGTCGGACGTACGTCCCGCTCGAGGTTCGGGATCGGCTGATTTATTGGGCTCACACGTCACCCTCCTCTGGACATCCAGGTATTGGCCGGACAGTGCACTGCCTTAGTACTAAGTACTGGTGGCCAACGTTAGCCAGGGATGTGAGGGTTTATGTCTCCTCCTGCTCAGTGTGTGCCCAGTGTAAGGCGCCCAGACACTTGCCCAGGGGTAAATTACAACCTCTGCCTGTTCCACAACGACCCTGGTCTCACCTCTCGGTGGATTTTGTTACCGACCTTCCCTCCTCACAAGGGAATACCACCATCCTGGTCGTTGTGGATCGGTTCTCGAAGGCCTGTCGTCTCCTTCCCATGCCGGGTCTTCCTACTGCCCTACAGACCGCTGAGGCTCTATTTACTCACGTCTTCCGGCATTACGGGGTACCCGAGGATATAGTGTCCGATCGAGGCCCCCAGTTTACCTCCAGAGTCTGGAGAGCCTTTATGGAATGGTTGGGGGTCTCGGTGAGCCTTACCTCGGGTTACCACCCGGAGAGTAATGGGCAGGTCGAACGAGTCAACCAGGATGTGGGTAGGTTTCTGAGGTCATATTGTCAGGGCCGGCCGGAGGAGTGGGCGAGATATGTGCCCTGGGCCGAGATGGCACAGAACTCTCTCCGCCACTCCTCCACTAGACTAATCCCTTTCCAGTGTGTGTTAGGGTACCAGCCGGTTCTAGCACCTTGGCATGAGAGCCAGATCGAGGCCCCTGCTGTGGATGAGTGGGTGCGGCGCTCGGAGGAGACGTGGAACGCTGCACACGTCCATCTGCAGCGAGCCATCCGTCGACAGAAGACGAGCGCCGACCTACACCGCAGTGAGGGGCCAGTGTACGCACCTGGAGATCGAGTCTGGCTCTCAACCAGAAACCTGCCCCTCCGCCTGCCCTGCCGGAAGCTGGGTCGGCGGTTTGTGGGGCCTTTTAAAGTCCTGAGGAGATTGAACGAGGTGTGTTACAGGTTACAACTGCCCATTGATTACAAGAATATTAACCCCTCGTTCCATGTGCCTCTCCTCAGGCTGGTGGTAGCTGGTCCACTCCAGGACTTTGAGATTGAGGAGACTCCTCCGCCCCCGTTGGACATCGAGGGGGCTCCGGCGTACACTGTTCGGACCATCCTGGATTCGAGACGCCGGATGGGTGGTCTCCAATATCTCGTGGAGTGGGAGGGGTACGGTCCGGAGGAGCGGTGCTGGGTGCCGAGGAGGGACATTCTGGATCCGTCCCTGCTGACCGAATTCCATCGCGGTCATCCTACGCGCCCTGCTCCGCGTCCTCCTGGTCGCTCCCCGAGGCCGGGGCGGCGCACGGCTGGAGCCGCGCGTCAAGGGGGGGGTACTGTCACGGTTTCGGCCGAGGCGGCCCCTCCTCCTTGTTCGGGCAGGTTTCGGCGGTCGTCGTCTCCGGAGTACTAGCTGCCACCGTTCTATGTTTCTTGTTTGATTGGTTTTGTCTGTTTGTCACACCTGTTTTGTGTTATGTCTCATTAAGCACCCTATTTAGTTCCTTGTTGTTAGTTTAGGTGTTGTGTGTAATTGTTCTGCTGTCGTGTGGTTGTTTTGCTCTGTGTTTTGCTCTCTCTCTCAATTTTGGATTATATTGTAGAGAGACCTGCACTTTGTGCATACTGATGTTTTGTTCTAGTGTGCGTTTGTTTGCGCCCGTGACCTGTGTTCGGTTTTGGGCTTACTCAAGGACTTTCACTAAAGTGCTTTGGATTTATTCTCTGTGTCCTGCGTGTGATTCCACATCCCACTACACTCCACTCGTGACATTGATAAATCATGTGACTAAACTAAATAAAAAGAAGAAGAAACAACACTATGAAACAAGGATAAATGACATAGAGAATGATAGTAAAAAAAGCTTTGGAGCACCTTACATGAAATTTTGGGGAAAAAGGCAAAGCTCCATCATTCATTGAATCAGATGGCTCATTCATCACGAATCCAACTGTTATTGTCAACTATTTTAATAATTTTTTCATTGGCAAGATTAGCAAACTGAGTCATGACATGCCAGCAACAATTGCTGACACTACACATCCAAGTATAATTTTGTAATTTTGAATTCCGTAAAGTGAGTGTGGAAGAGGTGAAAAAAGTATTGTTGTCTATTAACAATGACAAGCCACCGGGGTCTGACAACTTGGCTGGAAAATTGCTGAGGATAATAACGGACAATATTGCCACTCCTATTTGCCATATTTTCAATTTAAGCCTACTAGAATGTGTGTGTCCCCAGGCTTGGAAAGAAGCAAAAGTCATTCCACTACCTAAGAATAGTAAAGCCCCCTTAACTGGCTCAAATAGCTGACCAATTAGCATGTTACCAACACTTAGTAAACTATTGGAAAAAATGGTGTTTGACTAGATACAATGCTATTTTACTGTAAACAAATTGACAACAAACTTTCAGCATGCTTACAGAGAAGGACATTCAACAAGCACAGCACTTACACAAATGACTGATGATTGGCAGAGAGAAATTGATGATAAAAAGATTGTGGGGGCTGTTTTGTTAGACTTCAGTGCGGCTTTTGACATTATCGATCATAGTCTGCTGCTTGAAAAATGTATGCGTTATTGCTTTACTCCACCTGCTATATTGTTGATACAGAGTTACCTGTCTAACAGAACACAGAGGGTGTTCTTTAATGGAAGACTCTCAAACATAATCCAGGTGGAATCAGGAATTCCCCAGGTTAGCTGTCTAGGCCCCTTGCTTTTTTCAATCTTTACAAACGACATGACACTGGCTTTGAGTAAAGCCAGTGTGTCTATGTATGCGGATGACTCAACACTATACACGTCAGCTACTACAGCAACTGAAATAAATGCAACACTTAACAAAAAGTTGCAGTTAGTTTCGGAATAGGTGGTAAGGAATAAGTTAGTCCTGAATATATTTCAAAACTAAAAGCATTGTATTTGGGTCAAATCATTCACTAAACCCTAAACCTCAACTACATCTCGTAATGGATAATGTGGAAATTGAGCAAGTTGAGGTCACTAAACTGCTTGGAGTAACCCTGGATTGTAGACTGTCATGGTCAAAGCATATTGATACAACAGTAGCTAAGATGGGGAGAAGTATGTCCATAATAAAGCACTGCTCTGCCTTCTTAACAGCACTATCAACAAGGCAGGTCCTACAGGCCCTAGTTTTGTCGCACCTAGACTACTGTTCAGTAGTGTGGTCAGGTGCCACAAAGAGGGACTTGGGAAAATTGCAGTTGGCTCAGAACAGGGCAGCACGGCTGGCCCTTAAAAGTACACGGAGAGCTAACATTGATGACATGCATGTCAGTCTCTCCTGGCTCAGAGTGGAAGAGAGATTGACTTCATCACTGCTTGTTTTTTTGAGAGGTGTCGACGAGCTGAATGAACCGAGACAGACACCCATGCATACCCCACAAGACATGCCACCAGAGGTCTCTTCACAGTCCTCAAGTCCAGAACGGACTATTGGAGGTGCACAGTACTACATAGAGCCATGACTACATGGAACTCTATTCCACATCAGGTAACTGATGCAAAAAGTAGAATCAGATTTAAAAAACTGGTAAAAATACACCTTGTGGAACAGCGGGGACTGTGAAGAGACACACACACACAGGTACATACACATATACATTTAGACACTCACTCTACACACACGTACACATAAATGTTGTATTGTAAATATGTGATAGTGGAGTAGTGACCTGAGGGAACACACTAAATGTATTGGGTAAAGTGTTATGAAATATAATGTGATGTGATATTTTAAATTGTATATAACTGCCTTAATGTTGCAGGACCGCAGGAAGAGTAGCTGCTGCCTTGGGATCCTTAATAAATACAAATACAAAATACAAATGCATTAACAATATTTTCCCCAACTTTTTGCAAACTGCCGCCGTTTTGACAACTCCCCCAACAAGTCAGACAAAATGTATAGCATATTAAATCTTCCTCTACTGCTCTGTGTTTAGAAATAGCTTCTACAAATCAATAGATAGAGCTGTTTTAGTAACCCATCAACTGCTCTCTTTCTAGATGCAGTAAGTCATGGCAGAAGCTAGCAGATGCATTACTTATCACGAAAGGCTGCTAATTCCAAGAAATTGATATCACGTTTTGAAGTTCACTTTCCTTGCTTTGTCTAAAAACACTATCATGAATTTAGCAAATACGTTTTGTGGGTCGGAGTGCAGTATTTATTTAGTTTAAAAGCACAAATGTAGTGTTTCTCACACTGGTTTCGCCATAGAGGGAGCAGGTCAGCCAAGGTAACTGTTGACTAGCAACAACTGCCTCGGAAAACAACTGCCACCGTTCACTCCCTTCATAATTCACCTGATCACTTCTCATTGCACTTCTTTTAGGTTTAACACACAACAACTGTAGTTTAGACACTGACCACATCCACACAACTACTGACCACAACTACTGGCCACAATTACTGACCACAACCACTGACCACACAACAATTGACCACGACTAATGAACACAACTACTGAACATATTTCCTGACCACAACCACACAAATACTGACCATAACTAGTGACCACAAAAACACAACGACTGACAACAACCACACCACTACTGACCACAACTAATGACCACAAACACTGACCAAAATCCCTGACCACAACTGCTGACCACAACCACACAACTACTGACCACAACCACACAACTACTGACCAAAACTAATGAACCACAAAAATACTGACCACAACTACTGACCAACAAAACTACGGACGACAACAACTGACCAAAGCAACTGACCACAATCACTGACCACAACCACACAACTACTGCAAAAGACAACTGACCACAAACATTGACAAAAATCCCTGGCCACAACTACTGACCACAAACACACAACTAGTGACCACAAATATACTGAACCACACAACTACTGACGACAACAACTGACCAAAACAACTGACCACAATCACTGACCACAACCACTGACCACAACCACACAACTACTGACCACAACTACTACAAAAACAACTGACCACAACTACTACAAAAACAACTGACCACAAACATTGACAAAAATCCCTGGCCACAACTACTGACCACAAACACACAACTAGTGACCACAAATCTACTGAACCACACAACTACTGGCCATAACCAGAAAACGACTGACCAAAACTACTGACCACAAACATTGACCAAAATCATTGACCACAACTAATGACCACAACCACAAGGCTACTGCCAATAAACACACAACTCCTGAACACACCTCCTGACCACAACTGCTGACCATAACTATTGACCACAACTTCACACACAAGTACTGTCCACAATTACTGACCACAACCACAACACAACTACAGACCAACATTTCTGACCATAACTACTGACCACAACTACTGACTACAACCACACAGCTACTGACCACAACCACACAACTACTGACCACAACTACTGCACCACACAACTACTGACCACAACTATTGATCACAACTACTGACCACAACCACACAACTACTGACCACAACTACTGCACCACAGAACTACCGACCAAAATCACTGACCATGACTACTGACCACAAACACACAATTACTGACCCCAATCACACAACTAGTGACCACAGATCTACTGAACCACACAACTACTGGCAAAAACCACACAACTACTGACCACAACCAAAAAACTACTGACCACAACTACTGCACCACACAACTACTGACAACAATCACTAACCAAAACCCTGACCACAACTACTGACCAAAACACACAACTACTGACAACAACTACACAACTACTGACCACACATCTACTGAACCACACAACTACTGACCATAACCACAACTACTGACCACACACAAACTACTGTCCATAACCAAACAACTACTGACCACAACTACTGACCACAGCTACTGACCACAACAACACAACTACTGACCACAACTACTGACCACAAAAAAACAAAACTACTGACCACAACCACACAACTACTAACCACAACCACTGACCAAAACTACTGACCACAACTCCTGAAAACAACTCCTGGACACACCTCCTGACCACAACTGCTGACCATAACTATTGATCACAACTTCTGACCACAGCCACACAAGTACTGTCCACAATTACTGACCAAAACCACAACACAACTGCCAATACTACTACTGAAAACAACACAACTACTGACCACAACTACTGACCACAACTACTTAACTGCTGACCACAACCACTCAACTACTGACCACAACCACTGACCACAACTACTGTTCCACACAACTACTGACCAAAAACACTGACCAAAATCCCTGACCACAACTACTGACCAAAAACACAGAACTACTGATCAAAACAACACAACTAGTGACCACATACCTAATGAACCACACAACTACCGGCCATAACCACACAACTACTGACCACAACCAAACAACTACTGACCACAACTACTGCACCACACAACTAATGACCGCAATCACTAACAAAAATCCCTGACCACAACTGCTGACCACAAACTCACAACTAGTGACCACACAACTACTGACCATACAATATTTGACAACAACATCAGACCACAGCTACTGCACACAACGCCTGCCCAGAACTACTGACCACAACCACACAACTACTGACCACAACTACTGGCCACAGCCACACAAGTAATCTCCACAATTACTGACCACAACCACAACACTACTGACAAAAATACTACTGATAACAACAACACAACTACAGACAACAACTTCTGACCACAAGTACTGACCACAAGTACTGACCACAACCACCCAGCTACTGACCACAACCACACAACTACTGACCACACAGCTACAGTGGGGGAAAAAAGTATTTAGTCAGCCACCAAATGTGCAAGTTCTCCCACTTAAAAAGATGAGAGAGGCCTGTAATTTTCATCATAGGTACACGTCAACTATGACAGACAAAATGAGGAAAAACTATCCAGAAAATCACATTGTAGGATTTGTAATGAATTTATTTGCAAATTATGGTGGAAAATAAGTATAACCACACAACTACAGAACACAATGTTTGACCACAGCTACTGCACACAACTCCTGATCACAACTACTTACCACAACCACAAAACTACTGACCACAGCAACACAACTACAGACCAAAACTTCTGACCACAGCTACTGACCACAACATCTGACCACAAAAAACACAACTACTGTCCACAATTACTGACAACAACCACAACACTACTGACAACACTACTACTGATAACAACAACACAACTACAGACCAAAACCTCTGACCAAAACTACTGACCACAACCACACAGCTACTGTCACAACCACACAACTACTGACCACAATTGTTGACACCAACTACTGACCACAACTCCTGTAAAACATACTCCTGCCCACAACCACACGGCTACTGACAACAACCACACGATTACTGACCACAACTAAACACAACTACTGACCACAAATATTGACCACAAAAAAACAACTACTGACCACAACCACACAACTACTGACCACACCTACTGACCAAAACGTCTGACAACAACTACTGACCACAACTACTGACCACAAAAAACACAACTACTGACCACACCTACTGACCACAACTCCTGAACACACCTCACCACAACTGCTGAATAAACACTAGACAAAATGACAAAATAACAAAATCAACGAAAACGTGAAGTCCTATGGGCTACACACGAAACAAGCCAAACAGGAACACAAACAAGATCCCACAGTGGTGCGTGTTTGCTGGACTGCGAACACGCACCACTGGTCTGGTGCGAGGAGCAGGCACGGGTCGTGCCGGACTGGAGACACGCACCACTGGTTTGGTGCGAGGAGCTGGCACGGGCCGTACCGGACTGGATACATGCACCACTGGTTTGGTGCGGGGAGCAGGTATGGAGCGTACCGGGCTGGCGACAGGCACCACTGGTTTGGTGCGAGGAGCTGGCGCGGTCCGTACCGGACTGGATACACGCACCACTGGTTTGGTGCGGGGAGCAGGTACGGGGCGTACCGGGCTGGTGACAGGCACCACTGGTTTGGTGCGGGGAGCAGGTACGGGGCGTACCGGACTGTGGAGGCGCACTGGAGGTCTGGAGCGTAGAGCTGGCACAACCCGTCCTGGCTGGATGCCCACTTCCGCAAAGTACGTGCCTGGCGTTAGCACAGGACGCACTGGGCTGTGCACGCGCACTGGCGACAGTGCATATCTCAGCATAACACGGAGCCTGCACGGTCACACGCTTCTTAGCGTGACTACGGGGAGTTGGCTCTGCTCTGAACCCTGGCTCCGCTAACCACCCCGTGTGCCCCCCCAAAATGTTTTATTGGGGCTGCTTCTCTGGCTTTCTTTGTGACCGAGTCCTTTTGGGTCGCCGTTTCTCCTCTCCTGCTTGGGCTTCCTCCTTCGCCCAGGGTCCTCTACCAGCCAATATCTCCTCCCAAGTCCAAAACGACTTCCCCACCTGTGTCCAGGGTGTCTGCTGCTCCTGGGCACACTGCTTGTTCCGTTTTTGGTGGGATCTTCTGTCACGATCGTTGAGAGACGGGTCAGACCAAGGTGCAGCGTGGTATGCGTACATGTTTATTAGTGAAGAATAAACACTAGACAAAATAACAAAATCTAAAAAACGTGAAGTCCTATGGGCTATACACGAAACAAGCCAAACAGGAACAAAAACAAGATCCCACAACCCAGGCAGGAAAACTGGCTGCCTAAGTATGATCCCCAATCAGAGACAACGAGTGAAAGCTGCCTCTGATTGGGAACCACACCCGGCCAAACATAGATATACGATACATAGAGTTTCACACCCTGACCAAACTATCTAGAGAATAACAGTCTCTCCAGGTCAGGGCGTGACAGTATGACATCTTCATCTACTTCTCTGCTACTCAAATCTGTTCGCAACAACAAAAATATCCTCTACGGATCTAACGATACAGCTGTTTTAGTAACTGAATTAACATATTATTTCAAAACTTTTTCCAAACAACTGCCATTTTCACCACTCCCCCAACAAGTTAGACTAAAACTAAGCGCATATGAAATCTACTTCTCAAATCTGAAAACTGTTTAGGAATAGCTTCAACCAATAATAAGTTACAGTTGTTTGCCGGAGTTTAGAGTGACAAAAAGTAGCTAGCTAAAGTCAGCTAACAACTCTCTATCTCATCATTGAGCAGCCCAAACAGAGCCATTGCTATGGATACTCACAGACACAGAGGAGCACATGTGGCAGTGTAGGCAAAAATTATGGCGAGGGTGAAGAGTGACAACAACTACTGACCACAACCGCACAACTACTGACCTCTACTACTGACCACAAACACACAACTGCTGACCACAACTGCTGACCACAACTACCGACCACAACCACACAACTACTGACCTAAATTACTGACCACAACAACACAACTACTGACCACAACAACACAACTACTGACCAAAAAGTCCTGACCACAACTACTGACAAAAAACACACAACTACTTACCATACAACTACCGAACCACACAACTACTTACCAAAACTACTGACCACTACTGACAACAACTACTGACCACAACCAAACATATACTGACCACAACAACTGACCACACAACTACTGAACCACACAACTAATCACCACCACAACCACACAAATACTGACCACAACTACTGACCACAACCACAAAACTACTGACCACAATTACTGACCACAACTACTGACCACAAGTACACAACTACTGACCAGAACTACTGACCATACAACTTCTGAAGCACACAGCCACATAACACAACTACTGACCACAACCACACTACTACTAACCACAACTACTGAACTACACAATCACTGAACCACACAACTAATGACCACAACCATAACAATAATGACCAAAACTAAATACCACAACTACTGACCGCACAACTACTGAACCACACAACTAATGACCACAACCACACAACTACTGACCACAGCTACTAAACCACAACTACTGACCACAACCACAAAAACAATGACCAAAACGAAATACCACAACTACTGACCTCATCTACTGACCACAACCGCACAACCACTGACCACACAATTAATGCAAGTTTATCTAGCTATAGATGATAAAAGTTAAGAATTTGAAGTTAGGATAGATTGAACATGTGAAAATTGGTATGGTGTCTCTAGCTTGAACGGTTCAAGAGTTAATGTCAGTGAGTTATTTTATGCAAATGTATGCACATTTAAATAGTTATAGTTGATACACATTTCAAAGAATGAAGTTCATTGGTGCCTATAGCTTGAACGGTACAATACTTACTGTTGATGGGTTATCTTATGCAAATTCATGCACATTTATATAGTTGGTACAAGTCTTTAAGAATTAGAAATTAAGATAGACTGAACAGTTTGCGAAATAGTTGTCACGGAATCAGCAGAGGCTGCTCCTCCTCCTTGCTCGGGCAGGCTTCGGCGTTCGTCATCCCCGGAGTACTAGCTGCCACCGATCTATGTTTTGGTGTTTGACTTGTTTTGTCCTGATTGTGTACACCTGTTCCCCATTATGTTGTATTGTATTCCCTATTTAACCCTCTGTCGTTCATTGTGTGTTGTGTGTTATTGTATTCGTCATCGGCAGTGTTCGTGTGCGGGTTGTTTATCCTCCTTATGTGGAGATTGTTTTTCTACTCTGGTTACTTTCGAGTAAAGTACGTTTCCAGTAAGCTCTGTGTCCTGCATTTGACTTCGCCTACCGCATTTCACCGTCGCATTCGGACAGAATAACACAACTTCATGGAGTCAGCAGGATCGGCGGTGCCAAGTGGATCACTGGAGGAGCGTGTAATCCACCAAGAGGCCATGATCCAGCACCTGGGCACCACCATGCAAGGGGTGATGGACACCTTGAGGCGATGGGAGAGTGGAGGTTTGCCCACACCTCCTCCTACGATACCACCACCATCAGCCATACCCATCGTTCCATCTCCGGAGTCCAGTGGGATTCAGCTCTCGCTCCCGAGGGCTTATGATGGCACTGCGGCCGGGTGTCAGGGTTTCCTACTCCAGGTTGAACTCTACCTATCAACCATTCACCCGGCGCCCTCGGGATACGAGAGCGTGTCCGCCCTCATCTCCTGTCTGTCCGGCAAGGCGCTGGAGTGGGCCAATGCTGAATGGGGTGGGATAGACGCCGCTACGGTCAGCTATGCGGAGTTCACCCGCCGCTTCGGGGCAGTATTTGATCATCCCCCAGAGGGTAAAGCGGCGGGTGAGCATCTATTCCACCTTAGACAGGGGAGGAGGAGCGCGCAGGAGTTCGCGCTGGACTTCCGGACGCTAGCTGCCAACACGGGATGGAATGAGAGGGCCCTCATCGACCACTACAGATGCAGCCTGAGGGAGGACATGCATCAGGAATTGGCCTGCAGGGACACCAACCTCAGCTTTGATCAACTGGTGGACACGTCGATTCGCCTGGATACCCTGTTGGCTACCCGCGGACGTCCGGATTCGGGGCCGTCCATTCCATCCCCCAGCACTTCCGAGCCGACCCCTATGGAGCTCGGGGGTGCTGGTGCTAGGGAGACCAGGAGGGAGACCAGGAGGGAGGCCGTCCCCTGCACCAACTGTGGCCGCAGAGGACACACTGCTGGTCGGTGCTGGGGAGGGTCTCCTAGGAATCGAGGCAGTGGGCGACGCACTGATGAGTCATTCCAGGTGAGTAGGCACCCAACTCACCCAGAGCTCTCTGCTGATCATATGTGTATTAAAGTGGTGTTTCCCGAGGTTTCTCCTCACTCCCAGCATAAGGCGCTAGTAGATTCAGGCGCAGCTGGGAATTTTTTTGATCGCCAGTTCACCTATAAGTTAGGGATTCCTATCGTACCTGTTGATGTGCCCTTCCCCATTCATGCCCTAGATAGCCGCCCGTTGGGGTCAGGATTAATTAGGGAGGTCACAGCGCCTCTCCGGATGAAAACGCAGGAGGGTCATGAGGAGATCGTACGTTTGTATTTGATTGATTCTCCTGCGTTTCCCGTGGTGTTGGGGCTTCCCTGGTTAACAGCTCATGACCCCAACATTTCATGGCAGCAGAGAGCTCTCCAGGGACGGTCTGATCAGTGTACTGGGCGGTGTGTAGGCGTTTCCATAGGGGTAACGACGGTGGAAAGCCCGAACCAAGTTCCCACCTTGCATATTCCAACTGAGTATGCCGATTTGGCTCTCGCCTTCAGTAAGAAGAAGGCGACTCAATTACCACCTCATCGACAGGGGGATTGTGCGATAGACCTCCAGGTAGGCGCTGCGCTTCCACGTAGTCACGTGTATCCTCTGTCTCAGGAGGAGACGGCCACTATGGAGACCTACGTCACATAATCTTTGAGACAGGGGTACATACGGCCGTCTACTTCCCCTGCGTCCTCAAGTAAATTTTTTGTGAAGAAGAAGGATGGGGGTTTACACCCGTGTATTGATTACCGTGGTCTAAATCAGATCACCATAAAATACAGCTATCCTCTCCCTCTGATTGCTAGTATGACGGAGTCATTACACGGGGCGCGATTCTTCACAAAATTGGATCTCAGGAGCGCGTACAACCTGGTGCGCATTAGGGAGGGAGATGAGTGGAAGACAGCATTCAGTACCACCTCGGGTCACTATGAGTACCTCGTCATGCCATACGGGTTAATGAATGCTCCTTCAGTCTTCCAATCATTTGTGGACGAGATTTTCCGGGACTTGCATGGACAGGGTGTTGTGGTATATATTGATGACATTCTAATAAACTCCGCTACACGAGCCGAGCATGTGTCCCTGGTGCTTCTTGGGTCGAGTGCTTGGTAGACTGTTGGAGCATGACCTGTATGCGAAGGCGGAGAACTGTCTGTTCTTTCAGGAGTCCATCTCCTTCCTGGGACATCGGTTGTCCGCGTCAGGGGTAGAGATGGAGATTGACCGCGTTTCTGCCGTGCATAATTGGCAGACTCCCACCATGGTAAAGGAGGTGCAGTGCTTCTTGGGTTTTGCCAATTACTACCGGAGGTTTATCCGGGGCTTTGGACAGGTAGCAGCTCCCATTACCTCTCTGCTAAAGGGGGGTCCGGTGCGCCTTCAGTGGTCAGCTGAGGCAGACAGGGCGTTTAAACGTCTGAAGGACTTGTTTACCTCGGCTCCGGTGCTGGCGCACCCGGATCCCTCTTTGGCATTTCAGGTGGAGGTGGATGCTTCCGAGGCTGGGATCGGCGCTGTGCTGTCTCAGCGCTCGGGTACACCACCTAAACTCCGCCCCTGTGCTTTGTATTCTAAGAAGCTCAGTCCGGCGGAGCGCAATTTTGACGTGGGGGATAGGGAGCTGCTGGCTGTGGTTCATGCCCTGAAGGTGTGGAGACATTGGCTTGAGGGGGCTAAACACCCTTTTCTCATTCTGACTGACCATCGTAACCTGGAGTACATCCGGGCAGCGAGGAGGCTGAATCCTCGCCAGGCAAGGTGGTCAATGTTTCTTTCCCGCTTTGTATTTAATCTCACCTATAGACCAGGGTCCCAGAACGCTAAGGCAGACGCCCTGTCCCGACTATATGACACAGAGGAGAGGTCCATTGAGCCCACTCCCATACTCCCGGAGTCTTGCTTAGTGGCACCGGTGGTGTGGGAGGTGGATGCGGAAATTGAGCGGGCGTTACGTTCCGACCCTACCCCTCCACAGTGTCCAGAGGGTCGGAGGTACGTGCCGCTCGAGGTTCGCGACCGTTTGATATACTGGGCTCACACGTCACCCTCCTCTGGTCATCCGGGTATTGGTCGGACAGTGCACTGCCTTAGTGAGAAGTACTGGTGGCCAACCTTAGCTAAGGACGTGAGGGTTTATGTTTCCTCCTGCTCGGTGTGCGCCCAGTGTAAGGCACCTAGACACCTGCCCAGGGGGAAGTTACAACCCCTACCCGTTCCACAACGGCCGTGGTCTCACCTATCGGTGGATTTTGTCACGGACCTTCCTCCCTCCCAGGGGAACACTATGATCTTGGTCGTTGTGGATCGGTTTTCTAAAGCCTGCCGTCTCATTCCCCTGCCAGGTCTCCCTACTGCCCTACAAACTGCGGAGGCCCTGTTTACAACGTCTTCCGGCACTATGGGGTGCCTGAGGATATAGTGTCTGATCGGGGTCCCCAGTTCAACTCTAGAGTCTTGTGGGCATTTATGGAACGTCTGGGGGTCTCGATTAGCCTTACCTCAGGTTTTCACCCCGAGAGTAATGGGCAGGTGGAGAGAGTTAACCAGGATGTGGGTAGGTTTCTGAGGTCATATTGCCAGGACCGGCAAGAGGAGTGGTCGGGATATATTCCCTGGGCAGAGATAGCCCAAAACTCCCTCCGCCATTCGTCCACTAATCTTATGCCTTTCCAGTGTGTGTTAGGTTATCAGCCGGTTCTGGCACCTTGGCATCAGAGCCAGACCGAAGCCCCTGCGGTGGACGAGTGGTTTCGGCGCTCGGAAGAAACTTGGCCCGCTGCGCATGTCCATCTGCAGCGGGCCATCAGGCGGCAAAAGGCGAGCGCCGATCGCCACCGCAGTGAGGCTCCGGTGTATGCACCGGGAGACCGGGTCTGGCTCTCGACCCAAAACCTGCCCCTTCGCCTGCCCTGCCGGAAGCTGGGTCGGCGGTTTGTGGGGCCCTTTAAAGTCCTGAGGAGATTGAACGAGGTATGCTATAGGTTACAACTGCCCATTAATTACTGCATTAACCCCTCGTTCCATGTGTCTCTCCTCAGGCCGGTGGTGGCTGGTCCACTCCAGGAGAGTGAGGTACGAGAGACTCCTCCGCCCACGTTGGACATCGAGGGGGCTCCGGCGTACTCAGTCCGTTCCATGTTGGATTCGAGGCGTCGGACGAGGGGCCTGCAGTATCTCGTGGAGTGGGAGGTGTACGGTCCGGAGGAACGGTGCTGGGTCCCCAGGAGGGACATTCTAGATCCCTCCATGTTGAGGGACTTCCACCGGAGTCATCCGACTCGCCCTGCTCCGCGTCCTCCTGGCCGTCCCCGAGGCCGGGGTTGGCGCACGGCTGGAGCCGCGCGTCAAGGGGGGGGGGTACTGTCACGGAATCAGCCGAGGCTGCTCCTCCTCCTTGCTCGGGCAGGCTTCGGCGTTCGTCGTCCCCGGAGTACTAGCTGCCAACCGATCTATGTTTCGGTCTTTGACTTGTTTTGTCCTGATTGTGTACACCTTTTCCCCATTATGTTGTATTGTATTCCCTATTTAACCCTCTGTCGTTCATTGTGTGTTGTGTGTTATTGTATTCGTCATCGGCAGTGTTCGTGTGCGGGTTGTTTATCCTCCTTATGTGGAGATTGTTTTTCTACACTGGTTACTTTCGAGTAAAGTACGTTTCCAGTAAGCTCTGTGTCCTGCATTTGACTTCGCCTACCGCATTTCACCGTCGCATTCTGACAATAGTTGGGAAAAGATTTTCGATGTGCCGATTCCGTGGCACATGGTTAACTGATACACAAAACAACGCTTGATTCAAAACATAGTTTTTAAATTATTATACAAAATTCTTCTCACAAACAGAATGATATGTACTTCGAGATATTAGCTGATGTAAGAAGGGCTATATAAAATAAAATTGATTGAAAATTGATTGATATGTACAGTACATTTGGAAAGTATTCAGCCAAGACAACGCAGGAGTGGCTTCGGGACAAAGTCTCTGAATGTCCTTGAGTGGCCCAGCCAGAGCCCGGACTTGAACCCGATCGAACATCTCTGGAGAGGCGTGAAAGTAGCTGTGCAGCAACTCTCCCCATCCAACCTGACAGAGCTGTCCTCCGAAGAGGGGGGTGAACATGATTAAGTTGGTTTGGTGTTTGTAGCTTGAACGGTTCAAGAGTTACTGTTGGTGAGTTATTTCATGCTAATTTATGCTAATGTGAATAGTTATAGTTGATAAAACATTCAAGAAAGCCTGAACATGAGAAAGTTTGTTTGGTGCCTATAGCTTGAACGGTTCAAGACTTAAAGTTGGTTGTATATGTTATGCAAATTAATGCACGTTTATACAGATAAATGTTTTTAAGAATTTGAAGTTAGGATAGCCTGAACATGTGAAAATTGGTTTGGTATCTCTAGCTTGAACGGTTCAAGAGTTACTGTCAGTGTGTTATTTTACGCAAATGCGTTAACATTTACATACAGTGCATTCGGAAACTATTTAGACCTTTCCTTTTTCCAATTTTGTTATGTTACAGCCTTATTCTAAAATTAATTACATAAATAAAAATCCTTATCAATCTACACACAATGCCCCATACTGAAAGCGAAAACAGGTTTTTAGAAATTTTTGCTAATGTACACTACCAGTCAAAAGTTTGGACACACCTACTCATTCAACTGTTTTTCTTTATTTTTGCATTGTAGAATAATAGTGAAGGCATCAAAACTAGGAAATAACACATATGGAATCATGTAGTAACCAAAAGAGTGTTAAACAAATCAAAATATATTGTATATTTGAGATTCTTATAAGTAGCCACCCTTTGCCTTGATGACAGTTTTACACACTCTTGGCATTCTCTCAACCGGCTTCATGAGGTAGTCACCTGGAATGCATTTCAATTAACAGGTGTGCCTTGTTAAAAGTTAATTTGTGGAATTTCTTTCCTTCTTAATGCGTTTGAGCCAATTAGTTGTGTTGTGACAAGGTAGCCCTATTTGGTAAAAGACCAAGTCCATATTATGGCAAGAACAGCTCAAATTAGCAAAGAGAAATGACAGTCCATCATTACTTTAAGACATGAAGGTCAGTCAATACAGAACATTTCAAGAACTTTGAAAGTTTCTTCAAGTGCAGTCGCAAAAACCATCAAGCGCTATGCTGAAACTGGCTCTTATGAGGACCGCCACAGGAATGGAAGAACCAGTAACCTCTGCTGCAGAGGATAAGTTAATTAGAGTTACCAGCCTCAGAAATTGCAGCCCAAATAAATGCTTCACAGAGTTCAAGTAACAGAAACATCTCAACATCAACTATTCAGAGGGTACTGTGTGAATCAGGCCTTCATGGTCGAATTGCTGCAAAGAAACCACTACTAAAGGACACCAATAAGAAGAAGAGACCTGCTTGGACATTAGACCGGTGAAAATGTGTCCTTTGGTCTGGAGTCCAAATGTGAGATATTTGGTTCAATCCGCTGTGTCTTTGTGAGACGCGGTGCGGGTAAACGGATGATGTCCGCATTTGTAGTTCCCACCGTAAAGCATGGAGGAGGAGGAGTTATGGTGTGGGGGTGCTTTACTGGTGACACTGTCTGTGATTTATTTAGAATTCAAGGTACACTTAACTAGCATGGCTACCACAGCATTCTGCAGCGATACGCCATCCCATCTGGTTTGGGCATAGTGGGACTATCATTTGTTTTTCAACAGGACAATGACCCAACACACCTCCAGGCTGTGTAAGGGCTATTTGACCAAGAAGGAGAGTGATGGAGTGCTACATCAGATGAGCTGGCCTCCACAATCCCCCGACCTCAACCAAATTGAGATGGTTTGGGATGAGTCGGACCGCAGAGTGAAGGAAAAGCAGCCAACAAGTGTATGTGGGAACTCCTTCAAGACTGTTGGAAAATAATTCCAGGTGAAGCTGGTTGAGAGAATGCCAAGAGTGTGCAAAGCTATCATCAAGGCAAATGGTGGCAATACCCCATAATGATAAAGCGAAACAGGTTTTTAGAATTTTTTGCTAATTTGTTAAAAATAAAAAACAGAAATACCTTATTTACATAAGTTTTCAGAATGCCAAGCGTCACGTCTGGAGGAAACCTGGCACCATCCCTACGGTGAAGCATGGTGGTGGCAGCATCATGCTGTGGGGATGTTTTTCAGCGGCAGGGACTGGGAGACTAGTCAGGATCGAGGCATATATGAACGGAGCAAAGTACAGAGAGATCCTTGATGAAAACGTGCTCCAGAGCGCTCAGGACCTCAGTCTGGGTCGAAGGTTCACCTTCCAACAGGACGTCGACCCTAAGCACACAGCCAAGTCAACGCAGGAGTGGCTTTGGGACAAGTCTCTGAATGTCCTTGAGTGGCCCAGCCAGAGCCTGGACTTGAACCCGATCGAACATCTCTGGAGAGGCGTGAAAGTAGCTGTGCAGCAACTCTCCCCATCCAACCTGACAGAGCTTGAGAGGATCTGCAGAGAGCAATGGGAGAAACTCCCCAAATACAGGTGTGCCATGCTTGTAGTGTCATACCCAAAAAGACTCAATGCTGTAATCGCTGCAAAGTTGCTTCAACAAAGTACTGAGTAAAGGGTCTGAATACTTATGTAAATGTGATATTTCAGTTTTTTATTTGTAGTGAATTAGCAAAAATTTTAATTATGGGGTATTGTGTATAGATTAAGAGAAAAAACAAACAATTTAATCCATTTTAGAATAAGGCTGTAACGTAACAAAATATGGATAAAATCAAGGGGTCTGAATACTTTCCAAAGGCACTGTATATGTTTGTAAACTTAACATTAAAAAGTACCATAATGATTGAGTGTCCATATACAGTAGCTGTACCATGATATTTGCATTGCTACTAAGTAAACCTCCAATTGTTCTCCACTATTACACCTGCTAAAACGTCCCCCCATCCCAAGTTGGGTTGTCGTCCCAGTGACTAGCAGACCACCCCGTCCCCCCAGATCCCAAAGCCCCCGAGAGACCGGGACCCATCCTTCAAAAAGAGCACACAGTGCCACCCACAGAACAGAAGTAGATCAACCGCCAAAATCATTTCCAATGACCTCACCTCGATTGTATTATATACAGTCCAAGGTTTAGTCATATCCCAGTTTACCAATTTGCTTATGGCCCTGCCTACACCTAACAACTTGTTTTTTTAAATTATATGAGCAAAGAATATTCCATTTTATTTTGAATGGCAAGCCAGACCAAATTAAACGGGCCTATTCATATAATGAATATGATTTTGGAGGGCAAAAATTATTAAATATTAAAGCATTAGACCTCTCACTAAAGGCTTCAGTCATACAAACGCTATTCTTAAATCCGAACTAGTTCTCTAGCAGATTAGTAAAAATGGCCCACCCTGTGTTCAAGAATGGCCTTTTTCCCTTTATTCACATTACAACCTCTCACTTTCGATTATTTGAAAATGAAATAATCTCCTAAATATTGCTATTTTTAAAACAAGCCATAGAAAGTTGGTTGCAATTTCAGTTTAATCCACCAGAAAAGACAAAACAAATATTACAACAAATATTATGGAAAAAATGTTTGAAAACTGTATAATCTTTGTTATATATATCATCAATAATAAATACAAATACAAATAAATACGACTGGTGGAGTTATGTCACACATGCAGCTACCAAAAATATATGGAAATGTCTTATCTATCCAAAATTACAACGAACTAATTGCAGCATTACCGCAAAAATGGAAGAGGCAAGTGGAAGGGGGAGAAAGTAAGGATCTTGTCTGTTGGCCCTGCATTAAAGATCAAAATTGGTTAAAGAAAATTGTGATTAATAAAAAAGTATACGAGTTTCATTGAAGGACCCAAAAAATTGATTGCAAAATAGTTGGGAAGAGATTTTCGATGTACCGATTCCGTTGCACATGGTTTATGAACTGTTACAGAAAATGACACCGGATTCAAAACTTACAGTTTTTCTATTGAAATGATTATACAAAATTTTTGCAACCAATAGAGTGTTATACTGTATAAATGAGAGATACAACCAGCTCTGCAGATTTTTCCTGTGAAGAGACAGAATCATTAGATCATTTGTTTTGGTACTGTCCAGTATGAAAAATGTATGCACTCACTAACTGTAAGTCGCTCTGGATAAGAGCGTCTGCTAAATGACAAAAATGTAAATGTAAATATGTAGCTTGTTTTTGGTCACAGGTTCAGGAATGGCTGAATAATTGCAACATTTACCTGGAGCTAACTCTGCAAATAGCACTGCTGGTGATTTAAACAGTTATAGTTAATCGATCAATAATATAATAATACTCTTAGCAAAAATGTTTATCTTTAATTTACAATCTGTAGAAATTATGAGAATAGAAAGCTTCAGAACTTTTGTCAAACATCACAGCACAGTTGAAAAATATATGGCAAATAAAAATCTAAACTAGATGGTGTTCAGAGATAGATGGGAGGGGTTGAGTGTAACTGAAGGATGGGACTAAAAACAAAAAAAAGATAACTAATGTAAAATATACTGTGTCCGTAAAATGTATATAGTACGTATAAGCTGGAAGTAGAAGCCTAAGTGTTGTCTACGACCAATCAAGAGGTACCACTGTTTTAGTAACCACATCACCTAATTTAGCTTCACACTGTTGAATTAACTGCCATGGAACATTTCAGAACTCTCAAATATTAACAATGAGGGAGCACATTCTAAACATGAGACAATGAGTAAACTGTGTCTTTTGACACATATCAGCTACCTTGACCACTTTTCCCAAAAACGTAAACAAAAACTTAAAGTGTATTACACCTTGGTCTACTGTGCTATTCACATCTGAAATAAGAACATAAATATCTACTACCAAAATCCTTGACTAGAACACGGAAGTAGGATTGGAGACGACTTTGTTTTGATTTCAAACATTCTTTGCATGGAGTAAAGAAAGACATACCAACTTTCAGTGCAGTTGAGAAAACGGTAGCGGAGTACCAGGAGGAGAATGTGGTGTGTTGTGAAAGCATAATTACATTTTGATGGTCTACAGATGCTCATGGTAAAAATTAATCTATAATTTGCATTTGAAATAATGAAACTCAGATGTACAGTTGCTTGCGAAAGTATTCACCCCCCTTGGCATTTTTACTATTTTGTTGCCTAACAACCTGGAATTAAAATGGATTTTTTAGGGGTTTGTATCATTTGATTTACACAACATGCCTACCACTCTGAAGATGCAAAATATTTTTTATTGTGAAACAAACAAGAAATAAGACAAAAAAATCAGAAAGCTTGAGTGTGCATAACTATTCACCCCCCAAAGTCAATACTTTGTAGATCCACCTTTTGCAGCAATTACAGCTGCAAGTCTCTTGGGGTATGTCTCTACAAGCTTGGCACATCTAGCCACTGGGATTTTTGCCCATTCTTCAACGTAAAATTGCTCCAGCTCCTTCAAGTTGGATGGGTTCCGCTGGTGTATAGCAATCTTTAGTTCATACCACAGATTCTCAATTGGATTGAGGTCTGGGCTTTGACTAGGCCATTCCAAGACATTTAAATTTTTCCCCTTAAACCACTCGAGTGTTGCTTTAGCAGTATGCTTAGGGTCAATGTCCTGCTGGAAGGTGAACCTCCGTCTCAGTCTCAAATCTCTGGAAGACTGAAACAGGTTTCCCTCAAGAATTTCCCTGTATTTAGCGCCATCCATCATTCCTTCAATTCTGACCAGTTTCCCAGTCCCTGCCGATGAAAAACATCCCCACAGCATGATGCTGCCACCACCATGCTTCACTGTGGGGATGGTGTTCTCGGGGTGATGAGAGGTGTTGGGTTTGCGCCAGACATTTTCCTTGATGGCCAAAAAGCTAAATTGTCTCCCACATGCCTTTTGGCGAACACCAAACGTGTTTGCTTATTTTTTTCTTTAAGCAATGGCTTTTTTCTGGCCACATTTCCGTAAAGCCCAGCTCTGTGGAGTGTACGGCTTAAAGTGGTCCTATGGACTGATACTCCAATCTCCGCTGTGGAACTTTGCAGCTCCTCCAGGGTTATCTTGGTCTCTTTGTTGCCTCTCTGATTAATGCCCTCCTTGCCTGGTCCGTGAGTTTTGGTGGGCGGCCCTCTCTTGGCAGGTTTGTTGTGGTGCCATATTTGTCACGATAGTCGTATACAGAGGAGGACCAAGGCGCAGCGTGGAATGCGAACATGCTTTTTATTAATGTTACACGAACAAAACAACAAACGATACGTGAAGTCCTACGGTACAAACACAAACCAAAAGGAACAAGATCCCACACCATACTGTGGGAAACAGGCTGACTAAGTATGGTTCCCAATCAGAGACAACAAGCAACAGCTGATTCACGTTGCCTCTGATTGAGAACCACACTGGCCAACATAGAAACACAATACTAGAACGAACACAAATGAAAACTCACACCCTGGCTCAACATACTAGAGTCCCCAGAGCCAGGGCGTGACAATATTCTTTCAATTTTTTAAATAATGGATTTAATGGTGCTCCGTGGGATGTTCAAATTTTCTGATATTTATTTATAACCCAACCCTGATCTGTCCTTCTCCACAACTTTGTTTCTGACCTGTTTGGAGAGCTCCTTGGTCTTCATGGTGCCGCTTGCTTGTTGGTGCCCCTTGCTTAGTGGTGTTGCAGACTATGGGGACGTTCAGAATAGGTGTATATATACTGAGATCATGTGACACTTAGATTGCACACAGGTGGACTTTATTTAACTAATGAGGTGACTTCTGAAGGTAATTGGTTGCACCAGATCTTATTTAGGGGCTTCATAGCAAAGGGGGTGAATACAGATGCACGCACCATTTTTCCGTTATTGATTTTTTTGAAATGTTTGAAACAAATTATTTTTTTCATTTCACTTCACCAATTTGGACTATTTTGTGTATGTCCATTACATGAAATCCAAATAAAATATCAATTTAAATTACAGGTTGTAATGCAACAAAATAGGAAAAACGGCAAGGGGGATGAATACTTTTGCAAGGCACTGTACAACACAAAATCCATGTGTACGTGTGTGTATAGTGCGTATGTTATCATGGGTGTTTATGCATGTGTCTGTGCCTATGTTTGTGTTGCTTCACAGTCCCCGCTGTTCCATAAGGTGTATTCTTATCTGTTTTTTAAATCTGATTCTACTGCTTGCCTCAGTTACTTGATGTGGAATAGAGTTCCATGTAGTCATGGCTCTATGTAGCACTGTGCACCTCCCATAGTCTGTTCTGGACTTGGGCACTGTGAAGAGACCTCTGGTGGCATGTCTTGTGGGGTATGCATGGGTGTCTGAGCTGTGTGCTAGTCATTTAAACAGACAGCTCAGTGCTTTCAACATGTCAATACATCTCACAAATACAAGTAGTGATGAAGTCAATCTCTCCTCTACTTTGAGCCAGGAGAGATTGACATGCACATGATTAAATTTTAATTTGTGTAGGCTGCTTTTCGGCATCTGGGACTAACTTTGTTAGCTGGATGGATAACGTTAGCAACTTAGCTAGGTTAGCAGCTCTTTCAAGCAGGATTCCAGGACAAGAAATAGCAGTCCTAGCTATTAAAAGCTAACCGTGTCACGGAATCCATGCAAAAACAAGTCCGGTATTTATGATTAACAAAGATGTTTTTGTTAAAATAACAAACCAAGTGTTTCCATTATCCGAATGTTTTCAAATATGACCGCTTATTTTAGCTCACTCTTTACTCAGTTATCGCTAGAACTAATGTAGCCTACATTTGGATGAGAATTGTGTTATGCTGTTGCTATTTATGTGAATGTCTGAACATTGCATTCAAAATTAAACTGCTCACATTGAGGACATAATGTTGTAAAGACTGTGTTTGTGCAAAGAAAAATATGTGAAAAAAACTGTGGACAGCTCAAACGCGGACTGTTGCGTCAATAGTAACTAGACGTTCTAATGAAGTGTTCTATTCACACCAGTTTGAGCGTACACTGCAGAGACCACTGTAGAATGATCATGTCGTTTTACAACAACCATCTAGTTACAACAACCATCTAGACTATAAAAAAGCATAGACAGACACCCATTGTATCTATAAGCCAACAGCAGCAGCCGTCTCAGAGACTCTGTGAACATTACTGTCAGAGATGAGATTAGTGTTTAACATCAGTTAACTAGGAGAATAAGACTGAGATAGGCAGCACATATTACTGATGAAGCATCAGACAGGACAAGCACTGGTGTCAGTGGTAGAAACACCGCTGATTAAAGTACAACAAAGTACCACGTGTCATGGAATGGAATATATGATATTTCTTTATCCTTCATATACTCCAAAGCAATAAAGGCATTTGAACCTTTTACCAATCAAAGAGTGCATTGAATCTGTCTTTGACGGCGTAGCATGAGCATGAACTTTCCAGTTGAGGACCTCAGCCCAGCTAGAGCTCCAGCAGCCAGAGCTCCACAGAGGTAGAGACAAAGACAGTAGTTACAGCCAGGTTTCTAGAGTTTCCAGTAAAACAGAGCTTGCCCTCCAACCAGCTCACAGACCCTTGGGAGAGAGAGAGGGGGGTGGAGGAAGGAGGGAGAGAAAGAGAGGGAGGGGGCAGAGCTGTCACAAGGGCCTTTTCCAAGGTTCCCTTCTGTTTGGGGGCTGTTGTGCTTCGTTTGAGAAAATAACCCCTTGGAAAAACACAAGATTTAAACAGTGATCACCTGTGAGGCATGTTTATCAAGACTGTAAAGACCTGATTTGATTGTGAAATCAAATGAGCACACAATGTTATCACAATGTCATAGAGTGAATAGTTACACTTGCTCAAGACCAGCATACATCATGGAAATTGAAGTAATTGGGAGAGTGCAAAATAACAAAATCTTGGCTAAAAGATAGCTATAATTATTTAACTTGAACTGTTCTTGAGAACAGGTAAATCATTCAAATAACCTCCTCTAAAGTCCAAAAACCTATTCTGTGCTATGACACCTGTGCAGTCAATCAATCCTGTTCCAATCATTACAATGTGTGTGTTTACGTTTTCACATATTACTCAGCCGGAGAGCTCAGTTTCACGAATAATTAAGAAATACACTTTTGTACACCTGATACCTCACAGATGCATGGGAGAGGTGCAAAAACAACCAGGAAAACTGACTCCCACACAGTGTGTATACTTGAACAAAATGAACACTTAAATTGGACATATATCATCATTTATTCAGCCAGTCACATGTTTATGCAGATAACATTTTCATTAAGCAAGAATACACTGTGGACTGGACTCCATTCACCTAATCTTCATAAGAATAACAGAAATAACACTTACAACATCTGATAGTGTCAATCTCAATTATGAGGTAATAATGTGTGTTATCGCGTATAACATCCCACAGTGCAACAGGAGAAGAAAGAGTTCAGCAGTGTTGAAACAGACATGGCAGTAACTCGATCTCTCCCAAAGCTGAACTGTTTAACCATTACAGAGAGAATTTCTCGACACCAAAATACTGTGATTCTACAAAACTCTTTCCATACTCTACAGGGACTGACACGGACTGGGACCAGATATCTGCCCGGGCATTTCTAACAGACACCAGCACATTTTTTCCCCTTGAGGCCCCCACATCGGCTCCTCGAGGCCCCCATTATCAGCCAAATCATGATCATGCTGTGCAAAACCCCCAATTTAGACAGGCCTACCAGCCAGTTTGGGACAACAACTTTTCAAATACAGCCTAGCTACTATACAAATCTGTGTTAATAAACCATGTCCATGAAAAATATATCATAATCTCACTTATCTTGATTGGAATAGTGATTAGGCCAAGAGTAGGGTTCGCCTGGGCTGACACCAGCCCAATTGTACATTCTATTTTGGTCATTTAGTATACGCTCTTATCAAAAGCAACTTACAATCAGTGCATTCAACTATTCGAATCAGAGGACTCAAAAAATACTGTGTTGAAATGTTTAGGGAGCAAGTGGGTAAAATTGACAAGTCACCTGTGCTGGATAGTGTAATGGTAGACAGTGCCTGGGAAGTCTTTAAATGAAGATTCCTTGACGTGGTGAATTTGATGGCTCCCTTTAGACAGGTCAGAGTAAAACAGAGATCTATCCCTTGGTTTAATCATGAGATTCTAGAATCTATGCAAGCAAGGAATAAGGCCTTTAAGAAATGTAAGAACTCTCAAGAGCTGCCTGATTTTTCGGAAAAGTATTCAGACCCCTTGACTTTTTTTTAAAGAATGATGGAGGCCACTGTGTTCTTGGGGACATTCAATGCTGCAGAATTTTTTTGGTACCCTTCCCCAGATCTGTGCCTTGACATAATCCTGTCTCTGAGCTTTACAGACAATTCCGTCGACCTCATGGCTTGGTTTTCACTCTGACATGCACTGTCAACTGTGGGACCTTATATAGACAGGTGTGTGCTTTTCCAAATCATGTCCAATCAATTGAATTTACCACAGGTGGACTCCAATCAAGTTGTAGAAACATCTCAAGGATAATCAATGGAAACAGGATGCACCTGAGCTCAATTTCGAGTTTCAAAGCAAAGGGTCTGAATACTTATGTAAATAAGGTTTTTCAGTTTTTTATTTGTAATACATTTGCAAACATTTCTAAAAACCTGTTTTCGCTTTGTCATTATGTGGTATTGTGTGTAGATTGATGAGGACATTTATTTATTTAATCCATTTTAGAACAAGGCTGTAACGTAACAAAATGTGGAAAAAGTGAATGGGTCTGACTACTTTCCGAATGCACTGTAAACTTCACAGAAATGAAGCACAGAGCAGGGTGGATGAAGCTAAGAGGGGTTACTTTGTTGATAAAATCAACAAAGCATGGCCATTGAAGTGCTAGGGAAGGTTAATGCCAGGACCAAGTTTTTTGCTAGAATGTCCAAGCTGCTTGATAAGGACTCCACGAGAGTGCGCGACACTGCCCTCATTCAATGCCATTTTGACTACGCTAGTACTTCCTGGTTTGGGGGCTTATCTAAGCTTCTGGAAGGGAAGCTCCAGATAGCCCAGAATAAGCTGATCAGGGTAGTATTGAAGGTGAGTCCACATACTCACATAGGCAGGAGCTGCTTTAACAAACTCAACTGGCTGCATGTTGAGGCTAGGGTTTCCCAGATTAGACTGTGTTTGGTTTACAGGAGTATTTATCGTTTTGCGCCCAGATATCTGACTGATTACTTTCCCCATGTTAGCGATGCACACAATCACAGCACCAGATCAGGTGTTGCTAATGTGTGCTTATACAGGTTCAGGAGTAATGCTGCGAAAGGAACTTTCTTGTATACTGGAGCATCAGAGTGGAATGAGTTGCCTCTGCCCATAAAAATGACGTCCTCTCTGGGCAGCTTTAAAAAGAAAGTAAAAAACAGTTTGATGTCTTCTGTGACAATTTGAACGTACCCTACGATGTAACTGCAATGATGAGACTTTATTGTGTGTAATCCTCGATGAATTTGGGGGTTTGTTTTGATCTAATTAATAAACTGAACTAAAATAAGGTAGATAAGACAACCACATATCACAGTCATTGCAAGAAAACGTTCCTCAATAAAGCAGCTATCAGTGAAATCAGTTATAGTAAGAAAATACAAATATTTCAGCTTGGTAGTTGAGTAGCCACAGACAGTGTCCATCACTGTCAATGAAGTGCAACAGTCATGTAGAGGGCAACCTCTAGGCGGGGTGTATTTATGCTCTCCCTGCCAGAATAGGAAGAGCGTGTGGTCTGGCCTAAGGAGATGTCTGTCGCAAGCTGCGAGCCAATCCGTTATCCTAGAGAGAATGTCTGACCTTCCACTATTAGTTGTCAGCTATCCCAGTTACATCATTAGCAAACACACTCTCACTGCGACTGTTTACAGCTAAGTATGGGTAATAAGAAAAAAAGGGCAATTTCACTTTGATGCTGTAAAATAAACATTGAAACATCAATGCCAAGAAGACTGTGATTATCATTATTCAAGGGATTCGGGTGCTGATGTCTTTGTGGAATATAGCATTTTGAATCTCACTCCAAGATTTCCTGTAAACCTTGTATGGCTTAGGGACATGAAGGATGAGATAGGTAAAGAAACACAGACTTACTGAAGAGCATCTGCTATGTACCAACTCATTACAAACAGAACATGGATATTGGACATGAAGTGCAACAAATGCTAATATCGGGGATATTGACTGGAATGTGTTTTTGGGCCAAAAAAATAAATAAAAATAGCATTTGGAGACAGTAGCAAGGTAATCAAAACCAAAGCATAGATTGCTGTCATACCTTGTCTATAGACTGCTTACAGGGTAATTTTGTAAATTGGTTTAACTATCCCTTTAACTCGGTCATACTCTGCAACAAAGTAAGGATGCAGTCACAAATATTTGGACATTGCTCTCAACATCCCAGTGACCAGATTGTTTTCAAGGAGATGTTCCACTAAGGGAAAACTTTGGAAAAGTAAAACACATTCTGAAAAATATTCTAAATTCAAGCATTTAGTCCACATGGAATGTGATCCTCTCACAATCCATTGAACCACATTTAACCATAAATGTAAATTGCAATCAATGGATAGTTAAAGCATAGGAGACTCCAAGGTCTTTCTTGAAAACTAAATTGAATCCAGACCAACCTGGATGAATAAAGGTTTCATAAAAAAATTAAAAAGAAATGAAAACATGTCAAATAGTCCCAGTGTTACCTTGCTTGCCCGCCTTCTTGCGTATCCTCATCTTGGGGAAAGAGGGCCAGGAGTAGTTAAAAGGAGAGTCCGAGTCTGAATCCATGACTCTGTGTTTCGTCTATGAGTCTCAGAGCACCCTGCAGCCTGACCAAGGCTTTAACACCAAAACACTTTGGTTTAAACAAAATATATATATATTTTACTGAACTTCAATTTTCCTCTAGGTTGGATATTCTCTTGTACATTCAGTTTGTTCTTCAGTTCAGGAGTCTTGGTTGGACTGTGAGGTTACGCCAGTTTACTCCTTCCTTCCATCTGAGTCTCAGCGGAGTGCAGACACTGACACTTCAGCAGTGAGCCAGCATGTTCCCCCATCTCCCCCTCCCCCTTCTCCCCCGCCAAACCCCCCCCCCTCCTACTCTGTGCCCCCTCAAAACTCCAAATCATCTAGCATATCGAGACCGCTTTCTTTGTCTCTTTTTTCTCTTGCTTTCTCACCTTCTCCTCCTCCATTCTCTCTTTTATCCCTTCTGCCCCAACCCTCGCTGTATCCTACCCTCTCCCGTCCAGTCTCTCTTTCTTTCCCACCATGCACAGCCGAGAGGAGGAGAGACCAGAACATGAGGAGGGGAGGAGGAACGAGTGACTGAGGGATAAAGAATGACTAAAGGAGAAGTAGAGAGAGAGAGAAACAGAGTAGAGAGGAGTGCCCGCCTCAGATAATCTTGAAAGACAAACACAGGGCCAGACAGCTGGTCCTGACCTGAGGAATCCACAAGGAGGTCAGTTAGAGTCAGACAAGTCATAGATAAGAATAATTAACCTCAGTCCTAGAGAGTTAACGCTGTGTAAAGAACACAACACACACGGCAGCACTACACCTCCCCCTACTGCACAAGCCCAGGGCACAACACTACTCACTAAACACACGACCACAACACTCATATGCACAGAGAAACGTTCTAAAGGTGTCCTCAGAGAGAGGCTGGATCCCAAATGACACTCTATTCCCGAAATAGTGCAGTATTTTTGACCAGGGCCCATATGGTCAAAGTAGACATAACCAGAGTCTTCAGTAGTCTTCAGAAAGGAAGAAAGCTCTTGGAGAGGATAGTGACTGAGAAACAGAGGGGTTTCAAGGCAGATTGCCATGTCAGTAGAGTGGAAACAGGCAGCAGCAGCACAAAGAAACCCAGAGACTCCCAGAGAGTTCACAAACACACACACACACACACACACACACACACACACACACACACACACACACACACACACATTGTTCTATATCCAAACACAGTTTGTACGCCCCCTGGAGGGCTGAGAGAGAAAAATAAAGAGAAAAACAGAGACACTGTGTGTCCTCTTTATTCCACTACAGTTGGCTGCAACAACTCTTCAGACAAAAGCCTTAAGAGGAGACGAGGAGAGGAAAGAGGGAGCGTCAAAGTCTGGCACTTTAACAACTCTCTCTCTCTTTCCCTGACGCTGGAGTACAGTAGCTTCTACTTCTACAGGGAACACAACAAGAATCAGCAAGCGTTTTTTTAACGACAGATCCTCCATTCATACTCTTTTCTCCCAAAACTGAAAATGTGCATTCAGCAAAGCCTTGGCAACCCCCATTCACCCCCCTTCTTCCTCCTCCTCTCTCCCTCCCACCCTCCTTTCCTCCCTCTCTTTCCCCCTGACTTACACAGAACCCCTTTCTTTAGTTCATCCATGCATTGGCCTGCTGGCAGTAGAAGGGAGGCCCTCAGGATGAAGTGGCCTTTGCGGTTTGTTCACTAAACTCGGATTAAAACGATGACTAGAGGGAGAAGAGGAGTGGTGGCAGGGAGAGGGCATAAGGGGGGAGAGGGTGAGGTGAACTAAAGGTTGGAGAAGGGAGAGTAGGATTTCGGTGGAGGATGGTGTGGGAAGATCAAGGTGTAGAGGAGGATGAGCGTAAACAAAAGGAGGGAGAGTGGTAGCAAGAGGGGGCAAGGGGATAGGGACAGAGGGTTAGAGAGCGGTACAGGTTAAGTGGAGAGAAAGAGCAATAAAGAGCCAGTTTATCAAGAGAGGAACAGAAGGAACATGAAAACTACACTCCAGATTCCTCATCCCCTGACTGAAACTTCATTTACTGGAGTTATGTTTGTCTATTAGTTACCAAATTGACTGCAGTCAGAGCACCATATTTCAGGGGATACAAATTGCTTTGTGGATATTTGTCATACTCCACAAACTTGTTAACAAAAACACTTGAGGTCATTTGTAATGCTTGAGAGCCTGACAAATATTTTGAGCCTGACAAATATTTTTCACATGTCATGTTTGGTATTTGTGATGAGGATTTAAAATTGATTGTATGTGTGTGTCCACTTTACTCCACTACCATTGTGTGTGTGATAGTGTGTGTGGCAACCAATACAAAGAACAGAGAGACTAGTAAATCTGTTGACACACATACACAAAACGTACACAGACCCACACTCACGCACACATGCATGCACACACACACAGACCCACCCACACACAAAAATGCACACACATTTTAGTCACTAAAATGGCTGAACCATACAGGGTGAAAACAACAGAGACCGCAACATATTACAATTACAGCTGTCCAGTGCCAAGTGTTAAACCTCGAGCCCTGAGCATACAGCCACAACATTCTAACCCAGAGACATGTGTCTGATTATTCCTAAATGGCACCCTTTTCCCTGCATAGTGTACTACTTTTGTCCAGGGCTGGTCAAAAGTAGTGCACTATGTAGGAAATAGGGGGCCATTTGGGATGCAAAATGTGTCTGCTTCAGGCTCACACCAGCCAATCATTAACCCGCAGGATGTTCTCACCGTCTCAAACTTTTCTCCAACCAGAGGTCAGCCAAACCCAGTACCACTAGACCATGATCTAAGGTCTAGTGGTTTTGTGTTTTCTCCGCAAATGGTTAAGGTAAGAATCTCGGGAAGGGTAAGCTGATCCCATATCTGTGCATATGGCCAACGTTTACCCAGAGCAATAATCACAGCTAATGCAGAGCGAAAGGACACCAGGAAATGTGTGGAAGGGCCCAGTGGAGGCCAGCAAGCAGAAACATGATCCTACATTCTGTGGAGAGATTATGGCTAGGGGAGACAAGGAAAGGAACGAGGGAGAGAGACTGGAAGAGAGAGAGAGAAGTGGTGAGAGACTATGCAAAAGAGAGGGAGAGAGAGGTGTGTGGTTCTCTGAGGTACAGTACAGTAATGGTGTCCTTGTGGAGTCTGCTAGCCAAAATCTTCCTTTTCCGTTCACTAATTAGATCCTGCAGATGAGGTCTCCTCACTTGAGCAGCGTCAAAGTCTTGCACTTTAACAACTCTCTCTCTCGCGCTTTCCCTTTAGCTGTGAGACAGTCACGTTCTAAAATGAGACTGATGTTCTAGATTCAGTTACAAACATAACAATCTATGGTAGGAAGGAAGCTATAGCCCACATTCACAGTGAAATTAATTTTGTGTGAATTATTTAATGATACACCTGCCCTGTATTCATAAAGCCTTTTAGATTATAATGAATACGGTTACATGGACAGAGAGGACCTGATCCTAGATCAGCACTCCTACTCTGAGAGGCTTTATGAACAAGGGCCCTGAAATACTGTGATCTGATGAGTCATAAAAAGCCTTACCAGAGTATGTCAGGGATTCTTCTTCTTCTTCTTCTTCTTCTTCTTCTTCTTCTTCTTCTTCTTCTTCTTCTTCTTCTTCTTCTTCTTCTTCTTCTTCTTCTTCTTCTTCTTCTTCTTCTTCTTCTTCTTTTAGACAAAACATGAGGGGCTCCTCCAAGTCCTGAATGGAGACATCGACACAGAGTCTTTTCACAATGCTACACAGGCTGAGAAAAATGGGAGTGAGAAGAAGGTTTGTGCATGGTACCTGGACTCTCTGTGTGTGTTGTACACACGCCCATGTCTGTGCGTGTGTTTGTGTGTGTATGAGTGTGTGTACGTGTAGTCAATTTCCTTCCACCTGCATCACATAAACCTATCCTGAAGGATGTAGCACAATATGACCATGAACATGAACACAAACACCTCACACACACGAGCACGCACACACCACACCTCTCATAAAAGTTACTTTTCACCAATTTGATACCAACTCGAACACCCTAACAATACATTTACATTACAGTCATTTAGCAGACGCTCTTATCCAGAGCAACTTACAGTTAGTGAACACATATTTTTTTTATACTTCCCCCCCGTGGGAATCGAACCCACAACCCTGGCGTTGCAAACGCCATGCTCTATCAACTGAGCTACATCCCTGCCGGCCATTCCCTCCCCTACCCTGGACGATGCTGGGCCAATTGTGCACCGCCCATGAGTCTCCCTGTCGCGGCCGGCTGCGACAGAGCCTGGATTCGAACCAGGATCTCTAGTGGCACAGTTAGCACTGCGATGCAGTGCCTTAGACCACTGCGCCACTCAGAATGGAACAATGTAGAGTATTGAATCAGAACACAAATCCCCGATGTTCTGTTTTAGCCAACATTCTACCATTCAGCAGTGAATTTAGCCGGTTGAATGAACTTTCATATACAGTATGTGGAGTAAAATAAAGAGTTTGGGGTCATATAGGTAATACTCAAAGAGTAAAAGGTATTTCTTAGTCACTACTCACATTGTCTACTGTAGCTGTACTGCCTGCAGTGATGACAGGATACAAACCTTGACAAAGAAAAGGTAACATAAGCATGATGATGATGATAAGGTCAGACAGAAATGATAACATTTGAAACAGCCATTCAAAACAAGTCCAGTAGTTGTTCAAAGACTGCTCTATATGACATACAGGTAACTGCCAAAATAAAGGAAACACCAACATAAAGTGTCTTAATAAGGTGTTGGGCCACCACGAGCCACCAGAACAGATTCAATGCACCTTGGCATAGATTCTACAAGTGTCTGTAACTCTATTGGAGGGATCCAACACCACTCTTTCACGAGAAATTCCATAATTTGGTGTTTTCCCACTAAGCACAGACGTCAATTCAACGTCTAGATTTGATTTACATTTGGTTGAGTTGTCAACTAAAATAAATTCAAAGTGAAATCAACAAAACATTTCACCATGTCATTGGATTTAGGTTAAAATTTGGGTGAAAAAAAAGACAAAATTAGTTTTCCACATTCATTCAACATCATCACATAGATTTATTTGGGTTGAAATGAAGTGGCAACAACGTTGGGTTGTTGATGGTGGTGGAAAATGCTGTCTCAGGCGCCACTCCAGAATCTCCTATAAGTGTTCAATTGGGTTGAGATCTGGTGACTGAGACACACACACACACACACACACACACACACACACACACACACACACACACACACACACACACACACACACACACACACACACACACACACAACACACACACACACACAAACACAAACACACACACACACACACACACACACACACACACACACACACACACACACACACACACACACAGTCTTGCGCAGCTAACCTTGTGGGGACATACAATTCAGTCCCATTCAATTCCCATTCATATTTTCCCTAACACCCTAACCCTAAACCTAACCCGTACCCTTACCCTAACCTTAACCCTAACCCAAAAATCTAACCCTATCTCCTAACCCAAACCCTAAACCAAATTCTAACCCTAACACTAATTCTAACCTTAACCCCCTAGAAATAGCATTTGACCTTGTGGGGACCAACAAAATGCACACACACACACACCCTTTAAACCAACTATTCTCCTTTGAGATCCTTCTTTCAAAGTCACTGAGATCTCTTCTTCTAGCCATGGTATTTGTATTTATTATGGACCCCCTTTAGCTGCTGCCAAGGCAGCAGCTACTCTTCCTGGGGTCCAACAAAATTAAGGCCGTTATACAATTTTTAAAACATTACAATACATTCACAACAGATTTCACAACACAGTAAGTGTCTGCCCTCAGGTCCCTACTCTACTACCACATATCTATAACACAAAATCCATGTGTGTGTATAGTGCGTATGTTATCTTGTGTGCGTATGCATGTGTCTGTGTCTTTGATTGTGTCTCTTCACAGTCCCCGCTGTTCCATAAGGTTTATTTTTTTGTATGTATTTTAAATCTAATTTTACTGCTTGCCTGAGTTACTTGATGTGGAATAGAGTTCCATGTAGTCATGGCTCTATGTAGTACTGTACACCTCCCATAGTCTGTTCTGGACTTGGGAACTGTAAAGAGACATCTGGTGGCATGTCTTGTGGGGTATGCATGGGTGTCCGAGCTGTGTGCCAGTAGTTCAAACAGACAGCTCGGTGCATTCAACATGTCAATACCTCTCACAAATACAAGTAGTGATGAAGTCAATCTCTCCCCCACTTTGAGCCAGGAGAGATTGACATGCATATTAATTTTTGCTCTCTGTACATCCAAGGGCCAGCCGTGCTGCCCTGTACTGAGCCAATTGCAATTTTCCTAAGTCCCTCTTTGTGGCACCTGACCACACGACTGAACAGTAGTCCAGGTGCGACAAAACTAGGGCCTGTAGGACCTGCCTTGTTGATAGTGCTGTTAAGAAGGCAGAGCAGCGCTTTATTATGGAGAGACTTCTCCCCATCTTAGCTACTGTTGTATCAATATGTTTTGACCATGACAGTTTACAATCCAGGGTTACTCCAAGCAGTTTTGTCACTTCAACTTTCTCAATTTCCACATTATTCATTACAAGATTTGGGTGAGGTTCAGAGTTTAGTGAATGATTCGTCCCAAATACAATGATTTTAGGTTTTGAAATATTTAGGACTAACTTATTCCTTGCCACCCATTCTGAAACTAACTGCAGCTCTTTGTTAAGTGTTGCAGTCATTTCAGTCGCTGTAGTAGCTGACTTGTATAGTGTTGAGTCATCCGCATACATAGACACACTGGCTTTACTCAAAGCCAGTGCCATGTCGTTAGTAAAGATGTAAAAAAGTAAGGGGCCTAGACAGCTGCCCTGGGGAATTCCTGATTCTACCTGGATTATGTTGGAGAGGCTTCCATTAAAGAACACCCTCTGTGTTTTGTTAGAGAGGTAACTCTTTATCCACAATATAGCAGGGGGTGTAAAGCCATGACACGTAAGTTATGGTATACAAAATAATGGCCAACTGGGCATTTTTAATAATGGGCAACTGGGCATGTCCCTACGCATAATCAGATGTTTTATTTGCTTAATTAACTGAGGAACCACACCTGTGTGGAAGCACCTGCTTTCAATATACTTCGTAGTGTTTCCTTAATTTTTGCAATTTTGTATTTGAGCTCCATATGCAAGTCTATAGAATGCTACCAACTCCATACCAGGGTTGGGATTAATTCCATTTCAATGTTTTTTAATTAGGAGCATTTGGTTTACTTTCTGAATTGACTAGAAGTTAAATGTAATTGACCCCAACCCTGGACCATTCATAAATGAGATCGATTCTTTGCTATCCAAGGCCATGGTGCATAATCAGTCACCAGTCAGACAACATGAAGGGTAATTCTGCATTAGTCTTTCAGCCTAATTCATACCTTACCTATGTACACAACGCAAGAACGCATTAGCTACACAAAATGCCGATCTTGTGTAGAGTTACAAATTGCGGGTCTGCGCACGTCTGCATATTTTGGCTACACAACTACACAGGATCGCCATTTTGTAGTTTCGCCAAGGCAGCAGCTAATGGGGATCCATAATAAATACAAATACAAATACCATGGCTAGAAGAAGAGATCTCAGTGACTTTGAAAGAGGGATCTCAAAGGAGAATAGTGGGTTTAAAGGGTGTGTGTGTGTGTGCATTTTGTTGGTCCCCACAAGGTCAAATGCTATTTCTAGGGGGTTAAGGTTAGAATTAGTGTTAGGGTTAGAATTTCGCCATTAATTGCGTCCGTACGTAGGGGAGTTCTTTAGTCCTTTAAGTGGCAGTGTACACATTAATGAATACATTTTAGGACACTGGAAGAGGGAGAGAGAGAGAGGTTTGGAGAACGTTTAGAGACCCTATGGGCCCTTGCCATTTGGAACTCACACTGGGCCTGCCCTGTCTGCCTGCAAGGCCTGTGCCAGTTATATTTTCGAGTATTCGACATCCAACTTTGAGAGGAATAGTCACTCATTCACTCTGGTTTAATGCATACTATTTACAAGCTGGAATGATGAGTCCAGAATGGGTTCAAACTAACACACCCAATTGTCCACTTTAGAATGAATCCCATCTTGAGCACTTAACTCAAGCTATTGTGCAATGCATAATTTACATAAAGGTCATGGGCATAAAGTTAAAGTTGCCTCACCGTGCGCTAGTCAGTTTCAGACTATATAAAACAGATAGGTCAGCTTGGGCTTGGTTTACTTAGACTGGTAGTACTCCTATATCCCAGTGGAGGGCAATACAGTTCAGTGATTCAAACAATCTGAGCCAACGAGAGCTTGGGCTAATCCCGTCCACTAGTTCTTCTTTCTCCAGTATGGGCTCTGACTGCTCTCTTCTCAGGGCATTGATCTAGCTTCCACAAAATCAAATCAAATTGGTGAGACTTCCACCTAGTCTATCAGAGGGCAAGATGGAGCTATTGCCATATTGCTTACACCTGTCAAATCCAGTCAGATCTCCACAAATGCATAGGTTGTAGGGTTTAGGGGTCGATTTGCGATTGGGCCCTCCTGTCCTCGCAAAGTCGGAGTAGGATGAGGTTGCCCCCTGGTTACGGTTAGGATTTGGGGAGTGTAAGCTGATCCTGGATCACTGCCTATGAGCATATCTACCCAGAGTGGAACAGGCTGTGTTAGCTAGAACAAGCGCTTTGGACTACATGGATTGATGAAATTACACAGACAAAGACAAATGATGCATCCTTTGGGCACTTACTGCACTATATAGGGAATAGGGTGCCGTTTGGGACACACACAACAAACTAAAGTACCATTCTCTCCTGGTTCATCCACTAGTTCTTCTTTCTCCAGTATGGTCTCTGACTGCCCTCTTCTCAGGGCCTTGATCTAACAGTAAATAAACGAGAACAGTAAAATTATGTTATTATCAGATTGGCATCAATTCCATCTCAATTCCGTCAGTCAATTATTAGGGGTTCACAGTGTCAAATAACTCATGCATAGATTGGTAACTTTTTTCTAATTTGGCAGACACTAGAGGCCAAGATTGGCCTATAGGCGGCACTGTTATTAGCAGTCTCACTTAAACCCTATCTGCCAATCCTATCTGCCACATATCTGCCACCCCGGTTGACCTTGAGACTTAAGACTTTGTATGTTGGTGCCTTTCCTCATGCTGAACAAATTTGCCTCAAGGACCCATAAGGTCCGTCAGGATAGAGTTTCCTCCATCTTGGACATTTTGGAAAACTTCTCTTAACTTGGTTTAAGAAAAGCTAAGGGATTGAATAAAGAGATTCTCCGTTACTTTTGTATACTTTTTAGACAGTAGTTCTGAAAGTAGCACTCACAAGCCAAAAGTGGTCCCTGAAAATTGCATACTACATCACATATGTGCAGATATGTGCACCACCTCATTGCTCACTCTCTCTCTGTCTGTCTGCTGTGTCCACTGATCCGTTGGACCCGCCATAAAACCTCATTGGATACCGCTGGACAAGCCTCTTGCTAGCTGTCAATCAAATGCGAGGGGCTGAAGCTCATTGGCTAGAACTCAAATTGCTAGGGGGCTAGTCCACGTGGGGGGAAATTTAGGACAAATGGTGCAGCACAGCTTCAAGAAAACTAGGGATTTCATGTCTAATTGAGGTAAGACAGTAATTCTGCTCATAGATTATGCATGATTGAGCTACACATTGACACATCCAGCCCAAAGAAAGAGGTTTGTACCGGAGCATGTCTTTAAGAGATGGCTGAGTTATTGATAAATCACGAAATCAGATTTTACGTGTCCATTTAAATCATTTGTAAATCCACTTCACAATGGCCTACCAACTTTTTAGGGTCATCAAATACATTGCCACTATGAATCATGTTAGGTTTGGCATTGATATCTTAAAAAATAAAAAAAACTATTAACAATTCACTTTTTGACTATGTAATGGTAATGCTTAAAATTATCATACAAAATCTTATTTCATGGACTTAAAGTCAGATTCACTCCAAATATGGTCTTTGGACTCATCACAATGGGCCCTAAAGACTTTGAGAAAATAACGTTAATGCATTCAAAGATGGCCACACTATACCAGTAGACGCATATTAGCACATACGCTAATATGCTAAAATATGCTAAAAATTCTTCAAAAATCTTCTTCTCATGAACCATAGGACCAAATGACACTACATTTGGAATGTATGCCCATGGTACATGTCTTAACTTGGCTAAGTTATTGACAAATCAAAAATCTGATTTTACATGTCCATTTAAACCACTCCACAGTGGCCTATCAACTTAAAATCTATCATCGCTATCATGGATATCCCTAAGATGAACCACACTGAATTTGGTTTTGATTGTATGATTGTCTCAAAAAACAAGGAAACGATTAACAACTCATTATTTGCATATATGACACTAAAGCAAAAAAGTATCTTCTCCTCATCAACCATACGTCAGATTCACTCCAGATTTTGTATTTAGACTCATGATTGCACATAAATTAAGATAGTTCCAACATGATAGAGTGCTTGCTTTGTTATCCAACTGATCTTGTGTCCTTTTTGTCATCCCGTGAACCCCGTTCATTGCTGCTCGCAGCTACACTACTGGTCAAAGGTTTTAGAACACCTACTCATTCAAAGGTTTTTCTTTATTTTTTACTATGTTCTACATTGTAGAAAAATAGTGAAGACATCAAAACAATGAAATAACACAAATGGAATCATGTAGTAACCAAAAAAGTGTTAAACAAATCAAAATATATTTTATATTTGAGATTCTTCAAATAGCCACCCTTTGCCTTGATGACAGTGTTGCACACACTTGGCATTCTCTCAACCAGCTTCACCTGGAATGCTTTTACAACACTCTTGAAGGAATTCCCACATATTCTGAGCACTTGTTGGATGCTTTTCCTTCACTCTGCGGTCCGACTCATCCCAAACCATCTCAGTTTGGCTGAGGTCGGCGGATTGTGGAAGCCAGGTCATCTGATGCAGCACTCCATCACTCCTTCTTGATAAAATAGCCATTACACAGCCTGGAGGTGTGTTGGGTCATTGTCCTGTTGAAAAACAAATGATAGTCCCACTAAGCCCAAACCAGGTGGGATGGCGTATCGCTGCAGAATGCTGTGGTAGCCATGCTGGTTAAGTGTGCCTTGAATTCTAAATAAATCACAGACAGTGTCACCAGCAAAGCTCCCCCACACCATAACACCTCCTCCTCCATGCTTTACGGTGGTAAATACACATGCGGAGATCATCCGTTCCCCCACACCGCGTCTCACAAAGACACAGCGGTTGGAACCAAAAATCTCAAATTTGGACTCCAGACCAAAGGACACATTTCCACCGGTCTAATGTCCATTGCTCGTGTTTCTTGGCCCAAGCAAGTCTCTTCTTCTTATCTGTGTCCTTTAGTATTTGTTTCTTTGCAGCAATTCAACCATGAAGGCCTGATTCACACAGTCTCCTCTGAACAGTTGATGTTGAGATGTGTCTGCTACTTGAACTCTGTGAAGCATTTATTTGGGCTGCAATTTCTGAGGCTGGTAACTAATGAACTTATCCTCTGCAGCAGAGGTAACTCTGGGTCTTCCATTCCTGTGGCGGTCCTCATGAGAGCCAGTTTCATCATAGTGCTTCATGGTTTTTGCGACTGCACTTGAATAAACTTTTTCCGTCTTAAAGTAATGATGGACTGTCATTTCTCTTTGCTTATTTGAGCTGTTCTTGCCATAATATGGACTTGGTATTTTACCAAATAGGGCTATCTTCTGTATACCACGCCTATCTTGTCACAACACAACTGATTGGCTCAAACGCATTTAGAAGGAAAGAAATTCCACAAATTAACTTTTAAGAAGGCACACCTGTTAATTGAAATGCATTCTAGGTGATTACTTCATGAAGCTGGTTGAGAGAATGTGCAACGCTGTCATCAAGGCAAAGTGTGGCTACTTTGAAGAATCTCAAATCTCAAATATATTTTCATTTGTTTAACACAAGTGAGAGAAACAGTGGGAAGGGTGGACGCAGGGATTGAACCCTGATCTCCTGTTGGGAGATGTACAGTATACAGTGAGGAAAAAAGTATTTGATCCCCTGCTGATTTTGTATGTTTGCCCACTGACAAAGAAATGATCTGTCTATAATTTTAATGGTAGGTTTATTTGAACAGTGAGAGACAGAATAACAACAAAAAAATCCCAAACAATCCAAATCAAAAACAATTAAATTTATTTGCATTTTAATGAGGGAAATAAGTATTTGACCCCCTCTCAATCAGAAAGATTTCTGGCTCCCAGGTGTCTTTTATACAGGTAACGAGCTGAGATTAGGAGCACACTCTTAAAGGGAGTGCTCCTAATCTCAGTTTGTTACCTGTATAAAATATACCTGTCCACAGAAGCAATCAATCAATCAGATTCCAAACTCTCCACCATGGCCAAGACCAAAGAGCTCTCCAAGGATGTCAGGGACAAGATTGTAGACCTACACAAGGCTGGAATGGGCTACAAGACCATCGCCAAGCAGCTTGGTGAGAAGGTGACAACAGTTGGTGGAATTATTCGCCAATGGAAGAAACACAAAAGAACTGTCAATCTCCCTCGGCCTGGGGCTCCATGCAAGATCTCACCTTGTGGAGTTGCAATGATCATGAGAACGGTGAGGAATCAGCCCAGAACTACATGGGAGGATGTTGTCAATGATCTCAAAGCAGCTAGGACCATAGTCAACAAGAAAACAATTGGTAACACACTACGCCGTGAAGGACTGAAATCCTGCAGCGCCCGCAAGGTCCCCCTGCTCAAGAAAGCACATATACAGGCCCGTCTGAAGTTTGCCAATGAAGATCTGAATGGTTCAGAGGAGAACTGGGTGAAAGTGTTGTGGTCAGAAGAGACCAAAATCGAGGTCTTTGGCATCAACTCAACTCGCCGTGTTTGGAGGAGGAGGAATGCTGCCTATGACCCCAAGAACACCATCACCCGGTCAAACATGGAGGTGGAAACATTATGCTTTGGAGGTGTTTTTCTGCTAAGGGGACAGGACAACTTCACCCCATCAAAGGTACAATGGATGGGGCCATGTACCGTCAAATCTTGGGTGAGAACCACCTTCCCTCAGCCAGGGCATTGCAAATGGGTCGTGGATGGGTATTCCAGCATGACAATGACCCAAAACACACGGCCAAGGCAACAAAGGAGTGGCTCAAGAAGAAGCACATTAAGGTCCTGGAGTGGCCTAGCCAGTCTCCAGACCTTAATCCCATAGAAAATCTGCGGAGGGAGCTGAAGGTTTGAGTTGCCAAACGTCAGGCTCGAAACCTTAATGACTTGGAGAGGATCTGCAAAGAGGAGTGGGACAAAATCCCTCCTGAGATGTGTGCAAACCTGGTGGACAACTACAAGAAACGTCTGACCTCTGTGATTGCCAACATGGGTTTTGCCACCAAATACTAAGTCATGTTTTGCAGAGGGGTCAAATACTTATTTCCCTCATTAAAATGCAAATCAATTTATAACATTTTTGACATGCGATTTTCTGGATTTTTTATTGTTATTCTGGCTCTCACTGTTCAAATAAACCTACCATTAAAATTATAGACTGATCATGTCTTTGTCAGTGGGCAAACGTACAAAATCAGCAGGGGATCAAATATTTTTTTTCCCTCACTGTATCTGACATTTCAAGTCTTGAATTTGAATTTTACTGACCTGTCGGAGGAAGTTGTCATCTCTCAGTCTGTCTCTCAGGAGGAGAATATCGGGCTGTCGGTTCTGCTGGTGGTTCCACTGTGGGTTCTGTCGGACTGTCAGCGTCAGGTTCTCTGAGTCGTGACAGAACCTCAGCAGATGAGAGTGGACCACCCACACCTGGGACAGACCCGCCGGGGGTGTGGCCAGGGGGTTGGGGGGGCTAACGAAAGACAGGCAATGAATCATTCAATCAATCAACCGATCAATCAATTATCCCAAAGGGAAATTTGGTCGGCAAGCAGGAATCACACAAAAGCAATAAAATACACACAATTTACACTCAATTAATTAAAAGGACGGCAAACATGTTGTGATGTACACTACATTGTCTCCGTTGAATACATGTGGTTGACGTTAACAAACCTCATTGAATATTCATAAATGTATTCAAATAATGAGATGTATCCACCAATCCAAAAAGAGGAATAGACAGGAGCTTGACAGCCCGCCGTAATGCTTTGTGGACAACGACTCTCATTGTTAGGGCAGAGAGACACTACATGACCAAAAGTATGTTGGCACCTGCTCATTGATCATCTCATTCCAAAATCAGGTTGGTCCCCCCTTTGCTGCTCTAACAGCCTCCACTCTTCTGGGAAGGCTTTCCACTAGATGTTGGAACATTGCTGCGGGGACTAGCTCCATTCAGCCACAAGAGCATTAGTGAGGTTGGCCACTGATGTTGGGCGATTAGGCCTGGCTCGCAGTCGGCGTTCCAATTCATCCCAAAGGTGTTTGATGGGGTTGAGGTCAGGGTTCTGTGCAGGCCAATCAAGTGCTTCCACACCGATCTCGACAAACCATTTCTGTATGAACCTCGCTTTGTGCATGGGGGCATTGTCATGCTGAAACAGGAAAGGGCCTTCCCCAAACTGTTGCCACAAAGTTGGATGCACAGAATCGTCTAGAATGTCATTTTATGCAGTAGCATTAAGTTTTCCCTTCACTGGAACTAAGGCGCCTAGCCCAAACCATGAAAAACAGCCCCAGACCATTATTCCTCCTCTACCAAACTTTACAGTTGGCACTATGCATTGGGGCAGGTAGCATTCTCATTTATACCACTCCAGCCTACGCTTGGTATTGTGCATGGTGATCTTAGGCTTGTGCGTGGCTGCTCGGCCATGGAAGCCCATTTCATGAAGCTCCAGACGAACAGTTATTGTGCTGAAGTTGCTTCCAGAGGCAGTTTGGCACTCGATAGTGAGTGTTGTAACCGAGGACAGACGATTTGTACGCTCTACATGCTTCAGAACCACGGGGGCCCTCACTAATTGTAAGTCGCTCTGGATAAGAGCGTCTGCTAAATGACTAAAATGTAAATGTAAAATGTGTGGCCTACCACTTCGGGGCTGAGCCGTTGTTGCTCCTAGACGTTTCCACTTCACAATAACGGCACTTACAGTTGACCGGGGCAGCTCTTTGACAAACGGACTTGTTGGAAAGGTGGCATCCTATGATGGTGCCAAGTTGAAAGTTGCTGAGCTCTTCAGTACGGGCCATTCTATTGCCAATGTTTGTTTATGGGGATTGCATGGCTGTGTGCTCGATTTTATGCACCTGTCAGCAACGGGTGTGGCTGAAATAGCCAAATCACATACTTTTGGCCATGTAGTGTGTACACTAGAGCAGTAGCTGAAAGAGTGACCACATGGCATCTCCTCAGTTTAGCATGTGACTTAAGAGACCAACTCAAGTGCATAAAATGCCAAGTGACAGTCAACTATACAGTGCCAAATGTGTGTGTCTGAATGTGACAGTGTTCAGTGTGGGAGTGTGCCATCAATGATCCTGTCACATCTTGGGAATAGAGACATGAGGGTTATAATTAACCCTTAAATAGATCCCTATCATTCTATATTTTAATAATATTCTGACATGGGTTGGAAAGATTAGCTTAATCATTATTTATTTTCATGAGTAGGCCACATTGGTAGGACATACCACATCAGAAATTCCCATTTTCACCTTTCACATATTTTTTGCATGCTTATCTGATTTGGATGAGGTTTCAAGGAGTTTCTATCTAACAGCTACACCTTTTTGCCATGTTGCTTCCACCTATCCAATCCTCTCATTTCTCCACAAGGGTATAGAGCTAGAGGTCGAATTGGAATTGGGCATGACTGTGTGAGCAGCCCCAGAGGCTCTGTGTGCCTGCTTACCCCTTTTTCATAGTATACAGATGTATATACGAGTAATAGTCTGATGTAATATAATGTAATGGTATATATTTTACTGTGTGAGCAGCTCCAGTAGCTGTGTGTGCCCGCTGTTGTGTGCTAGCTGCAGGGGGGTGACCCCCTCCTCGTTGGGCAGAGTCACTGCCATCAGTCCTCCAGGCTGGCACAGCAGCAGCTCAGCCAGACAACACAGACCCCAGCGCACAGCCAAGTGAAGAGGGGATTCTCTGGGACACAATTCTGATGGGGGAAGGGGAGAGAGAGAGAGAGAGAGAGAGAGAGAGAGAGAGAGAGAGAGAGAGAGAGAGAGAGAGAGAGAGAGAGAGAGAGAGAGAGAGAGCATGGAAGGGAGAGAGAGGGTGGAAGGGAGGGAGAGAGAGAGACAGCGAGAGAGAGAGGTAAAGAGAGGGAGGGTGTAAGGGAGAGAGAGAGAGGGAGAGGGGGAGAGGGAGAGAAAGGGAGAGAGGGAAGAGGAGAGAGGCGGTGGGGAGAGAGAGAGGGGGGATAGAGAGGTAGGGAGGAAAGGAGAGAGAGAGAGAGAGAGAGAGAGAGAGAGAGAGAGAGAAATAGGGAGCATGGAAGGGAGAGAGAGGGTGGAAAAGAGGGAGGGAGAGAGAGAGAGAGAGAGAGAGAGAGAGAGAGAGAGAGAGAGAGTTAAAGAGAGCGAGGGTGTAAGGGAGAGAGAGAGAGGTATGTAACTTCAATTAGGACTCAATAACCAACATCCAGTGACCCACTTCCAACACTGCTGTCTGTCCAAATTATCTCCTCTGCTAAACTGTACACCTCTGCTCTACTAACCTAGTTAACACAGTTTACAGTTTACCCTAATAAAGGCCCACTAACCACCTCCATACTGCCTGGCTGGTCCCATAACCCTACAACTGGGTTGTATGCATGAAGCTGGTACCTCAAAGGTGGTCTCAAGTCGAGCGGATAACTTTACTCTATCCACTTTTTAGGTATGAAAACATCGTACAAACTTGGATTTAGCGGTGAACTCTCCATCTACCACTTATTCTATATTCACTTATGCCTAATATACCCTAAATATTAAAACAGAGGGTAAGTGGGGTTTTCATACAGTGGGGAAAAAAAGTATTTAGTCAGCCACCAATTGTGCAAGTTCTCCCACTTAAAAAGATGAGAGAGGCCTGTAATTTTCATCATAGGTACACGTCAACTATGACCAGACAAAATGAGAAAAGAAATTCCAGAAAATCACATTGTAAGATTTTTTATGAATTTATTTGCAAATTATGGTGGAAAATAAGTATTTGGTCACCTACAAACAAGCAAGATTTCTGGCTCTCACAGACCTGTAACTTCTTCGTGAAGAGGCTCCTCTGTCCTCCACTCGTTACCTGTATTAATGGCACCTGTTTGAACTTGTTATCAGTATAAAAGACACCTGTCCACAACTTCAAACAGTCACACTCCAAACTCCACTATGGCCAAGACCAAAGAGCTGTCAAAGGACACCAGAAACAAAATTGTAGTCCTGCACCAGGCTGGGAAGACTGAATCTGCAATAGGTAAGCAGCTTGGTTTGAAGAAATCAACTGTGGGAGCAATTATTAGGAAATGGAAGACATACAAGACCACTGATAATCTCCCTCGATCTGGGGCTCCACGCAAGATCTCACCCCGTGGGGTCAAAATAATCACAAGAACGGTGAGCAAAAATCCCAGAACCACACGGGGGGACCTAGTGAATGACCTGCAGAGAGCTGGGACCAAAGTAACAAAGCCTTCCATCAGTAACACACTACGCCGCCAGGGACTCAAATCCTGCAGTGCGAGACGTGTCCCCCTGCTTAAGCCAGTACATGTCCAGGCCCGTCTGAAGTTGGCTAGAGTGCATTTGGATGATCCAGAAGAGGATTGGGAGAATGTCATATGGTCAGATGAAACCAAAATAGAACTTTTTGGTAAAAACTCAACTTGTCGTGTTTGGAGGACAAAGAATGCTGAGTTGCATCCAAAGAACACCATACCTACTGTGAAGCATGGGGGTGGAAACATCATGCTTTGGGGATGTTTTTCTGCAAAGGGACCAGGACGACTAATCCGTGTAAAGGAAAGAATGAATGGGGCCATGTATAGTGAGATTTTGAGTGAAAACCTCCTTCCATCAGCAAGGGCATTGAAGATGAAACGTGGCTGGGTCTTTCAGCATTACAATGATCCCAAACACACCGCCCGGGCAACGAAGGAGTGGCTTCGTAAGAAGCATTTCAAGGTCCTGGAGTGGCCTAGCCAGTCTCCAGATCTCAACCCAATAGAAAATCTTTGGAGGGAGTTGAAAGTCCATGTTGCCCAGCGACAGCCCTAAAACATCACTGCTCTAGAGGAGATCTGCATGGAGGAATGGGCCAAAATACCAGCAACAGTGTGTGAAAACCTTGTGGAGACTTACAGAAAACGTTTGACCTGTGTCATTGCCAACAAAGGGTATATAACAAAGTATTGAGAAACTTTTGTTATTGACCAAATACTTATTTTCCACCATAATTTGCAAATAAATTCATTAAAAATCCTACAATGTGATTTTCTGGATTTTTTTTGTCATTTTGTCTGTCATAGTTGACGTGTACCTATGATGAAAATTACAGGCCTCTCTCATCTTTTTAAGTGGGAGAACTTGCACAATTGGTGGCTGACTAAATACTTTTTTTCCCCACTGTATTATGCTCACAATGGTAAAAGTCTGATGTCATAGGCCATGTTACCCAATTAGATCACTTAACTGTGGAAATTCATGGAGAGACATTTGTGTCGTTTTGCTATGAAACAGACTGCCATAACTACATTAATGCCTTAATGAGATTTGTCATTTACGTTAGAGGTCTATACACACCCACGTGAAACACAAACACACGCGCACACACACAGACAAATACACACGCAGGTGCACACACACACATACACACACACACGCTTATTTAACCCTGCCTATACCCTAGGGCTACTTCCAGTCCGTGAAGCTCTCCTAATCAAATAACACGCTGGTTAATTGGCATTGATGAATTTAACAGAGCTCCACATGCCATGTAGCCATGGCCACTTCCGACTGCTGGGCAGCCAGCTTGCAAAAATGAACTGAATGACAAAGGAAAGAGAGAAGAGATGGAAGGAATGGAGATAAAGAAATAGAGGAAATAAAAGTTGAAGAGTTCAACTTATTTGGAGGCTTGGACACAGCCACGGTTGAGCAAAGACAATGAGAACAACTACTAAGAATTCTGTCCAACTTTTCACTCATCCTAAATAATCTCACACAATAATTATTTTGTAACACGTGTGGCTACATCTGCAACTCCATACTTGTAAAGTATTTTCTTTATTGTATGCATTGACTTAGACCAAGCAGTCAGCTCTCTATGTTGATGCTTGTATTGTATGAAAACAATACAAATGTCACGTGCAACTTAGACCTAGCAGTTGTATCATGTAAAGAAACCCCCTCTCACCCTCTCCAGAAGGACTAGCCAGTACGTTCCAGGTGTGGGGGATATCCAAGTTGGCCATGGCCAGGGCCACACGGCGGTCCATAGCCCAGCGAGAGTTCTCCTCGCCCAGGCAGAAGCGGCTGCTCAGCTCCCTGTGGTCCCTGGAGCTCAAGCGGTGACCGTGGGTTACTAGGTGCTCAGCCAGATCCTGTGGGTAGGGTTGGGACAATAATATTAAACCAAATAAATCTGTATTTACACTGAACAAAAATATAAACGCAACATGCAACAATTTCAAAGATTTTACTGAGTTACATTTCATATAAGGAAATCAGTCAATTGAAATTAATTCATTAGACCCAAATCTATGACTTTCCCATGACTGGGAATACAGATATGCATTTATTGGTCACAGATACCTTAAAGAAAGGTGAGGGTGTGGATCAGAAAACCAGTCAGTATCTGGTGTGACCATCATTTGCATCCTGCAGCATGACACATCTCCTTCGCATTGAGTTGATCAGGCTGTTGATTGTGGCCTGTGGAATGTTATCCTACTCCTCTTCAATTGCTGTACGAAGTTGCTGGATATTGGCGGGAACTGGAACATGCTGTCCAACACATAAATCCAGAACATCCCAAACATACTTAATGGGTGGCATGTCTGGTGAGAATGCAGACCACGGAAGAACTGGGACATTTTCAGCATCTAGGAATTGTTTACAGATCTTTGCGACATGGGGCCGTGCATTTTCATGATGAAATATGAGGTGATGGCGGCGGATGAATGGCACGACAACGGGCCTCAAGATCTCTGTGCATTCAAATTGCCATTGATAAAATGCAACTGTGTTCGTTGTCCCTATCTTTTGCCTAACCATACCATAAACCCACCGCTACCATGGGGCACTCTGTTCACAACATTGAATCTGCTTGCCGACACGACGTTGAAACTGAGATTCATCCTTGAAGAGCACACTTCTCCAGTGTGCCAGTTGCTATCTAAGGTGAGCATTTGCCCACTGAAGTCGGTTACGACGCCAAACTGCAGTCAGGTCAAGAGATAGTTTGGCAGTTTGTGCAGAAGTTCTTTGCTTGTACAAACCCACATTTTCATCAGCTTTCCACGTGGCTGGTTCAGATTACTCCGCAGGTGAAGAAGCCGGATGTGGAGGTCCTGGGCTGGCGTGGTTACACGTGGTCTGCAGTTGTGAGGCCGGTTGGACATACTGCCAAATTCTCTAAAACAACGTTGGAGGCATTTTATGGTAGAGAAATGAACATTCAATTCTCTGGCAACAGCTCTGGTGGACATTCCTGCAGTCAGCATGTGAATTGCACGCTCCCTCAAAACTTTAGACATCTGTGGCATTGTGTTGTGTGATAAAACTGCACATTTTGGAGTGGCATTTACTTTCCCCAGCACAAGGTGCACTTGTGTAAAGATCATGCTGTTTCATCAGCTTCTTGATATGAAACACATGTCCGGTGGATGGATTATCTTGGCAAAGGAGAAATACTCATAAACTAATGTGTACAACATTTGAGAGAAATAAGCTTTTTGTGCATATGGAAAATGTCTTTATATTTTTGCTAAATAACATGTTTCGTACAATAATAGCAGTGCAAAGTGCTTCACATACAATATTATATTATGATCATATTATACCACCATAGCTGCTTTTATCACCATAAATGTTGGTAAACAACCAAATTGATTTGTGTTGCATCATTGACCACACTTCTTCTCAACCTTAACCAAAAGGAAAATAATTTTGTAATTTTGATCATTGTGCCAACCCCAGTGTATACAGTGGGGAAAAAAAGTATTTAGTCAGCCACCAATTGTGCAAGTTCTCCCACTTAAAAAGATGAGAGAGGCCTGTAATTTTCATCATAGGTACACGTCAACTATGACCAGACAAAATGAGAAAAGAAATTCCAGAAAATCACATTGTAAGATTTTTTATGAATTTATTTGCAAATTATGGTGGAAAATAAGTATTTGGTCACCTACAAACAAGCAAGATTTCTGGCTCTCACAGACCTGTAACTTCTTCGTTAAGAGGCTCCTCTGTCCTCCACTCGTTACCTGTATTAATGGCACCTGTTTGAACTTGTTATCAGTATAAAAGACACCTGTCCACAACTTCAAACAGTCACACTCCAAACTCCACTATGGCCAAGACCAAAGAGCTGTCAAAGGACACCAGAAACAAAATTGTAGACCTGCACCAGGCTGGGAAGACTGAATCTGCAATAGGTAAGCAGCTTGGTTTGAAGAAATCAACTGTGGGAGCAATTATTAGGAAATGGAAGACATACAAGACCACTGATAATCTCCCTCGATCTGGGGCTCCACGCAAGATCTCACCCCGTGGGGTCAAAATGATCACAAGAACGGTGAGCAAAAATCCCAGAACCACACGGGGGGACCTAGTGAATGACCTGCAGAGAGCTGGGACCAAAGTAACAAAGCCTTCCATCAGTAACACTCTACGCCACCAGGGACTCAAATCCTGCAGTGCACGACGTGTCCCCCTGCTTAAGCCAGTACATGTCCAGGCCCATCTGAAGTTTGCTAGAGTGCATTTGGATGATCCAGAAGAGGATTGGGAGAATGTCATATGGTCAGATGAAACCAAAATAGAACTTTTTGGTAAAAACTCAACTCATCGTGTTTGGAGGACAAAGAATGCTGAGTTGCATCCAAAGAACACCATACCTACTGTGAAGCATGGGGGTGGAAACATCATGCTTTGGGGATGTTTTTCTGCAAAGGGACCAGGACGGCTAATCCGTGTAAAGGAAAGAATGAATGGGGCCATGTATCGTGAGATGTTGAGTGAAAACCTCCTTCCATCAGCAAGGGCATTGAAGATGAAACGTGGCTGGGTCTTTCAGCATGACATTGATCCCAAACACACTGCCCGGGCAACGAAGGAGTGGCTTCGTAAGAAGCATTTCAAGGTCCTGGAGTGGCCTAGCCAGTCTCCAGATCTCAACCCAATAGAAAATCTTTGGAGGGAGTTGAAAGTCCATGTTGCCCAGCGACAGCCCTAAAACATCACTGCTCTAGAGGAGATCTGCATGGAGGAATGGGCCAAAATACCAGCAACAGTGTGTGAAAACCTTGTGAAGACTTACAGAAAACGTTTGACCTGTGTCATTGCCAACAAAGGGTATATAACCAAGTATTGAGAAACTTTTGTTATTGACCAAATACTTATTTTCCACCATAATTTGCAAATAAATTCATTAAAAATCCTACAATGTGATTTTCTGGAATTTTTTTGTCATTTTGTCTGTCATAGTTGACGTGTACCTATGATGAAAATTACAGGCCTCTCTCATCTTTTTAAGTGGGAGAACTTGCACAATTGGTGGCTGACTAAATACTTTTTTTCCCCACTGTACGTGTGTGTGTGTGTGTTTGTGTGTGTAGCAATGTGCATGCCACCCCAACGGAGGATCTATCTTTTATAGCCATCTATTTCCTGTATTTGAGTGGTGCAAAATCCACTTGTCACTGTATCTGCTGTATTAATTGCTTTGATTGATTGTGACTCTTTCATACTCTTGCTTGTGCCTGTTGTTTTTTCCCCATTTACGTTATGACCGTGGAAATGTTCATAACTACCTGTCAACACACAATGGCTGAAATGGGCTCAATGGGACTTAGTGTCTTTCCGTTGAATCTATAAGAATGTTAAAGCTTTGTCAGGATTTAACGCACTGTCTCGACACTTACACCACAAGAAAGAGAAGAAAGATAACTTTACTTTGATGAATGTTAATTTTTTGTGTAATTGAAAAAACAAATAAATTAATACATTTGAAATGTTTACAAATTAGATGCGCTGAAATAAAAGCAACTTCCGAAAAGGAACACTCGGATTATAGTGATATTGTGTCTGATCTCGCAAACAATGTAAGGTATTTTTAGATAGGTGTAATCGAGAGCCAAGCGTGTTGATTTTTAATCAGATGGTATCCTGCTATTGACACACTTGTTGAAATACGCAAGAGAAATCGACAACAACAGAAATTAATGAGGCAGTCTAGATAGTGCAGGTGAGTGCAGGTAGGGTAGACAGAGTAAAGGCACCCGCATACTAGGTTCGGTTTGCTCCTAACAGAACTCGGCTAGTTGAAGCGAAGCGAACATCTGTGCCTCGCATACTCCCTTAAAACCTTTTACTGCAGTGGGCTAAATCAGGGTCACACAGAGTGTTTCTTAAACAAATCTACTTTGAAACAAAAGTATACACCTCACACACATGGTTATGGGCATAAAAAAAGAAGACACCTGTACCATGTCACATACAGTACCAGTCAAAAGTTTGGACACACCTACTCATTGAAGGGTTTTTCTTTATTTTTACTATTTTCTACGTTATAGGATAATAGTGAAGATGTCAAAACTATGAAATAACACATATGGAATCATGTAGTAACCAAAAAAGTGTTCAACAAATCAAAATATATTTTATATTGGAGATTCTTCAAATAGCCACCCTTTGCCAAGAGTGTGCAAAGCTGTCATCAAGGCAAAGGGTGGCTATTTGTAGAATCTCTAATGACTGAGAAGCATGCGACAGGCTTTAGTGGTTGCAGCCCTGTTCCTCCAATTTATGCTAATTCATTCATATATGCAAATACACCCAGTGTATTTATGCAAATTGTGCACATATAATTGTCTTTATTTTTACACACACACACAAAAACATAGCTGGTACAATAAGAAAATATATATACTGTATGAGTACATTCTACGAAAAACAATAGTGAAATTTTTCAATAAATTGAATGCCTGAATTCCCACCAAAATCTCTGAACTCCATTCATTATTTGTCAGCTCCAGTAAAATGTTTTATGTGCTACAATTCAGTCAATATATGCTGGATTATATATTTAATTTTTTACAAAATTCAGTTTGGAGTATCTTCATCCAAATGTTCCAACCGTTGGATTTATTATAATTGTTTTTAAAACCTTTTAACAATTTCAATGATTGTTGCTAGTGTGTGTGTGTGTGTTTGTGTTTGCGTAATTGTTTATGTTTGTGCACATGCTCGTGTGTATGTGTCTGTGTGTGTGTGTGTGTGTGTGTTTGTGCCAACCCTACCTGGGCGTCATCCTGGACATACTTGAGCCTGGACCCTCCCACACAGGTAAAGGGTGTGGTCTCAGAGTAGAGGTAAGCACAGACTGAGACAGTCTCAGCCAGATTATGACCTACAGAACAATGGGACAGGATGTCACACCACAGAGTGTTTACAACTGTGTAGAGTAGTGTTTCCCAAATCCAATCCTCGAGTACCCCCAACAGCACACATTTTTGTTGTTTCCCCGGCAAACTCACCTGATTCAACTCGAGGGCTTGATGATAAGTTGACAAGTTGAATCGGTTGTGCTTGTCCGGGGCTACAACAAAAATGTGTACTGTTGGGTATACTCGAGGACTGGAGTTGGGAAACACTGGTAGGGGGAAGTTGCCGCAGGTTAGCGCTTTTCATCATGAATCTTGTTCTGGAGGCAGCTTTGCAGAGTAGTCACTAGCTGGCACAGCCACAAAGTAATAACATCTGATTTTAAACCTTAAGCCGTAACCTTAACCACACTGCTAACCCTAATGCCTAACCCTAACCTTAAATGAAGATCAAAAGCTCGTTTTTATGAATTTTTACAATATGTGACCAACCGCCTTGATTCAGCCTTATGTAGCAAAATTTGAAATTGTGTTTTTTACATTGGATAAAAGCAGCGACACAGAGCTACAAAATTGTATATCATACACTGCATTTGAGGAACAAAGGGAAAGTAATTCTGCTTTGAAAGTTGATCAACTTGTAATCTCACTTTTGAGAAAATGGCCTTTGAATGTTTTGGTACCTACTGGAGAGCTCTACTTTGTCTACACCCATTCAGCATCGTTCACACCCTCTTAAGCTTAAGCCCCACCCATCTCATTTTGCTCTCAGAGCGCACACTGGACGCTCTGGCCGATGAGTAGGGTTGATCCGAGCGTTCTGACCTCACAACGGCAGTCAAGCACCCAAGCTAACTGGCTAAAATTGGCTAGCTTGCTAACTACTTCCAGACACAAATGAGAGAACACCCCACTGACCATTTTACTCGCCCTAGTAAAGCTGGTTGTTTTCATGTTATCCAGAGCATTGGTGACCTGTAACTGTGCTGCTGGCAACAATTTAATTATGCTTTTTTGCCAACTTTTACTGACACCGGCCATATTCAACGGGTGTTGAGCGTTTGGAAATTCATCAGTTATTCTGTGCTCTGGCATACTCAAAACTGAATTTACGAACGCACCCAAAATGGTTACTTGCATAGTGGAGTCTTTTGTTAAGACATGTAGCTAGCTAGCTAGGTAAACAATGAACCATAATCCCAACTCATGACGTTACTACCCTGCATGAATCTGCAGGTAGCTAACCAACCTGGTTCAATGTTAGCTAGCTAACATTAGGCTATAATTAGCAAAGTAAATGGCTCTCCTGTGAAGTAGTGACCCGCGGCATATGCCTAGTTTCCTGAAACTAGTCATATATAGCCAATTTTGACTTTGCAGCTGGTCCATCTAGAGTAAATCGCTCAGTTCTGCTTCAAGGACAAGACTCATTCCAATAAACGTCAACCTGAGAAGTTGCCCCTAGACGTGGATCTTGGGTCGGTTTAGAATTTTCCCCACTAATGGTTAAGTTTAGGATCGGCAGAGGGGAAGCTGATCCTAGATCTGTACCTAGGGGAAACTTTGTTTAGAAAACACGTTTAGAACAAGAGGCCACACAGTGTGCAGGCTTTTGTTCAAGCCCAGCACTAACACACCCGATTCAACTAATTATGCTAGATTAAAGACATGATGATTAGTTGAATCAGGATTGCTAGTGTTTGAGATGGAGCAAAAACCTACACACCCACAGGGGAGTGGTAGTGTAGTAATGTGTATTGTAGCCAGCCAGCCAGGGGAGAGTGTACAGTTCTCCAGGGGTTTCTCCATTGTTGGTGTTGTTTATGAGGTGCTGAGTCTGACCGTTTCCCTCCTGAGAGAAAGCTGATAAGATACTACATCCTTTCAGAGCCCAGTCTCAGACGCAACACAGTGCGTCACAAATGGCTCCCTATTACTTATATAGTGTAATACTTTTGACCATAGGACTCTGGTCAAAAGTAGTGCACTGTGTAGGGAATAGGGTGTCATTTGGGACGCACATACTGTGTTTGATCCCCAGAGGTAACAGGGTTCACTCACAGAGAAGTCTGGGCACACGCACACACACTGGTCATAGAGATGATCATAGTCATCGGTCATAGTCATCTTTCCGATGGCAGTTACACACAACACACACACTCACACCCCCGCCCCCGACCCCCTCTCTCTCCTTCTTACGTTGGGGTGAACTTTCCACTAGTTACAGATCTAGGATCAGCTTTTCCTCCCCAATCCTAACCTTAACCACTAGTGGGGAAATGCTCAACTGAACCCAGATCAGTGTCTAGGGACAACTTCACTCTACACCATTTCTCTCACCAGGCACGATGAAGCAGAGCATGACATCGTTCTGGGCTCTGATGACATGGGCAAGCGTAGAACCTTCTAGAACGATGAAGATCTCTGCCTCCTTTGGCAAGGGGTCTGGGGCCTGCAGCAATGCAAACACCTTGGCCTGCCCCTGAGGGGAGGGGATAGAGAGGGTAAGGGAGACAGGGGGGGTTGGAGAGGGGGAGAGACAGGGGAAGAGAGAGATGGGGGGAGAGAGAGACATGGGGGGGGGAGGCAGGCAGGCAGGCAGGCAGGCAGGCAGGCAGGCAGACAGACAGACAGACAGACAGACAGACAGACAGACAGACAGACAGACAGACAGACAGACAGACAGACAGACAGACAGACAGACAGACAGACAGGCAGGCAGGCAGACAGGCAGGCAGGCAGGCAGGCAGGCAGGCAGGCAGACAGGCAGACAGACAGACAGACAGGTGTTTGATAAGATCATTTACAGTCAGGATGATCTAGTAAAGATGTACACTAAATCCTACCGCAGCATACTTTATGAAGACATAAGACATCTTACCCCCCAACTCAATAAAAAGAGGAATGCTCCAGTCTCTGCTCAGATCTGATCTACCCTGATCTTCACAGGCCAGAACACATAAGACCACTGATCTGGGAGCTGTGTGCCATATAACTAGAGATGTGTATACTTTCACATGAAACCTTAGATTGATGTGAATGGTATATTTGCATGAAAATGAAAGTTATCTGCAGACCCTCAAGTTTGGAGTCATTCTTTGAGACATATAAGACAAATGGAGAGCAACTGTTTAGGGCTTGGTTGTCTTCCATTCTTGTCAGGATAGCTCCTGGATTTAAAGGTGCATGAGATACAGTAAAATAGAGAATTGAAGAGGTAGACAAAAGGGGCCCCTTAGGGTGTCTTTGTATCCCTCACTCACTCGCTCTCCCTCCCCCAAATGTCCCTATATCTCTCTCACTGGGGAATCAGCTTATCAGTTTCTCTTCCACTCACCTCAAGAGCTGACCTGGTTTCCCACCATCGTAACACAGGTACACACGCATGGATGACTCTCCCCCGAACTATCTCACACACTCTCCTGTCCAACCCTGTCTATCCTGCAAACCAGACTATTGAAATTAACCCAATTTATGCATCACACGATCTCATTCGTGCCCTCAACATAACCCCAGCCCAACCTATGGGACACCAGGTGCGGAAGTCTCAAAGGTGGAACTGGCTAATATTGAACATAAATGAGAGAATGGGGGTGTGTAACCATAGTCGTGGGAAGTAGTGGTGCTGAGGGTGCTGCAACAACCCCTGAAAAATCTGAAGAAAGAAATACTTATAACTCAGCAAAAAAAGAAACGTCCCTTTTTCAGGACCCTGTCTTTCAAAGATAATTTGTAAAAATCCAAATAACTTTACAGATCTTCATTGTAAAGGGCTTAAACACTGTTTTCCATGCTTGTTCAATGAACCATAAACAATTAATGAACATGCACCTGTGGAACGGTCGTTAAGACACTAACAGCTTACAGACGGTAGGCAATTAAGGTCACAGTTATGAAAACTTAGGCCACTAAAGAGGCCTGTCTACTGACTCTGAAAAACACCAAAAGTAAAATGCCCAGGGTCCCTGCTCATCTGCGTGAACGTGCCTTAGGCATGCTGCAAGGAGGCATGAGGACTGCAGATGTGGCCAGGGCAATAAATTGCAATGTCCGTACTGTGAGACGCCTAAGACAGCGCTACAGGGAGACAGGACGGACAGCTGATCATCCTCGCAGTGGCAGACCACGTGTAACAACACCTGCACAGGATCAGTACACCCGAACATCACACCTGCGGGACAGGTACAGGATGGCAACAAAAACTGCCCGAGTTACACCAGGAACGCACAATCCCTCCATCAGTGCTCAGACTGTCCGCAATAGGCTGAGGGAGGCTGGACTTAGGGTGTGTATGCCTGTTGTAAGGCAGGTCCTCACCAGACATCACCGGCAACAACGTTGCCTATGGGCACAAACCCACCGTCACTGGACCAGACAGGACTGGCAAAAAGTGCTCTTCACTGACGAGGCGCGGTTTTGTCTCACCAGGGGTGATGGTCGGATTCGCGTTTATCGTTGAAGGAATGAGCGTTACACCGAGGCCTATACTCTGGAGCGGGATCGATTTGGAGGTGGAGGGTCCGTCAAGGTCTGGGGCGGTGTGTCACAGCATCATCGGACTGAGCTTGTTGTCATTGCAGGCAATCTCAACGCTGTGCGTTACAGGGAAGACATCCTCCTCCCTCATGTGGTACCCTTCCTGACATGACCCTCCAGCATGACAATGCCACCAGCCATACTGCTTGTTCTGTGCATGATTTCCTGCAAGACAGGAATGTCAGTGTTCTGCCATGTCCAGCGAAGAGCCCGGATCTCAATCCCATTGAGCACGGCTGGGACCTGCTGGATCGGAGGGTGAGGGCTAGAGCCATTCCCCCCAGAAATGTCCGGGAACTTGCAGGTGCCTTGGCGGAAGAGTGGGGTAACATATCACAGCAAGAACTGGCAAATCTGGTGCACTCCATGAGGAGGAGATGCACTGCAGTACTTAATGCAGCTGCTGGCCACACCAGATACTGACTGTTACTTTTGATTTTGACCCCCCCTTTGTTCAGGGACACATTATTCCATTTATGTTAGTCACATGCCTGTGGAACGTGTTCAGTTTATGTCTCAGTTGTTTAATCTTGTTATGTTCATACAAATATTTACACATGTTAAGTTTGCTGAAAATAAACGCAGTTGACAGTGAGAGGACATTTATTTTTTTGCTGAGTACCAGTCAAAGGTTTGGACACACCTACCCATTCAAGGGTTTTTCTTTATTTGTACTATTTTCTACATTGTAGAATAATAGTGAAGACATCAAAACTATGAAATAACACATATGGAATCATGTAGTAACTGTCACGTCTCCTCCCGTTGCTCCCCTCCGGCGCTCTGATTCGCCGGTCTACTGAGCCACCATCTCGGCAACACCGGAATGGAAACCCAACGCACCTTAATCACCTCCAGCGCACCTGCACCTCATCATCTCATCACCACCCCTATTTAGCCCTGGACTGTTCTGGATGATGTTGTGTGTGATTGTTAAGCTTTGTGTCATTTACGCTATCTTTGTTATTTCTCTTGCTCATTGTTAAGTAAACCTTGACTTTGTTAATTCCTGCGTCTGCGTCCTGCCTCTTCGTATACTTCGTACTCATCACAGTAACCAAAAAAGTGTTAAACACATTTTGGAGATTTTCCAAATAGCCACCCTTTGCCTTGATGACAGCTTTGCACACTCTTGGTATTCTCTCAACCAGCTTCACCTGGAATGGTTTTCCAACAGTCTTGAAGGAGTTCTCACATATGCTGAGCACTTTTTGGCTGCTTTTCCTTCACTCTGGTCCGACTCGGGGGGTACTGCCACAGGCCAGTACCCTCCCGAGCCCCCTCTCACATCATGCCTCGAGGGTGTCTGAGGCTCCAGCCCCGCCCTTCTCAGAGGAATTCTATTGATGATGTGGGTCCTCCGTCCCCCATCTCCCGTCAGTCAAGGAGGCTCAGAAAAGGCCAGACGTCCACGGCCACTCACCTTCCTCCAGCAATCATCATTGGTAGCTCCATGGTGAGGCACCTCTCAGTTCCTGGAGCAAAAACCCTGCTACTCGGGGGCCACGCTGAAGGATATCACAGCCAAGGGCTGCTGCTGTCGTAGAGCATGTGGGATCAAATGATATCAAAAAGGGTAAATCAGAGCTTATGAAACAGGATTTTAATGAGCTGATCAACATCCTAAAAGGCTCTGAAAAGCAACCAATTATCTCTGGTCCCGTGCTGTCGCTGGCTCGTGGCTGTGAAAGGTTCAGCAGGCTCTTAGCTCTTCATATCTGGCTTAAAGACTACTGCCACTCTATTGGCATGACTTTTATTGACAATTTCGACACTTTTTGGAAACAAAAGATGCTGTACAGAGATGATGGACTCGACCCAAACCATCTAGGAGCCTGGACCCTTTCTTCACATTTCAAGGCTGCGTAAAGATATTGACTCAGAGACAGACCAAGCCCCGCTCAGGTAATACCTCCCATCCTTTCTAAGCATTATCGTCGTACTGTTGTCTATACTACCAAGGGTGTTGTCAGTTGTAAAGTTGTACTTATTTGTTTGAACTCCACTCTTAGATCTGCTATTCTTAGCACAAAAAGAGAAGCCCACTGTCGTCTGCCCACCCAGTGCTTTTAGATCAAATGTGAATTCCATAAACTTGAATACCCCTCGGTTTACATATCACATAGAGGGCTTGGGCTGTTGCATGATAGCAAACAAAGCCCATGTAAGTCAGTTTATAACATTCCATCTCTGGGGACATTCTGGACTCTGACAGACAGGGTAAAGGTGGTGGTGTGGCCATTCTTATTGAAAATAATTTCTGTCTCTTTACTGAAATCCATTTCCTTTGCCAAAACATTTCAGCCACTATCTTTAAGCCTTTGTCTGGGCAAAAATGTATCCATAACTGTTATTTTTTTTACATTTTAGTCATATAGCAGACACTCTTATACAGAGCGACTTACAGGAGCAATTAGGTTTAAGTGCCTTGCTCAAGGGCACATCGACAGATTTTTCACCTAGTCGGCTCGGGGATTAGAACCAGCGATCTTTCGGTTACTGGCACTACGCTCTTAACCACTAAGCTACCTGCCGCCCATCGGCCATTGTTATAGGGGTCTGCCATCCTCCCTCGGCTAACCTTTGTGCACTCGAGAAGTTAACTAGTTTGTTGTCATCTTTTATTAAATCAGAAGTTATTATCCTGGGTGACCTAAATTCCAAGTCTGGGTTTAAGGGTCTCTTTTCCAAGCTTAAAATGATAAACATTCAACACCATGGACCAGAATTATTATTGTTTTTTTACACCTTTTTCTACCCAATTGGTAGTTACAGTATTGTCCCATCACTGCAACTCCCCTACGGACTCGGGAGAGGCAAAGGTCGAGAGCCATGCGTCCTCTGAAACACGACCCTGCCAAGCCGGACTGCTTCTTGACACACTGCTTGCTTAACCCGGAAGCCAGCCGCACCAATGTGTCAGAGGATACACCGTCCAGCTGGTGACCGAGTCAGATTGCAGGTGCCCGGCCCACCACAAGGAGTCACTAGAGCGCGATGGGCCATGGAAATCCTGGCTGGCCAAACCCTCCCCTAACCCGGGTGATGCTGGGCCAATTGTGCGCCGCCTCATGGGTCTCCCGGTCACGGCCGGCTATGACACAGCCTGGGATCGAACCCGGGTCTGTAATGACACCTCAAGCACTGCAATGCAGTGCCTTTGACTGCTGCGCCACTCGGGAGGCTGGTCCAGAAAAGCTTGACTACATTGGCCATGCTGTCAATCCAGCATGACTTCTGCCGCATTCAAAACAACTGAAAACTCAGAACTGGGAAATCTCAGACTTCAGTGAGTTCAAGACAACTGGGAACTCGTAAAAAAACAAGCTCCGACTGGGAAAATACGTTTTGAACGGTCATCCAACTCGGAATTCCAAGTCAGGAACTCAGGCTTCTTTCTAGAGCTCCGACCTGAAGATCACTGACGTCATGATTCGACCTTGTTTTTTTCGGAGTTCCCAGTTGTCACCATAAATCCAGAGAATGCCGGACTTTGATGACAAAGTTTGATGAAAAAATTTGCCCACAAGGACCGCCGCGCCACCTTCCTGTTCAAGTGAGCACAGCACAACAAGGTGAGTCCAAAAATATATTGTATGCTGCTGCATAAATTATGTAATATGCCAGGGAGATATGTACAGTGCATTTGGAAAGTATTCAGACCCCTTGACTTCTTCCACATTCTGTTACGTTACAGCCTTATTCTAAAATTGATTACATTTGTTTTTTTCCTCAAATTTACACACGATACCCCATAATGACAAAGCAAAAACCGGTTTTTAGACATTTTTGCAAATGTATTAAAAATAAAGAACTGAAATATCAAATTTACATAACTATTCAGACCCTTTACTCAGTACTTTGTTGAAGCATGTGTAGTTCCCACCGTAAAGCATGGAGGAGGAGGTGTTATGGTGTGGGGGTGCTTTGCTGGTGACACTGTCTGTGATTTATTTAGAATTCAAGGCACACTTAACCAGCATGGCTACCACAGCATTCTGCAGCGATACGCTATCTCATCTGGTTTGGGCTTAGTGGGACTATCATTTGTTTTTCAACAGGACAATGACCCAACACACCTCCAGGCTGTGTAAGGGCTATTTTACCAAGAAGGAGAGTGATGTAGTGCTGCATCAAATGACCTGGCCTCCACAAACCCCCGACCTCAACCCAATTGAGATGGTTTGGGATGAGTTGGACGGCAGAGTGAAGGAAAAGCAGCCAACAAGTGCTCAGCATATGTGGGAACTCCTTCAAGACTGTTGGAAAAGCATTCCACGTGAAGCTGTTTGAGAGAATGCCAAGGGTGTGCAAAGCTGTCATCAAGGCAAAGTGTGGCTATTTGAAGAATCTCAAATATATTTTGATTTGTTTAACACTTTTTTGGTTACTACATGATTCCATGTGTTATTTCATAGTTTTGATGTCTTCACTATTATTCTACAATGTAGAAAATAGTTTTAAAAAATAAAGAAAAACCCTTGAATGAGTAGGTGTCCAAACTTTTGAACGGTACTGTAGGTTAGGTATAATGTGTATATTTATGTTGTATATACAGGGCATGTTTGTAAAAGAGACCTATTTCTCAATATGTCTTCCCTGTTAAAATAAAGGTTAAATAATAATAAAATAATTTATGTGTATCAATTTAGTACCTTAGTGTAAAAGATTTCCATTAAAATGGGCAAAACATGTTGTTTTTTTGTTGCAAAAAACTATTTCTCAAGCAATAATTTTGCTAGGACTGTCTGGGAGTGGTCTGAGTGGCAAGGGGAAAACTGAAAACTAGCCGTTATTGGCAGAGAGGTTTGGAACTCTGTTTGTTATTGGTCTATTAACCAATTTACTGCATGGTGTTGTCACCATGAAAAGCCTAAACTCCCACCCATGGAAACCTGCTGATTAGAAGGTCCTGTGTAGATTGTATTTACAACCAGCAACTATCAGGGGTGTCAATGTAAATACTCCAGGCGGCCATTTGGTTAATTGTTCAGCAGTCTTATGGCTTGGGGGTAGAAGCTGTTAAGGAGCATTTTGGTCCTAGACTTAGCGCTCCGGTACCGCTTGCCATGCGGTAGAAGAGAGAACAGTCTATGACTTGATTTTTTGGGCCTTCCTCTGACATGGCGGTGATGCAACCGGTCAGGATGCTGTCGATGGTGCGCATGTAGAACTTTTTGAGGATCTGGGGACCCATGCCAAATATTTTCAGTCTCCTGAGGGAAAAAGGTGTTGTCATGACCTCTTCACAACTGTCTTGGTGTGTTTGGACCATGACAGTTTTTTTTGGTGATGTGAACAAAATATTTTTTTTAATAACTAAAAAAAAACAGAAACCTTGAGCGTGCATAACTAACTTCCATTTTTTTATAATGGATTTAATGGCGCTCCGTCGGATGTTCAAAGTTTCTGATATTTTTTTATAACCCAACCTTGATCTGTACTTCTCCACAACTTTGTCCCTGACCTGTTTGGAGAGCTCCTTGGTCTTCATGGTGCCGCTTGCTTGGTGGTGCCCCTTGCTTAGTGGTGTTGCAGACTCTGGGGCCTTTCAGAACAGGTGTATATATACTGAGATCATGTGACACTTAGATTGCACACGTGGACTTTTTTAAACTAATTATGTGACTTCTGAAGGTAATTGGTTGCACCAGATCTTATTTAGGGTCTTCATAGCAAGGGGGTGAATACATATGCACGCACCACTTTTCTGCTATTTATTTCTTTGCATTTTTTGAAACAAGCAATTTTTTTCATTTCACTTCACCAATTTGGACTATTTTGTGTATGTCCATTACATGAAATCCAAATAAAATCCATTTAAATTAAAGATTGTAATGCAACAAAATAGGAAAAACGCCAATGGGGGATGACTTCTTTTGCAAGGCACTGTACGTACGGTCACTTTGTGTACGACGTCGTCGATGCACTTAGTCATCGGCTTCATCAATGAGGTGGTACACTCCTTAATGCCATTGGATGAATCCCAGAACATATTCCAGTCTGTGCTAGCAAAACAGTCCTGTAGCGTAGCATCCGCGTCGTCTGAACACTTCCGTATTGAGCAAGTCACCGGTACTTCCTGCTTTAGTTTTTGCTTGTAAGCAGAAATCAGGAAACAGATTTGCCAAATGGAGGGCGAGGGAGAGCTTTGTGTATGGAGTAAAGGTGGTCTAGAGTTTTGTTTTCCTCTGGTTGCACATGTGACATGCTGGTAGAAATGAGGTAAAATGGATTTAAGTGTGGCTGCATTAACGTCCCCGGCCACTAGGAGTGGATGAGCATTTTCTTGTTTGCTTATGGCCTTATACAGCTCGTTGAGTTCGGTCTTTGTGCTAGCATCGGTTTGTGGTGGTAAATAGACGGCTACTAATAATATAGATGAGAACTCTCTTGGTAGATAGTGTGGTCTACAGCTTATCATAAGGTACTCTACCTCAGGCAAGCAATACCTCGAGACTTCTTTAATAATAGACATCGCACACCAGCTGTTATAAACAAATAGACACACACCCCCGCCCCTCGTCTTACCAGACGTAGCTTTTCTGTCCTGCCGATGCATGGAATATTCCGCCACATCTATATTATCCGTGTCGTCGTTCAGCCACGACTCAGTGAAACTTAAGATATTACAGTTTTTAATGTCCCGTTGGTAGGATATTTTTGATCGTAGATCATCCATTTTGTTTTCCAATGATTGCACGTTGGCCAATAGAACGGATGGTTGTGGAAGTTTACTCACTCACCTACGAATTCTCAGAAGGCAGCCCGACCTCTGCCCCCTTTTTCTCCTTCTTTACTTCATGCAAATGACAGGGATTTGGGCCCATTCCCGAGAAAGCAGTATATCCTTAGTCAGACTCGTTAAAGAAAAAGTATTCGTCCAGTGCGAGGTGAGTAATCGCTGTTCTGATGTCCAGAAGTTATTTTCGGTCATAAGAGACTGTAGCAGCAACATTATGTACACAATAAGTGAAAAAACAAACGAAATAGCACTTTTGGTTAGGAGCCTGTAAAACAGCAGCCATCCCCTCCGGCGCCATTATATCATATTCATATTCAGACTCAGATGTATTGAATTCTCCTTGTGGTCTATATTAAAGAGCACTTCATTTAGTATAACAGGCTTTTAAAATTCAATATTGGTGCACAATCTTTACTTAAAATATCAAAGGCACTAATTTTTACTTAAAATATCAAAGGCACTAATTTCGTGGAATGACCCACCATTCTTTCTCTTGACAATGGAATATAAATGCACACCATAGACTCCAAAATATCACTTTAATTTTCAGATGAACATACACTAGCACATTGTTGGTTCATTCACTTGACTCAGTCTCAGAAACCTACAAAAGGCTCTAGAACCAAAATGTTCATGATTAGATTGATGTTGCATCCCAAATGGCACCGTATTCCCTATATAGGGCACTACTTTTGACCAGGGCCCATAGGGCTCTGGTCAAAAGTAGTGCACTGTGTAGGGAATAGGGTGACATTTGGGAGATGGCTGAGGTTTTAATCAATTTAATTTTAGCTCATCGATAAGTTGAAAGCTAGAATGTTGCATTAAATATTGCAAATGCAAGTTTGGAAATAAGAAGTCTGAGTCTGTCACTAGTTATACTGTATGCAGTGAACTCCTCAACCCCTCACCTTTCTTTGACCTTACTCAGGGAGCAACGAGAGGTCTGCAGTCAATCAATATACCCTTACCTTTCTATCAATATTCCTTGACTATTTCCTCAACATGCCCATAGCCTTCATCACGTTTTTTCTTACAGATGGCTAACGGCCGAAAAGCATTGGTTTTATCGATATAGAAGTGTTTTTTATGAACTTCCACTAGCCTCTGATTTCCTCTTCAGTTTGCTTCTCAATTCGTGCACCGTGGTTGGATAACGAGGTAGCAGCATTGATCACTACCCTCTCACGCAGGGTTAAAAGCTTGAGACAAAACTTGAAACATATCAGTTTTACTAAATCTCCAGTGTTGTGGGACACAAACGTTGGCGGCGCCCCAAATGGCACCCTATTTCCTACATAGTGCACTACTATTGACCAGAGCACTATGGACCCAGGTCAAAAGTAGTGCATTATTTAAGGAGTATGGTGCCATTTGGGACGCATCCATTAACTTGTGTATGGGGATAAAAATCTCTCCAGCCTCAGACCTTCTCAAAACCTGCCAAAGTCAAGGAGGGAGGAGAGGAGACCCCTTCTCCCTTCTCTCATTGTTCACTACAACACAAACCATTTCCTCTCCTTCTCTGGAGGAGTTGGTGGTGGACATAGACAATATAACAATAGAAAGGAATTCTAGTTCGAATCCAAATCCATACTGTCTGCAATTTTAGCTGGAACCAGCTCTGAATATTTAATATATCTATCTATCTATGGTAGTGGAACACAACCCAATAATGGGATATACTCACATACAGAGGCACCTCTCTTCTGCTCAACTCCATCCCCACAGCATCTGATGAGAGAGAGAAACACACACACACTTTATATACGTTTGCCCATAGTAGAAATGGTCGGAATGTGAATTTTAGATTGTCCAACCATTTGGGAGATGTTGATCCGTTTTGCATAGCCATTTGTTCAAATCAACAGGAGTGAGGTCAAAAAGGTGATTGATTTCATGAGGAACGACATACACACAGACCATTAGAAACACATCCTACTATATCATACAGAAAATAGACGTGGATGTTTTGATGTACAACATCAAGATAAATTCCTGTGATTCCAGTATTATAGACATTACATTTGCATGCAAAATCACAACTTTAAAGTCTCACAGAATGAACAAACAAAATATAAATTAAACTTTTGATGAGGAGAAAGCGGACTTCTAAATATTGGCAAATAAGAAGCGCTATGGATGTTACATGAAATGGATATGCTTTTTGGGGAGACTGAACATATTAGCAAGTCTGAGGTTGTAAGTCTTAGGTCAAAACATGAATAGCTATTTCGAAGAAAAGGCTTGGCTGAACACAAAAACAATACTTTTTTTAAATTGTCATTTCCAAAATTACTTTAGAGAGGAAAAATGACCTTTATGTACAGTATGTTACACTCTCCGTTACGGATGTTACAGAGTCTGAAATAGACATTCAAATCGATCATAAAACGTTGTCATTTTTACTGTTTTTAAAAGTTCAGCAGAAGCAGAGATGGGCATAAGTTACTAATACAAAGTATCCTAAAGACCAATGTATCAAAATAAGTATTGTATTTAATTCAAATATAAGTATCTTGTATTTTCAAAATACATTTGCAAGTACCCCCCTTAACCTCAACAACATTCTCAGTAATGGTAACAAAAGCATTTTGCATGCTATGACTGTGATATGTGGTCGTTTATCTACTTTATTTAATCCACTTTAAGTCGCTCTGGATGCTAAATTACCAAAATGTGAAAATGAACACTTGCTAAGCATGCTAGGTATTATTATTCTAATGAGCTCCAGCCCCAGACAAGACCACGTTTGAATAAACATTTGAATGACTGTAGAGATGGGCAAAGATTCATAAAAATGTATCGTGATATAAAATACCCTAAAGAATGTATGAAAATAAAATAAGAAAAACTGTTAACAATACATTTTGATAAAAAATGTTTTTGAGGAAATACAGAAAATACATTTGAAGTAGGCAAACAAAAACTCAAAATCAATTATTGACTATTTCATTAAAATGTCCTTGCAGTTGTAAATCAAACAAATTTAGTGTGTGAACAACAAAGTTTTTTCAATTTCAACTTATTTTAGAAGAAATAGGCCCTATATAATGTTCTATCAGGATTGTTGAAAAGTATTTTGTATTTTGAAATTACAAAATACAGCTCTCTAAAGTATCTTGTTATAAAATACATTGGACTGCAGTTCAGGAATGTGAAATACAAATTACAAAACACTCAAAAGTAATTGAAATAAGTATATCAAATACATGTAAAATAAATACTGCCCTTCTCTGAGCAGAAAGCATAGTACCTTAGGATTTTGTAATTACAAGTAGCCTGAATAGTATACAAGACCAGGCACCACACTCTAACCTTTACTTTTTTTTCCACTTTATATATATATATATATATATATATATATATATATATATATATATATATATATATATATATATAAAAAAATGAACCTTTACCAGTTGAATGTAGACACAAATATATATATATATATATATATATATATATATATATATATATATATATATATATATATATATATATATATATATATATATATATTTAAAAAGATTACGATCTTTCTGAAACACTGTAACAAAATATGCAAATGAGAAAATATACATCTGCCTATACTGCCAACCCAATTTTCTGGACACTCGATGAAGTCAGAATATTTAGGTGGGCTTTCATTTAAAAAAGACACTACAGAAGGGTATACTCAGTGATGTAGTGGGGTCTATACACAGGTATATGCCGTATACACACTTTCTTTCCAGTGGGCATTGCGTATAAAATATAAACGCAACATGTAAAGTGATTGGTCCCATGTTTCATGAGCTGAAACAAAAGATTCCAGAAATTTTCAATAAGCAGAACAAGCTTATTTCTCTCAAATGTTTTAACAAATTTGGTTACATCGCTGTTAGTGAGCATTTCTCCTTTGCCAAGATAATCTATCCACCTGACAGGTGTGGCATATCATAATAATAATAATAATAATAATAATATGCCATTTATCAAGAAGCTGATTAAACAGTATGATCTTTACACAGGTGTCCTTTGTCAAGCAACACAATGCCACAGATGTCTCTAGTTGAGAGAGTGTGCAAATGGCATGCTGACTGCAGGAATGTCCACCAGAGCTGTTGCCAGAGAATTTAATGTGAATTTCTCTACCATAAGCCACCTCCAACGTTGTTTTAGAGAATTTGGCAGTACGTCCAACATGCCTCACAACTGCAGACCACGTGTAACCACACCATCACAGGATATCAACATCCGGCATTTTCACCTGCGCGATCGTCTGAGACCAGCCACCCGGACAGCTGATGAAACTGTGGGTTTGCACAACCGAAGAATTTCTGCACAAACTGTCAGAAACAGTCTCAGGGAAGCTCATCTGCATGCTCGTCGTCCTCACCAGGGTCTTGACCAGACTGCAGTTTGGCGTCGTAACCGACTTCAGTGGGCAAATGCTCACCTTCACTGGCACAGCTGTTTGCTGATGTCAACGTTTTGAACAGAGCGCCTGATGGTGGACAGTAACAATAAAGTTTTCTTAACAGTTTCAGAGATTGCTTTAGATGTTCATAATACTGTCATTTATTTTGTTATGGTATGAGCTACGGACAACGAACACAATTGCATTTTATCGATGGCAATTTGAATGAACAGAGATACCGTGACAAGATCCTGAGGCCCATGTATCTGCCGCCTTCACCTCATGTTTAAGCATGATAATGCACGGCCCCACGTCGTAAGGATCTGTACACAATTCCTGGAAGCTGAAAATGTCCCAGTTCTCACCAGACATGTCACCCATTGAGTATGTTTGGGATGCTCTGGATCGACAGTGTGTTCCAGTTCCCGTCAATATCCAGCAACATCGCACAGCCATTGAAGAGGAGTGTGACAACATTCCACAGGCCACGATCAACAGCCTGATCAACTCTATGCAAAGGAGATGAGCACTGCATGAGGCAAATGGTGGTCACACCAGATACTGACTGGTTTGCTGATACACGCCCTTACTTATTTTTTAAGGTACACTATATGTACAAAAGTATGTGGACACCCCTTCAAATTAGTGGATTCGGCTATTTCAGCCACACCTGTTGCTGACAGGTGTATAAAATCGAGCACACAGCCATGCAATCTCCATAGTCAAACATTGGCAGTAGAATGGCCTTACTGAAGAGCTCAGTGACATTCAACGTGGCACCGTCATAGATTGCCACCTTTCCAACAAGTCAGTTCGTCAAATTTCTGCCCTGCTAAAGCTGCTCCGGTCAAGTGTAAGTGCTGTTATTGTGAAATGGAAACTTCTATGAGCAACAACGGCTCAGCCGCAAAGTGGTAGGCCACACAAGCTCACAGAATCGGACTGTCGAGTGCTGAAGCGCGTAGAAGCGTAACAATTGTCTGTCCTCGATTGCAACACTCACTACCGAGTTCCAAACTGCCTCTTGAAGCAACGTCAGCACAATAAGTGTTCGTCGGGAACTTCATGAAATGGGTTTCTGTGGCCGAGCAGACGCACACAAGCCTAAGATCACAATGCGTAATGCCAAGCGTCGGCTGGAGTGGTGTAAAGCTCGCCGCCATTGGACTCTGGAGCAGGGGAAAGTGTTTAGTTATGTGTTCAGATCCTAAACACTTGGTTTTACAGTGTATTGTACAGTTGAATATGGCAACATTCAGTATGAAGTGAACCACTGTATTTTTGATTCACCAATATATTTAGTTCATAAAGGCTCTCCAAAGCAGTTTTTTATTATTATTCATGAATACTTTATTAACCCTAAATACTATACAAGATTCGAGTATTTTTTAATCTACAAATTGGTGCGGAAAAGGAGATGACTATGAGTATATTTAACTTTGTCAAAGAAACTAAATAACTAGAGCTTTACAATGATGGTGAAAACTTTGAGTATTTTTTGGGGTTAGTGGGTTAAAATCTTCCTAGAAGTCACAAGTCTTTATTCATATTGAAAATCTGATTTATAGAATGTGTGTGGTCTATATTAAAGGTCACTTCATTTCATATAACAGGCTTTTAAAATTCAATATTGGTGCATAATATCTACTTAACATATCAAAGGGATGCAAAAGGTCCTCATTTCGTGGAACGACCCAGTACATGTTAAGTTCTGCTTTTGGACGTTGGTTGCAATGCTCTCGTCAAGTTTGTTTGTTTATGTGTTATATGCACATGAAAGACATGGAGTCACAACATGACCGATAACGTATCATGTTTGTAGTCATTTTTGTAGTCATTTAAATGCATGTTCGTGCTTTTGGTATGTATCAAGTACAATAAAAATGCATTTTGAGAAAAGATATTGAAGCGGCGGCAGCCTATTAGAATACTTGGAGGTGTGGATTGATGGGAGCGTGGCTTTGTCTTAGAGTTTTATGGCCTTCCATGAGAAGGATTGTCATGGAAGTTAATGTGTTATGGTGTGTTCTGTGATTACATTTTCTTTTTTCATTTTAGTCATTTTAGCAGACATTCTTATCCAGAGCAACTTACAGTTAGTGAGTGCATACATTTTCATACTGGCCCCCCGTGGGAAAGGAACCCACAACCCTGGCATTGCAAGCGCCATGCTCTACCAACTGAGCTACAGGGGACTAGCTCAGTTGATTAAAGGTTAAGCTTGTTCAGTGCCAGTTCTGCAGTCTTAATGAGACTGACATAAGTGAATGTGATAACAAATAGCCTATTAAAGTTTCACTGTAAAGACAGTCACCATTTCACTACTATATGATTTGGCAAATTTTTTATATTTAAATGCATGTTGGAATATATTTTAAAAAAAACATTTACAAATTCATTTAAAAATATACTTACCAAATACACAGTACCAGTCAAAAGTTTGGACACACCTACTCATTCCAGGGTTTTTCTTTATTTGTATTATTTTCTAAATTGTAGAGTAATAGTGAAGATATCAAAACTATGAAATAACACATATGAAACCATGTAGTAACCAAAAAAGTGTTAAACAAATCAAGATATATTAAATGTTTTAGATTCTTCAAAGTAGCCACCCTTTGCCATGATGACAGCTTTGCACACTTTTGGCATTCTCTCAACCAGATACATGAGGTAGTCACCTGGAATGCATTTCAATTAACAGGTGTGCCTTGTTAGAAGTTAATTTGTGGAATTCCTTTCATTCTTAATGTGTTTGAGCCAATCAGTTGTGTTATGACAAGGTAGGAGCGGTATACAGAAGATAGCCCTATTTGGTAAAATACTAAGTCCATATTATGGCAAGAACAGCTCAAATAAGCAAAGAGAAACGACAGTCCATTATTACTTAAAGACACAAAGGTCAGTCAATATGGACTTTGCTGGTGACACCGTCAGTGATTTTATTTAGAATTCAAGGCACACTTAACCAGCATGGCTACCACATCATTCTACAGCGATATGCCAGCTCATCTAGTTTGAGCTTAGTGGGACTATCATTTGTTTTTCAACAGGACAATGACCCAAAACACACCTCCAGGCTGTGTAAGGGCTATTTGACCGAGGAGAGTGATGGAGTGCTGCATCAGATGACCTGGCCTCCACAATCACCCGACCTCAACCCAATTGAGATGGTTTGGGATGAGCTGGACCGCAAAGTGAAGGAAAAGCAGCCAACAAATGTTCAGCATATGTGGGAACTCCTTGGAAAAGCATTCCTGTTGGAAAAGTATTCCTCATGAAGCTGGTTGAGAGAATGCCAAGAGTGGGAAAAGGGTGGCTACTTTGACGAATCTCAAATATAAAATATATTTTGATTCGTTTAACACTTTTTTGGTTACTACATGATTCCATATGTGTTACTTCATAGTGTTGATGTCTTCATTATTATTCTACAATGTAGAAAATAATAAAAATAAAGAAAAACCCTTGAATGAGTAGGTGTCCAAACTTTTGACTTGTACTGTGTGTGTGTGTGTGTATATATATATATATATATATATAGTTGAAGTCAGAAGTTTACATACACCTTAGCCAAATACATTTAAACTCAGTTTTTCACAATTCCTGACATTTAATCCTAGTAAAAATTCCCTGTTTTAGGTCAGTTAGGATCACCACTTCATTTTATTATTATTTATTATTATTTTAAGAATGTGAAATGTCAGAATAATACTATAGAGAATGATTTATTTCAGCTTTTATTTCTTTCATAACATTCCCAGTGGGTCAGAAGTTTACATACACTCAATTAGTATTTGGTAGCACTGCCTTTAAATTGTTTGACTTAGGTCAAACGTTTCGGGTAGTCTTCCACAAGCTTCCCACAATAAGTTGGGTAAATTTTGGCCCATTCATCCTGACAGAGCTAGTGTAACTGAGTCAGGTTTGTAGGCCTCCTTGCTCGCACACGCTTTTTCAGTTCTGCCCACAAATGTTCGATAGGACTGCGGTCAGGGCTTTGTGATGGCCAGTCCAATACCTTGACTTTGTTGTCCTTAAGCCATTTTGCCACAACTTTGGAAGTATGCTTGGGGTCATTGTCCATTTGGAAGACCCATTTGCGACCACGCTTTAACTTCCTGACTGATGTCTTGAGATGTTGCTTCAATATATCCACATCATTTTCCTTCCTCACGATGCCATCTATTTTGTGAAGTGCACCAGTCCCTTCTGCAGCAAAGCACCCCCACAGCATGATGCTGCCACCCCCATGCTTCACGGTTGGGATGGTGTTCTTCGGCTTGCAAGCAGCCCCCTTTTTCCTCCAAACATAATGATGGTCATTATGGCCAAACAGTTATATTTTTGTTTCCTCAGACCAGAGGACATTTCTCCAAATAGTACGATCTTTGTCCCCATGTGCAGTTGAAAACCATAGTCTGGCTTTTTTACGGCGGTTTTGGAGCAGTGTCTTCTTCCTTGCTGAGTGGTCTTTCAGGTTATGTCGATATAGGACTCGTTTTTACTATGGATATAGATACTTTTGTACCTGTTTCCTCCAGCATCTTCACAAGGTCCTTTGCTGTTGTTCTGAGATTGATTTGCACTTTTCGCACCAAAGTACGTTAATCTCTAGGAGACAGAACGAGTCTCCTTCCTAAGCGGTATGACGGCTGCGTGGTCCCATGGTGTTTATACTTGCGTACTATTGTTTGTACAGATGAACGTGGTACCTTCAGGCGTTTGGAAATTGCTCCCAAGGATGAACCAAACCTGTGGAGGTCCACAAATTTTTTTTGAGGTCTTGGCTGATTTATTTTGATTTTCCCATGATGTCAAGCAAAGAGGCACTGAGTATGAAGGTGGGCCTTGAAATACATCCACAGGTACACCTCCAATTGACTCAACTGATGTCAATTAGCATATCAGAAGCTTCTAAAGCCATGACATCATTTTCTGGAATTTTCCAAGCCATTTAAAGGCACAGTCAACTCAATGTATGTAAACTTCTGACCCACTGGAATTGTGATACAGTGAATTATAAGTGAAATAATCTGTCTGTAAACAATTTTGGAAAAATTATGCATAAAGTATATGTCCTAAACGACTTGCCAAAACTATAGTTTGTTAACAAGAAATGTGTGGAGTGGTTGAAAAACGAGTTTTAATGACTCCAACCTAAGTGTATGTAAACTTCCGACTTCAACTGTATATATATATATACACATTAATGTAATGTATTTGAAAAACATTAAATACATTGTCTGATGCATTTAACATACAGTGCATTCTGAAAGTATTCAGACCCCTTGACTTTTTCCACATTTTGTTACGTTACAGCCTTCCGTCTGGCCACTCTACCATAAAGGCCTGATTGGTGGAGTGCTGCAGAGATGGTTGTCCTTTTAGAAGGTTCTCCCATCTCCACAAAGGAACTCTGGAGCTCTGTCAGAGTGACCATTGGGTTCTTGGTCACCTCCCTGACCATGGCCCTTCTCTTCCGATTGCTTTGTTTGGCCGGGCGGCCAGCTCTAGGAAGAGTCTTGGTGGTTCCAAACTTCTTCCATTTAAGAATGATGGAGGCCACTGTGTTTTTGGGGACCTTCAACGCTGCAGAAATGTTTTGGTACCCTTCCCCAGATCTGTGCCTCGACACAATCCTGTCTCGGAGCTCTACGGACAATTCCTTCGACCTCATGGCTTGATTTTTGCTCTGACATGCACTTCTTCTTCTAAGATATAATGGCGGTCCACAAACCAACGTTAAAGGTGCATGCCTCCACCTACTGTGCTGGTGTGTGTGGTCAATCACGGTTTACAAAATTTCTAAATCCTCCTACCTAACTCAGTACTTCTGAGAAAATAAAGAAGAGCTTCTAATAGACCCTCCCCCATCCCCAAAATCCCTTCCAAACCCCCCCAACCCGTCCAACCTCAATGACCCTACACTTCAATCTTTCCCTCTCTTCAACATACTTACAGCAATATAACAACACATGCTCCACTGTTTCATTGACCATACACTCCAGACACAAACCATTCACATGCTTGCCAACCATGTCCTAAGCGCAATCGAGCAAACACCACCTATCCCTTCCTAATCTGACCTTTGAATCTTGGTCCACCGACCTTTCTTTGGAGGGCATATAAATGTCAGCCTTTGTGCTTAGTGTCCCATCTCTTCTGCCACACATCAATCAAAATGGCTCTGACATTACATTGGCCTCACCTCTACCCAGTGGAACATTAATATCAATTACATCTCGTTTCAAAGCTATTTTGGCTAACTGGTCTACAATTTCATTCCCTTCCACACCCAAATGTGCTGGGACCCAGCAGAATCTTACTTCTACACTCATTCTCTCAATTCTCCATAATAACATTAATACATCCAATGGTAGGTCACTCCTATTAGACTTACCATATGATAAACTATTCAATACAGACAGAGAATCTGACCATACTATAATTCTAACAGGTTGTGCGTCCTCCACCCACTGGAGGGCAACTATTATCACCAACAGTTCAACTGAGTATACTGACAGTTCATCTGTTAGTCTTCTACATATCTGCACATCAAATTCAGGAACGTAAACGCCTGCTCCTGTGCGCCCACTATCTGGGTCCTTGGATTCATCTGTGAAAAGCGGTAAAAAAGCATAAAAACTTCTTCCAATGTAATTGTCAACCAGTTTCCCTATATCACTGACTTCTGACCAATCTTTCCTTTTTTCTACCAAGGTTAGATCAACAACAGGATCTGGGAGTAACCATGGAGGAACATCCCCTATCCCCACAGAAGGGTCAACCTCCAATTCCCTCAAACCACTCTCATCAGCAAGCTTTCCAACTGTCCAACCAAAACCACCGCCTTGTCTACTAGTATATTCCCAATAGTCATCTACAACAGTAGCAATGGGATGCTCAACCTCACAGCTTTTCAACCTAATAATCGAATGACAATTTTTACACCGTAAATCCAAAGACATCTCACCTGCCTCCACTAGTAAGGCACATACAGATGTTGATTTAAATGCACCAATACATACAGTGGGGAAAAAAAGTATTTAGTCAGCCACCAATTGTGCAAGTTCTCCCACTTAAAAAGATGAGAGAGGCCTGTAATTTTCATCATAGGTACACGTCAACTATGACCAGACAAAATGAGAAAAGAAATTCCAGAAAATCACATTGTACGATTTTTTATGAATTTATTTGCAAATTATGGTGGAAAATAAGTATTTGGTCACCTACAAACAAGCAAGATTTCTGGCTCTCACAGACCTGTAACTTCTTCGTTAAGAGGCTCCTCTGTCCTCCACTCGTTACCTGTATTAATGGCACCTGTTTGAACTTGTTATCAGTATAAAAGACACCTGTCCACAACTTCAAACAGTCACACTCCAAACTCCACTATGGCCAAGACCAAAGAGCTGTCAAAGGACACCAGAAACAAAATTGTAGACCTGCACCAGGCTGGGAAGACTGAATCTGCAATAGGTAAGCAGCTTGGTTTGAAGAAATCAACTGTGGGAGAAATTATTAGGAAATGGAAGACATACAAGACCACTGATAATCTCCCTCAATCTGGGGCTCCACGCAAGATCTCACCCCGTGGGGTCAAAATGATCACAAGAACGGTGAGCAAAAATCCCAGAACCACACGGGGGGACCTAGTGAATGACCTGCAGAGAGCTGGGACCAAAGTAACAAAGCCTTCCATCAGTAACACACTACGCCGCCAGGGACTCAAATCCTGCAGTGCAAGACGTGTCCCCCTGCTTAAGCCAGTACATGTCCAGGCCCATCTGAAGTTTGCTAGAGTGCATTTGGATGATCCAGAAGAGGATTGGGAGAATGTCATATGGTCAGATGAAAACAAAATAGAACTTTTTGGTAAAAACTCAACTCGTCGTGTTTGGAGGACAAATAATGCTGAGTTGCATCCAAAGAACACCATACCTACTGTGAAGCATGGGGGTGGAAACATCATGCTTTGGGGATGTTTTTCTGCAAAGGGACCAGGACGACTAATCCGTGTAAAGGAAAGAATGAATGGGGCCATGTATCGTGAGATGTTGAGTGAAAACCTCCTTCCATCAGCAAGGGCATTGAAGATGAAACGTGGCTGGGTCTTTCAGCATGACAATGATCCCAAACACACCGCCCGGGCAACGAAGGAGTGGCTTCGTAAGAAGCATTTCAAGGTCCTGGAGTGGCCTAGCCAGTCTCCAGATCTCAACCCCATAGAAAATCTTTGGAGGGAGTTGAAAGTCCATGTTGCCCAGCGACAGCCCTAAAACATCACTGCTCTAGAGGAGATCTGCATGGAGGAATGGGCCAAAATACCAGCAACAGTGTGTGAAAACCTTGTGAAGACTTACAGAAAACGTTTGACCTGTGTCATTGCCAACAAAGGGTATATAACAAAGTATTGAGAAACTTTTGTTATTGACCAAATACTTATTTTCCACCATAATTTGCAAATAAATTCATTAAAAATCCTACAATGTGATTTTCTGGATTTTCTTTTCTCATTTTGTCTGTCATAGTTGACGTGTACCTATGATGAAAATTACAGGCCTCTCTCATCTTTTTAAGTGGGAGAACTTGCACAATTGGTGGCTGACTAAATACTTTTTTTCCCCACTGTATCCTTAAAGCTATATACTGGATTTTGTCCAGCTTCTGAAGACAAATCTTCGCCGCTGTTCCATAAACTATACACCCATAATCAATTGTTGTCCTGATCAGAGCTCTATAAATATCCATCTACGATTGTCAATCAGCACCCCATCGACATGCACTGTCAACTGTGGGACCTTATATAGACAGGTGTGTGCCTTTCCAAATCATGTCCAATCAATTGAATTTACCACAGGTAGACTCCAATGAAGTTGTAAAAACTTCTCAAGGATGATCAATGGAAACAGGATGCAACTGAGCTCAATTTCCAGTCTCATAGCAAAGGGTCTGAATCGTATGTAAATAAGGTATTTCTGTATTTATTTTTAATACATTTGCAAAAATGTCTAAAAGCCTGTTTTCGCATTGTCATTATGGGGTATTGTGGACGATAGATGAGAGGAAAACATTATTTAATCATTTTAGAATAAGGCTGTAACAAAACAAAATGTGGAAAAAGGGAAGGGATCTGAATACTTTCCGAATGCACTGTACATGGCTTTTTTTCCTTCATCCCTAATATTCTGGAACGTTCTCTCCATATGTTCTAGTGTCTGACGAGAAAATTCAAATTAAAAGGTACTTAGTGATGGCTTTAGATAAATGTACTGAAAACCCTATTGAATTAAATCCACAAGAAAATCTGTTGGCCAGCAAGTGGGGAGGGTTTTCAGCAGCTGAATTTAATTTATTCAGTGAGTGCAAGGGAACCATGCCTGCAAAGCCCGTTACGCGCCTGCATTCTGAATACTAACTACTGAGAAGTGCATAGGAAAGGCGTATATTTTCTAAGTCTGAATTGGGTTCTTGCTGCCTGATATTCTGCTGAAACTAGCTATGTGTGCTGCGTGCATATATTTCAAGTGCTTTGCGATTGTGTAGGCTTCTTTGTGCATGATTTCTCCTCTATTGTACTACCTCATTGATACGGTGTATACACTACATGACCAAAAGTATGTGGACACCTGCTCATCGAACATCTCATTCCAAAATCATGGGCATTAATATAGAGTTGGTCCCTTTTTGCTGCTATAACAGCCTCCAGTCTTCTGGGAAGGCTTTCCACTAGATTTTGGAACATTGCTGCGGGGACTTGTTTCCAATCAGCCACAAGAGCGTTGGTGAGGTTGGGAACTGATGTTGGGCGATTAGGCCTGGCTCGCAGTCGGCATTCCAATTCATCCCAAAGGTGTTCGATGGGGTTGAGGTCAGGGGTCTCTGCAGGACAGTCAAGTTCTTCCACACCAATCTCGCTATGCACTTCAGCACTCGCCGGTCCCGTTCTGTGAGCTTGTGTGGCCTACCAATTAACGTCTGAGCCGTTGTTGCTTCTAGACGTTTCAACTTCACAATAACAGCACTTAGAGTTGACCGGGGCAGCTCTAGCAGGGCAGAAATTTGAAAAATGTGTTGACATGTTGGAAAGGTGGTATCCTATGACGGTGCTACGTTGAAAGTCACTGAGCTCTATGGAGATTGCATGGTTGTGTGCTCGATTTTATACTGTACACCTGTCAGCAACGGGTGAGGCTGAAATAGCAGAATCCAGCAATTTGAAAGGGTGTCCACATACTCTTGTGTATATAGTGTATCTACCCACCCACCCGCCCCCAACCACTTATGCCATAAGCAGGACTATGCACAGATTGTTTTATAACCAGACATCTTTCTATCTAAAAAAAAAAAAAAACTGTACTGCCATGTATATGAAATGCATTTCAGCATATACTTTTTCAAGATATCAACAATTGCTTCTGTAAAAGTCTGAATACTACATGAACAAGCACACACCATGTGGTGAATGTACAAGCTTTTGAAGCTAAGATTTGATTAATCAATATCCAACACATCCAAAATTGTTATCGATGTTACTGATATCATAACGCTGAAAAAGAATACTGACAATGAAAAGACCATATAGATCATATATAACCTTGATGAAAGTTAGCTTTACAGAGATGATCAAGACGATCCGATGTAAGGTGCATGTTATACAAAAACGTTTCCTAAAAAACATTATGAATGTTACATTGCCTGTCCAAGTCATCATTATCTTTACAACACAATTCTAGACACTTCAATTTGGTCTGTATTGTTTCATTAATATCTCATCCTCATCATTACAATTGGGGGACAGCTGTGAGTGGAGAAGCAAGCTATGTGAGCTCTTTCAAAAAGCCATGAAATATGATTGACTGAAAAGCCTTTTTTGAGACTTGGCCTCAAACTCTGAAATGGACAAAATTCATGTAATTTCCTACTTAAACGTTTCAAATAAAGCATGAACCCCAACATATGGACCTTAAGGATAAGTGTAAACATGGTTTAATTTGGAAATTACTAACTTTATTTGGGCATGCTCAGGTTGACTATTCCACGGAATCACCCATGAATATCCATAAAGTTTTTCAGATTTGGAATGGCTGCAGTGTAATATGAGACCAGTGTCTACAGTAAGAGAATGAGACAGCTTAATATTTTGCCCACAGTGAATGATGTGATGTATTTCTGCTGTGATCATCCAGACCCTTGTTCCTGTTCTGCTGTGATCAGTGGTCACTTCCTGAACAGAGACATCAGCACAGCATCTGTCTCCATTACAACAAGCAGCATATTCATCAGAGAGCAAGAGAGAGAGAAAGAGCAGACTCCATGGTGCCTCACCGTGACTCTAATAACCCACTTCATTCACCTCAACTACCTTCCACTCTGGGTCAATCTATAAAATCATAGTCTAGCATTACACAACATTGCAGTGAGCAAATAAAATATATAGCAAAATAAATCGGTAGTCTGAGATCCAGCAAACATCAGGGATTGAACCTAACCTGATCAGAGCCAGCCTACCAGTCCTTGTGACTCCACAGATATCGAGCTGTTCCAACGGCCCCTCTCAGTTTGGAGTCGTTTACTTCTGAGAACAGGGCCAATATTCATAAAGAGTAAGAGTGCTGATGTAGGATACATTTTGCCTTTTAGATTATAATGAATGGACTGGGGGGACCTGATCCTAGATCAGCACTCCTAATCTGAGCTGCTCTATGAAGTCCAGCCCTGTGGTTTAAGCAGCAACTGGGGTTCCTGAGACTACCCCAGAGTAGTCTGACTGCACTGACTGCACTGAACCTTGATATCCCTTTAACTACAAAGCAAAATTCTCCATTGTAAAAAAAAACATCCACAAAAAAACAAACACAAAGTGTTAAATCAACACACTGCTTAGTGTAAAGCCTTATTCAAATATTTCCCAGAGTGTCTTGCCTTTCTAGTAAATTGTAGTTAGCACCCATGACTGTATTTGTTAGTAACAGAGACATGTTTGTTGCATTCATTCATTTCCGGTCCTATGGACTTCACTAAGTGAATATGTTGTCATTAAAAACATTTTTTATTTAACATAAGGCCTTATTTTGAGGACTTAGTTCAACCCTAATACAGGAGCCTGAAACTTATACACATCACTTTGAATCAAAACCACACACATCATTATCATATTTCCCAGCATGCTCTATTGCAGGTTGATTTTTAGAATTGTTTGTTTCAATATCTACAGTTGAAGTCGGAAGTTTACATACACCTTTGCCAAATACATTTCAAGTCAGTTTTTCACAATTCCTGACATTTACTCCTAGTAAAAATTCTGTTTTACGTCAGTTAAGATCACCACTTTATTTTAAGAATGTGAAATGCCAGAATAGTAGTAGAGAGAATGATTTATTTCAGCTTTTATTTCTTTCATCACATTCCCAAGGGGTCAGAAGTTTACATTAGTATTTGGTAGCATTGCCTTTAAATTGTTTAACTTGGGTCAAACATTTCGGGTAGCCTTCCACAAGCTTCCCACAATAAGTTGGGTGAATTTTGGCCCGTTCCTCCTGACAGAGCTGATGTAACTGAGTCAAGTTGGTAGGCCTCCTTGCTCGAACACGGTTTTTCAGTTCTGCCCACAAATGTTCTATAGGATTGAGGTCAGGGCTTTGTGATGGCCACTCAAATACCTTGACTACGTTGTCCTTAAGCCATTTTGTCACAACATTGGAAGTATGCTTGGGGTCATTGTCCATTTGAAAGACCCATTTGCGACCAAGCTTTAACTTCCTGACTGATGTCATGAGATGTTGCTTCAATCTATCCACATAATTTTATTTCCTCATGATGCCATCTATTTTGTGAAGTGCACCAGTCCCTCCTGCAGCAAAGCACCCCCACAGCATGATGCTGCCTCCCCCGTGCTTCACGGTTGGGATGGTGTCCTTTGGCTTGCAAGCAACCCCCTTTTTCCTCCCAACATAACGATGGTCATTATGGCCAAACAGTTATATTTTTGTTTCATCAGACCAGAGGATATTTCTCCAAAAAGTATGATCTTTGTCCCCATGTGCAGTTGCAAACTGTAGTCTGGCTTTTTTATGGCGTTATTGGAGGAGTGGCTTCTTCCTTGCTGAGCGGCCTTTCAAGTTATGTTGATATAGGACTCGTTTTACTGTGGATATAGATACTTTGTACCTGTTTCCTCCAGCATCTTCACAAGGTCCTTTGCTGTTGTTCTGAGATTGATTTGCACTTTTCGCACCAAAGTAAGTTCATCTCTAGGAGACAGAACGTGTCTCCTTCCTGGGTGGTACTGTGTGGTCCCATGGTGTTTATACTTGCATACTAATGTTTGTGCAGATGAACGTGGTACCTTCAGGTGTTTGGAAATTGCTCCCTAGGATGAACCAGACTTGTGGAGGTCTACAATTATCTTTCTGAGTTATTGGCTGATTTATTTGGATTCTCCCATGATGTCAAGCAAAGAGGCACTGAGTTTGAAGGTTGGCCTTGAAATACATCCACAGGTACACCTCCAATTGACACAAATGATGTCAATTAGCCTATCAGAAGCTTCTAACGCCATGACGTAATTTTCTGGAATTTTCCAAGCCATTTAAAGGCACAGTCAACTTAGTGTATGTAAACTTTTGACCCACTGGAATTGTGATACAGTGAATTATAAGTGAAATAATCTGTCCGTAAACAATTGTTGGAAAAATTACTTGTGTCATGCACAAAGTAGATGTCCTAACCGACTTGCCAAAACTATAGTTTGTTAAAAACAAATTTGTGGAGTGGTTGAAAAACAAGTTTTAATGACTCCAACCTAAGTGTATGTAAACTACCGACTTCAACTGTATGTTTGTGCATGTACATTGATTGATTAATCTTATGCTACACAAAGATAAATAACAAACAAAGATTTTTTGCACTCGTTAATGAAATGTTTGTTCCATTTTAAATGCCTTAGGTAGTCTCCTCACAATGTTTCTAACCTTGGAATGTATTCTGAATGTAGGTTGCAGGTTAATACAAATTCCAGCTGTTGGATGTCCTAATTCTGTCTGGTTTCTAGTGATGGGAAATCAAGGCTTTCTGAAGGCTTTCGCGCTTTCAGCAAATTGTGCTGAAGAACGATTCATTACTCTGAGCTTCATTATCTTTTCACAATGCACGTTAGTGACTTCTGCTGGTCAGCAATAAATAGCAGCGTGTGAATATATATATTTTTTCTCTCCACTGTTTTCATCAAAACTCCGCGGCGCATTGATACGTTGTTGGCTTCAGTAGCCTATAATCAGTTGGAAAACCAGGTTTGCATCTTACATCATGCTTCCATTTTTTTGCCTTCAAGTTGACTGTTTTTCTCATACTTAATCTATGGCATTATTTAGGATGCTTAAGACAGAAGCTTATACTATACTAAATAAAACAAATTATTTGAACAACAGTGCAGAGTGTGGTTTTACATAAAACTATTTTCAAAATAGTGTGTCTTCAACAGGATTCAAGCACATACCCTCAAATCCCTGAATGTTCCATAGTTCCCTACTCTACCTGCTAAACTACCAGTCAAGTGAAACTTTTTGTACAAAATCCTAATTATATTTGCAAGTACGGTGTCCAGTAGAGGTCGGTGTTTGAGAGCAGCTTGGAATCGAAGAAAGCACTGAAACCCTGGTGAAATCAGTGGGATCACACATTTTGCAACACGGTTTGAAAAAGCTCATGATCAAACGAAGCTTCGGACGTCATTAATGACATACTTCTGATAAAGTGATACACGCATCGGCACACTGCTTCAAAGTTAGCTGCTTAGTGATTTCGAAGCATGCCACGGAGCTCCGGTATCAAACGTAACATCACTACTGATTTTTCAATAGGAATTACACATCACTTTACAAGCCAGTATAATGTGACTTGCAGGTAGGGTTGCAACATTTTGGTAACTTTCCCAAAATACCCAGGTTTTCCAGAAATTATGGTTGGAACATTCCTGGAAACAAAAGCAGCAAATCTGAAATCCTTCAACCAGGATTTTTTTTTAATCTGGCGAAAGTCACCAGACTTTTGCAACCCTACTTGGAGGCCTGATGTGGCCTGAGGTATGAATTGGGGTTCAATTATGCACTTATAATGCTCGCCAGCTTGTAGTCCTAAAAAGTAGAAATAAGTACCTCTAGTTCGTTCAGCCATTCCTATGGAGGAAGTTAATGGAGAAAGTTTTGGGAAAAACGCAGAAAATATGGTCTGAGATCTTACACATGTTGTTCTATGAGATAATATCAGTCAGTCAACATGACCTTTATGAATTATGAAGCCTTTGTGTGCTTTATGTGCTTGTTTTGATGACAAAAATGCTTAAAAATTCACAAGAAGTGACGTTAGCTGATGAAGATGATCTTATAGAACGTTTTTCATGGTTCAGGCTCCTTAATTACAGTGAAGGGACATCTTAACGCTATAGCATGCAATGCCATTCTAGACAATTATTTACTTCCAACTTTGAGGCGACAGTTTGGGGAAGGCCCTTTCCTGTTTCAGCATGACAATGCCCCCGTGCACAAAGTGAGGTCCATACAGAAATGGTTTGTCGAGATCGGTGTGGAAGAACTTGACTGGCCTGCACAGAGCCCTGACCTCAACTCCATCAAACACCTTTGGGATTAATTGGAATGCCGATTGGGAGCCAGGCCTAATCCCCCAACATCAGTGCCCAACCTCACTATTGCTCGTGGCTGAATGGAAGCAAGTCCCCGCAGCAATGTTCCAACATCTATTGGAAAGCCTTGCCAGAAGGGTGGAGGCTGTTATAGCAGCAAAGGGGGGACCAACTCCATATTAATGTCCATCATTTTGGAATGAGATGTTCAACGAGCAGGTGTCCACATACTTTTGGTCATGTGGTGTATGTCAATTGTACTGCACACAATTTAAACTCAGTCTTGATTGATGCATGCCAAGATTTATCAGACATAAGGGACTGTTGATATTGCAACCACACAACTCAAATGTCGGTACACCAGTAAAAACAAAAAAAATTTGTTCAACCCCTCAAGAACTGGTGTCCGCTAAATATGATAATCTGTTTGCATCTGCCAATTTATTGACTGTCCAGTAGCCAGACGACCTGTCCCCACTGCTTCCTATACAGTTAATCTCTTTCCGTAACGTGTTGAGACCGGCAATTAAGGAGAATGAGAGGCTCAATTAAAGATGTTGCAGAACTGCTGTATTTGAAGCACTCCTCCCTTGTGCCGAGTTTCACTAATGATGCTATGGCAATCAAGCTGTTTTTACCATCCCTGTAACTGTAGATTCTGCGGAGATATCGTTTTCTAAACTAAAACTCATAAAGAACTACATAAGAAGCATTAGGCACTCGGTCTGATATGAGCTTTTGAACACCTGAGTAAGCTCCACTCATTGCACTGGCGCTGTTGTAGCCCTGACCACGGCATTTGTTCGCTGATATCCCCCTTCTACCTTCAATTAGTAAAATCGACCTGGGGCACTTTTTCAGTCACATTCCTGAAGCCCAAGAAACAAACACTTAGCTTCCTAGTACATATGGAAATTAAAAACATGTATGAATGAATTACTATTTGGAGGGTTACAGTTAAAAGGATTAATTCCATTTTAAAAAATTGACATCGATGACAGGCACATGGGCCCCCAGAGCTCGTGGGCCCCCCTGCCTTGTGGGGGCTGCGGGGGTGTCTGGTACGCCAGTGCCACCCTATAAGACTTTCATGAATACAAAACACTGTTATTGTTTCAGGGACCTCATCCCTACAATCAACGGCAATTCCTTTTTTGGGGGGGTGCTATTTTCTATCAATTAACATTCTCTTTACATTAAAAATATTTCCTTAACTTCAATAGCTTTTATAAATTAATGACATTTTGGAGGGTTTCATGAATACAACCAATACAACCAACTGTTATTGCTTCAAGGACCTCATCACTGCAATCAACCGGCAATTACTTTTGTAGTTTTCGACTTAGTTTATTTTTTATGAATTTTATTGAATTTACTTACTTAAAACTTCAATAGCTTCCACCCCTTAAGACTCTCATGAATACAACCAAATGTTTGTTATTGGTTCAGGGACCTCATCCCTCCAATCAATGGCAATTCTTTTTTATTTCTTTACTGACAATTTTCTATCAATATTAATTACATTTACACTACCGGTCCAAAGTTTGAGAACACCTACTCATTCAAGGGTTTTTCGAAATGTTTACTATTTTCTACATTGTAGAATAATACTGAAGACATCAACACTATGAAATAACACATTTTGGAATCATCAATCAAAAAAGTGTTAAACAAATCAAAATATATTTTATATTTGAGATTCTTCAAATAGCCACCCTTTGCCTTGATGACAGCTTTGCACACTCTTGGCATTCTCTCAACCAGCTTCACCTGGAATGCTTTTCCAACAGTCTTGAAGGAGTTCCCACATATGCTGACCACTTTTTATCTGCTTTTCCTTCACTTTGCGGTCCGACTCATCCCAAACCATCTCAATTTGTTTGAGGTCGGGGGATTGTGCAGGCCAGGTCATCTGATGCAGCACTCCATCACTCCCCTTCTTGGTAAAATAGCCCTTACACAGCCTGGAGGTGTGTTGGGTCATTGTCCTGTTGATAAACAAATGATAGTCCCACTAAGCCCAAACCAGATGGGATGGCGTATCTCTGCAGAATGCTGTGGTAGCCATGCTGGTTAAGTGTTCCTTGAATTCTAAATAAATCACAGACAGTGTCACCAGCAAAGCACCCCCACACCATAACACCACCTCCTCCACGCTTTACGTGGGAAATACACTTGCGGAGATCATCCGTTCACCCAGACCGCGTCTCACAAAGACACAGCGGTTGGAACCAAAAATCTCCAATATGGAATCCAGACCAAAGGACAAATTTCCACCTGTCTAATGTTCATTGCTCGTATTTCTTGGCCCAAGCAAGTCTCTTCTTCTTTTTGGTGTCTTTTAGTAGTGTTTTTTTTTTTTTTTAAGCAATTCGAACATGAAGGCCTGATTCACAAAGTCTCCACTGAACAGTTGATGTTGAGATGTGTTTGTTACTTGAACTCTGTGAAGTGTTTATTTGGGCTTTAATTTCTGAGGCTGGTAACTCTAATGAACTTATCCTCTGCAGCAGAGGTAACTCTGGGTCTTCCATTCCTGTGGCAGTTCTCATGAGAGCCAGTTTCATCATAGCGCTTGATGGTTTTTGCGACTGCAAAGTTCTTGAAATTGTAAATATTGACTGACCTTCAAATCTTAAAGTAATGATGGACTGTCGCTTCTCTTTACTTATTTGAGCTGTTCTTGCCATAATATGCACTTGGTCTTTTTCCAAATAGGGCTATCTTCTGTATACCCCCGCTGCCTTGTCACAACACAACTGATTGGCTCAAACGCATTAAGAATGGAAGGAATTTCACAAATTAAACTGTTAATTGAAATGAATTCCAGGTGACTACCTCATGAAGCTGGTTGAGAGAATGCCAAGAGTGTGCAATGCTGTCATCAATGCAAAGGGTTCCTCCAATTAATGGAAATACAGTTTTTATTTTGGACTTTGGCTATTTTCTATGAATTTTAATTGCTTAACCTAAAATATACTTCCTTAAAATGTCAACAGCTGTCACACTCTGGCTCTGGGGACTTTATATGTTGAGCCAGGGTGTGTAGATTCCGTGTGTTTATGTGCTGTGTTTTGAGTGTCTAGTTGTTCTATGTCTATGTTGGCCAGAGTGGCTCCCAATCAGAGGCAACGAGTGTCAGCTGTTGTGGGTTGTCTCTGATTGGGAGCCATATTTAAACTGTATGTTTTCCCTTGGGTGTGGTGGGTTTTTGTTCCGTGTTCGGTCATTGTCACTGAGGACTTCACGAGTCGTTTATTGTTTTGTTATTTCGTGTGTATGCTTTAATTAAATAAAGCAAGTATGTTCGCAACTAACGCTGCGCTTTGGTCCACTCCTTCATACGACGTTCGTGACAGAAAAACCCACCGTAAAAGGACCAAGCAGTGTGTCCAGGAGCAGGCAGACTGGACATGGGAGGAAGCGCCAGGAAAGGAGATGGAGAGGCTGGCGATGGCCCAGGTGGGCAAATCGTGGTCCTGTGAAGACATGCTCGGGGGCAAGGGACCTTGGGGTAGGATTAAGGCCCTGGCGAGAGAGGAGCAGCGGCGTCAGCAGTGCCATCGTCGGAAGGACGAGAGGCACCCCCAATAATTTTTTAGGGGGGGGCACACGGCATGGGCGACTGGGCAGCAGGAGGCTGCCACAGGGCGAAATGGGAGACGAGGAGAGAAGGCCACCGGGTTACGGGAGCCATTGGCGAGAGGAGGGAAGGAAGTTGTAGAGGCACGGCGAGAGGTACTGGGGTGTATTGCCAGTCCGGTCCGGCCCGTTCCTGATCCCCGTTTAAGGCCAGTGGTGTGTGTTCCCAGTACGGTTCGGCCTGTTCCTGCTCCACGCACCAAGCCTACGGTGTGCGTCGCCAGCCCAGCCCGGCCTGTCCCTGCTCCACGCACCAAGCCTACGGTGTGCGTCGACAGCCCAGCCCGGCCTGTTCCTGCTCCACGCACCAAGCCTACGGTGTGCGTCGCCAGCCCAGCCCAGCCCGGCCTGTCCCTGCTCCACGCACCAAGCCTACGGTGTGCGTCGCCAGCCCAGCCCGGCCTGTCCCTGCTCCACGCACCAAGCCTACGGTGTGCGTCGCCAGCCCAGCCCGGCCTGTCCCTGCTCCACGCACCAAGCCTACGGTGTGCGTCGTCAGCCTGGTCCAGCCCGTTCCTGCCACTCGCACCAAGCCAGGGGTGCGAGTCGTCAGCCTGGTTCAGCCCGTTCCTGCCACTCGCACCAAGCCAGGGGTGCGAGTCGTCAGCCTGGTCCAGCCCGTTCCTGCCACTCGCACCAAGCCAGGGGTGCGAGTCGTCAGCCTGGTTCAGCCCGTTCCTGCTACTCGCACCAAGCCCGGGGTGTGAGTCGTCAGCCAGGTCCGGCCCGTCACTGCTCCACGCACCAAGCCAAGGGTGCGAGTCGTCAGTCCGGGTGAGGCCCGTTCGCCCACGCACCAAGCCAGGGGTGCGTATCGTCAGCCCGGTCCGGTCCGTTGCTGCTCCACGCACCAAGCCAGGGGGCGATCGTCAGCCAGGTCCGGTCCGTTCCTGCCTCACGCGCCAAGCCAGGGGTGCGCGTCGTCAGTCCGGGTGCCTGATCAGGTACCGGTCAGCTGCTCCACAACGGAGCGCAAGCAATCCGCTCCGTCGATGTCCAGTCCAGATCCAGCCAGCGGGTCAGACCGACCAGGGGCGCTACGGGGGAATTATGGAAGGGTGGTGGTCAAGCCCGAGCCGGAGCCGCCTCCGAGGAGGAATGCCCACCCAGCCCTCCCCTGTTTGGGTTTTGTTGAGGCGCGGTCGCAGTCCGCGCCTTTGGGTACTGTCACACTCTGGCTCTGGGGACTTTATATGTTGAGCCAGGGTGTGTAGATTCCGTGTGTTTATGTGCTGTGTTTTGAGTGTCTAGTTGTTCTATGTCTATGTTGGCCAGAGTGGCTCCCAATCAGAGGCAACGAGTGTCAGCTGTTGTGGGTTGTCTCTGATTGGGAGCCATATTTAAACTGTATGTTTTCCCTTGGGTGTGGTGGGTTTTTGTTCCGTGTTCGGTCATTGTCACTGAGGACTTCACGAGTCGTTTATTGTTTTGTTATTTCGTGTGTATGCTTTAATTAAATAAAGCAAGTATGTTCGCAACTAATGCTGCGCTTTGGTCCACTCCTTCATACGACGTTCGTGACAACAGCTTCCACCCCTGAAGACTTTCATGAATATAACCAACTGTAATTGTTTCAGAGACCTCTTTGGTTCAGGGACCTCATCCCTCCAATCAACAGCAATTACGTTTGCATTTTGGGACTTTAAATTTACTTTACATTAAACAAAGACTTCCTTAAAGCTTCAATAGCTTCCACTCTTTATGACTTTGAAGAATGCCACCATAGGCGCATGAGCAATGGAGCAAATGGAGCACCGTCAACCAGACTTTCAAAATAGGGGTGCAAATGTATATTTTTTCACTGCCACTTTTTTATTAGAAAATGATCATTTGTCATTTTCAATGATTTGTAATGTTTTGAGCTAGTCTGTATTTAAATAGATATGTCAATTTTATATGATATAATTAACCCTCTAACCAGGTAAGCCAGTTGAGAACAAGTTCTCATTTACAACTGCGACCTGGCCAAGATAAAGCAAAGCAGTGCAATAGTATACATTTGGGGTAAACAAAACATAAAGTCAAAAATACAACAGAAAATATATATACAGTGTGTGCGAATGTAGTAAATTATGGAGGTAAGGCAATAAATAAATAGGCCATAGTGCAAAAATAGTTACAATTTCGTAATTAACACTGGAATGATAGATGTGCAAAAGATGATGTGCAAATAGAGATACTGGGGTGCAAAATAAATAACAATATAGGGATGAGGTATTTGGGTGGGCTAATTTCAGAATGGCTGTGTACAGGTGCAGTGATCGGTAAGCTGCTCTGACAACTGACGCTTAAAGTTAGTGAGTCAAGGATCGGTAGGATAGTCAGTTTTACGAGGGCATGTTTGGTAGCATGAGTGAAGGAGGCTTTGTTGCAAAATAGGAAGCTGATTCTAGATCTACCTTTTGATTGGAGATGCTTAATATGAGTCTGGAAGGAGAGTTTACAGTCTAACCAGACACCTCGGTATTTGTAGTTGTCCACATACTCTAGGTCAGACCCGCCGAGAGTAGTGATTCTAGTCGGGTGGGCGGGTGCAAGCAGCGTTCGGTTAAAGAGCATGCATTTAGTTTTACTAGTGTTTAAGAGCAGTTGGAGGCTACGGAAGGAGTGTTGTATGGCGTTGAAGCTCGTTTGGAGGTTTGTTAACACAGTGTCCAATGAAGGGCCAGGTGTATAAAAAATGGTGTCTTTCGCATAGAGGTGGATCCGAGCGTCACCAGCAGCAAGAGCGACATCATTGATATACACAGAGAATAGAGTCGGCCCGAGAATTGAACCATGTGGCACCCCCATAGAGACTGCCAGAGGTCCAGACAACAGGCCCTCCGATTTGACACATTGAACTCTATCTGAGAAGTAGTTGGTGAACCAGGCGAGGCAGTCATTAGAGAAACCAAGGCTATTTAGTCTGCCAATAAGAATGCGGTGGTTGACAGAGTCGAAAGCCTTGGCCAGGTCGATGAAAACGGCTGCGCAGTACTGTCTTTTATCGATCGCGGTTATAATATCGTTTAGGACCTTGAGCGTGGCTGAGGTGCACCAATGACCAGCTCGGAAACCGGATTGCATATCAAATAAAATAAAATGTTATTGGCCACATGCGCCGAATACAACAGGTGCAGACATTACAGTGAAATGCTTACTTACAGCCCTTAACCAACAATGCATTTATTTTTAATAAAAAAGTAAAATAAAACAACAACAAAAAAGTGTTGAGAAAAAAAGAGCAGAAGTAAAATAAAATAACAGTAGGGAGGCTATATATACAGGGGGGTACCGGTGCAGAGTCAATGTGAGGGGGCACCGGCTAGTTGAGGTAGTTGAAGTAATATGTACATGTGGGTAGAGTTAAAGTGACTATGCATAAATAGTAGTAGCAGCAGCGTAAAAAGATGGGGTGGGAGGGCAGTGCAAGTAGCCATGATTAGCTGTTCAGGAGTCTTATGGCTTGGGGGTAGAAGCTGTTGAGAAGTCTTTTGGACCTAGACTTGGCACTCCGGTACCGCTTGCCGTGCGGTAGCAGAGAGAACAGTCTATGACTAGGGTGGCTGGAGTCTTTGACAATTTTGAGGGCCTTCCTCTGACACCGCCTGGTATAGAGGTCCTGGATGGCAGGAAACTTGGCTCCAGTGATGTACTGGGCCGTACGCACTACCCTCTGTAGTGCCTTGCGGTCGGAGGCCATACCAGCCGGTGATGCAACCAGTCAGGATGCTCTCGATGGTGCAGCTGTATAATATTTTGAGGATCTGAGGACCCATGCCAAATCTTTTCAGTCTCCTGAGGGGGAATAGGCTTTGTCGTGCCCTCTTCACGACTGTCTTGGTGTGTTTGGACCATGATAGTTCGTTGGTGATGTGGACACCAAGGAACTTGAAGCTCTCAACCTGTTCCACTACAGCCCCGTCGATGACAATGGGGGCGTGCTCAGTCCTCAATTTTTTTCCTGTAGTCCACAATCATCTCCTTTGTCTTGGTCACATTGAGGGAGAGGTTGTTATCCTGGCACCACACGGCCAGGTCTCTGACCTCCTCCCTATAGGCTGTCTCATCGTTGTCTGTGATCAGGCCTACCACTGTTGTGTCGTCGGCAAACTTAATGATGGTGTTGGAGTCGTGCCTGGCCATGCAGTCATGGGTGAACAGGGAGTACAGGAGGGGACTGAGCACGCACCCCTGAGGGGCCCCCGTGTTGAGGATCAGTGTGGCAGATGTGTTGTTACCTACCCTTACCACCTGGGGGCGGCCCGTCAGGAAGAGGGAGATGTTTAGTCCCAGGATCCTTAGTTTAGTGATGAGCTTTGAGGGCACTATGGTGTTGAATGCTGAGCTGTAGTCAATGAATAGCATTCTCACGTAGGTGTTCCTCTTGTCCAGGTGGGAAAGGGCAGTGTGGAGTGCAATAGAGATTGCATCATCTGTGGATCTGTTGGGGCGGTATGCAAATTAGTGGGTCTAGGGTTTCTGGGATAATGGTGTTGATGTGAGCCATGACCAGCTTTTCAAAGCACTTCATGGCTACAGACGTCAGTGCTACGGGTCGTTTAGGCAGGTTATCTTAGTGTCCTTGGGCACGGGGACTATGGTGGTCTGCTTGAAACATGTTGGTATTACAGACTCAGTCAGGGACATGTTGAAAATGTCAGTGAAGACACTTGCCAGTTGGTCAGCACATGCTCGGAGTACACGTCCTGGTAATCCTTTTGGCCCTGCGGCCTTGTGAATTTTGACCTGCATAGCGGAGAAGGTAAGGTGGGATTCGAAATGGTTGGTGATCTGTTTGTTAACTTGGCTTTCAAATACTTTCAAAAGGCAGGGCAGGATGGATATAGGTCTGTAACAGTTTGGATCTAGAGTGTCACCCCCTTTGAAGAGGGGGATGACCGCGGCGCGAAAATTTCGGCGGCTAATTTTAGATAGAAAGGGTCCAGATTGTCTAGCCCAGCTGATTTGTAGGGGTCCAGATTTTTCAGCTCTTTCAGAACATCAGCTGTCTGAATTTGTGTGAAGGAGAAGCGGGGTGGGGTGGGGCATGGGCAAGTTGCAGCGGAGGGTGCAGAGCTGGTGGCCGGGGTAGTGGTGGCCAGGTGGAAAGCATGGCCAGCTGTAGCAAAATGCTTGTTGAAATTCTCGAATATTGTAGATTTATTGGTGGTGACAGTGTTTCCTAGCCTCAGTGCAGTGGGCAGTTGGGAGGAGGTGCTCTTATTTTCCATGGACTTTACAGTGTCCCAAAACTTTTTGGAGTTAGTGATACATGATGCAAATTTCTGTTTGAAAACTGATTGTGTATATTGGTTCCTGACTTCCTTGAAAAGTTGCATATCGCGGGGGCTGTTCGATGCTAATGCAGTACGCCACAGGATGTTTTTGTGCTGATCAAGGGCAGTCAAGTCTGAGGAGAACCAGGGGCTATATCTGTTCTTAGTTCAGAATTTTTTGAATGGGGCTTGCTTATTTAAGATTGAGAAGAAAGCACTTTTAAAGAACAACCAGGCATCCTCTAGTGACAGAATGAGGTCAATATCCATCCAGGATACCCGGGCCAGGTCAATTAGAAAAGCCTGCTCGCTAAAGTGTTTTATGGAGCGTTTGACAGTGATGAGGGGTGGTCATTTGACCGCGGACCCATTACGGACGCAGGCAATAAGGCAGTGATCGCTGAGATCCTGGTTGAAGACAGCGGAGGTGTATTTAGAGGGTACATTTGTCAGGATTATATCTATGAGGGTGCCCATGTTTACAGATTTAGGGTTGTACCTGGTAGGTTCGTTGATAATTTGTGTGAGATTGAGGGCATCTAGTTTAGATTGTAGTTTGGCCGGGGTGTTAAGCATATCCCAGTTTAGGTCACCAAGCAGTACGAACTCTGAAGATAGATGGGGGGCAATCAGTTCACATATGGTGTCCAGGGCACAGCTCGGGGCTGAGGGGGGTCTGTAGCAAGCGGCAACAGTGAGAGACTTATTTCTGGAAAGGTGGATTTGTATAAGTAGAAGCTCAAACTGTTTGGGCACAGACCTGGATAGTACAATAGAGCTCTGCAGGCTATCTCTACAGTAGATTGCAACCCCACCCCCTTTGGCAGTTCTATCGAGATGGAAAATGTTGTAGTTGGGGATGGACATTTCTGAATTTTTGGTGGCCTACCTAAGCCAGGATTCAGACACTGCTAGAACATCAGGGTTGGCGGAGTGTGCTAACGCAGTGAATAACTCAAACTTAGGGAGGAGGCTTCGGATGTTAACGTGCAAGAAACCAAGGCTTTTACGGTTACAGAAGTCAACAAATGATAACGCCTGGGGAGTAGGAGTGATACTGGGGGCTACATGGCCTGGGCTAACCTCTACATCACCAGAGGAACAGAGGAGGAGTAGAATAAGGAGACGGCTAAAGGCTTTAAGTACTGGTCTTCTAGTGCATTGCGTACAGAGAAAAAAAGGGGCAGATTTCCGGGCGTGGTAGAATAGATTCATGGCATTATGTACAGACAAGGATATGGAAGGATATGAGTACAGTGGAGGTAAACCTAAGTGTTGGGTAACGATGAAAGAGATAGCGTCACTGGAGGCACCGATAGAGTTGGTCTCCGCGTGTATGGGGGGTGGGACAAAGGAGCTATCTAAGGCAGGTTGAGCTGGGCTGGGGGATCTACAGTGAAATAGTACATAAGGCATATTGACATGGGAGAGAGGAATAAAGCAATCACAGGTGTTATTCGTGAGAGCTAAGACAACAGCTGGTAATGGCGACAAAGTTTGGGCTGAGGCTAAACATAAACAGGATGCGGTACCGTATAAAGGAACAGTCCAGCAGGCATCAGCTGTATAGCTGAGTTATCATAAGGTCTGGTGAACAGCAATAGGAGAGTTTGGAGGTAGTTCGGGGGCTTCTACAGCACTGGCGAGCAAGAGGCCACGGCTTGCGTGTGCTAGCGGGCCGGGGCTAGCAGATGGATCTTCGTGGTCGACGTCGTAACGGGAAGCCTGTTGAAACCACATCAGACGATTTCGTCGGCAGACCAGTCGTGTTGGATCGGCGGGGCTCCATGTCAACACTAGGAGGTCCCGTCCGGTTGACAGAGAGGTAGATAGCCGGGAGATGGGCCTGGCTCGAGGCTAGCTCAGGGCTGATTAGCCAACAACTACATCCATTTGGTTGCAGCTTGCTAGTTGCGATGATCTGGTATTAAAGGTCCAGTGATTCAGTTGAAAAAATGAATGGAAGTATATATGGAGACTGTTTAGTGCCAAAAAATAAGGGGTTAAATACATGTACCCCCTTTTTCGATCTTGTCTCATCGCTGCAACTTCCTAATTGCGATACAATGCCTTAGACCACTGCGCTACTCGGGAGGCCTGATCTTTCTTGTATCTCTCAGATATAGGACAGACACTTCAGAACAAACTTCCATTAGATTTTTTTTGGGGGGGACTATCTGTTATTCCATGTAGTGAATCTGTTTTTCAATGCATTTATATGGGCTAATAGCAATAAGGCCCAAAACATTTTGGTGGGGATACTTCAAGGAGTCAAATTCAAAATAGCAAAATTACCCTTCGTATGACCTTCTTAAAACAATTCCATATAGCTTAGTAGAACCCACCCTCCCCTGACTTAGACAGGGCTTAGACTCTTATGGGTTAACAGATTGCATTTTGCACCCACTCCCCCTGTCGCCTCAAGATGAAAAGTTTTGACCACTCACAAGCCACAGTGCAGTTAGAAAGCACTAGTTAAACCACTGGTGTTTAAAATGAAAAGGCACCTGCAAAAGAAAATTGTTGATCAATTTTGTTATGCTGTTACAGTTGTATCGTTGTTTCATGTCTGATGGTGTTAGTCCAATGGTGTTGTTACATATGTATCATTTGAGCTGCATGCACCATGATGAGCACGGGCATGTTTGATTAGGCTTTGCTGTACCGCAGACTCTAACTCTGAGTAGCCTTCAATCAGCCTACCAAAGGTTGCAACTTAGCAGAAAACTGAATGTCCAGGTGGCTCTAGGGCTATCAATGAGTAGCTCACAAATAGATAGTAAGATCAGTAGGCCTAATAAAATCTGTTAAATAATTTTATTCCCCAAGCTGTTTACAGGCGTTTAACACCATTCTGCATTTTTGCCATCTATCTTCCCAACTTCAATTGGTTAAATCACGTTGTTAAAATGTGCATGTAGACCTGTCATCTCATCATGGTAACTTTTTTTCTTGTGACAGGTAGGCCTACATTTGCTAACGCATAGTCTATGCTATAGTAATATAAAGAGTTTGTGACAAAGATTGAATGTGCGTCTAATTTACCCATCTCCATCTGGCTTTCTGGGGTCACCTTGTTTTTTTGTTGTAAAGATTGTAATTTTTTAAATTGCAGCTGCAGAGTTTTAAAATAGCCTATCACTCAAGTATCATTGCTTTAAATCAGTGCATGGGCGAGCACTCTTTCGCAGTCTTTCTCTCTCTTCATCAACTCTCCATCAAAATCCAAAATAGATTATCCTGTTCTAGATCGATATATAACTCTATATATAGATGTCCTAGTCTACCTCTTCAGGTAATACATTCAATGCATTATTAGCCTCATATTTAGCTAATTAATGATAGTTAGAAATTAGTTAGCTTATTATGCATAACCTAACTTCTAACTTATAGCCCCGGTCTCTTGCGAAATACTTATAGCCTCTCCTTAAAAAACGCTCCTTAGCTCTTGGAGTCCCATGCAGGAAAAGCTAGACTAGAATAGCTTGCTGGACATTCTTTTTTTTTTGCATTTCTTATACCAATAGACTATTCGAATAGGGACGCAAGCTTTTTTCGCTGAATGTTAAATACAGCAGCCAATAGAACTCATGGGTAGTTTGAAAGAAGAGCGAACACGTGATGGCGGTAGGCTATAACAGTTATTTATTCAGACCCATAACCATTCAATCTTTGTGAAGGGAGGTGAAAGCCTTCTGCATCTAATTCTAGTCCTATATTATCAAGGATGTTATTAGAATGATGAAGATAAGGACAATGAAACTTATTTCATTTAACTGTTGAAAGCGAGGAAGGAATGAAGCAACAATAGTGAGAGAAAGAGAAGGTAGGCTAATAACATTAGGGGAAATATTATGAAAGGTATAAATGGGTCAGCCTACTAATTATACAAATGCCCTATTATATTTCAAAATTAAAACCAAATTCGCTAGCCTATAACTTTATAGATCACGTGCTGCACCAGAATCGTATGTTCTCTTCTGCTTTACCATGGTTTGAAGGATGTGTGTAATTCCAGTCCATATAATACAGTATAATACAATACAAAACAGTAACACAGTTCACACTCAAAAAGATGAGCCTACTGGAGCTAGTTTAATTTATTTACCCAAGAGAGCATATAGCTAGCTACATCTATGGGCTTTTATGTTTTTCTGTCACGCATAATGTGCAGTAGGCTATATTATATTTGTATTGGATAATAGCACAATCATTTGGGCTTTTTTGGGCTTGGGCTCATTAATGTCGTTAATGTAGGGCTCATAAAATGTATTTAATATTCAGCTTTGAATGTTCTTGCTGATCAAAGCTCTAATCAAATCCAAATATATTTAGATGCTTCATAATGCTTTTGAATGACACTTACTGTAAGGGATCGGGGGTTGGCTGGGTCTAGACAGAGTCTGACACTTCCCCGATCTACAGAGAGGGGGAGTCATCAGACTCGATCTGTTTCACCTGAGTTCTGAGCACACCTGTCAGTAATTAGTGTAGGATATAAGGTGTGCTCAGAAGTTCAGTCGGTGCAGGTATTGTTCCTTTGTGACTTGCTAAGCGTTTTGTTCAGAGAGAGAGAGAGAGAAGATAGTTTGTTTTGATTACCAGTGTACCAGACCTGTGCTTCGTTGTTTGACTCCCCGAATTGCTTAATCCTCTGCTTGTCTATCCCAGTGATTACCGTACTCTGTACCTGTGCCCGTGCCCGTGCCCTCGACTACGACTACGCCCGCTCCCTTGGTACCTCTGCCTGTCTCTGCCTTGCCCGGTTTTGACCACAGCTCGCCAGACCACGATTAAGCTATTCCCTTGTCTGTACTCTAATAAAGCATCGCAATTCTGCGATTGGATCTTACCACTCTGTCCGAGTATTCATTACAGAATACCTCGCCAAAACCATGGATCCAGCGGAATTACAGAGGCGATGGGAGATACAGGAGAAACGGATGGATGAACTCCTGCAGCTACTCAACGCTGGTGCGGCTGAAGGCACCACCCCGAGCACGGTCAGTCCTCGTCATGCACCTCCGATTTCTCTACCGATTAAGTACGATGGGGAACCTGGCAAATGTCAGGGGTTTCTACTCCAGACGTCCCTGTATATGTCCTATAATCGTACTATGTTTTCCGATGACCGTAGCAGGGTGGATTTCATGATTTCTCTGCTAACGGGAAGAGCACTGGATTGGGCTACTGCGCTATGGGCAGCTGAGGTTCCCGAGTTAAATGTGGAAGTTCAGTTTAAGAGACTGTTCCGAGAGGTGTTCGACCACCCAGTATCTGGGCGTAGCGTGGGAGACCAACTATGTGAACTTCAGCAGGGCCGTCGCACAGTAGCCGATTACGCATTAGAGTTTCGGACTATAGCAGCTGGTAGCGGCTGGAGCGAGACTGCTTTGCTCACCGTTTTCCGAAGAGGGCTGCGCAAAGAAGTACAGACTGAGTTGGCCTGTCGGGGAGATATCACTGCGCTACATGAATTTATCAACATAACCATCTCTATTGATAATTTGATAGTGCAACACAAGGTATCCGCAGTCCGGGAGCCCTCGGTCACAGGTCCTAAGCAATCGACAGAGCGGAGGAGAGAATCTGAGGAGGAACCCATGCAACTGGGACGGTCGCCCTTACAAAGTTTGGTGAGACAACAACGTCGGCAAGACGGACTATGCCTGTATTGTGGTCAGTCGGGTCATTTCATTCGTCAATGTCCGGTAAGACCAAACCGTACCCCAGAATATCGCCTCGGAACTACCAAACCGGTGAGTGAGACTCAAGTTTTCAACATTACATCTAAACAAATGTATGTGCCAGTTACCTTATCGGTCGGAGAGAGAGTGCTCAGGTTGGAAGGTCTTATTGATTCCGGGGCGGCTGCCAGTTTTATGGATATGGGTCTCGCTGAGGAATTGGGAGTTCAACTTATCCCAATTCAACCTCCCCTGCGAGTCAACGCGCTAGACGGTGAGCCCATGGGCACTGGGTTCATTACGCACCGGACAGAGGTAATAAAGTTACAAGTGGGCTCCATACACCATGAGAACATCATCCTGTTCGTCATCTCCGCTCCACGGGAGCCGCTAGTTCTCGGCCACCCCTTGGCTCGTCACCCATGATCCGGTCATCTCCTGGAAATCTGGCGATATCACTGCTTGGAGTGAGGTATGTAGGGCAGAGTGCCTCAATTTACCGTGCAAAACGTCTACTGTGGAGGATGCGCAGGGTGCGGTGTCTACTGTTGTTCCAACAGAATACCAGGATTACGCACAGGTGTTCTCCAAGGAGAGGGCTACCGTGTTACCACCTCATCGGGCCTGGGACTGCGCGATTGATCTGCTATCCGGGGCTACACCTCCTCGTGGAAGAATCTACCCTTTGTCACAGCCGGAACGAGAATCGATGAGCAAGTATATTGATGAGGCGCTACAGCAAGGGGCCATTCGCCCATCTACGTCTCCCGCCGCATCCAGTTTTTTCTTCGTTAAGAAAAAGGATGGCGGACTGCGTCCTTGTATAGACTATCGAGGTTTGAACGATATTACCATCAAAAATCGTTACCCTCTTCCTTTGATCCCAGCAGCCCTCGAGCAGGTGGGGCAGGCCTCAATCTACAGTAAACTGGACCTCAGGAGTGCGTACAATCTGGTGCGCATTAGAGAAGGGGATGAATGGAAGACCGCCTTCATCACACATCGAGGACACTATGAATACTGTGTCATGCCCTATGGACTTACTAACGCGCCCTCAGTCTTCCAGGCGTTCATGAATGACATTTTCAGGGACATGATTGATCGCTTTGTTATAGTGTACATTGATGACATCCTAATCTATTCTAACTCTCTGAGTGAACATGTGTCCCATGTACGACAGGTTCTGGATCGGCTCCTACAACATTCTCTGTTCGTGAAGGCAGAAAAGAGTGAATTCCATGTCACTACGATTTCCTTCCTAGGGGCCATACTCACTCCCGACGGGGTTAAACTGGATGAATCCAAGGTGCAAGTGGTACAAGACTGGCCTCAACCCCAGACGGTGAAAGAGCTCCAGAGATTCTTAGGGTTTGCCAATTACTATAGACGGTTCGTGCGTAATTTCAGCACAACCGCAGCTCCCCTGTCGGCGATGACCAGCTACAAGGGTCGCGGTCTGAACTGGACGGAGGGGGCAGTGCGTGCGTTTGAGACGTTGAAACAACGCTTTACCACCGCTCCTATTTTATGTCAGCCGGACCCTACCTTGCCGTTTATCGTGGAAGTGGACGCCTCGGAGGTTGGAGTTGGAGCCGTGTTATCCCAACGCCAAGGTGAGCCGCCTAAATCACGACCCTGTGCTTTCTTTTCAAGGAAACTGAATTTGGCCGAGCAGAACTACGACGTAGGTAATCGTGAATTACTGGCGGTGAAGTTAGCACTGGAGGAGTGGAGACATTGGTTGGAGGGAGCAGAGCATCCGTTCCAAGTGCTCACGGACCACCGCAACCTGGAGTATCTTCACAGTGCCAAACGACTGAACTCCCGACAGGCAAGGTGGTCTTTATTCTTCAACTGTTTCCGATTCACTGTCTCTGATATCCCCGGGTCCAAGAATGGTAAGGCGGACGCGCTTTCCCGACGGTTCGAGCCGCGCGGAAAGACCCGTGGAACCAGAACCTATCCTCCCCATGAGTTGCCGTGCTGGTCCTGTGAGGTGGGCTATCGATGACACTATTCAGGAGAGCCTACAAGCGGAACCAGCCCCTCCAGAAACCCCGGTGTCTAAGGTGTTTGTACCAGCTCCGCTTCGACCTCAACTGATGGAATGGTGCCACACGTCGCTGGGATCTGGTCATCCCGGAATCACTCGAACTACACGACTCATCAGCCGAAAATACTGGTGGGATTCCCTCACAGATGACGTCAGAGACTATGTATTATCCTGCCCAGTATGTGCTCAGTCCAAGGCGCCTCGTGCACTACCAGAGGGTAAGCTGATGCCATTGCCAACTCCTCAACGACCCTGGTCGCACATTGCAATGGACTTTGTTACCGATCTACCAGAATCAGAGGGCCATACTGTAATTCTCGTGGTCATCGATCGATTCTCCAAGATGTGCCGGTTAGTACCCATGACCCGTTTACCTAACGCCACTCAGATGGCTGAGACTATTTTTAACCAGGTGTTCCGGCAGTTTGGTGCTCCGGAGGATATTGTTTCCGACCGGGGACCCCAGTTTGTATCCCGGGTATGGAAGGCCTTCTGCGAACGCTTGGGCATCTCGGTGAGCCTCACCTCCAGATATCATCCCCAGGCCAATGGGCAGACAGAACGGCTCAACCAGGAAATTGGGAAATATCTACGGCAACAATGTTCGCGGCAGCCGCAAGAGTGGAGCCGATTCCTTCCTTGGGTAGAGTATGCTCAGAACTCACTCATTCACACCTCCCTACGTCTAACGCCCTTCCAGTGTGTTCTAGGGTATCAACCACCCCTGTTCCCGTGGGATACCGCACAAGGGATGGTACCGGCTGTGGACGAGTGGTTTCGTCGGAGTGCGCAGGTCTGGGAGACGGCCCATCAACATCTCAGTCAGGCCTCACAACAGCAAAAGACCTACGCCGACCGACGCCGGAGACCTACTCCCACTTATCAACCCGGGCAACGAGTGTGGCTGTCTACCCGGGACCTGCAGTTCCGATGGAGCTGCAAGAAGCTTCAACCCAGGTACATCGGGCCTTTCAAGATACTGAGACGTATTAACCCTGTCACCTACCGTCTGTTACTTCCCCGACACTACAGGATAACCCCTACGTTCCACGTCTCTCTGTTGAAACCTGTCCACTATAGCCCGATGTACCACCCAATCGCTCAACAACCTACTACACCACCTTTGGAGGATGAACAGGACACCACCTATACAGTCCACGAGATACTGGAGTCAAGACGGAGACGAGGGGGCATCGAATATCTCGTGGACTGGGAGGGATATGGACCTGAGGAACGGTCCTGGGTCCCTGCTAAGGACATACTGGATCCCGCTCTCAAGGCCACTTTCCACGCTGAACACCCAGATCATCCAGGACCCGACCCAGAGGAAGACCACCCGGTAGAGGTAGAAGGCCGTCAGGAGCCGGCCCTGGGGAGGGGGATACTGTAAGGATCGGGGGTTGGCTGGGTCTAGACAGAGTCTGACACTTCCCCCGATCTACAGAGAGGGGGGAGTCATCAGACTCGATCTGTTTCACCTGAGTTCTGAGCACACCTGTCAGTAATTAGTGTAGGATATAAGGTGTGCTCAGAAGTTCAGTCGGTGCGAGGTATTGTTCCTTTGTGACTTGCTAAGCGTTTTGTTCAGAGAGAGAGAGAGATAGTTTGTTTTGATTACCAGTGTACCAGACCTGTGCTTCGTTGTTTGACTCCCCGAATTGCTTAATACTCTGCTTGTCTATCCCAGTGATTACCGTACTCTGTACCTGTGCCCGTGCCCTCGACTACGACTACGCCCGCTCCCTTGGTACCTCTGCCTGTCTCTGCCTTGCCCGGTTTTGACCACAGCTCGCCAGACCACGATTAAGCTATTCCCTTGTCTGTACTCTAATAAAGCATCGCAATTCTGCGATTGGATCTTACCACTCTGTCCGAGTATTCATTACAGAATACCTCGCCAAAACCATGGATCCAGCGGAATTACAGAGGCGATGGGAGATACAGGAGAAACGGATGGATGAACTCCTGCAGCTACTCAACGCTGGTGCGGCTGAAGGCACCACCCCGAGCACGGTCAGTCCTCGTCATGCACCTCCGATTTCTCTACCGATTTAGTACGATGGGGAACCTGGCAAATGTCAGGGGTTTCTACTCCAGACGTCCCTGTATATGTCCTATAATCGTACTATGTTTTCCGATGACCGTAGCAGGGTGGATTTCATGATTTCTCTGCTAACGGGAAGAGCACTGGATTGGGCTACTGCGCTATGGGCAGCTGAGGTTCCCGAGTTAAATGTGGAAGTTCAGTTTAAGAGACTGTTCCGAGAGGTGTTCGACCACCCAGTATCTGGGCGTAGCGTGGGAGACCAACTATGTGAACTTCAGCAGGGCCGTCGCACAGTAGCCGATTACGCATTAGAGTTTCGGACTATAGCAGCTGGTAGCGGCTGGAGCGAGACTGCTTTGCTCACCGTTTTCCGAAGAGGGCTGCGCAAAGAAGTACAGACTGAGTTGGCCTGTCGGGGAGATATCACTGCGCTACATGAATTTATCAACATAACCATCTCTATTGATAATTTGATAGTGCAACACAAGGTATCCGCAGTCCGGGAGCCCTCGGTCACAGGTCCTAAGCAATCGACAGAGCGGAGGAGAGAATCTGAGGAGGAACCCATGCAACTGGGACGGTCGCCCTTACAAAGTTCGGTGAGACAACAACGTCGGCAAGACGGACTATGCCTGTATTGTGGTCAGTCGGGTCATTTCATTCGTCAATGTCCGGTAAGACCAAACCGTACCCCAGAATATCGCCTTGGAACTACCAAACCGGTGAGTGAGACTCAAGTTTTCAACATTACATCTAAACAAATGTATGTGCCAGTTACCTTATCGGTCGGAGAGAGAGTGCTCAGGTTGGAAGGTCTTATTGATTCCGGGGCGGCTGCCAGTTTTATGGATATGGGTCTCGCTGAGGAATTGGGAGTTCAACTTATCCCAATTCAACCTCCCCTGCGAGTCAACGCGCTAGACGGTGAGCCCATGGGCACTGGGTTCATTACGCACCGGACAGAGGTAATAAAGTTACAAGTGGGCTCCATACACCATGAGAACATCATCCTGTTCGTCATCTCTGCTCCACGGGAGCCGCTAGTTCTCGGCCACCCCTTGGCTCGTCACCCATGATCCGGTCATCTCCTGGAAATCTGGCGATATCACTGCTTGGAGTGAGGTATGTAGGGCAGAGTGCCTCAATTTACCGTGCAAAACGTCTACTGTGGAGGATGCGCAGGGTGCGGTGTCTACTGTTGTTCCAACAGAATACCAGGATTACGCGCAGGTGTTCTCCAAGGAGAGGGCTACCGTGTTACCACCTCATCGGGCCTGGGACTGCGCGATTGATCTGCTATCCGGGGCTACACCTCCTCGTGGAAGAATCTACCCTTTGTCACAGCCGGAACGAGAATCGATGAGCAAGTATATTGATGAGGCGCTACAGCAAGGGGCCATTCGCCCATCTACGTCTCCTGCCGCATCCAGTTTTTTCTTCGTTAAGAAAAAGGATGGCGGACTGCGTCCTTGTATAGACTATCGAGGTTTGAACGATATTACCATCAAAAATCGTTACCCTCTTCCTTTGATCCCAGCAGCCCTCGAGCAGGTGGGGCAGGCCTCAATCTACAGTAAACTGGACCTCAGGAGTGCGTACAATCTGGTGCGCATTAGAGAAGGGGATGAATGGAAGACCGCCTTCATCACACATCGAGGACACTATGAATACTGTGTCATGCCCTATGGACTTACCAACGCACCCTCAGTCTTCCAGGCGTTCATGAATGACATTTTCAGGGACATGATTGATCGCTTTGTTATAGTGTACATTGATGACATCCTAATCTATTCTAACTCTCTGAGTGAACATGTGTCCCATGTACGACAGGTTCTGGATCGGCTCCTACAACATTCTCTGTTCGTGAAGGCAGAAAAGAGTGAATTACATGTCACTACGATTTCCTTCCTTGGGGCCATACTCACTCCCGACGGGGTTAAACTGGATGAATCCAAGGTGCAAGTGGTACAAGACTGGCCTCAACCCCAGACGGTGAAAGAGCTCCAGAGATTCTTAGGGTTTGCCAATTACTATAGACGGTTCGTGCGTAATTTCAGCACAACCGCAGCTCCCCTGTCGGCGATGACCAGCTACAAGGGTCGCGGTCTGAACTGGACGGAGGGGGCAGTGCGTGCGTTTGAGACGTTGAAACAACGCTTTACCACCGCTCCTATTTTATGTCAGCCGGACCCTACCTTGCCGTTTATCGTGGAAGTGGACGCCTCGGAGGTTGGAGTTGGAGCCGTGTTATCCCAACGCCAAGGTGAGCCGCCTAAATCACGACCCTGTGCTTTCTTTTCAAGGAAACTGAATTTGGCCGAGCAGAACTACGACGTAGGTAATCGTGAATTACTGGCGGTGAAGTTAGCACTGGAGGAGTGGAGACATTGGTTGGAGGGAGCAGAGCATCCGTTCCAAGTGCTCACGGACCACCGCAACCTGGAGTATCTTCACAGTGCCAAACGACTGAACTCCCGACAGGCAAGGTGGTCTTTATTCTTCAACCGTTTCCGATTCACTGTCTCTTATATCCCCGGGTCCAAGAATGGTAAGGCGGACGCGCTTTCCCGACGGTTCGAGCGCGCAGAAAGACCCGTGGAACCAGAACCTATCCTCCCCATGAGTTGCCGTGCTGGTCCTGTGAGGTGGGCTATCGATGACACTATTCAGGAGAGCCTACAAGCGGAACCAGCCCCTCCAGAAACCCCGGTGTCTAAGGTGTTTGTACCAGCTCCGCTTCGACCTCAACTGATGGAATGGTGCCACACGTCGCTGGGATCTGGTCATCCCGGAATCACTCGAACTACCACGACTCATCAGCCGAAAATACTGGTGGGATTCCCCTCACAGATGATGTCAGAGACTATGTATTATCCTGCCCAGTATGTGCTCAGTCCAAGGCGCCTCGTGCACTACCAGAGGGTAAGCTGATGCCATTGCCAACTCCCTCAACGACCCTGGTCGCACATTGCAATGGACTTTGTTACCGATCTACCAGAATCAGAGGGCCATACTGTAATTCTCGTGGTCATCGATCGATTCTCCAAGATGTGCCGGTTAGTACCCATGACCCGTTTACCTAACGCCACTCAGATGGCTGAGACTATGTTTAACCAGGTGTTCCGGCAGTTTGGTGCTCCGGAGGATATTGTTTCCGACCGGGGACCCCAGTTTGTATCCCGGGTATGGAAGGCCTTCTGCGAACGCTTGGGCATCTCGGTGAGCCTCACCTCCAGATATCATCCCCAGGCCAATGGGCAGACAGAACGGCTCAACTAGGAAATTGGGAAATATCTACGGCAACAATGTTCGCGGCAGCCGCAAGAGTGGAGCCGATTCCTTCCTTGGGTAGAGTATGCTCAGAACTCACTCATTCACACCTCCCTGCGTCTAACGCCCTTCCAGTGTGTTCTAGGGTATCAACCACCCCTGTTCCCGTGGGATACCGCACAAGGGATGGTACCGGCTGTGGACGAGTGGTTTCGTCGGAGTGCGCAGGTCTGGGAGAGGGCCCATCAACATCTCAGTCAGGCCTCACAACAGCAAAAGACCTACGCCGACCAACGCCGGAGACCTACTCCCACCTATCAACCCGGGCAACGAGTGTGGCTGTCTACCCGGGACCTGCAGTTCCGACGGAGCTGCAAGAAGCTTCAACCCAGGTACATCGGGCCTTTCAAGATACTGAGACGTATTAACCCTGTCACCTACCGTCTGTTACTTCCCCGACACTACAGGATAACCCCTACGTTCCACGTCTCTCTGTTGAAACCTGTCCACTATAGCCCGATGTACCACCCAAACGCTCAACAACCTACTACACCACCTTTGGAGGATGAACAGGACACCACCTATACAGTCCACGAGATACTGGAGTCAAGACGGAGACGAGGGGGCATCGAATATCTCGTGAACTGGGAGGGATATGGACCTGAGGAACGGTCCTGGGTCCCTGCTAAGGACATACTGGATCCCGCTCTCAAGGCCACTTTCCACGCTGAACACCCAGATCATCCAGGACCCCGACCCAGAGGAAGACCACCCGGTAGAGGTAGAAGGCCGTCAGGAGCCAGCCCTGGGGAGGGGGATACTGTAAGGGATCGGGGGTTGGCTGGGTCTAGACAGAGTCTGACACTTCCCCGATCTACAGAGAGGGGGAGTCATCAGACTCGATCTGTTTCACCTGAGTTCTGAGCACACCTGTCAGTAATTAGTGTAGGATATAAGGTGTGCTCAGAAGTTCAGTCGGTGCGAGGTATTGTTCCTTTGTGACTTGCTAAGCGTTTTGTTCAGAGAGAGAGAGAGAGAGAGAGAGAGATAGTTTGTTTTGATTACCAGTGTACCAGACCTGTGCTTCGTTGTTTGACTCCCCGAATTGCTTAATCCTCTGCTTGTCTATCCCAGTGATTACCGTACTCTGTACCTGTGCCCGTGCCCTCGACTACGACTACGCCCGCTCCCTTGGTACCTCTGCCTGTCTCTGCCTTGCCCGGTTTTGACCACAGCTCGCCAGACCACGATTAAGCTATTCCCTTGTCTGTACTCTAATAAAGCATCGCAATTCTGCGATTGGATCTTACCACTCTGTCCGAGTATTCATTACACTTACAGTTTTGGCAGGAAATACCAGGTTACCTGGGAGAAAAGTGATTTATTCTCTGGATGGAATATTTGTATAATACCTGGAAAATATTCAACCCTAGTCCTGGCTGAACCCCATAGTGTAAACGAGCGCACTGTGAACGCTTCACGGTTACAATGTAGCCAAGCTCTGTCTGTATAGCTTATGTGCCAAATGAAAAAGCACAGGATATTTGTATCTCGATAAAACAGCTTTGCTTGGCTTGGTAAGTAATATTGACTAAATAAGCAATTCCTACCCTCTTTGCATCAAATATGTTTTGCTCAGACAAATCCATTTAAAACATTATCATGGTGACAGCACTGCAAACAATGGCACCAAACAAAGTTAGTGCTGGAGGATTGTAGCCTAGTCCTGCAGGTTACAAATTTGCTCAAGTGTAAAAGCTTATAATTATTCTCTCATCTTAAAAAGGCAAGATTCTCAAATAGGCTAAAATAGAATGTTTCTTGTTCAAAATGTGTGGTTTTAAGAACCAAAACGCAATTACATAATGTTTGCGGTTCTTTGTTTCTACTCATCAAATTAGGCCTACACAATAACAAAATAGGCAGGCTGTATATCAGTAGCTCTCGAAAAAATGTTTTTGTATGAAGTAGCATTTATGAAAGAACAGGTTGGAGAACCCTGCTCTAGCCAAAACTGTTCAAATATGACCCATACATTTTACATTTTATTATTTCTATTGCAGATTCGGGGGGCGCAATTTATGGATGTACACTGCCTTCAGAAAGTATTTGTACCCTTTGACTTTTTTCACATTTTGTTGTGTTACAGCCTGAATTGAAAACAAATTAAATATATTTTTTTCTCACCCATCTACATTTGAGTCATTTAGCAGACGCTCTTATCCAGAGCGACTTACAGTTGTCACGGTCGTCATCTAAAAAGGACCAAGGCGCAGCGTTGCGAGCGAACATATTACTATTTATTTAAACATTCACACAAACAAAACAATAAACAACGAAAACGTGACGTCTAATGGTACAACACGAAACCACACGAACAAAATCCCACAAACACAAGGTGAACACAGACAGTTTAAATATGGCTCCCAATCAGAGATAACGAGCCGACAGCTGACACTCGTTACCTCCGATTGGGAGTCATTGACCAAATAAGGGAAACACAAAACCAATGACCACCCAACCAAAACAAAACACAACCAAAACGAACACACCCTGGCTCAAAATACAAAGTCCCGGAGCCAGAGCGTGACAACAGTTAGTGAGTGCATTCATTTTCATACTACACACAATACCCCATAATGCCAAAGTGAAAACATGTTTTTAGATATGTTAACACATTTATTTAAAATGAAATACAGAAATTTACATAAGTATTCATACTCTTTTGTCAATAGAATCACCTTTGGCAGTGATTTCAGCTGTGAGTCTTTCTGGGTAAGTCTTATTATTTTGTACATTGTTCAAGCTCTTCAAGTTGGTTACTGATCATTGCTAGACAGCCATTTTCATGTCTTGGCATATATTTTCAAACCGATTTAAGTCAAAACTTTTTTCAGACTGAACCAGGTTTTCCTCTAGCATATTACCTGTGCTTAGCTCTATTGCATTTATTTTTATCCTAAAAATCGCCCTAGTCCTTGCCGATGACAAGCATACCCATAACATGATGCAGCCACCACCATGCTTGAAAATATGAAGAGTGGTACTCAGTGATGTGTTGTGTTGAATTTGCCCCAAACATAACGCTTTGTATTCAGGACATAATTTCTTTGCCACATTGGTTGTAGTTTTACTTTAGTGCCTTATTGCAAACAGGATGCATATTTTGTAATATTTTTATTCTGTACAGGCTTCCTTCTTTTCACTCTGTCATTTAGGTTAGTATTGTGGAGTACCTACAATGTTGTTAATCCATCCTCAGTTTTCTCCTATCACAGCCATTAAACTCTGTAACTGTTCGCCTCATGGTGATATCCCCGAGCGGTTTCCTTCTCCTCCGGCAACTGAGTTAGGAAGGACGACTGGATCTTTGTAGTGACTGGGTGTATTGATACACCATCCAAAATGTAATTAATAACTTCACCATGCTCAAAGGGATATTCAATGTCTGTTTTTTTTTAAATCTACCAATAGGTGCCCTTCTTTGCGAGGCATTGGAAAACCTCCCTGGTCTTTGTGGTTGAATTTGTATTTGAAATTCACTGCTTACAGATAATTGTATGTGTGGGGTACAGAGTTAGTCATTCAAAAATCATGTTAAACACTATTATTGCACACAGAGTGAGTCCATGCAACTTATTATGTGACTTGTTAAGCAAATCTTTACACCTGAACTTATTTAGGCTTGCCATAAAAAGGGGTTGAATACTTATTGACTCAAGACGTTTCAGCTTTTCATTTTGAATTAAGTTGTACACATTTCTAAAAACATAATTCCACTTTGACATTATGGGGTATTGTGTGTACGCCAGTGACACAACATCTAAATGTAATTTGAATGATAAAAAATAATATTGCAAACATATTATAAATGTAAGTGAACATAATCAATGACCAAATTTTATTCAAGCTGACAGTTCTTGTTCAATGCACTGCCAGATAACACTGCCATATTGAGAAAGAAAATAGTTAAAAGATAAAACAAAGTTCACATTTGTAATTGTACTACATTATACCGTGCTTCTACATCTGCATTGCCTGCTGTTTGGGTTTTAGGCTGGGTTTCTGTATAGCACTTTGTGACATCTGCTGATGTAAAAAGGGCTTTATAAATACATTTGATTGATTGATATACTGTATGTTCAAAAAAGAATTGGGACAAAAATAAGTTGAAAACTGAATGTGCATTTTTAATAATTTTTTTATACCTACCAAGTAAAAAATTATAATCCTTATTGGGTACAACAGTATTATTCCTCCCATTTTCATTTATTTCATTTCTTCATTGTCATGCATTATCCTGGCCACATTCTTAACAGTTTGGCCTGTCAATCAATCACTGTGGGTGGGATTGTTAGTGGAGGAGCAGGATATTTGTGAATCACAGAGTTGGTAGTGTTTCAGATCAGTCAATCGATCACTATGGGAGGGATTTTCCACGTGGTGCCCATATGTTTTAATGAAGGGCTGTTCCACGGGCCACATGAGGGAAACCCAAGGTAGCCTGATGGGTAGGAGCATTGGGCCAGTAACCGAAAGGTTGCTGGATGGAATCCCTGAGCTGACAAGGTAAAAATCTGTCATTCTGCCCATGAGCAAGGCAGTTAACCCACTCTTCCCTTGGTGCCGATGACGTGGATGTCGCTTAAGGCAGCCCCCCACACCTCTCTGATTCAGAGGGGTTGGGTTAAATGTGGAGGACACATTTCAGTTGAATGCATTCAGTTGTACAACTGACTAGGTTGCCCCCAACAGGGACCTACAAAGTTTTGTCCTCAGCATCCATGTTGGGTTTTATGTGTGTTCATTTTGGGCTTCTTGAGGGGCAAATGTGCTCTTACCTATAGGGGCCCCATGTTTTAAGTCTACATGGGTTGAAGAATGGTTTTAACATGTGAGCCCCAAATAGGATAACCACTTAGGACCCACAAAGTTTTGTCCTCAGGATCCATGTTGGCCCCACGTTGCCATGTTGGGCTTTATGTGGGTTAATGTTGGGCTTCATAAGTTTCCCTAGTGGGAAAACTGAGGACTTACACACAAGGGTCCCAGGTGTTTACCCAAATGGGTTACATCTGGGTAAAGGATGGGTGTGTAGTGAGACCTTCAGTATATGGGCAATAAGTAGGCTGTGAATGTGATTTTCAATTGGGATGAACACCTGGGACCAACCTGGGTTTGTTCTGTCTCCATGCAGGCCCCAGATGCTGCTGCCCAAGCAAGCTTTCTTAAGAGATGACAAAATCATAGTTTTTTTAATTAAATAAATAAATGTTTATTTATATCACATGCTCAGATCATATGCAATGTAAGAACTCTGATTAAAGGGATAGATCAATCAAATTACAAATATACACATTGATTTCCTTACTCTGTATACAATCCCAAAAATGTGCATGTCAGCAGTGAAGTTCTCAAGATAGAGGACTTTCATTTCAGCAGTGTTTCCCAATCCTGGTCCCAAAGCGATGCACATTTTAGCTTTTGCCTTAGCACTCACATAACTTATTCAATTCAAAGGCTTGATAATGAGTTGACTAGTTGAATCAAGTGTGTGTTAGAGCAACAACTAAAAAGTGCACTCCTTTGGGTCCTCAGGACCAGGATTGAGAAACACTGCAGTATAGAGCAAATAGTGTGATGATACAAATTATATGCAGACGGAGATGTCCGAATTCCCTTTTCGGCACCTTTTGAAAAAGGTCAAAGGTAATTGAGTGGTGGCGAGGAGAGTGAACGTGGACGGAAATGCGCTTGTATGAAATAAGAAGCTTCTTCTCCACTCACGCATCATGCAAATTATGTTTACAGGGGTGGATCCCAAAATAAATGTTTAAAAGTGATAAAAACAAATTAATTTAGTTGTGCAAGACATTTTATAGATAAATGTAATAAATGTTTTTTAAATGTGTGCATGCTTTTCTCCTCCGACAATACAACAGCTGATTCAAAGTGGGTTTGGCAGATATCAAAACTCTTCCGTTTTAGGATACACGTGCTTCCTAGCCAAAAGGAGGCTATCGAGGAGGGGAGGACCGTCTTCCGTTTGCTTACTAACGAATTGACACACTCTTCGATCACTCCGAGTGTTACAACATATATTTGTAGAAAACAGAGCTAGCAGTGGCACGAATGAGAGCCACGAGCGTACAGCCACCGCTTGCTCCTTATCATCTCCCTACAGTGCAGTAGCGCAAATCAGTTTTATTCCAGATGGTGTCAACATAATTACATTTTCATGCATTTTGGAGTAAAATGTATTTTTAAAAAGTAACCAGAAGTCGCTCTACCAAAAGATCTCTCGCTACCATTGCCACCACTGCTGAAAAAAATCCTAGGGGATATCCTAGCCTCAAAACATGCTTAAAAATAGAAATGTTATATCATGGATGGGCTGTCCTTGTATGCATAGCTCTGTCTATCGCCTTTTCTCAATTAGATTTGCTCAACTCCTGCGTTGTTTACGAATTTTAAAGCTCCAGCCCCATCCCTCAGCTATTTACCAAAATAGTGGTGGGGTGACCACTTTTTAATGTTTGAACTGCAGATGGCCCCAAATTATCATTGGGCATTCAAACATAGTAGAAAGTAGAAACATAGTAGTAAAAGGGGTACAACAACAGACCAAGGGTTTAAGTTGCGGAGCGTCTTTCTAGGTGTTTCTGGGCCCTTAGGGCCCTGTTCGCACAAGCTCATTGAATAACATTGAGCGGGGCTTCTCCATCTGTCAGAGGCCTGCACCATCCTGTAAAGCGTGGAAGTGGGCGAATTTCCTCGTCCTTCTCGCCAGCTGTGATTTTGGGCAGCTCCATGGTAAGAAATGTGACTGTTCCTGGTGCAAAAACAATGTCCTATCCCAGAGCTCGAGTAAATGACATTACAAAGCTGCTCCCGAATGTACTACGCCAGGACATGGACATAGATTCTATCGTAGTCCATGTGGGTTTTAATGACATTATGAAGGGCAGCACTGAACAGTTGAAACTGGATTTCAAAGAGCTGATTGACTCTCTGCAAGACACTAATAAAAAAATACATCATATCTGGCCCTGTGCCATCTCTGAATCGTGGCATTGAATGCTTTAGCAGGATTCTTTCTCTTCACAACTGGCTACGTAATTACTGCAGCTCAATGGTTGTAACTTTTGTTGACAATTTCGATACCTTTTGGAAACAAAACACGTTTTATAAGGAGGATGGAATCCACCCAAATCATTTGGGTTCTTGGATCCTTTCACAGCATTATAAGACTGTGTTGAGACAATTACTGATCAATGACCTAAGCCCAGCTCAGTTAATCCCTAACATTGTGTCACTGAGTCATCATAATGCTTTAGCAAATGTACATTATACCAGGGACATTGATAGACACAATGTACATAACCTAATTTATGTCCCTCTAACTGCCCTGAATGCCTCTGCTGATACTACAGCTATTGTATGCAGCAATCATGTGTCTATAAACCAGATTTATGCTGTTAGCGCTGTGGCGTTGTGACATAGTAGGAAGTCAATTGTGTGCAGCTCACCCTGCACTAACATAAATAACATGAGAAAATCTACTTCTGCTAAGCTTCCCAGCAAAGCAATGAAAACAAGCAAGCATCCCAGAAACGTGCTAAAATTGCCCACGTTAACATATGTAGCTTAAGAAACAAGGTTCATTAAATTAATAACTTGCTAGTAACAGATGACATTCATATTCTGCCTATCTCTGAAACTCACTTAGACAATAGCTTTGATGATAGCAATACAAGGTTATAACATTTACAGAAAGGACAGAAATGCCAGTGGTGGAGGTCTTGCTGTTTATATTCAGAACCACATTCCTTTAAAAGGTTAGAGAGGATTTCATGTTAAATACTGTTGAAGTAATATGGCTACAGGTTCATCTGCCTCACCTAAACACATTCTTGTGGGAAGCTGCTATAGACCACCAAGTGATAACAGTCAGTACCTGGATAACATGTGTGAAATGCTTGATAATGTATGTGATATCAACAGAGAGGTATATTTTCTGGGTGATTTAAATATTGACTGGCTTTCATCAAGCTGCCCACTCAAGATAAAGCTTCAAACTGTAACCAGTGCCTGCAACCTGGTTCAGGTTATCAGTCAACCTACCAGGGTAGGTACAAACAGCACAGGAATGAAGTCATCAACATGTATTGATCACATCTTTACTAATGCTGCAGAAATCTGCTTGAAAGCAGTATCCAAATCCATTGGATGTGGTGATCACAATATAGTAGCCATATCTAGGAAAACCAAAGTTCTAAAGGCTGGCCCTAATATTACTGTATAAGAGGTCATGTAATACGTTTTGTAGTGATTCCTGTTGTTGATGTAAATAATATTTGTTTGTCCGTGGTGTGCAATGAGGAGCAAACAGACGTTTACTTGACACATTTATGAAATTGCTTATCCCATTTACTAATAAGCATGCTCCCATTAAGAAATGGCCTGTAAAAACTGTTAAATCCCTATGAATTGATGAGGAATTGAAAAAATGTATAGTTGAGAGGGATGAGGCAAAAGGAATAGCAAATTACGTCTGGCTGCACAACCGATTGGCAAACGTACTGCAAATTGACAAATCATGTGACTAAACTGAATAAAAAGAAGAAAAACTAGACTATGAAACAAAAATAAATTACATAAAGAATGATAGTAAAAAGCTTTGGAGCACCTTCAATTACATTTTGGGAAAAAAGGCAAACTCAGCTCCATCATTCATTGAATCAAATGGGTCTTTCATTACAAAATCTACTGATACTGCCAACTACTTTAAGATTTTTTTTTTCATTGGCAAGATTAGCAAATTTAGGCATGACATGCCAGCAACAAACGTTGACACTACACATCCAAGTATATCTGACCAACTTATGAAAGACAAGAATAGTAATTTTGAATTCCGTAAAGTCAGTGTGGAAGAGGTAAATTTTTTGTTGTTGACTATCAGCAATGACAAGCCACCGCGGTACGACAACTTGGAAGGAAAATTACTGAGGATAATAGCGGACGATATTGTCACTCCTATTTACCATATCTTCAATTTAAGCCTACTAGAAAGTGTGTGCCCTCAGGCCTGGAGGGTAGCAAAAGTCACTACGCTACCAAAGAATAGTAAAGCCCCCTTTACTGGCTCAAATAGCCAACCAATCAGCCTGTTACCAACCCTTAGTAAAGTTTTGGAAAAAATTGTGTTTGACCAGATACAATGCTATTTTACTGTAAAACAGACTTTCAGCATGTTTATAGAGAAGGGCATTCAACAAGCACAGCACTTACACAAATTACTGATGATTGGCTGAGAGAAATTGATGATAAAAAGATTATGGGGGCTGTTTTGTTAGACTTCTCTGCGGCTTTTGACATTATCGTTCATAGTCTGCTGTTGGAAAAACTGATGTGTTATGGCTTTACAGCCCCTGCTATATTGCGGATAAAGAGTTACCTGTCTAACAGAACACAGAGGGTGTTCTTTAATGGAAGCCTCTCCAACATAATACAGGTAGAATCAGGAATTCCCCAGGGCCGCTGTCTAGGCCCCTTACTTTTTCAATCTTTACTAACGACATGCCACTGACTTTGAGTCTATGTATGTGGATGACTCAACACTATACACGTCAGCTACTACAGCAACTGAAATGACTGCAACACTTAACAAAGAGCTGCAGTTAGTTTCAGAATGGGTGGCAAGGAATAAGTTAGTCCTAAATATTTCAAAAACTAAAAGCATTGTATTTGAGACAAATCATTCAATAAACCTTAAACCTCATCTTAAACTTGTAATAAATAATGTGGAAATTGAGCAAATTTAGGTAACTAAACTGCTTGGAGTAACCCTCTATTGCAAACTGTCATGGTAAAAGCATATTGCTACAACAGTAGCTAAGATGGGTAGAAGTCTGTCCATAATAAACCTCTGCTCTACCTTCTTAACAGCACTATCAACAAGGCAGGTCCTACAGGCTCTAGTTTTGTTGCAGCTGGACTACTGTTCAGTCATGTGGTCAGGTGCCACAAAGAGGACTTAGGAAAATTGCAATTGGCTCAGAACAGGGCAGCACGGCTGGCCCTTGGATGTACGCAGAGAGCAAACATTAATAATTAGCATGTCAATCTCTCCTGGCTCAAAGTAGAGAAGATATTGACTTCATCACTACTTGTATTTGTGAGAGGTATTGACATGTTGAAAGCGCTGAGCTGTCGGTTTAAACGACTAGCACACAACTCAGATGGCATCATGAGAAAGGAAAGTTATATGGATATATTGAAGCAACATCTCAAGACATCAGTCAGGAAGTTAAAGCTTGGTCGCAAATGGGTCTTCCAAATGGATGATGACCTCAAGCATACTTCCAAAGTTGTGGCAAAATGGCTTAAGGACAACAAAGTCAAGGTATTGGAGTGGCCATCACAAAGCCCTTACCTCAATCCTATAGAAAATGTGTGGGCAGAACTTAAAAAGCATGTGCGAGCAAGGAGGCCTACAAACCTGACTCAGTTACACCAGCTCTGTCAGGAGGAATGGGACAAAATTCACCCAACTTATTGTGTGAAGCTTGTGGAAGGCTACACAAAACGTTTGACCCAAGTTAAACAATTTAAAGGCAATGCTACTAAATACTAATTGTGTGTATGTAAACTTCTGACCCACTGGGAATATGATGAAAGAAATAAAAGCTGAAATAAATAATTCTCTCTACTATTATTCTGACATTTCACATTCTTAACATAAAGTGGTGATCCTAACTGACCTAAAACAGGTTATTTTTACTAGGATTAAATGTCAGGAGTGGTGAAAAACTGAGTTTAAATGTATTTGGCTAAGGTGTATGTAAACTTCCGACTTCAACTGTACACACACTACCGTTGAAACGTTTGGGGTCACTTAAAAAATCCTCAACTGGCAGCTTCATTAAATAGTACCCGCAAAATACCAGTCTCAGAATGGCCAATAAAAAGCCATATCTCAGACTGGCCAATAAAAAGAAAAGATTAAGATGGGCAGTCTGAGATATGGCTTTTTCTTAGGAACTCTGCCTATAAGGTCAGCATCCCGGAGTCGCCTCTTCACTGTTGACGTTGAAACTGGTGTTTTGCGTGTACTATTTAATGAAGCTGCCAGTTGAGGACCTGTGAGGCACCTGTTTATCAAACTAGATACTCTAATGTATTTGTCATCTTGCTCAGTTAGGCACTGGGGCCTTCCACTCCTCTTTCTATTCTGGTTAGAGCCAGTTTGCGCTGTTCTGTGTAGGGAGTAGTACACAGCGTTGTAAGAGATCTTCAGTTTCTTGGCAATTTCTCGCATGGAATAGACTTAATTTCTCAGAACAAGAATAGACTGATGAGTTTCAGAAGAAAGTTATTTGTTTCTGGCTATTTTGAGCCTCAACTAGTCTCAAGAAGGTCAGTTGTATTGCTTTTTAATCAGCACAACAGTTTTCAGCTGTGCTAACATAATTGCAAAAGGGTTTCTAATGATCAAAAAGCCTTTTTAAATGATAAACTTGGATTAGCAAACACAACATGCCATTGGAACACAGGACTGATGGTTGCTGATAATGGGCCTCTGTACGCCTATGTAGATATTCCTTTAAAAATCATCTGTTTTCAGCTACAATAGCCATTTACAACATTAATGTCTACACTGAATTTCTGATCACTTTCATGTTATTTTAATGGACAGAAAGATTTTATTTGAAAACAAGGAAGTGTCAAAGTGACAGTTTTGATGTCTTCACTATTATTCTACAATGTAAAAGGCACAAAACTACCTTCATATTTCCTTTTTTTTTTTTTACCGGTACCGGTTCCTTCCGACAAGTCCTGTGACACCCTACAGACTTTTTCATGAGATTACCGATTTTCGGGATGTCTCCTGGTCTGACAACCACCGCTCTAGCTCTGCCACCTCTCACCGCAGATGCGGAAGTGCGACATAGGCAGATGGGGTGGATTGAGACACTGGTGCTTCAATATCTAGAATTTATGAATTTAATCTATTCTTCTCTAGCTAATTAGACATCTATCTCTCCATCTTCTGAATCAAGCTTGAAATGTCAGTACAGTAGCCTATGCTTCTGAGAGGGGAGGGGCAGGTAGCTTGCAGGCAGACACTGGAAAACGTTTCTGAGTGAGGTCTTTGCATAGGCGCTTTGTTGCGTTTTGTTTTGAGACTAGAAAAAAAATGCCTGGAACGTAAAAGAACAGTATTAACAGGTTCCCATGCTTTTAAAATAATGGTTATGTTCCGGAAAAGTATGGATCACTTTCGTTCCAGGTTCCATTTCTGTTCCTTGAAAATGTTTGTTCTTTTCCAGTTTCTGGTTCTGTTCCCTGAACCAGTTCCAACCCCTGAAATATAGTCCAGTGTTACTTTAAGTAAAATTTCCATAAAAGACTTAAAGGCATATTTTTGTCAAAAACTATGTTTTCATATTTTGTTCATTGGTCCACTAACAATACAATCCCCAAAAATGTGCATGTCAGCAGTCAAGTTTTCAAGATAGAGCACTTTCTGTACAGTAGTGTTTCCCAATTCTGGTCCTGGGGCCCCAAAGAGGTGCCCTTAATTTTTTTGCCCTAGCACTCACACAAAAACTTGATTGTTAACATGCACAACTTTTGGGATTGTATTAACAGTGGACTAATGAACAAAATACTACAATATTTATTTTAGCAAAAAATCAATTTCAAAGCACCTACCACTGCAGTGTCAAGTAATGTTTTGCTCCATCGCCTCCACATCCTGGATAGGTTTCACATGGAAATCAGCCCCCTCGTGTAGTGCTGCTGTCACTGTGTTACCACTGTCAGGTCATGATTTCTTCTTCATCCATGTCTGATTCCATCTGCAGATCAGAAGTCTTCTCTGCCTTTTTAAGTTTGATCCGTGCCTTCAGATGTTATTCACACCCTTTCACTTGTTCCACATTTTGTTGTGTTACAGCCTGAATTTAAAATAGATTAAATTGAGATTTTTCTGTCACTGGCCTACACACAATACCCCATAATGTGAAAGTAACGTGGAATTATGTTTTCAGACATTTTTACAAATTAATTAAAAATGAAAAGCTGAAATGTCTTGAGTCAATAAGTATTTAACCCCTTTGTTATGGCAAGCCTAAATGTGCTTAACAAATCACATAATAAGTTGCATGGACTCACTGTGTGCAATAATAGTGTTTAGCAGGTTTTTTAATGACTACCTCATCTCTGTACCCCACACATACAATTATCTATAAGGTCCCTCAGTCGAGCAGTGAATTTCAACCACAGATTCAACCACAAAGGCCAGGGGTTTTTTCCAATGCCTCTCAAAGAAGTGCACCTATTGGTAGATGTGTAAAAAAAGCAGACATTGAATATCCCTTTGAGCATGTTGAAGTTAGTCATTACACTTTGGATGTGGTATCAATACACCCAGTCACTACAAAGACAAAGGCGTCCTTCCTAAATCAGTTGCCGGAGAGGAAGGAAACCACTCAGGGATTTCACCATGAGGCTAATGGTGACTTTAAAACAGTTACAGAGTTTAATTGCAGTGATAGGAGAAAACTGAAGATGGATCAACAACATTGTAGTTACCACACAATACTAACCTAAATGACAGGGTGAAAATGAGACTTTTAAATGGCTTTCTAGAAATGATCAACAACCATATTGACAGAGCTACTGATGGTATGCCCAACTGGGTCCCATAGACAGTCCCTGACCATTTAGCCAACTTACAACCCATTTAAAATTGATTCAGGGCCCATTTGGTACCCATGTTGTAGCTCACATAATCCCAAATTATTAACCCGATTGGGTCCTAATCATTATTCCTGAAAAATAACACCAGATTGCCCACTTACAGCCCATACAAAAAAAAGAATTCAGGGCCCATTTCGTACCCACACTATTACCCACATGGGTTTGTCCATGTCTAGTCTAAAAGGTTAACCCAACTCGGTAGCAGCTAAAATAACCATTTAGAGCCCTTGCCCAGTTGAAACCCATATAAAACCCAGGCAGGGCCCACCTGGACAAGTTGGCTGGGGGCCGGGATGTTTGTGAGTCACAGGGTTGGTAGGGTTTCAGACCTGTCAAATTAGTTATTGAGGGTGGGATTTTCAGACTTGGGTCTGGTTGTGGAGCTCCAGAGTATGGTGTGGAGCTCCGGAGAGGGTGGCATGAGTTTAGGGCAAGACAGGGGTGCCTTGAGAAGGCCCCAGGGAGAAGGCCCATCAGAATCAGAATCACCTTATTCTAAAATGGATTAAATCGTTTTTTTACTCAGTACTTTGTTGAAGCACCTTTGGCAGCGATTACAGCCTTGAATCTTCTTGGGTATGACCCTACAAGCTTGTCACACCTGTATTTGGGGAGTTTCTCCCATTCTTCTCTGCAGATCTTCTCAAGCTCTGTCAGGTTGGATGGGGATGGTCGCTGCACAGCTATTTTCAGGTCTCTCCAGAGATGTTAGATCGGGTTGAAGTCCGTGCTCTGGCTGGGCCACTCAAGGACATTCAGAGACTTGTCCCGAAGCCATTCCTGCATTGTCTTGGCTGTGTGCTTAGGGTCATTGACCTGTTGGAAGGTGAACCTTCGCCCCAGTCTGAGGTTCTGAGCGCTCTAGAGCAGGTTTTCATCAAGGATCTCTATACTTTGCTCTGTTCATCTTCCTCTCGATCCTGACTAGTCTCCCAGTCCCTGCCGCTGAAAATCATCCTCACTGCATGATGCTGCCGCCACGCTTCACCGTAGGGATGGTGCCAGGTTTCCTCCAGACGTGATGCTTGGCCTTCAGCCAAGGGAGAGACAATGCCAAGAGTGTGCAAAGCTGTCATCAAGGCAAAGGGTGGCTATTTGAAGAATCTCAAATATAAAATATATTTCTTTGTTTAACACTTTTTTGGTTACTACATGATTCCATATGTGTTATGTTATAGTTTTGATGTCTTCACTATTATTATACACTGTAGAAAATAGTAAAAATAAAGAAAAACCCTTGAATGAGTAGGTGTGTCTAAACTTTTGACTTGTACTGTAGGTAAAAACATTTTAATTGAACCAGACATTGGAGAGTCTTTTGATGACAGTGATGGGGAAGAAACTGCGATCAACAGTGTTCTTGTCACAGAAGAAGTTGACTGAGTTTTGAAATCAGTGGAATGTCCAGTGGAAGCAGAGTATGATAGCTAAAGAGATGGAGAAAATTCAGGCGTTTGAGCTAACGTTACGTGTATGATCTGTATAGTAATATTGTTTGAATCTCAGAAAGCATTTGCATTGCTAGTTATAGCCTAATGTTAGCTAGCTAGCTAACATTGAACCTAGTTGGTTAGCTTTAGCTACCTGGAGATTCATGCATGGTGGCTAGCTATGCCAATCAGTATTGGTTGGGATTATTGCCACGTTCAAAACAACTGGGAACTCAGAAATCTCCAACTTCCGACTTCAGTTCATTCAAGACAACTGGGAACTCTGAAAAACAAAACGAGTTCCAATTGGAAAAAATATTTTTGAACGGTCTTCCAACTCGGAATTCCAACTCAGGAACTCGGGCCTCTTTCTAGAGCCCCGACTTTCCGATCTGAATATCACTGACGTCATGATTTGACCTCATATTTGTCCAAGTTCACAGTTGTCTTGAAAGCACTATTAGGTTAATTGTTTAGCTAGCTAGCTACATGTCTAAACAAAATACTCTACTTTGCCAGATGATTACATGATCCATCAAGTTAGCCAGGTGTGTCGGGGTGATTACGGTCATCTATTGTATTTCATGAACATGTGTACATGTTTAGACAATAGTGACCCACCCATTTAGCTGGATGTGGCTGGGGGGTGGTTATAGCCTCTCTCTCACATGACCCATCAATTTAGACAAGTGTGTCTGGGTAAGAATCATCTAATAATTATAAAATATTTATCTGGACACTTTCTATTTTTGATATTGCAAATAACCATTTCACTGTACCGTTTACACCTTCTGTATCCTGTGCACGTGGCAAGTAAACATAGGTTTTATTTCATATAGTGTGTGTTTACCAGAGACAGTAATGTGAAGAACAACATGACCTACACCAAAGTCAGATTAGGATATAGGCCAAAGTGTACTTTCACCACTTTTAGTCTTGACATCTTTGGTTGTTTACTACACTACCTTACTCACTCTGTTTAGCACATGCCTCAAATGTGAATCCTTAAAGAGATGGATGGGGCTAAGGCTTAAGAGGGTGTGAAGGATGCTGAATGGGTGTAGACAAAGAAGAGCTCTCCAGTAGATGTACCAAAACATTCAAGGGCCATTTTCTCAAAAGTGGGGTTACAAGTTTTTCAACTTTCAAAGCAGAATTTCTTTCCCATTGTTCCTCATCTGCAGTGTATGATATACAATTTTCTAGCTCTGAGCTTCTCCTTTTATCCAATGTAAAAAACACAATTTAAAATGTTGCTACATAGGACTGAATCGAACTGGTCGGTCACAAATGTTCATGTACATCAAATTTACACCTACAATGCAGATTCCTTGTCTAATTTCAGACTCACAAGCTGGCAGTTACCATGTGGATAATGCAGAGACAGAGAGTCAGTAAAACAATTCCACACAAGATGAAGAATAAGGGGTTAAAGTTCAGGAACTTGCTAGCTAGAAAATACAAAATACTAACTTACATTGGATGGGGTCTGTCCATAGGCAGTTTAGACTCCAGACCAGAAGGATCCACTAGATTATTTATAGCTAGAAATAATCTAGATAGCTACAGGAGCTAGCCAGTTCTAGCTATATTGCTGTCAGAAAAACCCAGCCCTCACTACAAAGCTAGTTAGCAATAAGCATATTGCTTGGCAAGCAGCATTTAACATTAACTAGCTAGCTTTGGCAATTAAATTATATCTAACACATATGAGCTTTAATATCCAAAACAATTCTTACCTTGGTCAGTTACACTGCGTGTTGTGGTGGAAAGCTAAAGGAGCTAGCTAGCTAACTAGCTGTGTTAGCTAGGTTGGTGAAAACTCTTGCTTGCAGGCAGTTTAAGAAAATATATTCTTCCACTGTCACCCGCCAGGTGAAAAACATATTTTAAATCAATGTTATGATTATATTATCAAATAAAATGCCATTATCCATGAGAACGATTTTCGGCGCTGACAGCTGTTCTTCTCCTTCATCTGAAGAACATTCAAAATTGCAACGGCTGCTCTGTCAGTTGGAGGTGGACTAGGGTTGTGGCTCGGAAGCGTTTCAAATTGTGATTGACAGCTCAGGAGAAATATGTTCTAGGTTAATGTATCTCTTTCGAAATGAACATAGCTAATATTACAATGTTTCATAAATGGCAGGTTGACTCAATAGCTGCATAATTTATTTTAAACTTTTGCATGCAAACCCCACTTTGGGAACCTAATGCCAAGCCACCAGAGGTCAATAGACTCAACATTACACAATTCAGCAGGAAACGTGGCGCAAAAATGTATTTAATTAAATCTATTTACATACATATTTTATGATGTGTTCAGCTTAAAGTATATATTTCATAAATATATTCAGGAAATATTTAGAATTCCCCTGCATATATGTACATATATTATAATACATTAGTTTTCCGTATGGGGAAACAATTAGTGTGTAGAAGATACTGCTGTAAAAAGTTGTATGAGCTGTATGAGCTGCAGAATAGCAGTTTCCTGCACTGTATAGTAATCATCCTCAACCTAGAAAGCAATACATGTGAAGACATTTATAACAGCAGCCTTACTTACCAGCTTTTTTTTCTTTGTTTCTTTGTTTCAGAAAATGCAGCACCAACTCAACTCTTACAAAAAAGATTGCAGTTTTGAAAATGCTGTAAAAGTGTAGTAATTGCAGTTGACTGTGGTATTTTGGAGGCAGTATTTGCAGCATACTGCAGTTATACTGCACTCTGACTGCAATCTTTTTCGTAAGGTAAGAGTTAGACGCTCATCAATAACAAATACATGTGTGAATGACACACACAGAGAGAGAGAGAGAGAGAGAGAGAGAGAGAGAGAGAGAGAGAGAGAGAGAGAGAGAGACACAGAGAAAGAGAGAGCGAGAGAAACTACCGTAAACTATTGCTCTCGTGAGACATCAACCAAAGACCACGTTACCCAATTTCACATGTCACAAAATTGGTTGTGATGCACGCACGCCCCAATGGAAAAAGCATCAATGGAAAAGTATCCTATGCATCCAGTGTACTTGCCTATGAGAGTAAGTTACCAGGCAGGACAATTCATTCGAGCAAGGCGCCCTATGTGCTCCACTGTGATCTGCGCGATGAGGTATGGGGGGGTGCAGCTTTGTGAGCAAAAAGCCTTCAGCGCACGGAGGGCAATATAACATGACGCAAGATGGCTTTTTGGTTGAGTACCAAGTGAATCATCAATGCAGTAATTCCATAGACTGACTGTACAAACATAATATAATTCATAAACATTTACCGGTCCGAAGCTTTGGTGAGGTGGCTACCTTGGATCTTTCATGATACTGTGGTTTGTAAACCGCTGCTGTGCTGTGCTCCTGATTGAGTTCTCACCTTAAGTAGCCTAGGGGCTATACTTGGGTCTAGTGACCTCTACTGGACATGTTTGGAGCCTTTCCATACTGTAGATTTCACAACCAACGCCTCGACCACACCTTAAGTGTTTTTGTGCAAAATGGTACGCAGCATAATCTGGATATATGTGCAACAAAAGTTCAACATTCACCTTCTGCTACCATTACTATGCATACAATTTGATAGATACGTTTGGTAAATCCAATCTATGCACTACATAGAACGCACTGCCTCTCCAACACAATGCAGCAAGGCAAACGCAGAGTTCCATTGGAAATGAATTTACTTCTGGTGTACCACAACGCAAAACACTGTCGATGTGATCAAGGCGTAAGGCAGTATGGGTGCATCCCAATAATATCTCCTTTCTCCTGAAGTGTGCACCAGGTAACTACTTCCCACAAATCTAAACACATTGGATTGGTGGAGGCATTGGCTAGTGGGAGTTTCTACCTTTCTCATAACAGTAATTTCCTTTCAAATCAGTGAAGGGAAGTGAACAACAGAGACTGAAGAGGAAGTGAGACATCTCACTCACTCCTTTTTTCCGGGTTCATATACAATACAGCTTATATATTTTCAACATATATGTATGGTCCCGTGTGGCTCAGTTGGTAGAGCATGGCACTTGCAACGCCAGGGTTATGGGTTCGATTCCCACGGGGAACCAGTACGAAAAAATATGAAAATATATGCACTCACTACTGTAAGTCGCTCTGGATAAGAGTGTCTGCTAAATTATGTAAGTAGTATGCATGATTATTTATGGTCAATATATTTATATATGAATAAGACATATTTTTATATATGAGTAATACATAGTTCATAATATGGTGAATATATATGTGCAAGAAATGTAATTAAATGTCAAATGCATCAGGAAAAAAAGGCACACAACACAAACGATTAAGGCTAAAACATGTATTGTTTCCCTTTGTGAGCTCAGAAATACACTGGAAGGTTGCATCTGAAAAACAAAATATAATGTACAAATTATCTAAGCAGACCAGACCTAGCTGCTATCGCATTGGTGTCTATGGGAGAGCCACCCCTTAAAGAGTAACTTTCATGAAAAAAAATTCAAAAAGCAGATGTTTTAGGCTTAGTTTTATTGAAAGAAGTCAATTCAGGTCTTCATTTTGACAGTTCGTTACAAAAGTAGTAAATCTAGCTTATTTTGTCCATAGCGGTTCAACTCTACCATTGAAATTGTGATGTAGAGGCACCTTGAGAAAGACCGGTATAAGTTTCTTTATTTTGATTTCCAAGTAAAAATTAAGAATGGAAATCAACTTGTTTTCTCATTTATTGTGTCAAAATTGTACATGAAATAACGTAAAACAAATAATAACAAAATGTATACAATTTTGGGATATTCATTTTTCATTTTGTTCATACCCGAAGTACACGCCCAACATAGAATATTCATAGGGCTTAGGGTGTGTGTTTCAAATGTTCAGTGTGATAGGAAAATAAAAATACTAATGCTAAGATGCAGAACTTATTATGAAGTTAGCATGCCAATATAACAAACAGCAACTGAAGAAAGTTGGCTTGTACTAGCTGGCTAGCTAGCACTAGCTGGCTACTGACTAGCTCGCGGGTTGACTACCTAGCCCTACCTGGTTACTGGCAGCTAGTAGTGGCTAGTGGAAGTAAGTTAGTCCCTCAACCTGCTACAAGATGAAGCTGTCCGGCCAGAGCTAACTGCTGCAGAAAGGTCAGATTTGTCCATTACTTTCTATAGCTAACTTAGCTAGATCTTCTGTCGGCTGAGGGTGTTTATTGACTCAGTAATAATGAACAGCAGTTATTGTAAATGGTTACCAACAGTATCTGGCACTTTGCATAGTTTGTAATTTCCACTTTAAAATGAGCGACTGATTTGCCCTAACTAAAAATGTATCAACCCTTACAAAGATTTCAATTAATTATAAACCACACAACAATTCACATTTCCTGTTGCTGCAGAATTATTTTCCTGCAGTTAGAAAATTATCAAATTAAGATCCTACATCTGTACATACCCCCTGTGGGGGGGTTGATAATCAACGATACAGAACCAGTCTAAAATTGCACTGAACAAAAATATAAATGCAACATGCAACAATTTCAAAGATGTTACTGAGTTACAGTTCATATAAGGAAATCAGTCAACTGAAATGAATTAATTAGGCCCTAATCTATGGATTTCATATGACTGGGAATACAGATATGCATCTGTTGGTCACAGCTACCTTTAAAAAAAGGTAAGGGCGTGGATCAGAAAACCAGTCAGTATCTGGTGTGACCACCATTTGCCTCATGCAGCGCGACACATCTCTTTTGCAATATTGGCAGGAACTTGAACACACTGTCGTACACGTCAATCCAGAGCATCCCAAACATGCTCAATGGGTGACATGTCTGGTGAGTATGCAGGCCAGGGAAGAACTGCAACATTTTCAGTTTCCCGGAATTGTGTACAGACCTTGCGACATGGGGCTGTGATGGCGGCGGATGAATGGCACGACAATGGGCCTCAGGATCTCTTCACAGTATCTCTGTGCATTCAAATTGTCATCGATTAAAATGTAATTGTGTTCGCTGTCCGTAGCTTATGCCTACCCATACCATAACCCTTCGACACCATGGGGCACTCTGTTCACAACATTGACATCAGCAATCCGCTCACCCACACGTCTGCCATCTGCCCGGTACACTTGAAACCGGGATTTATCCATGAAGAGCACACTTCTCCAGCGTGCAAGCAGTTATCGAAGGTGAGCGTTTGCCCACCAACGTCGGTTACGACGCCGAACTGCAGTCAGGTCAAGACCCTGGTTAGGACGACGCACACAGTTTGTGCAGAAATCTTTCGGCTGTGCAAAGTTTCATCTCAGTTTCATTTTCATTTCGTCTCAGACGATCCTGCAGGTGAAGAAGCCGGATGTGGTGGTTCTGGGCTGGCGTGGTTACACGTGGTCTACACTTGTGAGGCCGGTTGGATGTACTGCCAAATTCTCTAAAACGACATTGGAGGCGGCTTATGGTAGAGAAATGAACATTAAATTCTCTGGCAACAGCTCTGGTGGACAGCATGCCAATTTCACGCTCCCTCAAAACTGTGTGACACAAATGCACATTTTAGGGTGGCCTTTTATTGTCCCCAGCAGCTTCTTGATATGCCACACATGTCAGGTGGATGGATTATCTTGGCAAAGGAGAAATGTTCACTATCACAGATGTAAACAAGTTTGTGCACAAAACTTTAGAGAAATATGTTTTTTGTGCATATCGAACATTTCTGGGATCTTTTATTTCATCTCATGAAACATGGGTCCAACACTTTAAATTATTTGTTTATATTTTTGTTCAGTGTACTTGATTACTGATTTCCCCCCTCTCTCTCTCTTTCTCTCCCTCATGAACATACACCGACAGGGCCATTCACACAGTTCAGTCACTCGGCACTATCCAGTGGACATGACGCTCTAAAGGTCCTGCACTACCACCTACTACAACATCCTGATGAGAAGCATTCATCCTGGCCCAATGACTGTAAGTCTGCATATCTCTCTAACCCTGCTGTACCCTACTGTGCTGAGACAATATGACTCTAGAACAGTTTTAAACTATTTTACAAATGGAATGCTCAACATTGTTTATCTCTCTCCCTCTCAATTCAAAGGGACTTTATTGGCATGGGAAACACATGTTAACATTGCCAAAGCAAGTGGACTAAACTATCACAAATTAACATTTAACTCTCTCTCTCTCTCTCTCTCTCTCTCTCTCTCTCTGTTTGACAATACTCACAGTTCACTCACAGATGGTATGTAGGCTGGTTGATGGCACCTACAGGCCTGTTTGAGGGACAACTGGACAGAACATATCAGAATTCTTGGACTTCAGCTGAGATCCTCCTTCCCCGTCCTTAAAAAAAATACCCTTCTTTGCACTTCCTATTAGGCATGATGCTCTCAAAGTGTGTCTGTCCATTTCTCTCATGCTTTTGTATGTGTTGGTACTGTCTGTACAATAAGGTGTCCAATATTCTTACATTTGACATGGGTTGAAGTTACCATTATTAATCCTTTGCCAAGTCTCAAATATGGCTGAATTGTAGTGTATTTAAAGAAAAAGCCCAGTGTTTCAAAACATTCCTTCCACTAGATGGCAGTAACGTGCTACCACCTTCAAAGAGGTATGGAAGAGTTTTTCTATTCGCCCTTCAAGTAGTGAGCAAATGTCCAAATTAATGACATTCTCTGAATTTGCATTGAGAATGTTACTTTTATGGATACCAGATATGACTGGTTGTGATCCAGTCACGTGGTACATGTGACATGCAAAGTTCAAGTGTCATACAAAGTGGGTAATGTTGAGCCCCCAACTCCTGTCTGTCACTCGCTCCATTAAATATCTTAAACATATACAGTTGAAGGTGTGGTCTGTACCTTGTGTATATTCCCTTTTGATTGTACAAATATTCCCATTTGTTCTCTCTGCTATAAAATAAATATGTTTTTCAGAATTACTGCCACAGACATATGTTACATAATCAGGTACTGGTTCATTGGAAGAGAGGGGAGGGGTCAGAGAATTAAGAGGCAAAGGCCTGAGGCTACAGCCCACTAACAAATGACCAGCCAGGCCACCACACAGACCTGCAGTACACTCCTCTCCCTGCCCCCACTTACACACATCAAAGATTATGTATGTACTGACACGATACACAACATGGTCACAAGGTAGGTGGACACCCCTTCAAATTAGTGGATTCGGCTATTTCAGCCACACCCGTTGCTGACAGGTGTATAACATCGAGCACACAGCCATGCAAACTCAATAGACAAACATTGGTAGTAGAATAGCCCGTACTGAAGAGCTCATGGCACTGTCGTAGGATGCCACCTTTCCATCATGTCAGTAAGTCAGATTTCTGCCCTGCTAGAGCTGCCCCGGTCAACTTGAAATGATGTTATTGTGAAGTGGAAACATCTAGGTTCAGCTGAGAAGTGGTAGGCCTCACAAGCTCACAGAACGGGATCGCTGAGTGCTAAAGCACGTAGCACGTAAAAATAGTCTATCCTCGGTTGCAACACTCCAACGGAAGATCCTGGGTTTGGCAGATGCCAGGAGAACGCTACCTACCTGAATGCATAGTGCCAACTGTAAAGTTTAGTAGAGGAGGAATAATGGTCTGGGGCTGTTTTTCAAGGTTCCGTCTAGGCCCCTTAGTTCCAGTGAAGGGAAATCTTAACGCTACAGCATACAATGACATTCTAGATTATTCTGTGGCAACAGTTTGGGGAAGGCCCTTTCCTGTTTCAGCATGGCAATGCCCCCGTGCACAAAGCGAGGTCCATACAGAAATGGTTTGTTGAGATCAGTGTGGAAGAACTTGACTGGCCTGCACAGAGCCCTGACCTCAACCCCATCGAACACCTTTGGGATGAATTGGAACGCCGACTGCGAGCCAGGCCTAATCGCCCAACATCAGTGCCCAACCTCACTAATGCTCATGGCTGAATGGAAGCAAGTCCCCGCAGCAATGTTCCAACATCTACTGGAAAGCCTTCCCAGAAGAGTGGAGGCTGTTATAGCAGCAAAGGGGGGACCAACATGATTTTGGAATTAGATGTTCAATGAGCAGGTGTCCACATACTTTTGGTCATGTAGTGTACTTGTCTCTCTGCCCTAACAATGAGAGTTGTTGTCCAGTTTTTTTTAATGGACCCTTTAGGCTGACCCTTTTTTTTATTTTAGATCAATTGTTTGGCTGGAATTTCTCCTTTTGTCATATTTCAATAATACTGTTTTCTGATCATCTTTTTCAAAGTGACAATTGTCTCACAATGCAGCGTGTTTGTGTTTAATACACTTGTCATCTGTAATTTCAAGGTTCTACATTCAGGTCTCAAATGGACTCCAGGCTTAACCTTTTCACGTGAGTTCCAAATATCTCTAACGGTCGCCCCAGCGTGAGTTTTTTTACGCACGTGATGTCAGAATGCACTCACTGTTCAAAAATGTGATTGTTAGACAACAGGACAGTTATCACGTGTTGCCCTCAAACCAAGGCACACTGCCTGCTAATTATCTACAGGCTGTTTCAACTTGTCAATTTCAAATGATTTTCTAACAAGTTTTATTTTCAGTTTGAATTGAGGTGTGTTCCGCCTCCTCATTAATTCACATAAGAAGTATCCCATTTCACTGTTGCAGACAATTTATGTTTGAGGCTTTACTGAGCCTGAAGAACTAAGAACAGGACTTGCACAAACTTTTTCCCCCTGGCACATTTTTTGGCTGCCGCCCGCATTGCCTTCATTGTTGTTTTCCTTACAAATAATAACTTTGGACATGTGTGCGTTCCTATCAAAGTAAGTGCCTTATTGTCTGTATATTGTGTTGTCGTTTCTACTATACCATATGTATGTATGGAGCATAATGTATTTACTGTTTTATTCACATGTTTTCAAGTACTGGTGACAAATCATGGTTTCCAATAGTTGCATAGATTGTAATGGACACGTGTGTAAAATACTTTTCTGAAGGTTGTACTGATTATGATGAGCTAATGCTAAGCTATTTGCCAGCTATGTGTGGCACCATGTTTGTTGACATCATACAATGCATTCTGGTTGTCACGTACAGTGGGGAGAACAAGTATTTGATACACTGCCGATTTTTCAGGTTTTCCTACTTACAAAGCATGTAGAGGTCTGTCATTTTTATCATAGGTACACTTCAACTGTGTGAGACGGAATCTAAAAAAAAAATCCAGAAAATCACATTGTATGATTAAGTAATTAATTTGCATTTTATTGCATGACATAAGTATTTGATACATCAGAAAAGCAGAACTTAATATTTGGTACAGAAACCTTTGTTTGCAATTACAGAGATCATACGTTTCCTGTAGGTCTTGACCAGGTTTGCACACACTGCGGCAGGGATTTTGGCCCACTCCTCCATACAGACCTTCTCCAGATCCTTCAGGTTTCGGGGCTGTCGCTGGGCAATACGGACTTTCAGCTCCCTCCAAAGATTTTCTATTGGGTTCAGGTCTGGAGACTGGCTAGGCCACTCCAGGACCTTGAGATTCTTCTTACAGAGCCACTCCTTAGTTGCCCTGGCTGTGTGTTTCGGGTCGTTGTCATGCTGGAAGTCCCAGCCACGACCCATCTTCAATGCTCTTACTGAGGGAAGGAGGTTGTTGGCCAAGAATTATGTTTCCACCTCCATGCTTCATGGTTGGGATGGTGTTCTTGGGGTTGTACTCATCCTTCTTCTTCCTACAAACACGGCGAGTGGAGTTTAGACCAAAAAGCTCTATTTTTGTCTCATCAGACCACATGACCTTCTCCCATTCCTCCTCTGGATCATCCAGATGGTCATTGGCAAACTTCAGACGGGCCTGGACATGCGCTGGCTTGAGCAGGGGGACCTTGCATGCGCTGCAGGATTTTAATCCATGACGGCGTAGTGTGTTACTAATGGTTTTCTTTGAGACTGTGGTCCCAGCTCTCTTTAGATCATTGACCAGGTCCTGCTGTGTAGTTCTGGGCGGATCCCTCACCTTCCTCATGATCATTGATGCCCCACGAGGTGAGATCTTGCATGGAGCCCCAGACCGAGGGTGATTGACCGTCATCTTGAACTTCTTCCATTTTCTAATAATTGCGCCAACAGTTGTTGCCTTCTCACCAAGCTGCTTGGCTATTGTCCTGTAGCCCATCCCAGCCTTGTGCAGGTCTACAATTGTATCCCTGATGTCCTTACACAGCTCTCTGGTCTTGGCCATTGTGGAGAGGTTGGAGTCTGTTTGATTGAGTGTGTGGACAGGTGTCTTTTATACAGGTAACGAGTTCAAACAGGTGCAGTTAATACAGGTAATGAGTGGAGAACAGGAGGGCTTCTTAAAGAAAAACTAACAGGTCTGTGAGAGCCGGAATTCTTACTGGTTGGTAGGTGATCATATACTTATGTCATGCAATAAAATGCAAATTAATTACTTAAAAATCATACAATGTGATTTTCTGGAATTTTGTTTTAGATTCCGTCTCTCACAGTTGAAGTGTACCTATGATAAAAATTACAGACCTCTACATGCTTTGTAAGTAGAAAAACCTGCAAAATCGGCAGTATATCAAATACTTGTTCTCCCCACTGTAAGCGTCTGTCAGACCAAAGATGTTATAACAAAACAAGGTGAAGGAATGGTTCATACAAATGGAATCCACAAGTTCATTGACTCTGGGGATGTATATGAAGGGCCTCATTACCAAAATCCCAAATAATCCCTTTAACTCCTGCTCGCTACTACCATCCAGAGGACTTTAAAAGCTACTACATGCAATTGAACAATTAAATAGGCCTTTTCCTGAAATGTTGATAAGAATGCCAAAAAAAGCACACAATTCTTTGGTTGTCAATACTAATGAGTTTTAGGTCTGCATAGGCGAGGACATGAAAACATTTGTTTGGAATCATTTTGTGCACTGCAGCCCAAGAAACAGGTGTGAGGAGTGGGAACATTTGTGGAATCAAAAGGGAATATTCACAAGGTACAGACCACACCTTTAACTGTATATTTAAGATATGTAATTGTGTGAATAACACTCAGCAGTTGGGGGCTCAACATTAACCACTTTGTATGACACTTGAAGTTTGCATGCCAAGTGTGTCTGAATCACAACCAATCATATCTAGTAGCCATCAAAGCAACATTCACAATGCAAATTCAGGGAACTTCATTAATTTGGACATTTGCTCACTACTTGAATGGGGAATAGAAAAACTCTGACCTCTTTAAAGGTGGTAGCACATTACTGCCATCTAGTGAATAAAACATTTTACAATGCAGGGGTTATTCTGTAAACACTACAAATCAGACATATTTTAAACTTGATGCAGGATTAATGATAGTAACTTCAACACGTCAGATTTAAGAATATTGGATACCTTATTATTCATACAGTACCAACACTATAAGCATAATAATACAGTCTGTATAATTTCTTAGAAATCATATTTTTTTTTAAATCACTTTTCCTGATTTATTTTTTAAACATCTAAAAACAGGAAATGCTAGCTGAAGTGGTTTTATGTATGTGGCCAGTAGTGAATAGATGTGTAAAGACAAAGTAATATCCTGAAATCTCATTTTGTCTTAGCTTGTAACTTACATTTACATTTACATTCGTGACCTAAATTGGGATATGCTTAATACCCCAGCCATCCTACAATCCAAGCTAGATGCCCTCAACCTCACGCAAATTATCAACGAACCTACCAGGTACAACCCTAAATCCGTAAACATGGGTACCCTCATAGATATCATCCTGACTAACATACCCTCTAAATACACCTCAGCTGTCTTCAACCAGGATCTCAGCGATCACTGCCTTATTGCCTGCGTCCGTAACGGGTCCGCGGTCAAACGACCACCCCTCATCACTGTCAAACGCTCCCTAAAACACTTTAGCGAGCAGGCCTTCCTAATTGACCTGGCCCAGGTATCCTGGATGGATATAGATCTCATTCCGTCAGTAGAGGATGCCTGGTTGTTCCTTAAAAGTAATTTCCTCTCAATCTTAAATAAACATGCCCCATTCAAAAAATACAGAACTAAGAACCGATATAGCCCCTGGTTCTCCTCAGACTTGACTGCCCTTGACCAGCACAAAAACATCCTGTGGCGTACAGCATTAGCATCAAATAGCCCCCGCGATATGCAACTTTTCAGGGAAGTTAGGAACCAATATACACAAGAAGTCAGGAAAGCAAAGGCTAACTTTTTCAAACAGAAATTTGCATCCTGTAGCACTAACTCCAAAATGTTTTGGGACACTGTAAAGTCCATGGAGAATAAGAGCACTTCCTCCCAGCTGCCCACTGCACTGAGGCTAGGAAACACTATCACCACCGATAAATCTACAATAATCGAGAATTTCAACAAGCATTTTGCTACAGCTGGCCATGCTTTCCATCTGGCTACCACTAACCCGGCCACCAACTCTGCACCCTCTGCTGCAACTTGCCCATGCCCCCCCCGCTTCTCCTTCACACAAATTCAGACAGCTGATGTTTTGAAAGCGCTGCAAAATCTGGACCCCTACAAATCCGCTGGGCTAGACAATCTGGACCCTTTCTTTCTAAAACTAGCCGCCGAAATTGTCGCAACCCCTATTACTAGTCTGTTCAACCTCTCTTTCATAACGTCTGAGATCCCCAGAGATTGGAAAGCTGCCGCGGTCATCCCCCTCTTCAAAGGGGGTGACACTCTAGATCCAAACTGCTACAGACCTATATCCATCCTGCCCTGCCTTTCGAAAGTATTTGAAAGCCAAGTTAACAAACAGATCACCGACCATTTCGAATACCACCGTACCTTCTCCGCTATGCAATCCGGTTTCCGAGCTGGTCACGGGTGCACTTCAGCCACGCTCAAGGTCCTAAACGATATTATAACCGCGATTGATAATAGACAGTACTGTGCAGCCATCTTCATCGACCTGGCCAAGGCTTTCGACTCTGTCAACCACCGCATTCTTATTGGCAGACTAAATAGCCTTGGTTTCTCAAATGACTGCCTCGCCTGGTTCACCAACTACTTCTCAGATAGAGTTCAGTGTGTCAAATCGGAGGGCCTGTTGTCTGGACCTATGGCAGTCTCTATGGGGGTGCCACAGGGTTCAATTCTTGAGCCGACACTTTTCTCCGTGTATATCAATGATGTCGCTCTTGCTGCTGGTGACTCTCAGATCCACCTCTACGCAGACGACACCATTTTGTATACATCTGGCCCTTCATTGGACAGTGTGTTAACAAACCTCCAAACGAGCTTCAATGCCATACAACAATCCTTCAGTAGCCTCCAACTGCTCTTAAACACTAGTAAAACTAAATGCATGCTTTTCAATCGAACGCTGCTGGCACCCGCCCACCCGACTAGAATCACCACTCTCGACGGGTCTGACCTAGAGTATGTGGACAACTACAAATACCTAGGTGTCTGGTTAGACTGTAAACTCAACTTCCAGACTCACATAAAGAATCTCCAATCCAAAGTTAAATCTAGAATCGGCTTCCTATTTCGCAACAAAGCCTCCTTCACTCATGCTGCCAAACATGCCCTCGTAAAACTGACTATCCTACCGATCCTTGACTTCGGCGATGTCATTTACAAAATAGCCTCCAACACTCTACTCAGCAAATTGGATGTAGTCTATCACAGTGCCATCCGTTTTGTCTCCAAAGCCCCATACACTACCCACCACTGTGACCTGTACGCTCTTGTTGGCTGGTCCTCACTACATGTTCGTCGTCAAACCCACTGGCTCCAGGCCATCTATAAATCACTGCTAGGCAAATCCCCGCCTTATCTTAGCTCATTGGTCACCATAGCAGCACCCACCCGTAGTCTGCGCTCCAGCAGGTATATCTCACTGGTCATTCCCAAAGCCAACACCTCCTTTGGCCGCCATTCCTTCCAGTTCTCTGCTGCCAATGACTGGAACGAATTGCAAAAATCTCTGAAGCTGCAGACTCTTATCTCCCTCAATAACTTTAAGCATCAGTTGTCAGAGCAACTTACCGATCACTGCACCTGTACACAGCCCATCTGAAATTAGCCCACCCAACTACCTCATCCCTATATTGTTATTTATTTTGCTCTTTTGCACCCCAGTATCTCTATTTGCACATAATCTCTTGCACATCTAGCATTCCAGTGTTAATACTATTGTAATTATTCTGCACTATAGCCTATTTATTGCCTTACCTCCATAACTTGCTACATTTGCACACACTGTATATATATTTTCTGTTGTATTTTTGACTTTATGTTTTTTACCCCATATGTAACTCTGTGTTGTTTTTATTGCACTGCTTTGCTTTATCTTGGCCAGGTCGCAGTTGTAAATGAGAACCTGTTCTCAACTGGCTTACCTGGTTAAATAAAGGTGAAATAAAAAAAATATAAAAAAAACATTTGAGTCATTTAGCAGACGCTCTTATCCAGAGCGACTTACAGTTAGTGAATGCATCATTTTATTTTTATTTTTTCTTATCAAACATTCAATTGTTTTTCATGTATGGATCACAGGTAAAATGCAGCAATTACATTCGCTTGTATTACTTATCAAGAGAATGAAGGGAGGTAGGGGAGAGGGAGTTTCTTCAACCAAACCCCAACTACACCAATCTATCCACTCTCCCCCACACCCCTCCATACAAGTGCCATCTGTCTACTATCAGCAAAAACCACACTTGAAACTAATTTAAACATTGAGTTAAACCAATTTAATCAAAGGGAAGTTGAACAAGAATGATTTAATGTTTAGTATGAGGGGAATAAAGCCTGGCAGCATGGGATTGGTGCCAACAGCAAAACAACTTCCCCTAATGTATCCTGGAGAAAAAGAGAAAGTGAGATAATACCACACGACATGAGAGAAATGGAGAGACATGAGAGCATCATGCCTAACAAGAAGTGGAAAGAAGGGTCTCTCGCTCGACAATCCTCACAGTTAACTCATATGGTATGGAGGCTGGTTGATGGCACCTGCGGGCCTGTTTTGAGGGACAACTGGACGGGGAAGGAGAGGAGGATCTCAGCTGAAGTCCAAGAATTCTGATATGTTCTGTCCAGTTGTCCCTCAAAACAGGCCCGCAGGTGCCATCAACCAGCCTACATACCATATGAGTGAACTGTGAGGATTGTCGAGCGAGAGATAGAGTTAACTATTCATTTGTGATTGTTTACTCCACTTGCTTTAGCAATGTTAACATATTTTTCACCACTTACAGTTTGAAGCGTTCTCTTGAGTGGGCAGCCTGATGAAAGCCAGTGAATATTTAAATCACCCAGAAAATATACCTCTCTAATGATATAACATACATTTTCAAGCATTATCCAGATACTGACTGATAGCACTTGGTAGTCTATAGCCGCTTCCCACCAGAATGGGCTTTAGGTGATGCAGATGAACCTGTAGCCATATTACTTCAACAGTATTTAACATGAGATCCTCTCTAAGCTTTACAGGAATGTGGTTCTGAATATAAACAGCCACACCTCCACCTTTTGGCATTTCTGTATTTTCTGCAGATCTTATAACCATGTATTGCTACCACTGTATTATCAAAGGTATTATCTAAGTGAGTTTCAGAGATTGTCAAAATATGAATGGCATCTGTTACTAGCAAATCATTGATTTCATGAACCTTGTTTCTTAAGCTACAAACAGTGAGGGAAAAAAGTATTTGATCCCCTGCTGATTTTGTACGTTTGCCCACTGACAAAGAAATGATCAGTCTATAATTTTAATGGTAGGTTTATTTGAACAGTGAGAGACAGAATGACAACAAAAATATCCAGAAAAACGCATGTCAAAAATGATATAAATTGATTTGCATTTTAATGAGGGAAATAAGTATTTGACCCCCTCTCAATCAGGAAGATTTCTGGCTCCCAGGTGTCTTTTATACAGGTAACGAGCTGAGATTAGGAGCACACTCTTAAAGGGAGTGCTCCTAATCTCAGTTTCTTACCTGTATAAAAGACACCTGTCCACAGAAGCAATCAATCAATCAGATTCTAAACTCTCCACCATGGCCAAGACCAAAGAGCTCTCCAAGGATGTCAGGGACAAGATTGTAGACCTACACAAGGCTGGAATGGGCTACAAGACCATCGCAAAGCAGCTTGGTGAGAAGGTGACAACAGTTGGTGCGATTATTGGCAAATGGAAGAAACACAAAATAACTGTCAATCTCCCTCGGCCTGGGGCTCCATGCAAGATCTCACCTCGTGGAGTTGCAATGATCATGAGAACGGTGAGGAATCAGCCCAGAACTACACGGGAGGATCTTGTCAATGATCTCAAGGCAGCTGGGACCATAGTCACCAAGAAAACAATTGGTAACACACTACGCCGTGAAGGACTGAAATCCTGCAGCGCCCGCAAGGTCCCCTTCCCAAGAAAGCACATATACATGCCCGTCTGAAGTTTGCCAATGAACATCTGAATGATTCAGAGGAGAACTGGGTGAAAGTGTTGTGGTCAGATGAGACCAAAATGGAGCTCTTTGGCATCAACTCAACTCGCCGTGTTTGGAGGAGGAGGAATGCTGCCTATGTTTTTCTGCTAAGGGCACAGGACAACTTCCCAACATCAAAGGGACGATGGACGGGGCCATGTACCATCAAATCTTGGGTGAGAACCTCCTTGCCTCAGCCAGGGCATTGAAAATGGGTTGTGGATGGGTATTCCAGCATGACAATGACCCAAAACACACGACCAAGGCAACAAAGGAGTGGCTCAAGAAGAAGCACATTAAGGTCCTGGAGTGGCCTAGCCAGTCTCCAGACCTTAATCCCATAGAAAATCTGTGGAGGTAGCTGAAGGTTTGAGTTGCCAAACGTCAGCCTCGAAACCTTAATGACTTAGAGAAGATCTGCAAAGAGGAGTGAGACAAAATCCCTCCTGAGATGTGTGCAAACCTGGTGGTCAACTACAAGAAACGTCTGACCTCTGTGATTGCCAACAAGGGTTTTGCCACCAAGTACTAAGTCATGTTTTGCAGAGGGGTCAAATACTTATTTTCCTCATTAAAATGCAAATCAATTTATAACATTTTGACATGCGTTTTTCTGGATTTTTTTGTTGTTATTCTGTCTCTCACTGTTCAAATAAACCTACCATTAACATTATAGACTGATCATGTCTTTGTCAGTGGGCAAATGTACAAAATCAGCAGGGGATCAAATACTTTTTTCCCTCACTGTATATATATTTTTAAATAATTAACTAAATGTATGGTGTTTTTGGTTTATGTCAGTTTCATTGTTTGTTATGCTATAAATTGTTATTTTATGGTTGTGAAAAGTGATAAAATGAACTAGAACATTTTATATTTTGCAATTTTGAGTAATTAATACTTTAGTAAGGACATACACTTTATTCAGTACTACTGCAGTTGCTAAATAATTCCAATAGATGGCAGCATAAGACCACAAATGAAATTTCAGAAGATTATTTGAGTTTTCTCCCTGGATACACCAGTCCCCTCACAGGAAAACTCCTGTGCACGCCTTTTTCTGTCCCTTCCACAATGCTAACGAAAGAGGAAGGACTGAAAAAGCATTTAACAGATTACTATGAAGTAATATAATGATGATTCATGTTCATTATTAACTGTTTTTATGCTCATGTTTTGAAATTATACTTCATTACTATAACGATTATCAATTAGCCTGAACATTAATTCTATCACCTCTGGTCGACAAAAATGTATTTTCCTAGTACATTAATTGTCAAATTCATCAACCAGCGTCGAGCTGCTCTGCCTTCTCGCACAAGTAGCCAAATCAACAAGCCCCGCCAAAAGCTCTGCCGCCAGTGAGCACTCTGCCTTCTCGCGCAAGCGAGGGGCATGTTGAGGTAAATTTGCTAACCGCGAGGGTTACATGATGTAATTTATTGGCGGGCTGTGGAAGATGCAATCTTTTGTATTTTCTATTCTGAGGCTTACTCACAATATGAGATATTAAGATGATTTTTATAATGCATGCATATTAGGGTTGAGGTTAGCGCATCTCACTAATGATTATTTGGCCTGGGTTCAATACCTACTATAGTAAAAAAAAAAAAATGCTCTCCCAAAAGCAACACAGGCCACAGACTGTAAGGCAGTGAGTGACCATTTTAGAAAATCATGGGACATATAGTCTTTCGTTGCATGCTACTTTATGTAAATCATATTGCTGCTTGTAGGCTATAACTGATGCTTTATGGTCTTATGCTGCCATCTATTGGAAATATTTAGCAATTAAAAGTTATTAATTCACATAAAGACATTGGTAAGGCAGCTGAGAAATAAAGTGTATTTTCTTATTAATTCCTGAGATCAGTTTCAAACCTACCCGACCTATCCCACGCCAATTGCTGGACTTTCACATAGTGGTTACTAGGTCACACCCTGTTCAAACCACATTTAAATAATATAACAAATGTGGCTTGTTTATCAAGTGTTCTGCCTTGCAATAATAAATATAATAAAATAACTAATATAAAGCAAATGCTTACATAGCATTTGTTATTTTTAAAGCAAACCTATTTAGTACTACAATGGTATTTACTAACATAATATTATTACTAAAATAGTTTCTAAAAGTGTTCTAGGCTACCCTACCCTATAATTAGGGTTGTGCCTAGGGTTACTATCTGTTCTGGGTTAGGATTAGGGTTAAGGCTAAAATAGTTTATACCTAGTGTTTGGTTTTTTAAGGCAAAAACAGGATGGGTTTATAGCTCTCTTGCCCCTCCCTGTGGCCTTCTGTGGGTACTACATTCCTAATTCGCGACACTTGCTAGGCTCATAATCTGAGGTAGCAACTGCGTCAGATCTACAAATCAATGAGCTAAACTTATCCATTTGATTTGCAACTCAGTGAACGTGCGCAGCATTCGCTCAATTCGATGCCTACGAACGAACAGTTTTACACCTTTTTCTGAAAAAAAAAAAGGTTAACCACGACCAGAAATTTTTTAACATTTCATGGCTATGCGCCAGCCATTGCTTGCACTGTGGGTTACCACAATGTGTACCCAGGTGGACAGTGAGCTTGCGCACCAAGTAGCCGTAACCTTGTTAATATTAAGTTACCTGAGATAAGCCTACAAGGTAAAGGCGGGCTGGTCTCATTACCAACAATAGCGAAGCTGGCATTTTGATGCAGAACCATGGGCTGGGAACAGAACGTTCGGAAGGCGAGTGGGTGCCACGGTGCTCAATAGAACTAATAGGAGCTGGCAGGGTGAAAAATGGTCTAAAATAAGGCCTGTTTTTTCGCTATTACTTCAAAACTACGGCAAGCAGCTGGGACATATGGTAATATTATGAAATCAGCTGGGTTATGTGGTAATATTATGAAACTGGGCTCCATGATGGATGCAATGAACTATTTTTTATCTGAAAAAAGCGTTGTTAACAATGTCATGTGTCCAGCCTAGTAAGCTACAATACAGCAACAATAGCCTTCCTACTGTTCTGTTACTCGTTGGGTCTGGAAATTGTTAAATTAGCTAATGTTATAGAGAGATCACACATTCATGCAGCTGTGGTGGTGTCACATTGTCTTTATCCATACCATAGCTGCTGCAATGGATAAGCCCTTCACTTGAGAGCTCTGCCCTCTTTGCCAGGTCTCCCTTGACAAAATGGTGTTCTTTTTTAACTTGGTAAAATAAGCTAACGGTTGTGTGCACTCCCTCTAGATAGAATTGTGTGGTTTAGTGGCAGATTTTCAAAGGAAAATAGACATATACAGTATATCATCAGCAATTCTCAATCAGTTGAGATACACAGCTAACTCAAATTGAAGTTCAATCATAAATGTGGGCACTAATTATAGTTAATATTCCAATTGTCTAGGTCCTCCATTCCCTAACCTTCAGCCCCCTGTCCCCAGCAGGAAAGACCAGGAAAAAGTGTTTGCTTAAGGTACAACTTCCTATTGAGGAAATGTAAGATAACTCAATGTCATATTTAGAGTTACTGACATGAATAGAAGCATATACAAGCAATCAATTACATTTATTTCATAAAGCCCCTTTTATATCAGCAGTTGTCACGAAGTGCTTATACAGATACCCAGCCTGAAACCCAAAAGAGCAAGCAATGCAGAAATATAATCAGTTGCTAGGAAAAACTCCCTAGAAAGGCAGGAACCTAGAAAGAAACGTAGAGGAGCCAGGCTCCGAGAGGTGGCCAGTCTTCATCTGGCTGTGCTGGTGGATATTATAAAAGAGTACAGCAATTTAGGCTAGATCGTTCTTCAAGACATTTAAATGTTCATAGATGACCAGCAGGGTCAAATAATAATCACAGTGTTAGTGTGATTAGGTTAGTGTGTAGTCAAGGCTTTGTCATTAAAATAATATTGTGCCTATCTTTCAGATCTGCCAACCAGGCTCAGTGTGTGAGCCTGGCACACTGTAACTTCCAGAGGCTTGTAGACCTGAAGCAGTGTGATGTGGTCCAGGTAATTATCACACATATGTATACACACTCAGTTTTGATGTATCACTATTTTCACTGAAGAAAATTGTGCCTTTCTCTTTTAGATCTGACACCCCTATTAGCTCAACCACATCCCTCACAGCTGCAGTCGTCTGCCCCTGCACCTGCTACACCGGCCGCGACAGGTGATACAAGCAATTATCACATACAGTACCAGTGAAAGGTTTGGACACAACTACTCATTCCAGGGTTTTTCTTTATTTTTACTATTTTCTACATTGTAGAATAATAGTGAAGACATCAAAACTATGAAATAACACATATGGAATCATGTATTAACCAAAAAAAGTGTTAAACAAATCTAAATGTATTTTATATTTGAGATTCTTCAAAGTAGCCACCCTTTGCATTGACAGCTTTGATCACAATATAGTAGCCATATCTAGGAAAACCAAAGTTCCAAAGGCTGGGCCTAATATTGTGTATAAGAGGTCATACAATAAGTTTTGTAGTGATTCCTATGTTGTTGATGTAAAGAATATATGTTGGTCCGTGGTGTGTAATGAGGAGCAAACAGACACTGCACTTGACACATTTATGAAATTGCTTACTCCAGTTACTAATAAGCATGCACCCATTAAGAAAATGACTGTAAAAACTGTTAAATCCCCATGGATTGATGAGGAATTGAAAAATTGTATGGTTGAGAGGGATGAGGCAAAAGGAATGGCAAATAAGTCTGGCTGCACAACCGACTGGCAAACATATTGCAAATTGAGAAATCATGTGACTAAACTAAATAAAAAGAAGAAACAACACTATGAAACAAGGATAAATGACAAAGAATGATAGTAAAAAGCTGTGGAGCACCTTCATTGAATCAGATGGTTCATTCATCACAAAACCAACTGATAATGCAAACTACTTTCATAATTTTTTCATTGGCAAGATTAGCAAATTTAGGCATGACATGCCAGCAACAATTGCTGACTGTCACGGTTTCGGCCGAGGCTCCTCCTCCTCCTTGTTCGGGCAGGTTTCGGCGGTCGTCGTCCCCGGAGTACTAGCTATCACCGTTTGATGTTTTCCATGTCTGTTTGGTTTTGTCTCATTGTGTACACCTGTTTCCTGTTTGGTTAATTATGTCTCCTATAAGTTTCTCGTTTGGTTAGTCTTGTGTTGTGTGTTATTGTTCGCCTGTCATCAGGTCGGCTCGTTGTTTGTTTGTTGTTTTCCCTGTCGTCGCACTGTACTGTTTTCGTGCGCCTTGGAATTCTAGCCTTTTGCGCATTGTTGCGCATCGTCCGCCTCTTGTTTGTTTTGAGGCCAGTGTTTTGTATATTTTGGTCGTGTTCAGTAAAGTATTGGACTGAGCTTCTGTGTCTGCGTTTGACTCCTTCACCACATCTACATCAGCCGTTGTGACAGAATAACACACCACCATGGAGTCAGCAGGAGCAGCGGCGGCACCCAAGTCGCTGGAGGAACGGATCAGCGATCAGGACACCATGATCCGGCAACTTGGGACCGCCATGAACGAGGTGTCTAACACTGCGCCGTTTGGTCACCGGAGAGGTGCCCACACCTCCGCACACCATACCATCACCATCGGCCAGTCCTTCTCTTCCAGCACCGGAACCCAGTGGTATTCGGCTCTCGCTCCCGAGGGCATATGATGGTACCGCAGCCGGGTGTCAGGGGTTCCTCCTGCAGGTGGAACTCTACCTGGCTACCATACACCCGGCGCCCTCGGGATACGAGAGCGTCTCCGCCCTCATCTCCTGTCTCACCGGCAAGGCGTTGGAGTGGGCCAACGCCGAATGGAGGGGAATAGACGCCGCCACCATCACCTACGCGGAGTTCTCCCGCCGCTTCAGGGCAGTGTTCGACCATCCACCTGAGGGGAAGGCGGCGGGGGAGCGTCTGTTCCACCTCCGACAGGAGAGGAGGAGTGCACAGGAGTTCGCCCTGGAGTTCCGGACTCTAGCGGCGGATGCAGGGTGGAATGAGCGGGCCCTCATCGACCACTACCGTTGTAGTCTACGGGAGGACGTCCGTCAAGAGTTGGCCTGCAGGGATGCCCACCTCACCTTCGACCAGCTGGTGGACATGTCCATCCGGCTTGACACCCTGCTGGCAACCCGCGGACGTTCCGAGTGGGGGTCGTCCATTCCACCCTCCAGCACCTCCGAGCCGAGCCCTATGGAGCTTGGAGGTGCTGGCGCTAGAAAGAGGAGGAGGAGGAGCCCGAGGGGGGCTGTCCCCTGCACCAACTGTGGCCGTGGAGGGCACACTGCGGCCAGGTGCTGGGGAGGGTCTCCTAGGGGAGAGGACGACAGGTTACGCACTGGGGAGTCATTTCAAGGTGAGTAGGCGTCCCACTTACCCAGAGCTCTCTGTTGTGCACGTCTGTTTACCTGTATATTTTCCACAGGTTGCACCTCATTCCCAGCATAAGGCGCTAGTAGATTCAGGCGCAGCTGGGAATTTTGTTGATCAACATTTTTGTTTGAAATTAGGAATTCCCCTTCTTCCAGTCGACGCCCCATTTCCTGTCCATGCGTTAGACAGCCGTCCCCTGGGATCGGGGTTGATTAGGGAGGTCACAGCGCCACTTAGGATGAGGATGCAGGGGGGTCATGAGGAGACTATTCAGCTTTATCTGATTGACTCTCCTGCGTATCCGGTGGTGTTGGGGCTTCCCTGGTTGATTACCCATGATCCTTCTATTTCGTGGCAACAGAGGGCTCTTAAGGAGTGGTCTGCTCAGTGTGTGGGGCGATGTCTAGGTGTTTCCGTGGGGGCGGCCTCGGTGGAGAGTCCAAACCAGGTGCCCGCGCTGCACATTCCCCCCGAGTATGAGGATTTGGCAATCGTGTTCAGTAAATCGAGGGCGACGCGGTTGCCTCCTCATAGGCAGGGAGATTGTGCGATAGACCTCCAGGCAGGAGCAGCGCTTCCACGGAGCCATATGTATCCTCTGTCTCAAGAGGAGAAGAGAGCTATGGAGACTTACATAGCCGAATCTCTGAGACAAGGATACATACGGCCATCCACTTCCCCTGCGTCCTCGAGCTTCTTTTTTGTGAAGAAGAAGGATGGAGGTTTGCGCCCGTGCATTGATTACCGTAGTCTCAATCAGATCACGGTGAAATACAGTTATCCACTCCTGCTGATTGCGACTATGATGGAGTCATTGCACGGGGCGCGTTTCTTCACAAAATTAGATCTCAGGAGCACATACAACTTGGTGCGCATTAGAGGGGGCGATGAATGGAAGACGGCATTTAGTACCACCTCAGGTCATTACGAGTATCTCGTCATGCCATACGGGTTGATGAACGCTCCTAAAGTCTTCCAATCCTTCGTAGATGAGATCTTCAGGGACATGCAGGGGCAGGGTGTGGTCGTGTACATTGATGACATTCTTGTGTACTCTTCTACCCGAGCCGAGCATGTAGCCCTGGTGCGCCGAGTGTTGAGGAGGCTGTTGGAGCACGACCTGTATGTCAAGGCAGAGAAATGTCTGTTTTTCCAGGAGTCGATCTCTTTTTTGGGATATCAGTTGTCTGCATCAGGGGTGAAGATGGAGGTTGACCGAGTGTCAGCCGTGCGTAATTGGCAAACTCCAACCACCGTTAAAGAGGTGCAGCGGTTTTTGGGGTTTGCAAATTACTACCGGAGGTTTATCCGGGGTTTTGGACAGGTGGCAGCTCCCATAACGTCTCTGTTGAAGGGGGGTCCGGTGCGTTTGCAGTGGTCAGTCGAGGCGGACAGGGCTTTTGGGAGACTGAAGGACCTGTTTACTTCGGCTCCGGTGCTGGCGCATCCGGATCCCGCTTTACCATTTCAGGTAGAGGTTGACGCGTCAGAGGCCGATATTGGGGCTGTACTTTCGCAACGGTCCGGCACGCCACCTAAACTCCGCCCCTGTGCTTTTTACTCCAAAAAGCTCAGCCCGGCGGAGCAAAATTATGACGTAGGGGACAGGGAGCTGTTAGCCGTGGTACAGGCCCTAAAGGTGTGGAGGCATTGGCTTGAGGGGGCTCAACACCCTTTTCTCATTTTGACTGACCACCGTAACCTGGAGTACATCCGGGCAGCTAGGAGATTGAACCCTCGCCAGGCGCGGTGGAACATGTTTTTAGCCCGGTTCGTATTTAAGATCACGTACATCCCTGGGTCCCAGAACGGTAAGGCAGACGCACTGTCTCGGCGGTATGACACGGAGGAGAGGTCCGTTGAGCCCACTCCCATACTGCCGGAGTCTTGTCTGGTGGCACCGGTAGTGTGGGAGGTCGATGCTGAAATCGAGCAGGCGTTGCGTACCGACCCTAGTCCTCCACAGTGCCCGGTGGGTCGGACGTACGTTCCGCTCGAGGTTCGGGATCGACTGATATATTGGGCTCACACGTCACCCTCCTCTGGACATCCTGGTATTGGCCGGACTGTGCACTGCCTTAGCGCTAAGTACTGGTGGCCAACGTTAGCCAGGGATGTGAGGGTTTATGTCTCCTCCTGTTCGGTGTGTGCCCAGTGTAAGGCACCTAGACACCTGCCCAGGGGTAAGTTACAACCCCTGCCCGTTCCACAACGACCAAGGTCTCACCTCTCGGTGGATTTCGTCACAGACCTTCCCCCCTCACAGGGGAATACTACTATACTGGTCGTTGTGGATCGGTTCTCTAAGGCCTGTCGTCTGCTCCCAATGCCGGGTCTTCCTACTGCCCTACAGACCGCCGAAGCACTATTCACCCACGTGTTCCGGCACTACGGGGTACCCGAGGATATAGTGTCTGATCGAGGTCCCCAGTTTACCTCCAGAGTCTGGAGGGCGTTTATGGAGCGTTTGGGGGTCTCTGTGATCCTGACCTCGGGTTACCACCCGGAGAGTAATGGGCAGGTGGAACGTGTGAACCAGGATGTGTGTAGGTTTCTTAGATCGTATTGCCAGGGCCGGCCGGAGGAGTGGGCGAGGTATGTCCCCTGGGCAGAGATGGCCCAGAACTCTCTCCGCCACTCCTCAACCAATCTAACCCCTTTCCAATGTGTGTTAGGTTACCAGCCGGTTCTGGCACCGTGGCAGCAGAGCCAGATCGAGGCTCCTGCGGTGGATGAGTGGGTGCTGCGCTCGGAGGAGATGTGGAACGCTGCACACGTCCACTTGCAGCGGGCCATCCGTCGTCAGAAGGCGAGCGCCGATCTCCACCGCAGTGAGGGGCCGGTGTACGCACCTGGTGATCGAGTCTGGCTCTCTACCAGAAACCTACCCCTCCGCCTGCCCTGCCGGAAACTGGGTCGGCGGTTTGTGGGGCCTTTTAAAGTCCTGAGAAGATTGAACGAGGTGTGTTACAGGTTACAACTGCCTATTGATTATAAGAATATTAACCCCTCGTTCCATGTGTCTCTTCTCAGGCCGGTGGTAGCTGGTCCACTCCAGGACGATGAAATCAGAGAGACTCCTCCGCCCCCACTGGACATCGAGGGGGCTCCGGCGTACACAGTTCGGTCCATTTTGGATTCGAGACGTTGAATGGGGGTCTCCAATATCTCGTGGAGTGGGAGGGGTACGGTCCGGAGGAACGGTGCTGGGTGCCGACGAGAGACATCCTAGACCCGTCTCTCCTGACGGAGTTCCACCGTGGACACCCTACGCGCCCTGCTCCGCGTCCTCCTGGTCGTCCCCGAGGCCGGGGTCGGCGCACGGCTGGAGCCGCGCGTCAAGGGGGGTACTGTCACGGTTTCGGCCAAGGCTGCTCCTCCTCCTTGTTCGGGCAGGTTACGGCGGTCGTCGTCCCCGGAGTACTAGCTATCACTGTTTGATGTTTTCGATGTCTGTTTGGTTTTGTCTCATTGTGTACACCTGTTTCCTGTTTGGTTAATTATGTCTCCTATAAGTTTCTCGTTTGGTTAGTCTTGTGTTGTGTGTTATTGTTCGCCTGTCATCGGGTCGGCTCGTTGTTTGTTTGTTGTTTTCCCTGTCGTCGCACTGTACTGTTTTCGTGCGCCTTGGAATTCTAGCCTTTTGCGCATTGTTGGCCTCTTGTTTGTTTTGAGGCCAGTGTTTTGTATATTTTGGTCGTGTTCAGTAAAGTATTGGACTGAGCTTCTGTGTCTGCGTTTGACTCCTTCACCACATCTACATCAGCCGTTGTGACACTGACACTACACATCCAAGTATATCTGACCAAATTATGAAAGACAAGCATTGTAATTTTGAATTCCGTAAAGTGAGTGTGGAAGAGGTGAACAAATGATTGTTGTCCATTGACAATGACAAGCCACCGGGGTCTGACAACTTGGATGGAAAATTGCTGAGGATAATAGCGAACGATATTGCCACTCCTATTTGCCATATTTTCAATTTAAGCCCACTAGAATGTGTGTGCCCCCAGGCTTGGAGGGAAGCAAAAGTCATTCCGCTACCTAAGAATAGTAAAGCCCCCTTTACTGGCTAAAACAGCCGACCAATTAGCCTTGTTACCAACCCTTAGTAAACTATTGGAAAAAATGGTGTTTGACCAGATACAATGCTATTTTACTGCAAACAAATTGACAACAAACTGTCAGCATGCTTATAGAAAAGGACAAGCACAGTACTTACACAAATGACTGATGATTGGCTGAGAGAAATTGATTATAAAAGGATCGTGGGGGCTGTTTTGTTAGACTTCAGTGTGGCTTTTTATCGATCATAGTCTGCTGCTGTAAAAACGTATGTGTTATGGCTTTACACTCCCTGCTATAATGTGGATAGAGAGTTACTTGTCTAAATGAACACAGAGGGTGTTCTTTAATGGAAGCCTCTCAAACATAATCCAGGTAGAATCAGGAATTCCACAGGGCAGCTGTCTAGGCTCCTTGCTTTTTTCAATCTTTACTAGCGACATGCCACTGGCTTTGAGTAAAGCCTAGAGTGTGTCTATGTATGCAGATGACATTTTACATTTAAGTCATTTAGCAGACGCTCTTATCCAGATCGACTTACAGTTAGTGAGTGCATACATTCTTTTTTTTCTTTTTCATACTGGCTCCCCGTGGGAGCCAGTCCACATGTCAGCTACTACAGCAACTGAAATAACTGCAACACTTAACAAAGAGTTGCAGTTAGTTTCGGAATGGGTGGCAAGGAATAAGTTAGTCCTGAATATTTCCAAAACTAAAAGCATTGTATTTGGGTCAAATCATTCACTAAACCCTAAACCTCAACTACATCACGTAATGAATAATGTGGAAATTGAACAAGTTGAGGTGACTAAACTGCCTGGAATAACCCTGGATTGTAGACTGTCATGTCAAAGTATATTGATACAACAGTACCTACAATGGGGAGAAGTATGTCCATAATAAAGCACTGCTCTGCCTTCTTAACAGCACTATCAACAAGGCAGGTCCTACAGTCCCTAGTTTTGTCGCACCTGGACTACTGTTCAGTCACGTTGTCAGGTGTCACAAAGAGGGACTTGTATTTGTGAGAGGTATTGACATGTTGAATGCACCGAGGTGTTTGTTTGAACTACTGGCACACAGCTCGGACACCCATCCATACCCCACAAGACATGCCACCAGAGGTCTTTTCACAGTCCCCAAGTCCAGAACGGACTATGGGAGGCACACAGTACTACATAGAGCTATGACTACATGGAACTCTATTCCACACCAGGTAACTGATGCAAGCAGTTGAATCAGATTTAAAAAACAGATAAGAATACACCTTATGGAACAGCGGGGACTGTGAAGTATTTGATACACTGCCGATTTTGCAGGTTTTCCTACTTACAAAGCATGTAGAGGTCTGTAATTTTTATCATAGGTACACTTCAACTGTGAGAGATGGAATCTAAAAATTCAGAAAATCTCATTGAATGATTTTTAAGTAATCAATTTGCATTTTATTGCATGACATAAGTATTTGATACATCAGAAAAGCAGAACTTGTTGGCGGGTCTGAAGAAACAGCAGTCTGTGTTTACTCACAGCCGAGACATCAGTGATGCTGCAGTGAAAGCTAGCTACCTCATTGCTAATGAAATCGCAGTGGCTTCAAAACCATTTAGTGAGGGTGAATTTGTAAAAACATGCATGATGAAGGCAGCGGAGATTGTGTGCCCTGAAAAGCGGCAGGCTTTTGCAAATATCAGCCTGACAAGAAACACAGTTGCAGACAGGATTTCCGATATTTCAGTGGATTTGGACAGCCAGTTGAAGCAAAAAGTAAAGTCATTTATTGCGTTTTCGGTTGCAATTGATGAAAGCACGGACATTACAGATGTTGCACAACTGGCCATTTTCATCCGCGGAGTTGATGACACATTGACCGTCACCGAGGAGTTTGTGGAGTTGGTGCCGATGACAGATACAACGACAGCAGCTGATATTTTTACCGCACTTTCGTCGGCGCGCTGGACAGGGTCGGAGTGGACTGGTCCCGCGCTGTCAGCCTGGCTACAGATGGTGCGCCCTCAATGATCGGGAAAAAAAGCAGGCGTTGTGACAAAGTTCAGAGAGAAAGTGCAATCTGCAAATGGAGGACGTGATTTTTTGACTTTTCACTGTATTTTGCACCAGGAGGCTTTGTGTTGCAAGTCATTAAAGATGGATAACGTCATGAAGGTGGTCATCCAAACTGTTAATTTCATCCGATCCAGAAGCCTGAATCACCGTCAGTTTAACAGCCTTCTCAGAGAGAAAGACCACATCTATGGCCTGCCATACCACACTGAGGTAAGATGGTTAAGCCGAGGTGCTGTGCTGAGGCGTTTCTTTGATTTACGAGAAGAAATTGAACAGTTCATGGAAGAAAAGGGCAAACCAGTGTTAGAATTTCATTCCGCAGAATGGATGCAGGACCTTGCATTTATGGTGGATGTTACAGAGCACCTGAATAACTTGAAAAACAGCTGCAAGGGCGCAACAAAGTTGTCACGCAGTATTATGACAGCATACGTTCTTTCAAGTTGAAGCTGTCATTGTGGGAGACGCAACTTGCCGGTGGTGATGCAGCTCACTTCCCCTGTCTGAAAAATGTGTGCGCGACCCAACATGTGGCAGACATGAAGCGGTTCAAAGATAAAATAACGGGACTGTTACGGGAGTTTGAGCAACGCTTTCAGATTTATGTTTATATGTTTTTATGTTGATGTGCTATTGTTTTTAATTGTTTTTATTGTATTTGTATATTTAACCTATTCTTGACTCTGTGGTTCTTGCACTTGTTTGGGGAACAGGATTTCATTATTTTTATCTACATTTCTGCCTGAGAAATGACACCCTGATATAGTTCTGTGATCTGTGATATACTTCTGTGAATCACTGAGGCATTGTGTGTTTGTGTGTTCTTTGTCCTCAGAACTTTCAAATAACTTGAGGTGTTTTATGATTAATAGTGATGATGTGCTTTTGGACACTGTCCTCAGGCTCCAGCTTTATGTTTATATGTTTTTATGTTGATGTGCTATTGTTTTTAATTGATTTTATTTTATTTGTATATTTAACCTATTCTTGACTCTGTGGTTCTTGCACTTGTTTGGGGAACAGGATTTCATTATTTTTATCTACATTTCTGCCTGAGAAATGACACCCTGATATAGTTCTGTGATCTGTGAAACAGTTCTGTTAATCACTGAGGCATTGTGTGTTTGTGTGTTCTTTTTCTTTAGAATTTTCAAATAAACTTGACGTGTTTTATGATTAATAGTGATGTTGTGCTTGTACTATTTTGGACACACTGTCCTCAGGCTCCAGCTTTATGTTGTATGTTGATCGTATTAAAACAAAGAAAACAATCTGAAGTTGTTGTTTTTAAGTTATATATACCATGATTTTTCTGGTCCGGCCCACTTGGGAATAGATTTTCCTCCATGTGGCCCCTGAGCTAAAATGAGTTTGACACCCCTGGTATAGACACTCACTCTACACACACGTTCACATAGATGTTGTATTGTAAATATGTGATAGTGGAGTAGTGGCATGAGGGAACACACTAAATTTATTGGGTAAAGTGTTATGAAATATGTCATGTAATATTTTAAATTGTATATAACTGCCTTAATGTTGCAGGACCCCAGGAAGAGCTGCTGCTGCCTTGGCAGTAGCTAATGGGGATCATTAATAAATACAAAACTACAAATACACATTAGACCCAATGTAAATTAATTGTTTATTTCATGTACGCTTCATTTTATTTGAGGATTGTGTGCAATAAAGTACATTCACAGTTAAAGCAACTGTTTGGTTTATTGGATACTTCTCTGATTAAAATTAATGACCAAAAGGAACCTGTAACCCTCTGGGAGTGTGTGCAGGTTTTGTCATCTAGAGCTGAAACAGGGCCCCATCAGCCCTCACATATGTACAGGGTTCCTAAGAGTGGCAGGCAAATATGTTTACTGTCTTGCAAAAGTATTTTTAATGTACCAAGGCCATTCCCTGACTACCCATCCACATCGCTCCAGCCAAACTGACATTTGTTCTTCACAATGAATGTACGTACAGTGAGGGAAAAAAGTATTTGATCCCCTGCTGATTTTGTACGTTTGCCCACTGACAAAGAAATGATCAGTCTATAATTTTAATAGTAGGTTTATTTGAAATATATTAAAATGCAAATCAATTTATAACATTTTTGACATGCTTTTTTCTGGATGTTGTTGTTATTCTGTCTCTCACTGTACAAATAAACCTACCATTAAAATTATAGACTGATAATTTCTTTGTCAGTGGGCAAACGTACAAAATCAGCAGGGGATCAAATATTTTTTTCCCCTCACTGTATGTAGCGATTAAAATTCAGGGTGTCATTAAGCAACCAAGTCCAAGGAATGGAGAGCGAGATTACCTGGAGGGAGTTCCAGACCTCAGCTTTTATGAAACAGAAAATAAGAGATTGGTGGCTGACACCAAAAAAATAAAACATGCACACACAATCTGTACATATGTAAATATATATTAAGATATCTAGGCATACAACTCTCTAGAGTGCAGTAAAAAAACATCATTAATAACTGACAATTCTATAATGAATCAATATTAGAATAATAATCCATAGTGACAAATAGTTACTGTATTGTGATTGTTTAGTGTTTTAATTACTCAACAAGTAGTGCCCCAAGGTGGGACCGAACCGTGTCTCAAAAGCAGCAGAAAAGGTCAAATAAGGTCACAAAAATGTCTGTTACAGCTATACATGTCTTGCCCCCGCGTAGTAGTTGTAGGTTTTTTTACAGTACCCAAGACCAATCTGTGAGTTAATTTGACCATTGGAAAAATAACTACTGCGTAAATACTGCAATGCGGGTTGGATTGAGCCCCTAATCTTCATTTTCAAGGTGGTGATTGCACCTTTCTTCCCAAAACAATACCGCAATAAATGAGTCCACATTTCAAATATATTTTTTACGCCCCATAGGGGATTCGAACTTAAACCGCAAGTGGCAATAGATGTCAGGAACTCAACGTTTTACCACTGTGAGCCAACTGTCCTGGATTTCCAAAGGCATTTGAAGGCTAAATTCATTGTTAGAACCATAGGCTCAAAACCTATTGTGACGCAGGGGGACAATATTTGGCATGACAGGCCCAGAGATGCACATCATTTTATTATCAGAGCATGCCAGTGGACTTCTGGTAAGTATGCTTTAGTGTGAAAGTGTTGGGATCAGGTACAATGTTTACTCACCCACAAAATGAATATTTATGAGCGATTCCCCCCACCCACAACTTCTCACCTGAATGCATTTTTTTAAATACTATTTGAAGGGGCTGGGCAAAGGCTGAAATTTGGGTTGAGGGTTACCCTTTAAAGCAGACCGGAACTGTAACCATTTTCTTCAATGGTAAACAGCCTGAGTAAGACATCTTCGTTTATTCACCATCGTTGGTGAACAAGTGCACACTTTGGGAGGAGGGAGAGAATGATAATTGGGACAGTATACTGTGTGTGCGCATGTGAGAGAGTTATCAAAGAGGATCCAGGACGCCTTGTTTTCAAAATTTGATAGTTTACTTCAGGTTTCTTTTTATTTTATTTACTGCACATTGAAAATGTATGCAAATTCTATAAAAACTCAAACATGGACAGATAGGGCGAAGAGAAATGGAATACACTCACAACAGTCAATGTTTAGAGAAACATTAGCTGTGAAAGACAATTTTATGGCGTTCCAATCAAATTAATTGTCGCTTTGTGTCCAGTCAGATACAGAGATTTAAATCACACATACAGATATGTATACATTTACAAAACACTGTCTCTGAAGAGTCAAACCCATTTTGGCCGTTCTCTGGAGCCAGTTAAAAGACCCTCTCTGTTAAAACCAGGGAGCCCAGCAGGAACGAGGCTCAGGTTGGTTGCTCAAATCAATGGTTTCATTTTTCAGTTGGTGGTGTAAATTCAGATAGCAGGATGTAGTCATGGGTTCTCGAGTCTGACGATGTTCCGTCAAAGACAGAGAAGCGCTTCCGGAACTAGTCGTGCCGGGGGCAGCCCAGGCATCCCGGTGGAACAGTCTTTTGTAGGGGCCTCAGGCGGCCTGGAGCTGTGGCCCTGGCGCCCCCAGACCCCCCTCTGCCAAGCCGTTAGGCCGGCTGCTGCCCGGGCAAGGCACCTCTTTCCTGGGGAGGGATGAGGCGAATAGGGTATCCAACATCCCCAGCACTTCCAGGAGGTCCTGCTGGTAGTCAATCTCTCTCTCCACCAGCTCCTGGAGACGCACAAGCTGTCTGTCCACTACTGAAGACTGACCCACCACTGCCTTGTAGATGTCTGAGGAGACCGAGGACAGGAGAACGTGACACACACATCTGCCAAACTTAAAGAATTTTTAAGAGTACAACTTCAGCGCGGCGGCACCCCTGGCCCTGCAGACCCCACAACGGCAAGCGTGTGACACCCACACTGCTCAAATCATAGGCAAACGCACCTTTTTTTGCCTAATAATGATTTGGCAGATGACTGCCTCAGTAGGAATGGTAGGGTTGTAACTATCCTGTAACTGTCATTTCCTGAAATCAAGAGTCTTAAATGATATCAAATAATGTAGCCAACACAGACGTCTTGTTTGATCCTAAATTAAATTGAGGTGGTCTCAATGACACATTTTCTAGATTAAATTTAGGGGTAATGATTATTCTAATTAATAGGTGTCTTTATAATTAGTCCAGTGAAAATGTAAACTGGCTTAATTTAGTTTGGGGAGAAAATTCAGAATAATTCAATTACTGGATGCAATGTACTGTAGGCTATTTGGAATATGAAACAACTGTCTTACTTTCTGCGAAGGACAGTAATAGATGAACATCTCTGCGATGTCCGTTTCCATTCACGCAGCGACGCGCAATGAACTACTGCAACACCGCACGTTTCCTTGCTCGTCAATGCGCTCGCACCGTGGTCCTCTGTAGCTCAGCTGGTAGAGCACGGCGCTTGTAACGCCAAGGTAGTGGGTTCAATCCCCGGGACCACCCATACACAAAAATGTATGCACGCATGACTAAGTCGCTTTGGATAAAAGCGTCTGCTAAATGGCATATTATATTATACTACCGTTGCGGATATCAAAGCATGTGGAGGCAAGAAAGTGTCCTTGCTTAGTTGACTAAACGCTACCTTTGTTGTTATGACACCTTAGCTACTTTGACCTCAAATGTGTGCAGGTTGGCAGGTCTGTATACATACTCAGAATAAATAACAAAAGAGAGATTTGTTTCACAAACTCACCTAGAATCATCTCAGTGGCGGTGACGAGGACAGGCGTAAACCTGGGATCAACTACATTCCTGTGAAGGAGAAGATAAAACAAAGTCAAGACACAACACGTGTGCCGCAGTCTCGTGTAGTGGTTGTACTGCAGACTCCTGACCACACATCGCCCCTTGCAGCATTGGTTCAAATCCAGCCTGTGCCTTCATATCGGTCTACCCCTGTCATTCATGACTATCTCAAAGAGAAAATACCAATACATTTTTTTTTAAAGACACATGGACAGGAAACAAACACTAGGGAGTAGGTAGGCGCTGATTTGGAATTGGGTATTTGAGTGAGTGTTACCCAATCAGGAAATTGAGGAGTTGAGAGAGGTTCTGCTCGTCTCGTCCAGCCAGAGCGTTATTCAATGTTCCTCGGCGATCCAACTCCTTCATCACCGCCACCGTGATCTCAGGCTTTCTGTTCTTCCTCCACGACTGCGTGCACACACACACTTAAAAATCAGCAACTTAAACACTATCAAGATATTTGTCTGAGTTGCCGAGATCATCAGGGATCCATTTGGAACAAAGAAAGTCATTGTACCTCCAGGGCGGTATCCAAGGCCTTGGAGATGTTGAATCTCTTCAGCTGTTTGTCGTATTTGGCCAGATGGCTCTTCACTGGTTTGCTGACAAGAAAGTCATCCTAAAGGAGGGAAGAGGGGGATTTCAGTTCACTAGCAAGGTTTATATTCAAAAATCTGCATAAAGAAAATGTGTGCATTTTCCCACCAGTGGTGTTTCCACCAAAGGGAATTGTTGCAGATAAAGATCAGTGGGTGATGACGTAGCACACACAATGTACTTTTTTGCTTAAGTTTTTATGCATTGAATAAAAATATAAAGTTCAATGTGTTTCCATTGTGTTTTCAACCCTGATAGTTTTGTCACAAAAACTGTTGCATTAATTAGCAAGTGTGCCTATTCTGGTCTTGGCATGTGCGCTCTAGCCAACAGCTCGCAGATACAGTGTGGGTAAGCTAGTCTACATGAGATTATTATGGATAAGAGCAAGAATATTTATATTTGTCAAATGGCAGTCAAGCGTCAATCATGTCACCAGAATCAGACCCTCAATATTTATTGGAAAGCAGGATCAACATCACCCTGTGAAGTTCATCATAAGTTATTTTATCTGCATGTAGCCTAATAAACTGCATGCTTTCCCGAGTCGTAGTGGGAGGACCACACACGATATCATCGTGTGACTCCACGTTAACTTCGATATGATGGATACTATCAATACTTGCGCATACAGGGTTTCTGCAAGTTCCATGAAGTTGAATTTAAGACTTAAAACCTTTTAATGCCAATTGGAATGCAAACGAATACCAATTTTGAGATCTGTGCGCACCACACACCTGCTAATATACCTCTCCAGAAATGAGCCCATGTTGGCAAAAAGTAGTATTTTTAGGGCTGGTTCTTTCAAAGGCTACAGCCTACTTTGCTCATATCATTTTAGCAATGAGCATTCTCCTGTAGCCTCACGGATGTAGTAGCACAGTGGCTAGGCTATAGATGGCTGAAGCATGGGGTTGTTATCTGCATTTGTTTGGCTAGATCACAAACTAAGTGTTCAGAATCCTTAAAGTCAGCACTGTTACTGTATAAAACATGTGGTCAACTCTCCATCTGGAGAGCTAGGCCACTGGGTATGCAGGCTTTTGATCCAGCCCTGCTCAAACACACGAGTCAGATTAACAAGGTCCCGTTGAGCAGTTCATTCGTAGAATCTGGTGTGTTAAGAGTAGGGCTGGAACAAAAGTCTACACACCCAGTAGCTCTCTTGGAGGTATTATGCTATAACATTAGAACATTAGCCTACAACCAAAAAGTTCAATAAAATAATTCCCTCATTCAGTGTATCAGGTATCTCATGGCTATACTTCAAAGCAAGGTAGCTAAGCGGGAGGGCTCTAGACTGACTTTTTCCAGTGCCAAATAAGACGTGAAAGAAGATAGATAGTTCATCTAACATGTTCAGGGAATACATGACATGTTTTGATGTGCAACATGTCAAAATATAGTGCAGAATAATCAGATATCTTTCTGAATATTTAGAGATGAATTTGTCTGCATGTTTTTTTGTGCATATTGGCCTAGGCTATGCTACATCATTTCTAAAAACATTAGCTAGATTGCTAACTCTAAATATAATATTGTTGCTAGATAGCCATGCAATTGATCTAACAGTAAATGTAATGTCCTACAAAAACGTTACATTGGTAGGCCTATATAGGCTACTTTATGTATTAGGCGCAAACGGCGCTGTCCGCTCCGTTCTGCTTGCGCATCATCTCAATTACATAACCCCACTTTATAAAAAGGAGTAGGCTATTTCAAATCCAATTTTATTTGCCACGTGCGCCGAATACAACAGGTGTAGACCTTACAGTGAAATGCTTACTTACAAGCCCTTAAACAACAATACAGTTGTAAGAAAAATAAGTGTTAAGTAAAAAAATAGGTACGTTAAAAAATAATTAAAGAGCAGCAGTAAAGTATATAATAATAATAATAAAATATAATATGCCATTTAGCAGACGCTTTTATCCAAAGCGACTTACAGTCATGCGTGCATACATTTTTTTTGTTTTTGTGTATGGGTGGTCCCGGGGATCGAACCCACTACCTTGGCGTTACAAGCGCCGTGCTCTACCAGCTGAGCTACAGAGGACCATAACAGTAGGGAGGCTATATACAGGGGGTACCCGTACAGAGTCAATGTGCGGGGGCACAGGTTAGTTGAGGTAATATGTACATGTAGGTAGAGTTAAAGTGACTATGCATAAATAATAAACAGAGTAGCAGCAGCGTAAAAGAGGGGGTGGGGTGGGGGAGACAATGCAAATAGTCCGGGTAGCCATGATTAGCTATTCCCTCTATATTGACAGTTATACTCGCATAAAGCTGAGACTCCAGTAACTGCAGTTGTTTTAGAAACTGTCTTTCCCACAATTACATTTCGAAATGTTGCTCAACTGTCAGTATGCCTGCACTTATCAGGATGGATCTCTCCCTTCATTCCGTGCGCAAAAGGAGGAGAGGGAGTGAGAGCCAGCAGCGAAACAGGGACAGGGCAGATACTTTCATTGCAGGAAGCAGGTTAATGCACATTAGCGTTGACCAAATAATGGTTTTAGAGCTAACAAATCTGCAGGGATGTCTAATCACCTAAATTACTTCGGTAAGAGGGGGGCAATGTCGGTGCTTTTCAGTTTATTGTCCCAGCTCTAGTTAGTGTTATTGTCTATCAAATTGTATAGGTTACTTTGCTCTCTCCTCTAGCAACGGCCCGACTCGCACATGACGTGCACACACAGAGGCGCACGTGGTTGGATAGCTCTCGGAAGTGCGCCTCAAGAATTGTTTTATGTTTAAAAAAATCATAATTGCCATGGTGGCAGCAATTAAGCAGCAACACAATATAACGGAAACGCTTTAGTCATCTCCATCACATTTGTAAGACCTTTGAAAACATTTTAAGACTTAAGCCCTTTAAATCAGATAAATTCATTTAAGAGACTTTAAGGACCCGCGGGCACCCTGGCATAAAGGCGTTTCCACTGCCATTTCTCGCATAATTAATTTTACAGACACAAAAAGATCCCACCATGTCGAACAAACATGATCTGTCAGCATTTATAAAATTGTACTGAAACTTCCTGTTTTCATCACAGCTGTAGTGATTATTAATAATTGTTTTATACGGTATGACTTCACTCGCATAACAACTGTGGATGGAAATGTGGTTTCTCATATTTAAAAAAAATACTGAATTCAACAATGGAGAGTTATCTGAATTCAAACAGTAGACTGAAAATAAGTCCTTGGAGAATGTAACTATATCCTTAATTGAAAATACATGCCATTAAACATGATCTTGTTGACTAATATATTTGTCAGAGGCTGTGGTTGAGATCATCATTTGTAGTTCTGTCGATGGATCACTCAAGGTGTCATCACTCAACAGGCCTGTTGTTCATAGCATTTAGGATCCCAGCACTGAACGACTTCAAGGCTACCATCTGGTACCGTTAGTAGGGTCACAGTATCCTGACCATTAGGCTTGGGTTGAACACCGTATACCGGGGTATTTGAAAAAAAGCCACCGGATGGTTTTTCAATACAGTCGAAATATTTCTTTGAAGTTCTTCAATAAATATTTGGAGCTACTTTTTAAGTAAATACCTGCAGTCAACTAGTGCAATACTTTAGGAGATAAAGCAGATTGCGCTCTTCATTTCACCGGTCACATTATTTTACATTATGAAGCTTACAGTAGTTTCCCTGAACATTTAAGCCAGTCACGTGTTTGTTAATAGCCCAACGGGAGAAAGTGAGAACTGAGTCCATAGCGTTCTATATCTATTGGTGAGTCTCTTCTTATGCGGCACCTATGATGTGATGAAGTTACACTTGCATGCAATTCACTAGTAAATATTTGCCATCAGATATCTTATAATAGCCAGAAGTCAAAGAGCTCTGGATGAGTTACACTACATGACCAAAAGGATGTGAACACCTGCTCGTCGAACATCTCATTCCAAAATCCTGGGCATGGAGTTGGTCCCCCATTTGCTGCTATAAACCACCTCCACTCTTCTGGGAAGGCTTTCCACTAGATGCTGGAACATTGCTGCGGGGACTTGCTTCCATTCAGCCAAAAAGCATTAGTGAGGTCGGGCACTCATGTTGGGTGATTAGGCCTGGCTTCGCAATCGGCGTTCCAAATAATCCCAAAAGGTGTTTGATGGGGTTGAGGTCAGGGCTCTGTGCTGACCACACCGATCGACAAACCATTTCTGTATGGACCTCACTTTGTCCACGGGGACATTATCATGCTGAAACAGGAAAGGGCCTTCCCCAAATTGTTGCCACAAAGTTGGAAGCACAGAATCGTTTACAATGTCATTGCATGCTGTAGCGTTAAGATTTCCCTTCACTGGAACTAAGGCGCCTTGCCCAAACCATGAAAAACAGCCCCAGACCATTATTCCTTCTCCACCAAACATTACAGTTGGCACTATGTATTCGGGCAGGTAGCATTCTCCTGGCATCCGCCAAACCCAGATTCCTCCGTTGGACTGCCAGATGGTGAAGAGTGATTCCTCACCCCAGAGAACGCGTTTACACTGCTCCAGAGTCCAATTGCGGCAAGCTTTACACCACTTCAGCCGACGCTTGGCATTGCGCATTGTGATCTTAGGCTTGTGTGCGGCTGCTCAGCCATGGAAGCCCATTTCATGAAGATACCGACGAAGAGTTCTTGTGCTGACGTTGCTTCCAGAGGCAATTTGGAACTCGGTAGTGAGTGTTGCAACCGAGGACAGACTTTTTACGAGCTACGTGCTTCAGCAATCGGCAGTCCCATTCTGTGAGCTTGCGTGGCCTACCACCACGCGGCTGAGCCGTTGTTGCTCCTAGACGTTTCCACTTCACAATAACAGCACTTACAGTTGACCGGGGCAGCTCTAGCGGGGTACAATTTTGACGAACTGACTTGTTGGAAAGCTGGCATCCTATGACGTTTCACGTTGAAAGTCACTGAGCTCTTCAGTAAGGCCATTCTACTGCCAATGTTTGTCTATGGAGATTGCATGGCTGTGTGCTCGATTCTGTACGGCTGCCATTTCCCCCCCAGTGCTTTCCTCCTAGCGGTTTTTTCCTCCTCCGTCTTCTTCCCTCTGCTCCATGTACACATGCTGCTCTTCCTTCAGAAAAGCATGCATCACAATTTAGTTTATTTGCACAATTTCTCTCGGTAACTTTCGCTTGTAAATGTCCACACTCACCAAAAATGATATTTCGGTAGCTACTAGCTATACTTGTATAATTTTATGAGCTGGATTTGCCTGTATTTGCAATTAGTTTGTTCGTTTTCGCTCATTAGCATTTAGCTAACAGAGTCTATGTGATTTTGCTATTAGTTCATGCAAATTCTGTTAGCATTCTGGCAATAGAGTCCCAATAGGCTTTCCTTGCGTTTTTGGTGCCCCCATGTGTACTCTGCTGGTAATACCATAAATCCCAGCATGAGAGAAAAATGATATGACGATATGAAAATCTGGCTGACCCGGTAACTGCCAAAATAATGGAAACACTTGAGTAAATAAGGGATACAAAGTATATTGAAAGCAGGTTATTCCACACAGGTGTAGTTCATGAGTTAATTACGAAATGAACATCCCATCATGCTTAGGGTCATGTATAAAAATGCTGGGCAGGCCATTATTTTGCCTATCATGGCTATGCCCCCATAGGATGACAATAACCCCACCCACAGGGCACTGAATGGTTCGATGAGTATGAAAACGATGTAAACCATATGCCATAGTCGGCAGGTAGCTTAGTGGTTAAGAGTATTAAGCCAGCAATCGAAAGGTCACTGGTTCGAATCCCTGAGCCGACTAGGTGAAAAATCTGTTGATGTGCCCTTGAGCAAGGCACTAAACCCTAATTGCTCCTGTAGGTCGCTCTGGATAAGAGAGTCTGTTAAATGACTAAAATGTAGTTGTAATAGCCATCTCACTCACTAGATCTCAACCCAATTGAACACTTACGGGAGATTCTGGAGCGGCGCCTGAGACAGCGTTTTTCCACCACCATCAACAATATACCAAATGATGGAATTTCTCATGGAAGAATGGTGTCGCATCCCTCCAATAGAGTTCCAGACACGTGTAGAATATATGCCAAGGTGCACTGAAGCTGTTCTAGCTCATGGTGGTGGCCCAACACCCCATTTCCTTTTTTTGGGCAGTTACCTGAAGTTCCTCACAGTAGAACAACATTCCTCTATCCTGGTCCAGGAGAGCTTTAGGGTGTGCACTGTGCCGGCTTTTTTTCAAGCCCAGCACAAACACACCTGGTTCATCTATCATCAAGTCCCCATGAGTAGCTGATTAATTGAATCAGGTGTTATAGTACTGGGCTAAAACAAAAACCTGCACAACTGCAGCTTTCCAGAAACAGGGTTAAAAACCCCTGCAAACATTTATACAATAGTGAGAATTGTTCTTTGTAGTAGAATTGTTCTTTGGGGCCCCGTGTAGCTCAGTTGGTAGAGCATGGCGCTTGCAACGCCAGGGTTGTGGGTTCATTTCCCACGGGGGGCCAGTATGAAAATGTATGCACTCACTAACTGTAAGTCGCTCTGGATAAGAGCGTCTGCTAAATGACTAAAATGTAAATGTAGTAGAATAAAACAGTTGGGGGAATATGCACTTGCCTTTTTCGGGACGTAGTTTCTTCCTTTGACAAAGATGCGGTACACCGGCCTCCTCCTCTGTTTGCCAGCCACTTCCTGTTTCTCCTCAGGGCTCTTCCTGTGTTTGATGCTCAGGATGCCATTGGTCATCCCCACGACAACAGACTCGTCATCAGGCTAAACATACACACACAGAAACTTTCAAGCCTTCATACACAATCCATACACAATCCACACATCAAACATCATCATAATAGCGGATTGCTAAATCTCAGTATGGCATTACTAGTGAACTTACAGCCAGGGCAAGACTGAGAATGGAGGCGGCGTAGTCAAAGTTATGAACCACCTTGTAGTTGGTTGTGTTGTAGACTTTCACGTGCCTGGAGGGTAAAAAAAAAAAAAACATGCATATTCATCTAATCAAGAGATCCATCAAAACATACCAATTGTGCCGTTAAAATAACCATCTTGTTAATAAAATATGATATGTTTGTCAGAGGCTGTGTCAGAGTTGAAGAGCTCATTTGTAGTTCAGTCGATGGATCACTCAAGGAATTAACATGCCTGCTGCAATACACACAAATCTGTCCAGGTACGCAGATTGCCGTCTGTCTAGAGCTGCTCACACACACACACACCTGTCGAGTGAGGCAGAGAGCAGTCTCTGTCCGTTGCCGCTGAGACCGAGGCAGGTGACGGTCTTGTGGTGGTTCTTCAGTGACACCAGAGGCTGGCCTCCTTTCAGAAGGTCCCACACCTTCACATAGCGCCCTCCTGTGTGGGGGAAGACAACAATCTGGTATAAACGGTCCTTTCCTCCATCAGCACAGATGCGACAAGCACAACAACAAATAACGGAGGGGCACAGGTATGAGGTCAATTTCAAAGATACACATACTTATCGTTTGAGGGGGATGGCATTTTACATTTACATTTTAGTCATTTAGCAGACGCTCTTATCCAGAGCGACTTACAGTTAGTGAGTGCATACATCATTTTTTTTTTTTTATACTGGCCCCCCATGGGAAATGAACCATGCTCTACCAACTGAGCTACATCCCTGCCAGCCATTCCCTCCCCTACCCTGGAGGACGCTGGGCCAATTGTGTGCCGCCCCATGCGTCTCCCGGTCGCGGCCGGCTACGACAGAGCCTGGATTCGAACCAGGATCTCTAGTGGCACAGCTAGCACTGCATGATAAAATTAAATTAAATTGACAAGTGCACCCTTATTGAACAATTTATCCTTTATTTAACCAGGGAAGTCACGTTGAGATTGACTCATTGATCTCTGGTCGGGGTGGATGGGTGGGCATATAACGCGAAACTCTAGCAACCCAAAGGTTGCGAGTTCGAATCTCATCACGGACAACTTTAGCATTTTTGCTATTTACTTACTACTTTTTTGCAACATTGCAACTACTTAGTATGTTAGCTAACCCTTCCCTTTTAACCTAACTCCTAAACTTAACCCTAACCCCTAGCTTAGCCAACGTTAGACAGCTAGCTATTGTTAGCCACCTAGCCAGAATTCGTAACATTACATTTACATTTTAGTCATTTAGCAGACGCTCTTATCCAGAGCGACTTACAGTTAGTGAGTGCATACATTTTCATACTGGCCCCCCATGGGAAACGAACCCACAACCCTGCCGTTGCAAGCGCCAAGCTCTACCAACTGAGCTACAGGGGACTAACATATCATACGTTTTGCAAATTCGTAACCTATAATACAAATTGTAATTCGTAACAGATCATACGAAATGGGTGATGGACATCCAAAAACGTATACATATCATACTAAATGGAGTGTCTTGGATTTACATACAAAATAATACAACATGCTCTGAGACCATGTTGGTAAAGGAGATCAAGTAAGGCCGCTACTATTGGGACACAACCATACCAGTGTGGTGTCTGGTCTTCATCTTGAGGACCACAAATGCTTATGTAACTCACGATCACGGTATAATATTATGGTTATGCATCTCTGCGGTTACAGCTTACCTGCTGAAACCAGTAGTCCTTCTGAGGGGTAGAGTAGAACGCTCTCTACAGGCTGGCTGTGGTCCATGGTCATCACACTCTTTTCCACTCTGGCATCAAACACCCTCAGTGTGTGGTCATAGGAGCCTGAAGGTGGGGGACAGAGACAGTACAGAGTGAAACAAACAACAAACTTTCAGCTTGTGTGTAGATGACAAACCAACACTATCAAGAATGTGTGACTGTTTAAAGGGATAGTTCGGGATTTTGGCAATGAAGCCCTTTATCTACTTCCTCAGAGTCAGAAGAACTTGTGGATACCATTTTTATGTCTGCGTCCAGTATGAAGGAACTAAGAGATAGTTTCACAAGCTAATGCTAACTAGCATTAGCGCAATGCCTCTGGTCTACAGAAACAGCTAGCATGCTAGGTCTTCCCATAGACTTCGTCATTACTCCAACGCTAGTTAGCAATTGCGCTAATGCTAGTTGCCAACTTCCTTAAAACTTAACTCAGACATAAAAATTGTATCCACCAGTTCATCTGACTCTGGGGAAGTAGATAAAATCCCAAACTATCCCTTTACGATAGCTGGTAGAGGCTGTTGTCAGAAATCATTATTTGTACTTCCGTCGATGGATCACTCAAGGAATCATCACACAACATGTCTTTGTATGAGTAACTGTGCTTAATTTCACCAGTTATGAAGATATCTCTGTTGAGTTTGCTGGTGGTGCCACAGCGGATATAGTCTGTGTGTTCCTTGTATGAGGTCAGTTCAGTGGAATTGGGGATGTCCCACAGGCGACAGGTGTAGTCGTCTGAGCCCGTCAGGATGTGGTAACAGTCTGAGGTGAAATCTGTTACATGCACCCCCCTTGAGGAGAGACACAGTTCAGTTAATTATTGTAGTAAAGAACACCAGAGGTGTTATCTGCACAGTAATAAGGAATGAAAAATGGGATCCAAAACATCCACACAAGACACTTGTCAAAGGCTGTTGTCAGAGTCGTTGAGACCATCATTTTTAGTTCAGTCGATGGATCACTCAAGGAATCATCACTCAATGGGCCTGCTGCTGCGCTTAGCCATTTTATTTTCGCCCACTGATTGGAAAACGTCCCCTAATTATTTCCTATCAGACATTGGAAACCTGGTGACGTTGAATTGAGGACCTACTTTGTGTGCCCTTTGAACACCCTGAGCGCCACCTTGCCGCTAACGTCAAAGAGCCGCACCACTGAGTCCTCACATCCTGCCACCAAGAGCTGACCGTCTGACCGGAACTTTCCGCTGTACGCCGTGTCCTTGAAGCGCGTAAACGTCTTGACTGGCTCCTGAGAAAACGGTCCGTAGATGTGGATCTGAAACAGGCAGCGGGTTTAGAGTGAGGGACACACACACTTTCAGCTTATGTAGATGGCAAACCAACACTATCAAGACTGTATGATTGTTTACGATGGCTCGTAGAGGCTATGGTCAGAAATGTTTAGATCATCATTTGTAGTTCAGTCGATGGATCACAGAAGGAATTACTTTATATGCCATTGTCGTCATTGATTTAATGAACGGATATAGGTCAGAACCTAAATTAACCACCATTGAGTCCAAGTCTACTAACTACTAATGTGTCTGAACGGCAGTGGGGCCAGCCTACCCGTGTAGAAGCGGTCACTGCATAATTGTGTGGCGCCAGAGGGGAGAAGTCAATGCTTGTGACTGCTCCAAACTCCTTTATCTGGACTGGGGCCTGAAAACAAGCAACAGAGAAGAGTTGAGAGAATACAATCGAAGACAAGTCAACTTCATCAGTTCAATAGTATGCTATTCTTGCCTTGTTACTGCAATATGGAAATGTTATAGCTAGTATACTCATGCAGCCACCAACACCACTTACATCGACAGTGTGACAGGCTTACCTTGTAGTTTTTCCAATACAATGTGTCCGGAGTAACTTTCTCTCCAAGTTTGGGATATATTGGGATTTTTGTGGGTTTGAATGAAGCCATTTCAGGATGTTGATAAGGCTCCTCTCAATCTTCGGATAGTTTGAGCCCACCTAATTGATGTGAGGAACACATTAAATATGAACACTGAAATAAACCTAATCTAAAACTGAGCAGGCAGAAACACTAGCTACAAACGTCAGCACTGTTGTATGCAGAGCAGCATGTGCTAGCTACCTAAGTATTAACAATTTAAGTCTGCAACATCAGACAGCTTAGAACTGATTATGCTTGGGTTAACTACCCACTAGCGTCTACACACACTTAACGTATGGAAGTAACCTCTTTCTTCGATCACTTTATTGAGATGGAAAAGCAGGAGTATAGCATTGAAAATGGCTAACTAAACTAGCATACCCAACGTGGTCCGCACGCCAACTAGATTTAACATAAATACTTTTTCAAACAAGGTTTCTCACCTTTGGTTGGTATTCCTTGACTAAACTCGGTAGATCGAAATCCACTTGATTCAATTCAGAAATAGGTTTTCAAAGCAAAATGTATTCATGTTTAAAACGTTATCACGTTGTTCTGTGCCCACAGGATGCAGTCAAAGACCGTACAGTGAAGAGAGCAGAAACTGCTTCTCCAATAAAAATCCCTGATCACACATGTAGGCGATGTCATGGCGACTTTGGCTAGCTAAACTCATGCGCAGAAACACGTCATTGGGTCAAACGATCGACTCGCGCCAAACTGCGCATGTGCATGCCGTCAAATCAAAAGGGACTCTTTCGATATAAAGTAATTTTTGACGAAAATGATAACGTTTCAGTTTGTTACTTTCACGCGGTTGGAGTAATAACATATTCAACTACTACTTTCCATTTCTCTCATTGACTTCTCAAACCCCAAACCCCGCCTCGTCTGCTTGGTCTGTTTCACAAGCGTTCCCGGAGGTCTCGCGATGTTGCGCCTCTGGGTTTAGAAACTCTGTGATGACGCCGTGTTTAAAATCTCCACTTCCGTTTAAAAAGAAAAAACTTTATTGTTTACTGTTTCATTGGCCAACCAACCATCTCCTGCCTGGTAGCTGTCCACCGTGCATGTCCAATGGATACATTCTGGTGAATTCCAATCAGTTCATAAGCTTCTTTAACTAATTGAAATGTGATTCAGTTGATTAACTAATTGCCTTTAATTTGACATCTCTCATCTCCCTGTCAACATTTCATATCAAAGTGCGTCACTTCCTCGCAAAAAGCAGTCAAACCATCAGCGCCTTATGTAAATTTAAATTATTTAAATTGAACTATATTTTAAGACATTTAAATACTCTACCAACAAAAAAGCTGTTAGAATTATAAATGTGTGTATGTCCCTTAAGGTTCTCCTGTAATGTTATATTGTAACCCCTAGCCCAATTGTCCTTTGTATATTCTTTACATATACTTGTGTTCCCCCATGTTCTTTTTGTATTGATTTGTTGCTAATATTTTTTATATATTTTTTATAACTAAAAACATTCGCGCCTTATTTCCCTCCTGAATTTGGATGCGTACATACACAACACTTTGAGGTAACACGTGTTTTCTGGTAGGGAAAGTGACCGCTCTAACAATGGCAATACATTTCCTCAAAGATGGAAAGCAGGGGGGGAGGAGGCGAGATCAGGTGGGACCATTCTCGCCAACGAGAGGGCAGATACGTCTGTGCCACTATAGCGTCTGTGACGTCATGGGCATTGAGGCTGTCTCCATTTTAAAGTAGTCCATTTTTCTTCTTCTTCATTGAGTACCACAGTATGAGTCATAATACCCATAAAATCTAGCAGTAAAACCCAGAAAGTTTTCCAATTGTTTTTTCACCATTAATTTTTGAGTCAGGGATTTTAGAACTACTTCATTTAAGGTCTGTGTTTCGTGTAGGCTTACCCTGGCGTGATGTTTTGATAACCGTGTAAATCTCTCTTGGACAAGGTAACTTGTCAATATATTCGCCTGTAATTAACCCCCCAAAACGAAATGCTAATTAGACGCTAATGTGGCTATCATACAGAACTACACATCTTGTCGCAAGCTTTGATGTCATCCCTCAAGGCACATTTCTCAATGCAAACTCATCGACAAGTAGCAAGTAACCTAGCAAGTAGATATAATAGCCTTTTCAGTTTATCATGTAAATAATTGATATAGTGTATTTCTCGTGTGTATTCTTGTTTAGCATATTTCAAATGACCTAGCAAGCTACCGTAGCATTTTTGTATTACTTTAATTTGTAAAATTACCCTCTGGCCTTTTGTAGCGAACTAGCTAACCTTAGGCTAACTGGTCTCTCCGTCGATCAGAAGCAAGGATGGTTCTGTGCTATGTACCTGATTGTAACCACTACTCCGATAAGCACATGTGCATTTTATAGTTTTCCGACCTCTGTAACCGAGAGGGGTTGCTGGAGTCGTGTGATAAGGTAAGCCCTGTTTGCTAGCTGCTAACAAGCAATTTTTGTTAGGTCAAATATATGTGGTTAGCTAGTTGTTTATGAAAATTAACTAGATACCCACCGACTGTTGTTATGTGTACAACACACGTTACCTTCCTTACAAGTAAAAATAACCATAATGACTGTTGTGACCTTTTTATTGACGTCTTTAGTGAGCTAGCCAGCTAGTTAACATTAGCTCAGGGTTTGTGTAGTCATACTTTTTCACGTGGTGACAGGCTAGATATCGTTAGCTCACCAGGAAAGGGATATTTAGCTAGCTAGTTAATGTTAACTCACTCGTTCAAGTTCGTGCAGTCAGACTTGCTAGCTAACGTTAGACCGGCACCATGGCAAGGATAGTTGGTTAGCTAGCATGTCACCACTTAGAAAAGTCTCACTACACGAACGGTGAGCTAATGTTAACTAGCTAGCTAAATATCGCCTTGTGGGTGAGCTAGTTAGGCACCTTGGTTGGCTAGTTATCTACATTAGCTAAAGTTGGCTAGCTAGCTCACAAAGGGCTCAATGTTTTCCCCGTATAAAACACAGAAACTGTTTTGTTCCACGAGTGCATCTGTTGTACATGACTAATCAAGTGACCTGTATAGTCAGTTATACATGTCAGCAGGGATGGAAATTAAGCTAGCCCAAGGCTAGTACTTTTCAGACTGGGCTAGTAGACAATGTGCCAAACTAGCCTGACACAGCAGTGAAATGTTGCCTTTACAAACATTGCATGCCACAGATTTAGGACCTGAATGTAGAAATCGTGTTCTGCTGGCCAGTGCCCAAAATCCTTTTTACATCCCTGCGTATCAGTCCCTTTCAGACGATCCCCCTATCACTGTTGGTCCTCCTCAGTGACCTCATGGCTAAGGGTTTTAACATTCCTCTTGAGAATTAGAATCAGAAGTACAGTCGTATAGCTCTTCGCAATACTTCCCCTCTTCGGGCAAATAGTACCCTAGACTGTCCTGATCATCTAGTTGAGCATTCCAGAAAATTCCTCCATCCCAGCAGAAATGTCCCATCCACACAGTAGGATTTTAGATGTGCAGATTAGGGCTGTCCCCGATTAAAAAAAATAATAATAAAATAAAATAAAAGCTTGGTCGACCGAAAGTTCACTCTTCTTTCGACCAATCGATTGCTCAAAACTTTTAAACATATTTTTCCATATATAGACACACCCTATATATTTTAATCAATTATATGCATTGAGCTTGTCTGATGCTTTAATCTTATGGTTTGATAACTCAAGAGGGCGCCAGAGATATAGATAACTAGAAGAAAAAAACCTTAACCTGACCCAACTATTCTCCTCCCGCTCCTGCTGGCTTTCGCAGATTCTGCCATTACTCTCCTGAAGTAATAGGCTACACGAGGAGGCTGCAACATTTCTCATGTGGAATGCTATTTTATCTTACCATTTCTACCAATCTGCGTGCCGGTTACGGTTTTCATATGCACATTTTCGTGAAACAGTTTAATTTAATTTACCATAACGTCTTCATATCTCAAAATCATTGTCATTTGGTTAATCAAAATGTTATCCAAATCTAAATGAAAATTATACAAACCTAAAAAGCTACTTCTATTGAAATTGCCAACAATGTAAAAATAGCCTACATAAAGCCAACAAATAAAAACCTTGCAGCCTGCAGGTAGAAAATATCCTGATAAAAATTAATATCCTATGAATCACATTGGCCTGTCTGCAACAAACTTGAAACATTGTATCAACTATTAACTTGGGTCTGGCCCAAAACTAGAAACATTGTATAAAATATTCTGGGCCCTCAGAGTTTCCTGCACCAGTGAGCTTGGGACAGACACAGCTGTAGGCTACTTGTGCAAGGGATATGAAGCAGTGCTTGACTTGGGCAGGAGCTCACCAGAACTGAGTGCCGCCACCTCAAATGTTCTACTGCTTGAGCTCTTGTTCCTCTTATAGAATATTAGCTCAAAAGGTATTGTGGAGCTCCTGCACCTAAATATAAACAGTACCAGCACCCAAAATGAGTCCTGGAACTATTTCAGTCCAAGTCAAGCACTGATAAGAAGCCTATTTTATGACGTTTCCACTGGATCAGAGCATTAAATTTTTCCTTTTCACGCTGAGTGGTTATTAAAGGGAGAGAGCTGGAAAGAGTTTTCAAATACATTGAACTATTGGAATTCTCAATGGATGTCAAGATTTTGTTTGCTTGCTGTTTGAGATAAAGAAAACATTACTTTGAGAAGCTCCACAGGTCATTAGTGGTGAGTGGTGCTTTAAGCCAATCAGAAATACTATCAGACCCCCAAATGGACACATTTAGTGCCTACATTTGCGCGCAGGCCATGTAGCCTATAAGCCTACTTCTATGCGTGCGCGTCCTTACTCAACATTGACAGGATCGCTCCAAACAAAAGACAATGACTAAATTGATAGAACTCTTAAATGGAATTAAATAAACCACAACTTGTTTCTCACAAGTGTAGCATAGGTTGTGCACTCTGTAAACAATGTGTCCACTCCGACAATGAGAACAGGAAGCCTGGAATAATAATATTGAATGCATTAAAATAAATGACCGTAAACAAAGTAACAAACATTGTAGATTAGAAATTATAGGAATTAATGGTAAATGTACTACTGGTGATATACAGTTGAAGTCGAAAGTTTACATACACTTAGGTTGGAGTCATTAAAACTTGTTTTTCAACCACTCCACACATTTCTTGTTAACAAACTATAGTTTTGGCAAGTCGGTTAGGACATCTATTTTGTGCATGACAAAAGTAATTTATTCAACAATTGTTTACAGACAGATTATTTCACTTATAATTCACTGTATCACAATTCCAGTGGGTCAGAAGTTTACATACACTAAGTTGACTGTAACTTTAAAAGACTTGGAAAATTCCAGAAAATGATGTCATGGCTTTAGAAGCTTCTGATAGGCTAATTGACATCATTTGTGTCAATTGGAGGTGTACCTGTGGATGTATTTCAAGGCCAACCTTAAAACTCAGTGCCTCTTTGCTTGACATCATGGGAAAATCAAAAGTAATCAGCCAAGACCTCAGAAAAAAAATTTGTAGACCTCCACAAGTCTGGTTCATCCTTGGGAGCAATTTTCAAACGCCTGAAGGTACCACGTTCATCTGTACAAACAATAGTACGCAAGTATAAACACCATGGGACCATGCAGCCGTCATACCGCTCAGGAAGGAGATGCGTTCTGTCTCCTAGAGATGAAAGTACTTTTATGCGAAAAGTGCAAATCAATCCCAGAACAACAGCAAAGGACCTTGTGAAGATGCTGGAGGAAACGGGTACAAAAGTATCTATATCCACAGTAAAACAAGTCCTATAATCGACATAACCTGAAAGGCTGCTCAGCAAGGAAGAAGCCACTGCTCCAAAACCGCCATAAAAAAGCCAGACTACGGTTTGCAAGTGCACATGGGGACAAAGATCGTACTTTTTGGAGAAATGTCCTCTGGTCTGATTAAACAAAAATAGAACTGTTTGGCCATAATGACCATCGTTATGTTTGGAGGAAAAAGGGTGCGGCTTGCAAGCCGGAGAACACCATCCTACCGTGAAGCATGGGGGTGGCAGCATCATTTTGTGGGGGTGCTTTGCTGCAGGAGGGACTGGTGCACTTCACAATATAGATGGCATCATGAGGAAGGAAAATTATGTGGATATATTGAAGCAACATCTCAAGACATCAGTCAGGAAGTTAAAGCGTGGTCGCAAATGGGTCTTCCAAATGGACAATGACCCCAAGCATACTTCCAAAGTTGTGGCAAAATGGCTTAAGGACAACAAAGTCAATGTATTGGAGTGGCCATCACAAAGCCCTGACCTCAATCCTATAGAAAATGTGTTGGCAGAACTGAAAAAGCGTGTGCGAGCAAGGAGGCCTACAAACCTGACTCAGTTACACCACCTCTGTCAGGAGGAATGGGCCAAAATTCACCCAACTTATTGTGGGAAGCTTGTGGAAGGCTACCCGAAACGTTTGACCCAAGTTTAACAATTTAAAGGCAATGCTACCAAATACTAATTGAGTGAATGTAAACTTCTGACCCACTGGGAATGTGATGAAAGAAACAAAAGCTTAAATAAATCATTCTCTCTACTATTATTCTGACATTTCACATTCTTAAAATAAAATGGTGATCCTAACTGACCTAAGACAGGGAACTTTTACTATGATTAAATGTCAGGGATTGTGAAAAACTGAGTTTAAATTTATTTGGCTAAGTTGTATGTAAACTTCCAACTTCAACTGTATGTAATGGTGAATTGATATACGCTAACAATCAAACACAAACAATTCACACAAATTGGCGGGAGAGAGCGCATTCTGGAGAGAGAAGTGCATTCTGGAAAGAGAAGTGCATTGTGCATCTGGGCGCTTGGTCAATCTGACTTCTGCATTGGCCATGCAGCATTTACGGTGACATGGCCTCAGCAGAAGTCAGGGCATTCATACTTCTTGCGCTTCCCGGAGCAGTGCAGAGCTGTTGTCAAGGAAGTGTGTTTGTGTTTATACAGGATGTACCGCCCCCACCTACCATCAACCAATTATGTCAATGCAGATCTATACAGATCCCTCCGCTTTGTTACAACATTTGGGAGGGGCATGGCGATATGGTACAGAGCTCGATTTGGCCACTGTATGCCTCTGGAGGCTCCGCAATTGCGACAGACCCTCCAAATTGAGCTTCCGACCACATTTTCGAATCAAGCATAAATTGGCTTTTAGTCTGGGCCTCTGTAATGGGTTAGTTCACTGAGATGGGCGCATATTATATATATTATATATATATATATATATATAATTTTTTTTTTGGTCCATTATAATAACCTCAAATTGATCAGAAATACAGTGTAGACATTGTTAATGTTGTAAATGGCTATTGTAGCTGGAAATGGCTGATTTTTAATGGAATATCTACATAGGCGTACAGAGGCCCATTATCAGCAACCATCAGTCCTGTGTTCCAATGGCACATTGTGTTTGCAATTACCATTTTAAAAGGTAATTGATCATTAGAAAACCCTTTTATGTTAGCACAGCTGAAAACTGTTGTGCTGATTGAAGAAGCAATAAAACTGGCCTTCTTGAGACTAGTTGAGTATCTGGAGAATCAACAATTGTGGGTTCGATTACAAAGCTCTCCCTCGCCCTCCATTTGGCAAATCTGACCATAACTCTCTCCTCCTGATTCCTGCTTATAAGCAAAAACTAAAGCAGGAAGCACCAGTGACTCGGTTAATAAAAAAGTGGTCAGATGACGCAGATGCTAAGCTACAGGACTGTTTTGCTAGCACAGACTGGAACATGTTCCGGGATTCTTCAGACAGCATTGAGGAGTACACCACATCAGTCACTGGCTTCATCAATAAGTGCATCGATGATGTCGTCCCCACAGTGACCGTACGTACATACCCCAACCAGAAGCCATGGATTACAGGAAACATCCGCACTGAGCTAAAGGGTAGAGCTACCGCTTTCAAGGAACGGGACTCTAACCCGGACGCTTATAAGAAATCCCGCTATGCCCTCCGACGAACCATCAAACAGGCAAAGAGTCAATACAGGGCTAAGATTGAATCGTACCACACTGGCTCTGACGCTCGTCGGATGTGGCAGGGCTTGAAAACTATTACAGACTACAAAGGGAAGCACAGCCGCGAGCTGCCCAGTGACACAAGCCTACCAGACGAGGCTAAACCACTTCTATGCTCGCTCGAGGCAAGCAACACTGAAGCATGCATGAGAGCACCAGCTGTTCCGGATGACTATGTGATCACGCTCTCCGTAGCCGATGTGAGTAAGACTTTGAAGCAGGTCAACATTCACAAGGCCGCAGGGCCAGATAGATTACCAGGACGTGTACTCCGAGCATGTGCTGACCAACTGGCAAGTGTCTTCACTGACATTTTCAACATGTCCCTGACTGAGTCTGTAATACCAACATGTTTCAAGCAGACCACCATAGTCCCCGTGCCCAAGGACGCTAAGATAACCTGCCTAAATGACTACCAACCTGTAGCACTGACGTCTGTGGCCATGAAGTGCTTTGAAAGGCTGGTCATGGCTCACATCAACAGCATTATCCCAGAAACGCTAGACCCACTCCAATTTGCATACCACCCCAACAGATCCACAGATGATGCAATCTCTATTGCACTCCACACTGCCCTTTCCCACCTGGACAAGAGGAACACCTACGTGAGAATGCTATTCATTGACTACAGGTCAGCATTCAACACCATAGTGCCCTCTAAGTTCATCACTAAGCTAAGGATCCTGGGACTAAACACCTCCCTCTGCAACTGGATCCTGGACTTCCTGACGGGCCGCCCCCAGGTGGTAAGGGTAGGTAACAACACATCTGCCACACTGATCCTCGACACGGGGGCCCCTCAGGGGTGCGTGCTCAGTCCCCTCCTGTACTCTCTGTTCACCCATGACTGCATGGCCAGGCACGACTCCAACACCATCATTAAGTTTGCCGACGACACAACAGTGGTAGGCCTGATCACCGACAACGATGAGACAGCCTATAGGGAGGAGGTCAGAGACCTGGCCGTGTGGTGCCAGGACAACAACCTCTCCCTCAACGTGACCAAGACAAAGGAGATGATTGTGGACTACAGGAAAAAAAAGAGGACTGAGCACGCCCCCATTCTCATCGACAGGGCTGTAGTGGAACAGGTTGAGAGCTTCAAGTTCCTTGGTGTCCACATAACCAACGAACTATCATGGTCCAAACACACCAAGACAGTCGTGAAGAGGGCACGACAAAGCCTATTCCCCCTCAGGAGACTGAAAAGATTTGGCATGGGTCCTCAGATCCTCAAAATATTCTACAGCTGCACCATCGAGAGCATCCTGACTGGTTGCATCACCGCCTGGTATGGCAACTGCTTGGCCTCCGACCGCAAGGCACTACAGAGGGTAGTGCGTACGGCCCAGTACATCACTGGGGCCAAGCTTCCTGCCATCCAGGACCTCTATACCAGGCGGTGTCAGAGGAAGGCCCTCAAAATTGTCAAAGACTCCAGCCACCCTAGTCATAGACTGTTCTCCCTGCTATCGCTCGGCAAGCGGTACCGGAGTGCCAAGTCTAGGTCCAAAAGACTTCTCAACAGCTTCTACCCCCAAGCCATAAGACTCCTGAACAGCTAATCATGGCTACCCGGACTATTTGCACTGCCCCCACCCCATCCTTTTTACGCTGCTGCTACTCTGTTAATTATTTATGCATAGTCACTTTAACTCTACCCACATGTACATATTACTTCAACTATCTCAACTAGCCGGTGCCCCCGCACATTGACTCTGCACCGGTACCCCCCTGTATATATAGCCTCCCTACTGTTATTTTATTTTACTTCTGCTCTTTTTTTCTCAACACTTTTTTTGTTGTTGTTTTATTTTTTACTTTTTTTGTTAAAAATAAATGCACTGTTGGTTAAGGGCTGTAAGTAAGCATTTCACTGTAATGTCTGCACCTGTTGTATTCGGCGCATGTGACCAATACAATTTGATTTGATTTGATTTGATTACAGGATCAAAATGGCCAGAAACATATAACTTTCTTCTGAAACTCATCAGTCTATTCTTGTTCTGAGAAATGAAGGCTACTCCATGCGAGAAATTGCCAAGAAACTGAAGATCTCGTACAACGCTGTGTACTACTCCTTTCACAGAAGAGCGCGATCTGGCTCTAACCAGAATAGAAAGAGGAGTGGGAGGCCCCGGTGCACAACTGAGCAAGAGGACAAATACATTACATTTTAGTCATTTAGCAGACGCTCTTATCCAGAGCGACTTACAGGAGCAATTAGGGTTAAGTGCCTTGCTTAAGGGCACATCGACAGATTTTCCACCTAGTCGGCTCAGGGATTAGAACCAGTGACCTTTCGGTTACTGGCACAACGCTCTTACCCACTAAGCTACCTGCTGCCCCCCCCCCATTAGTGTCTAGTTTGAGAAACTCAGAATGGCCACTAAAAATAAAAGATTAAGATGGGCGGTCTGAGATATGGCTTTTTCTTTGCAACTCTGCCTAGAAGGTCAGCATCCCGGAGTCGCCTCTTCACTGTTGATGTTGAGACTGGTGTTTTGCTGGTACTATTTAATGAAGCTGCCAGCTGAGGACATGTGAGGCATCTGTTTCTCAAACTAAACACACTAATGTATTTGTCCTCTTGCTCAGTTGTGCACCGGGGCCTCCCACTCCTCTTTCTATTCTGGTTAGAGCCAGTTTGCGCTGTTCTGTGAAAGGAGTAGGACACAACGTTGTACGAGATCTTGGCAATTTCTCGCATGGAATAGCCTTCATTTCTCAGAACGAGAATAGACTGACAAGTTTCAGAAGAAAGTTATTTGTTTCTGGCCATTTTGATCCCGTAATCGAACCCACAATTGCTGATGCTCCAGATACTCAACTAGTCTCAAGATGGTCAGTTTTATTGCTTCTTTAATCAGCACAACAATTTTCAGCTGTGCTAACATAGTTGCAAAAGGGTTTTCTAATGATCAATTAGCCTTTTAAAATGATAAACCTGGATTAGCAAACACAACGTGCCATTGGAACACAGGACTGATGGTTGCTGATAATGGGCCTCTGTCTGCCTATGTAGATAGTCCATTAAAAATCAGCTGTTTCCAGCTACAAAAGCCATTTACAACATTAACAATGTCTACACTGTATTTCTGATCAATTTTGTGTTATTTGAATGGACCAAAAAATGGCTTTTCTTTCGAAAACAAGGACATTTCTAAGTGACCCCAAACTTTTGAACGGTAGTGTGTACAGTTGAAGTCGGAGGTTTACATACACCTTAGCCAAATACATTTAAACTCAGTTTTTCACAATTCCTGACATGTAATCCTAGTAAAAATTCCCTGTTTTAGGTCAGTTAGGATCATCACTTTATTTTAAGAATGTGAAATGTCAGAATAATAGTAGAGAGAACGATTTATTTCAGCTTTTATTTCTTTCATCACATTCCCAGTGGGTCAGAAGTTTACATACACTAAATTAGTATTTGGTAGCATTGCCTTTAAATTGTTTAACTTGGGTCAAACATTTCGGATAGCCTTCCACAAGCTTCCAACAATAAGTTGGGTGAATTCTGGCCCATTCCTCCTGACAGAGCTGGTGTAACTGAATCAGGTTTGTAGGCCTCCTTGCTCGCACACGCTTTTTCAGTTCTGCAAACACATTTTCTATAGGATTGAGGTCAGGGCTTTGTGATGGCCACTCCAATACCTTGACTTTGTTGTCCTTAAGCTATTTTTCCACAACTTTGGAAGAATGCTTGGGGTCATTGTCCATTTGAAAGACCCATTTGCGACCAAGCTTTAACTTCCTGACCGATGTCTTGAGATGTTGCTTCAATATATCCACATAATTTTCCTTCCTCATGATGCCATCTATTTTGTGAAGTGCACCAGTCCCACAGCATGATGCTGCCACCCCCGTGCTTCACGGTTGGGATGGTGTTCTTCGGCTTGCATCCACCTCCTTTTTCCTCCAAACATACCGATGATCATTATGGCCAGAGGACATTTCTCCAAAAAGTATGATCGTTGTCCCCATGTGCAGTTGCAAACCATAGTCAGGCTTTTTTATGGCGGTTTTGGAGCAGTGGCTTCTTCTTTGCTGAGCGGCCTTTCAGGTTATGTCGATATAGGACTATTTTTTTCTGTGGATATAGATAATTTTGTACCTGTTTCCTCTAGCATCTTCACAAGGTCCTTTGCTGTTGTTCTGGGATTGATTTGCACTTTTTGCACCAAAGTACATTCATCTCAAGGAGACAGAACGCGTCTCCTTCCTGAACGGTATGACGGCTGCGTTTTCCCATGGTTCTTATGTTTGCACAGATGAATGTGGTACCTTCAGGCATTTGGAAATTGCTCCCAATGATGAACCAGACTTGTGGAGGTGTACAATTTTTTTTCTGAGGTCTTGGCTGATTTCTTTTGATTTTCCCATGATGTCGAGCAAAGAGGCACTGAGTTTGAAGGTTTGCCTTGAAATACATCCACAGGTACACCTCCAATTGACTCAAATGATGTAAATTAGCCTATCAGAAGCTTCTAAAGCCATTACATCATTTTCTGGAATTTTCCAAGCTTTTTAAAGGCATAGTCAACTTACTGTATGTAAACTTCTGACCCACTGGAAGTGTGATACAGTGAATTAAATGTGAAATATTTTGTCTGTAAACAATTGTTGGATAAATTACTTGTGTCATGCACAAAGTAGATGTCCTAACCGACTTGCCAAAACTATAGTTTGTTAGCAAAGAAATTTGTGGAGTGGTTGAAAAACGAGTTTTAATGACTCCAACCTAAGTGTATGTAAACTTCTGACTTCAACTGTATATATATATATATATATATATATAGTGCATTCAGAAAGTATTCAGACCCCTTGATTTTTTCAACATTTTGTTACTTTACAGCCTTATTCTAAAATGGATTTAAAAAAAAAGAATCCTCATCTATCTAAACACAATAACCCATAATGACAAAGCGAAAACAGGTTTTTAGAAATGTTTGCAAAAAAAACAACAACAACTGAAATACCCTATTTACATAAGTATTCAGATCCTTTGCTATTTGTATTTGTATTTATTATGGATCCCCATTAGCTGCTTCCAAGGCAGTAGCTACTCTTCCTGGAGTCCAGCAAAATTAAGGCAGTTATACATTTTTAAAAACATTACAATACATTCACAAAATATTTCACAACATATTAAGTGTGTGCCCTTGGGCCCCTACTCTACTACCACATATCCACAACACAAAATCCATGTGTACGTGTGTGTATAATGCGTATGTTATCGTGTGTTTGTGTTGCTTCACAGTCCCCGCTGTTCCATAAAGTGTATTTTTATCTGTTTTTTAAATCTAATTTTACTGCTTGCATGAGTTACTTGATGTGGAATAGAGTTCCATGTAGTCATGGCTCTATGTAGTACTGTGCACCTCCCATAGTCTGTTCTGGACTTGGGGACTGTGAAGAGACCTCTGGTGGTATGTCTTGTGGGGTATGCATGGGTGTCCGAGCTGTGTGCCAGTAGTTCAAACAAACACCTCGGTGCATTCAACATGTCAATACCTCTCACAAATACAAGTCCCTCTTTGTGACACCTGACAACGCGACTGAACAGTAGTCCAGGTGCGACAAAACTAGGGACTGTAGGACCTGCCTTGTTGATAGTGCTGTTAAGAATGCAGAAGAGCGCTTTATTATGGACAGACCTCTCCCCATCCTAGCTACTGTTGTATCAATATGTTATGACCATAACAGTTTACAATCCAGGGTTACTCCAAGCAGTTTAGTCTCCTCAACTTGCTCAATTACTACATTATTCATTACACGATTTAGTTGAGGTTTAGGGTTTAGTGAATGATTTGTCCCAAATTCAATGATTTTATTTTTTTAAATATTTAGGATGAACTTGTTTAGGATGAATTCCTTGCCACCCATTCTGAAACTAACTGCAGCTCTATGTTAAGTGTTGCAGTCATTTCAGTCACTATAGTAGCTGACATGTATAGTGTTGAGTCATCCGCATACATAGACACACTGGCTTTACTGTGTTCTGTTAGACAGGTAACTCTTTATCCACAATATAGCAGGGGGTGTAAAGCCATAACACATACGTTTTTCCAGCAGCAGACTATGATCGATAATGTCAAAAGCCGCACTGAAGTCTAACAAAACAGCCCCCACAATCATTTTAATCATCAATTTCTCTCAGCCAATAATCAGTCATTTGTGTAAGTGCTGTTCTTGTTGAATGTCCTTCCCTATCAACGGGTTGAAAGTCTGTTGTCAATTTGTTTACTGTAAAATAGCATTGTATCTGGTCAAACACAATTTTTTCCAAAAGTTTACCAAGGGTTGGTAACAGGCTGATTGGTCGGCCATTTGAGCCAGTTAAGGGGGCTTTACTATCCTTAGGTAGGGGAATAACTTTTGCTTCCCTCCAGGCCTGAGGGCACACACTTTCTAGTAGACTTAATTTGAAGATATGGCAAATAGGAGTGGCAATATCATCCACAATTATCCTCTGTAACTTTCCATCCAAGTTGTCAGACCCCGGTCTCTTTTTTTTTTTTTTTTTTTTAGGGGGTAGATCAGCTTAATATTACAGATAGATTGTAACTTCCATCAATGTAATTGTCTGCATCACTTCCAATCCCCCATGTTTTTTTTATATACAGCGGGGAGAACAAGTATTTGATACACTGCCGATTTTGCAGGTTTTCCTACTTACAAAGCATGTAGAGGTCTGTAATTTTTATCATAGGTACACTTCAACTGTGAGAGACGGAATCTAAAACAAAAATCCAGAAAATCACATTGTATGATTTTTAAGTAGTTAATTTGCATTTTATTGCATGACATAAGTATTTGATACATCAGAAAAGCACAACTTAATATTTGGTACAGAAACCTTTGTTTGCAATTACAGAGATCATACGTTTCCTGTTGGTCTTGACCAGGTTTGCACACACTGCAGCAGGGATTTTGGCCCACTCCTCCATACCTTCTGCAGATCCTTCAGGTTTCGGGGCTGTCGCTGGGCAACACGGACTTTCAGCTCCCTCCAAAGATTTTCTATTGGGTTCAGGTCTGGAGACTGGCTAGGCCACTCCAGGACCATGAGATGCTTCTTACGGAGCCACTCCTTAGTTGCCCTGGCTGTGTGTTTCGGGTCGTTGTCATGCTGGAAGAACCCAGCCACGACCCATCTTCAATGCTCTTACTGAGGGAAGGAGGTTGTTGGCCAAGATCTCACGATACATGGCCCCATCCATCCTCCCCTCAAAACGGTGCAGTCGTCCTGTCCCCTTTGCAGAAAAGCATCCCCAAAAAATGATGTTTCCACATCCATGCTTCACGTTGGGATGGTGTTCTTGGGGTTGTAATCATCCTTCTTCTTCCTCCAAACACGGCGAGTGGAGTTTAGAACAAAAAGCTCTATTTCTGTCTCATCAGACCACATGACCTTCTCCCAATCCTCGTCTGGATCATCCAGATGGTCATTGGCAAACTTCAGACGGGCCTGGACATGCGCTGGCTTGAGCAGGGGGACCTTGCGTGCGCTGCAGGATTTTAATCCATGACGGTGTAGTGTGTTACTAATGGTTTTCTTTGAGACTGTGGTCCCAGCTCTCTTCAGCTCATTGACCAGGTCCTGCCGTGTAGTTCTGGGCTGATCCCTCACCTTCCTCATGATCATTGATGCCCCACGAGGTGAGATCTTGCATGGAGCCCCAGACCGAGGGTGATTGACCGTCATCTTGAACTTCTTCCATTTTCTAATAATTGCGCCAACAGTTGTTGCCTTCTCACCAAGCTGCTTGCCTATTGTCCTGTAGCCCATCCCAGCCTTGTGCAGGTCTACAATTGTATCCCTGATGTCCTTACACAGCTCTTCGGTCTTGGCCATTGTGGAGAGGTTGGAGTCTGTTTGATTGAGTGTGTGGACAGGTGTCTTTTATACAGGTAACGAGTTCAAACAGGTGCAGTTAATACAGGTAATGAGTGGAAAATAGGAGGGCTTCTTAAAGAAAAACTAACAGGTCTGTGAGAGCCAGAATTCTTACTGGTTGGTAGTACAGTGAGGGAAAAAAGTATTTGATCCCCTGCTGATTTCGTACGTTTGCCCGCTGACAAAGACATGATCAGTCTATAATTTTAATGGTAGATTTATTTGAACAGTGAGAGACAGAATAACAACAACAAAAAACAGAAAAACGCATGTCAAAAATGTTAGAAATTGATTTGCATTTTAATGAGGGAAATGGTAGGTTAAATTTTTTCCCTCACTGTATGTATGTAAATGTATGTACTGTATATGTACAGTGGGGAGAACAAGTATTTGATACACTGCCGATTTTGCAGGTTTTCCTACTTACAAAGCATGTAGGGGTCTGTAATTTTTATCATAGGTACACTTCAACTGTGAGAGACGGAATCTAAAACAAAAATCCAGAAAATCACATTGTATGATTTTTAAGTAGTTAATTTGCATTTTATTGCATGACATAAGTATCTGCAATAGATAAGCAGCTTGGTTTGAAGAAATCAACTGTGGGAGCAATTATTAGGAAATGGAAGACATACAAGACCACTGATAATCTCCCTCGATCTGGGGCTCCACGCAAGATCTCACCCCGTGGGGTCAAAATGATCACAAGAACGGTGAGCAAAAATCCCAGAAGCACATGGGGGGACCTAGTGAATGACCTGCAGAGAGCTGGGACCAAAGTAACAAAGCCTACCATCAGTAACACACTACGCCGCCAGGGACTCAAATCCTGCAGTGCCAGACGTGTCCCCCTGCTTAAGCCAGTACATGTCCAGGCCTGTCTGAAGTTTGCTAGAGTGCATTTGGATGATCCAGAAGAGGATTGGGAGAATGTCATATGGTCAGATGAAACCAAAATAGAACTTTTTGGTAAAAACTCAACTCGTCGTGTTTGAAGGACAAAGAATGCTGAGTTGCATCCAAAGAACACCATACCTACTGTGAAGCATGGGGGTGGAAACATCATGCTTTGGGGCTGTTTTTCTGCAAAGGGACCAGGACAACTGATCCGTGTAAAGGAAAGAATGAATGGGGCCATGTATCGTGAGATTTTGAGTGAAAACCTCCTTCCATCAGCAAGGGCCTTGAAGATGAAACGTGGCTGGGTCTTTCAGCATGACAATGATCCCAAACACACCGCCCGGGCAACGAAGGAGTGGCTTCGTAAGAAGCATTTCAAGGTCCTGGAGTGGCCTAGCCAGTCTCCAGATCTCAACTCCATAGAAAATCTTTGGAGGGAGTTGAAAGTCCGTGTTGCCGAGCAACAGCCCCAAAACACCACTGCTCTAGAGGAGATCTGCATGGAGGAATGGGCCAAAATACCAGCAACAGTGTGTGAAAACCTTGTGAAGACTTACAGAAAACGTTTGACCTGTGTCATTGCCAACAAATGGTATATAACAAAGTATTGAGAAACTTTTGTTATTGACCAAATACTTATTTTCCACCATAATTTGCAAATAAATTCATTAAAAATCCTACAATGTGATTTTCTGGATTTTTTTTTCTCACTTTGTCTGTCATAGTTGACGTGTACCTATGATGAAAATTACAGGACTCTCTCATCTTTTTAAGTGGGAGAACTTGCACAATTGGTGGCTGACTAAATACTTTTTTCCCCACTGTACTTGGATGTGTAGTGTGAGCGTTTGCTGCTGGCATGTCATGCCTAAATTTGCTAATCTTGCCAATGAAAATAAATTAAAGTAGTTGGCAATATCAGTGGGTTTTGTGATGAATGACCCATCTTATTCAATGAATGATGGAGCGGAGTTTGCCCAAAATTTAATTTAAGGTGCTCCAAAGCTTTTTACTATCATTCTTTGTCATTTATCTTTGTTTCATAGTGTAGTTGCTTCTTTTATTCAGTTTAGTCACATGATTTCTCAATTTGCAGTACGTTTGCCAATTAGTTGTACAGCCAGACCTATCCTAATCAATCCACGTGGATTTAACAGTTTTTACAGTCATTTTCTTAATAGGTGCATGCTTATTAGTAACTGGGATAAGCAATTTCATAAGTGTGTCAAGTCCAGCGTCTGGCTGCTCCTCATTACACTCTACGGACCAACAAATATTATTTACATCAACAACATAGGAATCGCTACAAAATGTATTGTATGACCTCTTAAACACTATATTAGGCCCAGACTTTGGACTTTGGTTTTCCTAGATATGGCTACTATATTGTGATCACTACATCCGATGGATTTGGATACTGCTTTCAACACATTTCTGCAGCATTAGTAAAGATGTGATCAATACATGTTGATGATTTCATTCCTGTGCTGTTTGTAACTACCCTGAACAGGTTGCAGGCACTAGTTACAGTTTGAAGCTTTCTCTTGAGTGGGCAGCCTGATGAAAGCCAGTCAATATTTAAATTACCCAGAAAGTATACCTCTCTATTGATCTCACATACATTATCAAGCATTTCACACGTTATCCAGATACTAACTGTTAGCACTTGGTGGTCTATAGCAGCTTCCCACCAGAATGGGCTTTAGGTGAGGCAGATGAACCTGCAGCCATGTTACTTCAACAGTATTTAACATGAGATCCTCTCTAAGCTTTACAGGAATGTGGTTCTGAATATAAACAGTCTCAAGTATTCTTGGTATGACGCTACAAGCTTGGCACACCTTTATTTGGGGAGTTTCTCCCGGTCTTCTCTGCATATCCTCTCAAGCTCTGTCAGGTTGGATGGCGAGCATCGCTGCACAGCTATTTTTAGGTCTCTCCAGAGATGTTCGATCGGGTTCAAGTCGGGCTCTGGCTGGGTCACTCAAGGACATTCAGAGACTTGTCCCGAAGCCACTCTTGCATTGACTTGGCTGTGTGCTTAGGGTAGTTGTCCTGTTGGAAGGTGAACCTTCGCCCCAGTCTGAGGTCCTGAACGCTCTGGAGCAAGGTTTTCATCAAGGAGCTCTCTGTACATTGCTCCGTTCATCTTTCCCTCTATTCTGACTAGTCTCCCTGTCCCTGCCGCTGAAAAACATCCCCACAGCATGATGCTGCCACTACCATGCTTCACCATAGGGATGGTACCAGGTTTCCTCCAGACGTGACGTTTGGCATTCAGGCCAAAGAGTTCAATCCCCCGATTTCTCAGTTTGGCCGGGCGGCCAGCTCTAGGAAGAGTCTTGGTGGTTCCAAACATCTTCCATTTAAGAATGATGGAGGCCTCTGTGTTTTTTGGGACCTTCAATGCTGCAGACATTTTTGGGTAACCTTCCCCAGAGCTGTGCCTCGGCACAATCCTGCCTCGGAGCTCTACGGACAATTCCTTTGACCTTATGGCTTGGTTTTTGCTCTGACATGCACTGTCAACTCTGGGACCTTATATAGACAGGTGTGTGCCTTTCCAAATCATGTCCAATCAATTGAATTTACCACAAGTGGACTCCAATCAAGTTGTAGAAACATTTCATAGATGTTCAATGGAAACAGGATGCACCTGAGTTCAATTTCGAGTCTCATAGCAAAGGGTCTGAATACTTATGTAAATAAGGTATTTCTATTTTTTATTTTGAATACATTTGCAAAAATGTATACCAACCTGTTTTCGCTTCGTCATTATGGGTTATTGTGTGTAGATTGATGAGGATTTTGATTTATTTAATCCATTTTAGAATAAGGCTGTAACGTAACAAAACGTAAAGGGGTCTGAATACTTTTTGAATGCACTATATATATATACACAGTAAACATACATGCATGTATATGTATTTACAAAAAAATATATGGGGGATTGGAAATGATGCAGACAATTACATTGATGTAATCTACAGTCTGTCTGCAATGTTAAAGCTGATCTACCCCAAAAACATTAAAAAACATTTTTTAAAATATGATTCAATAGTGTAAAACATAGAATTTGTAGATGCTTAAAAATGTTTCCCCATGTTTTAGACATGAGGCATGACATGCGGAACATCAGGCTCACCCCACGAGAACCAGTGCATGATCAACGCCACCCTCAGCAAGGAGATCTGCTGGAAGTTATATACTTTCTCACTCTGCGGGTAAGACATAATCTAAACATTACAGATATAAATTCCCACAGTGCCCATGATAAAATGCAATGTGAATTGTGTTGTATTACTGAATGAAACTGAGGAGATGCCCTCAGACCGGCCTTTGGGATTGAATTTACGTTAACTACATTACTTTAGTTGGCTGCTTTGAGCAAAACGTGTATGTAATATAACCTATTCTAGGAGGCTATTGTTTGTATGATCTTTATTCATTGTTCAATTGTTTTTCAACAACGTCAGGTACAGGCAGGGATGACTGGGGCCTTCAGCAAGTAAGACACAGGGGCTAAGAAATTATTTGAACATCCCAGATATATATTCCCACTGTGCCCATGATAACGTTAACTATATTACTTTAGTTGGCTGCTTTGAGAAAAACGTGTATGTAATATAACCTATTCTGGGAGCCTAGATGTGTGTGTATGAACTGTGTGGAATATTTTTGGACCATTGGCTTCCCTGAAAGCAGGTACTGACAGGAGGAGCAATATGAGTCTGTCAGAGGTTGTCACACCGGATGGGGACGGTGATGGAAGCTTTGGTGGGCCACACAACAAAGAAGTAGGTGTCCATTCCAGTAATGTGGAGCTGACCTTGGACCTGGTGCCAGTGAGGATGGTCTTCACGGAGGCTGTAAGACCCTCCCTTCTTGATATATAAATCCTTCGACTTCACTGCCTCTTCAATGGTAAGGTCCCTTGCACCATAAGGACACTTCACCTCCAACACTGCTGTGGTGCCCACCAGACCATCTGGTGAGGCACCCAGGATCCCAGACCCCATGACCCAAAGCCCTGACTCCTGCACATCCATCCCTGCAGCCATTTGAATGCCTTGATGCCCTCCTCTTCGTTATCTGTGCCCCACTTTACAGACAACACCCCATCCAACGACTGATCTGAGGACCCTTTTTAGCAGTGACGGAGTAACGAGCTTGCCCTAACCACTGCTCCATAATTGCTGGCAGTCAACCTCCCTCTCCTCATAGTGTGCCAGTTGGGGTTGGGGGGCTGTCCAACTGTTGCCTGCCGTATAGCCTCCTTCTGCTCCACCGACAGCACCATACCAGGCAGGATGCCCCAGGTGCCCTTGTTCTTTAAAAATGTCCGGTACAGACGGTGTCAGCTAGAGATGACGTGCAGGAGCTTCCTGCAGGAATTTGTAGTCTTGCTGAGTTCTTCTCTGTTGCTAATTAGCATTTTGAATTTTAGCATTTCGAAACGTCACGCCAGTGTAAGCCTACATGAAACACAGACCTTATAAGAAGGCGTTCTAAAATTCCAGACGCATGGGGAAAAAACTATTATTATTATTCTTCAGTGGGGTTTATCGGCGGCTGGCATCCAACGTAATGGTGCATTACCGCTACCTACTGTACTGGAGTGTGGGCCAGAGACAGGGAGAAACTAAATCCTACCTGCCAGCACCGTTGCTCTTAAAAAAGATAACAAAATATTTGAGACTATGTCTAATGACGTTCTACTCAATATACTCTTAAACTAATTTCCTGTATCCCCTTCTCCCTCATACTAGATCGCATCCTCTCTCTTTCCCTCTGATACTACCCACACTGTAGCAACACATGCTCCACAGTCTCTGTTTGCTGACAATAATCACACTTTCCTGTTGGATGCTTTCCTATCACATTTAATGTCTTATTCAACTGGCTGTGTCCCACCCTTAATCTTGTAAAAATAGCCTCCTCTCTTCTGGTCCTTCCTGCCATCCTCCCCGACTTTCCTCTGTACTTGAAATAAATGCCTTCCCTTATTATCTCTATTCCACTGCTCCTGCCATCTCTGCACCATCACTGTATATATCAGTCTTTTTGCCTCTGCCTTGCTCATTGAAACTTCAACATCAACATCCCCACTACTAAGTACTTGTTTAGTCTGTTCATCTACTGCCTCGTTCCCCTCCACCCCCACATGGGCTAGGACCCAGGTAAATCTTTATCTGAATACCCATCTGTTTAATCCTGCCATGGGTTTGTAGCACCTTATAAAGCAGGTCTTGTCTGCTACGTGAGCTAAAGGACTGGAGACTCATTAACACTGCACATGAATCAGAGCAAATAACTACTCTGTCGTACTCCCTGACGAAGGCCATGCAGCCGAAACGCGTCAGATTTTTGTAAAACCTTGTTTCTATTGAACATGCCATACTAATAAAGGCATTTTAATTAATTATATGAAGAGTGCCTTGGTCCATCTTTCTTTTTGATGACCAATTCACCCCTTTGACCAAAGAGCACCTGTCTACCAACATTTACTATTGTGTACCTTAGTAGCGCTTCCCTTCCTCCTCTTTCTACTAACTACTCTGTCTTGTTTGACTTCCTCCACCCACTGCAAGGCCAACAGTATGGCCATCAGCTCCGCCGTATATACAGCCAGATGATCTGTAATATGTTTCCTGACTTCCACCCCACATTCCTGCACTAAACATGCTGACCCAGTACTTCCTGTCCTTGGATCTTTTGAACCATATGTGTAAATGGCCACAAAATCCTGATACACAGTTTCCAGACGTCTTTTAAAGAAATCAGATGGATCAACACCCTCCCTATCTTTCTGTAGTCTCTCCAACACTTCTAGATCAACTACTGGAGGCGGGAGTAGCCATGGTGGATTTGCAGGAATAACTATCGTTGGAACGGGAGACCCATGGGGCGGCGCACAACTGGCCCAGCATCGTCCAGGGTAGGGGAGGGAATGGCCGGCAGGGATGTAGCTCAGTTGGTAGAGCATGGCGTTTGCAATGCCAGGGTTGTGGGTTCGATTCCCATGGAGGGCCAGTATGAAAAATAAAAAAATAATAAAAATAAAATAATGTATGCACTCACTAACTGTAAGTCGCTCTGGATAAGAGCGTCTGCTAGTTTACTAAAATGTAAAAATGTAAATGTAACCTCCCTTTCATACAGTCCCTTCTCCTTCGTCTGGGTATTACCCACCCACCCAAAGCTTGTGTTCTGTCTTCGCTCATGTTCCCAGCATGCCTGTAAAATCCCTTTCGCAGGATGAGAAACCCCATGTACTTGTAGGTTGATCCAATAATTCATTGCAAGCTGCTGTCTCCTAATCTGTAATGGCATATCCCCCATCTCCACCTGTAATGCAGCCACTGGGGACGTCCGAAACGCCCTACTACATATTCTGAGTCCTTGCCCCTGTATGACATCTAGCCTTTCCAGTGAGGTCCGTGGTGCCGAACCATATGCTATACTGCCATAGTCTATTACAGATCGGATCAATGCAACATACCAGCCCCCCACTCCTTCCCCGTCAGACAGCGCATCACATTTAGCACCTTCTTACACTTTCTCAATGTGTTCTGCCCAGGTCAGTCTAGTGTCAAAGTATACCCCAAGGAACCTGAAGGCCCCCACCCTCTCCAAGTTTCTCAGATATAACCTCAAGCATACCTCATCTCCCACCTTCCTCCTGGTAAAGAACACTGTTTGAGTTTTCTCTACAGAGAACCTGAATCCCCACATTAACTACCTCATCAATTGCTTCCTGTACCTTCCTGATTATCTAAGGCACATTTCTTCCCCTCTTCCATAAGGCCCCATCATCTGCAAATAACGACCTTCCTATATCCGGCTGTACCTGAGAGTAAACATCATTGATCATGATTGAGAACAACAGAGGACTAATCACGCTCCCCTGTGGTGTACCGTTATCCACCAAGTAGCTGCCTGATAAGACTTCCCCACCCTTACCTGGATAGACCTTCCAAACAGGAAATCCTTTATCCAGTTGTACGTTCTTCCTCCTACCCCCACAATATCAAGCTTGATTAACAACCCCTCCTTCCACATCATATCATATGCCTTCTCCACATCAAAAAAGAAAGCTACAACAGTCTCCTTGTTCACCTGAGCCTTCCTGACCTCTGCTTCTAAGCAGAGCACTGGATCCATAGTTCCCCTAACCTTCCTGAACCCACTCTTATGTGGTGATACTAGCCCTTTGCTCTCCAGGAAGTAAGTTAGCCTCTCCGTAATTATACGTTCCATAATCTTACATACGTACATGTGATGTTAAAGCTTGGCCGATAGCTTGTTGGCTTCGTTGGATCCTTCCCGGGCTTCCGGATTGGTAGCACTACTGCCTCCTTCCAACTGCCTGGTAGTTTCCCCTCCTCCCACACTCTGTTGTACAACACCACTTACTTATCCAGTGCCTCATCACTTAGATGGGCCAACATAACATAGCACACCTCATCTTTCCCAGGTGAAGTTAACCCAGCTTTACCTATTGCTCTTTTCACCTCTGCCCTGGTAAATTGTGCATTCAACGCATCATTTACATCCTCCCTCCTTTCCAGCACTCCAGGATGCTCCTCTCTCGTGTTCTCTCTCCCCCTCTGCCCCTCCTCTGACAGATTTGCGGAGCTATGCACTTGGACAAATGCTTTGGCCATCATCTCTGCTTTCTCCTCATCTGTTACTGCCACATCCTCCCCACTCGTCAACACCGGATAATCCCACTCTCTTCTGACCTCACTCATCCTCTTAATCATCCCCCATAGGTGTCTCCCTTCCAATGGTGTCACAGATGACCTCTTTGCCTGACGGATAGTTCTCCTCACCAGGGCCTGGGCCTGCTTATACTGAATCAGTTGTTGGAAGTTATGCGTCCTTTTCAGTACTCTAAATGCCCTGTTCCTAAACCATTGCCCCACATTCCTCTGTCCACCATGGGACTGCTTTCCTCTTCCTCTTCCTCCTCCCTGAACTCTTAAGTATAGCCTCAGTAGCTGCCCCCACTAACGCTGTTCTCACCCAGTTATTCATACTATCCACATGCCCTCTCATATTCACCCGATCCATCACCTGCTCACTCAGCTCCTGAAACGGATCCCACTTTGCCCTTCCAAACACCCACCTGCCTACTCCATCCACTGACACCTCCTCCTCCCTCCGGCCTACTGTGCATACAATGAGGTAATGATCACTCCCTACTGTGGACTCCTCCCATACCTCCCACTCACATATTCCTGCCATCGCACTAGATATCAGATTGAGGTCTAAGGCAGACTCTTTCCCTGTGGCTACATCAATCCTGGTCCCTCGGCCATCATTCAGGCACACCAGATCTTTCTTTTCTATCACATTTTCCATCACTTGGCCATTTCCCCCCCAAAGCATATTGTGGGCATTAAAATCCCCACACCACATTACCTTACTTCTTTCCTGGCCCTCCACCCTCTCCAGCACTTCCATGTCCAATATCTGACACGGATTATAGTAGTTCACTACCACTAGCACCCCTCCTCTCAGCCACACCTCCACCACCAAATATTCCTGTTCAATACCTTTGCCTATCATCTTGTAGGGAATTCCTTGCTTTATGAAGGTGGCACATCCCCCCCCTCCCCCTATATCTCGGTCCCTACGAACCACTACATATCCCTGTATGATAAACTCCACAGTCGGTTTGAGACATGTTTCCTGCACACAAATCACATCAGGCTTAGCTAGCATATCAACAATGAACTGATTGAACTCCTGCCCATTAGCCAACAGGCTTCGAGCATTCCATTGTAGTACTACCACCATAATTAAGATCCAGTAATACATGACTCCACCATCGGCTGATGGAGGTCATCTCGAACCTCTTCCCATGTCAGCCCTGTCATACTCAAATGTCTCAGAGCAGCTTTCACTATTAGCTTAATCCTCTCTGTTTTAGATTATACTTTATCAGTGCTATTGATAGCTCCTGCTATGAACGTCACCAGCTTTCTATTTTCTATGTATACCATATCGCTGCCCACCTGCCCCGTAATCCCCGGTCTAGATGCTCCTACCCATCTCTCCCTTGAACCTGTATCTCCCTGGACATGGACCACCCTCACTGCCTCAGCATATGACATCCTTCTCTCCACTCTCACTTGTTGCACCTCCACTGCCTGCTTCATAGCCTCACACACACTATATGCCACACTATGAGCACCCCCACAGTTGCAGCACTTTGGTTGTACACCATCTCCACACTTCCCATACTCATGCTCCCCTCCACACCTGGCACACCTCTTTTTCTCTTTACAGACTGTTGCCAAATGCCCAAACCTCTGGCATTTATAACATCTTAAAGGCTTTGGTACATAAGCCCTCACATAGTAACTCATATATCCTATTGTTACTTTATTTGGCAGTACCCGGTCCTTGAAATGTAACAGAATAGACGTGCTATCTACCCTATCTCCACCCCTTGCTGCTTGCAATCTTTGTACATTCACTAGAACGCCTCTCAAATTGTCCCTTACCTCTTTAGTGCTAACACTCCTGTTATCACCCCTTTAATCCACTGCTTCCCTGCTTGATCAGTCCAGCTACTCGACTCCACCGTACACTTCCCTATTTGCTTGACCCTGAGAGCTTTTTCCCTCTGCACCATGTCCTTACAGAACACCAACAAGCTCCCATTTCTTAACATTTTAGCATTGACAACTTCCCAAATCAACTATTTTATCACAGCCGTCAACCTTATCAGACTCATCACCCCAACTCCCTAAACTTCAGAATCACTTTATGCTCCTCCTCACCTCCATGTTCCCCTTGCATCTTATCTTGCCCTTCCTCTGCACTTTCTACCTCCGAACTTCCGCTAGCGTTGGAAGCTAGGTTGCTCTCCTCAAACTTCCTTTTCTGCCTCCTCTCTGCCTCCACAGACCTCTCGCTCCCCTTCATACCCCTACTCCCTTTCTCTCCTGCTTTATTTTTCTCTTTCTTACTCCCTCCTTTATTTGTTCCATACTTGCTTCATTTTCTTCTCCATCACTATCTCCTACCATCTCTGACCCATTCACAAAATAGCAGTGCCGAACCGCCGCCGTGCCAATAGCTCAATTTCTTCTAAAAAACAATTGGAACCATTACCGGGTTTTACCGCTAGGTTTTCTGGGTATTATGACTTGTCCACTGTGCCGGACTATTAGCTGATTGCTCCCAATTTATAGGAATCCCCAACCAGTTGACTACTTAAAAATTTGCCAGAAGATACCTACGCTACCGTTAAGCTTGTTTACACTGAGCTTCACTGAGGTCAGAATGCATTAAGACACAGTGGAGCCGGCACGAGATATGAGTCGGAAAACGTACCTCAATGCAGGGATGGGATATACCACTGTACACCAAATTTTACCTTTATCCACACTGATACATCAAGAAGATTGAAATACAGTTTTTTTTTTTTTTCATTAAAGAGAGATTATTATTTTAGTGTTAAATAACTACATTTTACTTGGCCTTCCCCACATTCTTTATCTTTACCATTTAAAAAAATCGAGTTATTACTATTGCAGTGATCTTTGATGACCGCTATGTCAAAAATGTCACTGTAAAAATGGCTGGTAGACCTTTTTTTATGTACTGTATGCCATTAGTAGATCATTAATCCAGTGTGATGACCATTTCATACCACTAGATGCCCATATAATGCCATCTTAAAAGATGGGGAAAAGTAATTGGTTATTCTATATTGCAGTGAACATTGGGGCATATAACTAAAGTTTTTCACAGACAAAATGGCTGGTAAACATATTTTGAGATGTGCCACTATTAGATCATTAACAGAGTGTGATGACTGTTGCATATCATAAGATGCCCATATTATGCCAGCTAAAAGATGGGGAAAAAAGAATTGGTTATTCTATGTTCAGTTTGAAAACAGTAAAAATGGGGGAACATAGGGTCATCAAAGTTCAATGTTATAGTAATAACTATATATTTTTTTATGATAAAGATAAAGAATGTCGGAATAGGCCAAAACTTATTTTTATTTATAATCTCTCTTTAATGAAAAAAATAAATAATTAAACTTTCAAGTGTGGGTGTTTGTGTCAGTGCTGAGCGATTAACCAACATTTTTCATTTTTTAAACAACTAGTTGACTGATGTCTGTTCAATTATCTGCTACATAAAAGAGACAAAAGACATGCAATCGAGAGGGATAGAGAGAAGTTGCTTCGGGAGGTATCTCTACCTGAAAATACGTGATCTAAGTGATTGATAGTTGGTATTCAGCAGTCATAAACGTATACCTTATTTACTTTGAATAACTACTAAAATAGTGGTTTTGTCAGACAGCATAGGCAGCAGCTCTATAGAGATGAGATGATGTCTTGGAATAAAGTCATCAAATAAAACAAATGTAATATACACAACAACTGAAATATTTTAATAATGTGAATAAATTATGGTTAATAAGTAATAAGCAGTAATGGGCAATCACTACCCTCACGGGACTCATTGTTTTATTCGGTGTTGTGACAGCATTCAACCCACATAACGCACAGTGCATTTAATGTTAAGAAAATAATCAAAACCAAAATCGAAAACCATTATTATTTTTTAGTAATCTAACCGAAACCGAACCGACTTCAAAAAGCACTAATCGCTCAGCACTAGTGTCTGTGTCCATGTGTATCTGTGTGTTTGTATGTCATGGCTGTAAACACATCTTGCTTTCACAATTTAACATCTACTAAACAGCACCCACGTTTGGATACTGCAGCCTCTGTAGCCTCACTCTACTCGTGATATCAAAGTAATTTTTGATAAGGCTTGAAAATGAAGGAAACTATTTGGTATAATTTGTATTGTGGAAGATTGAATGTGTGCTTCAAACTGTTTGCTTGGGTTGATTTGTAGCAATCGTCTCTATGCATGAGAGTGCTTCCGTCTCGGTTTCCCTACCAGAAAACACTTGATACCGTAAATTGTTGTGCACTTCCAAATTCAGGAGGGGAATGAAGTGCGGATGGCTTGACTGCTTCGAGTGTTGGCTCACTTGACCGCAGTAGCTAACTGGGCTACAGCTAGCTAGCTAGCTAGCTTATCTAACAAGTTATTATCTAGCAATTCACAAACTCCATTGTTTGTTTTGGTGAATGTGTTTAACTTGTTAGTTAAGCTAGCTTATAGCACACATTTTCTTTATTTGGTTGCTAGTGTCTCTCAAGTATGGTTCTACGCATCCTGCTGTTGCAGAGCTAGCTAGCAAAAAATAAATTAAGTGAATCCCCGCTGTCAAGTAAAGTCTAGCGCGGTGGGTGTGGGGCTATTTACGGTGTGCAGCATTCCAGAGGCGTCTAAATGTGCCAATAGTTTAAAGGCAATCAGTGGATAGCCGGGAAGAAATCATTGTCATTGAGGGCAGTTTAAAGTTGTTCAGTGAGTAGAAGGTATTTTGAGTGATGATTCTTTGAGTGATGCATCGACTGAAAACAACAAATGATGATCTCAACAACTCTGACAACTTTGTCAAAGCTAGTTAGGATAGTGTTTGCCTTAGCTAGCTACAATGAGCTCCAAAAGTATTGGGACAGTGACACATTTTTTGTTCTTTTGGCTCTGTACTCCAGCATTTTTGGATTTGAAATTATACAATGAATATGAGGTTAAAGTGCAGACTGTAAGCTTTAATTTTAGGGTATTTTTTATCCATATCGGGTGACCAATTAGAAATTAGAGCACTATTTGTACATAGTCCCCCCAAAAGTATTTAGTATTTAGTCCCATATTCCTAACACGCAATGATTACATCAAGCTTGTGACTTTACAAACTTGTTGGATGCATTTGCTGTTTGTTTTGGTTGTGTTTCAGAGTATTTTGTGCCCAATAGAAATGAATGGTAAATAATGCGTTGTGTCATTTTGGAGTCACTTTTATTGTAAATAAGAATATAACATGTTTCTAAACACTTCTACATGAATGTGGATGCTACGATGTTTATGGATAATCCTGAATGAATCGTGAATAATGATGAGTGAGAAAGCTACAGACGCACAAATATTATACCCCCTCAAAAAAGGCTATCCTCCCCTGTAATTGTAATGGTGAGAGGTTAGCATGTCTTGGGGCTATGATATTTGTGCTAGAGTACAGAGCCAAAACAAAAACAAAAATGTCACTGTCTCAATACTTTTGGAGCTCACTGTATATTAATAACGTGCGTGTGTGTTTCAGATGAAGGTAATAATGAACCAAGAATCTTCCCTTACCGAAAAAACAAACTTCTGGCAAACAGTTGTGGCAAACCTTAGGCCAATTTGCTACAAATATGCGACAAGCTCATATTTTCACATGCAAATTAGTTTTGTGGTAAATTTGCGGCAACTTGCAAACTTATGGCAAACAATTCTGGGAAACTTGTGATGAACATTCTGTTTGCTGCAAACTCCTAATGAATATGCAAATTCATCCGGATTTTGGTTACTGTGTTAAACAACATTGAAATGTATCTATATAAACCAAATCACATTACTTTAAATTAACTTCAGAGAAAAAAACGAAACATACTAAATGTTGTAAATATACTAAACAACATCTATGCAATGTCTTTATCATTGCATAAAATGAATCCAATACAACTTGAAATCTTCAGCATTGTAATGAAGAAAATAGTAAAGACTGGATATTTCCCAAATAAATAGTTGTATCTTTTTATGTAGCTACAACATTTACATGAGAGAAATGTGAACACTATGGGGATGTTGACCTTAGGATGCTTAAAGGGACATCTACATAATTATTTACATGAGCCAAGTGATAACTGAACAACAGATTAACCAATGGAAGTTTACGATATATTTAACACAATTGTAATAATTAAAACAACAAAAACTAAATCAATCCCAATTCAGAACTGTTGCCTTTTTGAGTGAACTTTAGAGATGGCGACCCTGTGGAAGTCCTTCGTCCAAAGCTTGTTGAATGCATGCCCCTCACAAAAATGAATTTGTTACTGCAAACTTCCCGCAAATTTGCTGCAAACTAAATAGTGTGCCACAAAATGTTGCCAAAAGTTTGCAAACATTTGCCAGTAGTGGTGAATCTGCAGCAAACCTTTGGCAACAATAATATTTATTGCCACTAGTGCCAAACAGTTTGCCAGTTTCTTTTCTGGAAGACAATTCCCTCAGGATTAAATTTGAATCTGTGGCAAACCTGTGGCAACAACTTCCAAGACCAATAACCGTTGATGATCAGTCCCTACACCCAAACGAGGGCATTGCGTTCATCCACCTCTGGCCTGCTGGCCCCCCTACCTCTGCGGAAGCACAGTTCCCGCTCAGCCCAGTCAAAACTGTTCGCTGCTCTGGCACCCCAATGGTGGAACAAGCTCCCTCACGACGCCAGGACAGCTGAGTCACTACCACCTTCCGGAGACACTTGAAACCTCTTTAAGGAATACCTGGGATAGGATAAAGTGGTTGTTCCACTGGCTATCATAAGGTGAATGCACCAATTTGTAAGTCGCTCTGGATAAGAGTGTCTGCTAAATGACGAAAATGTAAATGTAAATGTAACCAATCAGGGGGATTAGAAACAGCTGTTGGAAAATGGAAACCAAGCTATCTAGCTAGCTACCTACCAAAGTTGTCCGGTGAGTGTCTAACTTATTAATTACACTTCCTAATAAACTTTAACATGTTATTAGCTAAATGATGCCTAGTTAGCAATGTCATGTTTTATGGGATAGAGAGAAACACATTTAGTTGATACCAGTTTCAAATCGGCCAGCGCCACTGACTGACTGACTGGCTAGCGCTTAGCTAGCTAACGTTAGCTATCATATTTTTGCACAATTCATGTGATAGGTAGCTAGCTAACTAATTATTTGCCTAAACACTTATAATTTTAGGTGAATACTTTGTTGTCTTTTAATACCAATATACATGTCAATATGCTAGTGTCATGGTCAGTAGCATGTTAGCTAACACAACAACGTAGGTAGGTAGCTAGCTAGCTATCTAGCTAGTAACAATATGAGTTGATTTGACATCAAAGCAAAACTTCACTTTTGCAGATGGATACCCTTTTTCCTACCCGTGGTATTGGGAGGAGGATGCATCAACACCCTGGAAATATGTTTGTGGTGCACTCACTCATAACACTTTTTTTGTTGTTGTTATAAATGAGTGTATCGTCTTCAAGATTGATAAGTACATGCATCTATTATTCTTATACATTTAGCCCATACATTCACTCTTTGTAACAATTCGATCTTTCATTGCTTTAAACTAGTAGCTAGCTCATATTGATAATGTGTTGTTCATTCTCTCTTTCTAGAAGCAATCAGTTACAAAGCAAAACATACAGATTGAGGCATTCAATCAAACTGAGGACAGAGAAATATGTGTGCACCATACAGGTCAAGGCTTCTTGCATGCATGGCTTTAAGATGTAAGTTACACTCAAAAATGTTTTGGGTTGTTTGGATGACCGAATTTCTGGGTTGCAGGTGGGGTTGTTTTCTGTAAATACAGCAAGGTTGGGTTGTTGGTGCTGGGTTATGTAGGGATCTATTTTCTTATAACTAGATGTGATGTCTAGCTTAGAAAGAATGCATTAATGATTAAACATAATAGGTTTGTACTGTACTGATATAAATTGTTTCACATAACAAGCTGTGATTCATGTGAGGAGCTGTTAGGGAGTAGGGGGAGATAAGAACTTGTCTCACATACACAAACACTGCCTCTTTGTTAAACCGCGCTCAAGGACGTGTACTGCAAAAGTGTCGACTCTCTGGACAAGTTGTGATGAAAACAACTAGACACCTGGCAACAGTGAAGCGCCAAGGGGATGGGACCAGCCTGTGCGCCAACGATAGGCTGAGTAAGTCTAAACCACACTCAGCCTCTACCCTGATAGGCCAGCAGGGAGCAGGAACTATCTCTGTCAGAGTATTTTAAGGAAGAACTTATAACAATGGATCAGTTCTCTTAGTGCCCTGCGTGGTATTTCAGTGGACCCGTATATATATGAACATTATATTTACCATTGAAGTGTTTTGCATTAATTAAAATACTAGTCTATTTTAGAAGACGTGTATTGACCTCTTGTTCCTAATACCAGATTTGAATTGACGCAACTTAACAGTTATTAAGGTTGGGCTATGGATATTTGACCCAGCCAGTGGATTAATTCTCCTGCCACCAGAGTGTGAAGTCCACCAGGACAAATATTCTAGTTCTAGCTAGTGCAACTGAGTGAATGAAGAGTGGAAAACGGCTAATGTTATTTCAACAGACTAAGGGTGTTTTGGCTGAACTGAAAACGGTAAGTAACAAACGTTACAAATTATGAATTTGATGGACATTCAAGGGGGGGGTTCGTTGACCCTGTGTAAAACCGCATCTACTGTCTGTCTGTCTTCCACATTGTCATCGATAACCAATAGTACAACGTTAATGGAAATTTGAAAGATTTTGAAAGATTTAACTTCACCAGAGCCTCTTAGAAACATGCAGCCACTTTGGGACTAGATACAGTACATTACATGCACAGCTACCATAGATAGTCTGGCCATTTTACCATACTTACTTTATTGGTTATTTGCACAAATATTCTGTCACAGTGACCAACCTGACACACATCACAGGCTGGGAGCAGCTCATGGGCACTTAGGGGTAAAGTGCCTTGCTCAAGGGCACAACAGCAGTAGGTAGTATACAGAGATATTGTAGCTGGTAACCCTCTGGCTGACAGATCACTCCCTGCAGATTTCCCCGCAGGCAGCTCGGGGGTTCGAATACTGGCCTGCCTTTCTAACCTCGAAGATAATGCCGCTCCTAATTATTTTGCTCTTTCCTCACTCCCTTGCCATTGTGCAGCCCTTTGACCTGGCTTATCAACCCTTCCCTCAACGTATTGAATTTAATATTGTGGGTGAAACTATCCCTTAAAATCTCCCCCTTAGCAGTTTAGTCTGACGGTGTTGTGGATAATTATCACTATACTTGTTAAAAATCAAAAGTTCTTCCAGAGTTTTTGTAGAATGAAGATAGACTTTTATTACACAAAGTAGCGAAAAGCCGAGATGATCTGCAGAACACCTGTTTTTTCTGACTCGGAGCTCTCCTTTTATACAGACACAATGCGTAGTCATGCTTATACAACCTACACAGTTACTCCATTATACATGATTAACATCCTTCGGTGTCACATGTTGTTTACTCACGAGGGCTACGTGCGCTTCTCTAAATGGGGCCTCTGTCACTTATCTCATTATATTGCTGGCATGACACAAAAAATTATATACATACGTATGTTAAAGAACAATCACACTCTGTATTGACTATATTCACTATCCAGGCATGCATCTGGAGTACAAAGTATCAATCATGTTCATTCTGTTTTACCCTTATCATTTCATAACACATATCAATTAATAACTTTACGCCTTTCCCATCAGCCATCCTCCCTGGACCTCGAGCCACTATGGTTATTCCTTGTGACTATGTGCATGTGGCTATGTGTGTCAGGTCATAAGCACAAACAAGTGACAACACTAGTTCCATTGTTACTCCCATCTCCATACAGCTACAACGATAAGTTTTATCTCCATCACATGTCATTGCCATACCCAGACGAGCTGCAGGGAGCTAGAGGGAACCATCCATTATCAGAAGCACAGCATTTGCACTAAAGAAATGTCTCTGCTCCGTTTTAACCCTTTAATTGGTTCTTAATCCATAAGCATTTAAGGCATATAGGCGTTTCATTCTACAACTTGCATAATTCATATAATTGGTTTTTATGTTGTCCGCCCCTAAGTGAGATAGAGTAGTTAACCAAAAATTCCCCACAGCAGTTAAGAGCGTTGGGCAAGTCACTGGTAGGTCACTGGTTCGAATCCCAGAACCAGCAAGGTGGAAAAATCTGCCATTCTGCTCTCGAGCAAGGCAGTTAACCCCCAACAACAACTGCTCCCCGGGCGCCTAAGATGTGGAAATCAATTAAGGCAGCCCCCTGCGACTCTATAATTCAGAGGGGTTGGGTTAAATGTGGAAACACATTTCGGTTTAATGCATTCAGTTGTGTAACTGATTAGGTACCTCTTTTCCTTTTTACCCTCTTTTGCAGCAGAAGAGATGGACCGGGAAATGCTCTTGCTTTTGGACGACTCGACTATAGCCTGTTAAAGAAGAACATAAAAGCCTTAAACACAGTGAGTATTCTGTAAACCCAACCTTTTTTTATACATGAGGGGAGGTCCTCGGGACACACACGTATACATAGCACTTTGGACACACCAAGCGACACACCAAGCTTGACCAGTAGCCAGGTCTTGCCAGGTACATGTTGGAAGATTTGTGTATTTAAAAATGTATAATTCATTAACTACTTTGTGCTCACAATAGAGTCAAATGTGAGAGGGCAGCCCAGATGACCAAGTGACAGAACAACATCTTGCCAGCAAACCAGGTTGTGGAGTACATGAAGCAGCCCAGAGAGAAGCAGGCCAAAGATCTTCTCTTCGAAGTGGAAGTATAGTTTGAAATGACCCTGCTAGTGGTGCCCCAGATTGATTGTTTCAGGCTAAAAATTAAGTTACTCACTAAACATTATTCTCCCCAGATACACAAGGTGACATTGCTTTAAGACTTCTGCCAGTGGTCCTCCCAACACCAGTCTACAAGATCCGTTAAATAGTGGATAGGCATGGGGAAATTAGATGAAGGAATGAAAGGAACAGCGTTCCAAAATCTGTTACGTATACAGTTGAAGTCAGAAGTTTACATACACTTAGGTTGTTGTCATTAAAACTCGTTTTTCAACCACTCCACAAATTTATTGTGAACAAACTACAGTCTTGGCAAGTCGGTTACTTTCTGCATGACACAAGTAATTTTTCCAACAATTGTTTACAGATTATTTCACTTATAATTCACTGTATCACAATTCCAGTGGTAGGAAGTTTACATACACTAAATTGACTGTGCCTTTATACAGCTTGGAAAATTCCAGAAAATGATGTCATGGCTTTAGAAGCTTCTGATAGGCTAATTGACATCATTTGAGTCAATTGGAGGTGTACCCGTGGATGTATTTCATGGGCTACATTCAAACTCAGTGCCTCTTTGCTTGACATCATGGGAAAATCAAAAGAAATCAGCCAAGACCTCAGAAAAAAAATTGTAGACCTCCACAAGTCTGGTTCATCCTTGGGAGCAATTTCCAAACGCCTGAAGGTACCACGTTCATCTGTACAAACAATAGTACGCAAGTATAAACACCATGGGACCACACAGCTGTCATGCCACTCAGGAAGGAGACGTGTTCTGTCTCCTAGAGATTAAAGTACTTTGGTGCGAAAAGTGCAAATCAATCCCAGAACAACAGCAAAGGACCTTGTGAAGATGCTGGAGGAAACAGGTACAAAAGTATCGATATCCACAGTAAAATGAATCCTATATCGACATAACCTGAAAGGCCGCTCAGCAAAGAAGAAGCCACTGCTCCAAAACCGCCATAAAGCCAGACTACGGTTTGCTACTGCACATGGGGACAAAGATCGTACATTTTGGAGAAATGTCCTCTGGTCTGATGAAACAAAAATAGAACTGTTTGGCCATAATGACCATCGTTATGTTTGGAGGAAAAATGGGGTTGCTTGCAAGCTGAAGAACACCATCCCAACCGTGAAGCACAGGGGTGGCAGCATTCTGCTGTGGAGGTGCTTTGCTGCAGCAGGGACTGGTGCACTTCACAAAATAGATGGCATCATGAGAAAGGAAAATTATGAGGATATATTGAAGCAACATCTCATGACATCAGTCAGGAAGTTAAAGCTTGGTCGCAAATGGGTCTTCCAAATGGACAATGACCCCAAACATACTTCCAAAGTTTTGGCAAAATGGCTTAAGGACAACAAAGTCAAGGTATTGGAGTGACCATCACAAAGCCCGACCTCAATCCTATAGAAAATCTGTGGGCAGAACTGAAAAAGCGTGTGCGAGCAAGGAGGCCTACAAACCTGACTCAGCTACACCAGCTCTGTCAGGAGGAATGGGCCAAAATTCACCCAATGTATTGTGGGAAGCTTGTGGAAGGCTACCCGAAATGTTTGACCCTGTAACCAGTACTGAGGATATGAAGAGGCAGGACGCAGACGCAGGAATCAACAATGTAAAGGTTTACTTAACACTGAGCAAGAGAACAACAAAGAGCGAGTACACAACAAGACACTAACAATCACACACAACACAACACTGAACAGTCCAGGGCTATACAGGGGTAGTGATGAGATGATGAGGTGCAGGTGCGCTGGAGGTGATTAGGGTGCGTTGGGTTTCTATTCCGGTGTTGCCGAGGTGGTGCGCTCAGACCGGTGGCTTAGTAGACCTGCGAATCAAAGCGCCGGAGGGAGCAACGGGAGGAGACTTGATAGTACCCCCCCGGATGTGCGGCTCCCGCCGCAGGACGTTTACGGCCAGGAGGACAACCCCAAGGACGTGGAGCAGGCCGGTCAGGGCGGCGATGGTGGAAATCCTGAATTAGGTTGGGGCCCAGAAAGTCCCCAGCCGGAACCCTGCTCTTCTCCTGAGTACCATACCCCTCCCAGTCCACCAGGTAACGGAGCCGTCCCCCACGGAACCTGGAGTCCACAGGTCCCTCACCGCATACGCCGGACTCCCGTCAATGTCCAGGGGCGGAGGAGGCGTACCCCAGGGGACCTTAAATGGCCCCACAAACCGGGGGCTCAGTTTCGTGCAGGGAAGGCGGAGCCACTCGTCGACAGCAGGCGCATCGGTCTGGCTGGGTGTCCAAGGGGCCAGGGCCGGCTGCTACCCCAGGACGCACTGGAAGGGAGTGAGCCCCTGTAGCAGTGCACAAGGGAGTTCTGGGCATATTCTGCCCATGGTAGAAACCTCGCCCACTCACCCTGCCGGTCCTGCCGCTCCACCTGCCCATTTGACAGAGGCCTTCACCCGGAAGTGAGGCTGGCCGTGGCCCCGATCTTCTCCAGGAAAGCCTTCCACACTCAGAAGGTGAATTGAGGGCCACGATCCGAGACGATGTCCTCCGGAAGTCCATAATTCCAGAAGACCTGTTGGAACAGGACCTCAGCGACCTGGAGAGCAGAAGACCAGTTAGTGGCAAAAAACGGCATGATTTGGAGAACCGATCTATGACCACCAGGACTGTGGTAAAGCCGTCAGAACGTGGGAGGTCGGTGACAAAGTCTATGGACAGGTGTGACCAAGGTCGCTGAGGCACTGGGAGAGGAACTAGTTTGCCTGCCGGTGTGTTTGGGCACATACGGAACAGGAGTTGATATAGCAGGAGACATCAGTAGCCAAGTTGGGCCACAAGTATTTTTGTGAGAGAGAATGTGGGGTGTGCGTAATACCAGAGTGCCCTGCCATAATGGTGGTGTGCGCCCAGATCAGCAGGCGGTCACACACCCTGGTGGGTACATACACGCAGGCGATGGGTCCTCCTGAGCTGCCAGGCGGACATCTTTGTCCACATCCCAAACGACAGGTGCCACGATTAGAGACGGAGGCAGGTATTGTGCATCCTGGAGAGTGCTTCTATTAATACATTTGTCATTAATACATTTGTGAAGCCCAGGAAGCTCTGTAGGCCCTTGATGGTGGTGGGGACTGGCCATGACCTGACAGCGTCCGTCTTCGCTCTTTCCATGAACACCCCCTGAGGACTGATCCTGGATCCCAGGAAGGAGATGGCCTGTTGGTGGAATTCACATTTCTCCCCCTTCACCAACAGGCTGTGTTCCCGGAGGCGGAGTAGGACCGCTCTGACGTCCCTGATGTGCTCCTCGAACGTAGCCGAGTAGATCAGGATATCGTCGATGTACACCACCACCTGTCTACTCAGCATGTCTCGGAACACGTCATTGACGAAGGACTAGAACACGGAAGGTGCGTTGGCGAGGCCGTAGTATTCATAGTGGTCTTAGGTAGTGCTGAATGCCGTCTTCCACTCGTCTCCTTCCCGGATTCGGATCAGGTTGTAGGCACTCCTCAGGTCCAACTTGGTAAAGTACCGGGCCCCTCGCAGCTGCTCGATGGCCGACGGAACCAGAGGGAGGGGGTACCGGTACTTGGTGGTGACTGCGTTCAGCCCCCGGTAGTCAAAGCACGGTCTCAGTCCTCCGTCTTTTTTGGCCACGAAGAAGAAGCTGGCGGAGGCAGGAGAGGTAGAGCATCTGTTGATCCCCTATTTCAGGGTCTCCGCCACATACTTCTCCATGGCCTCAGTCTCTGCCATGGAAAGGGAGTAAATGCGACTCTTAAGGGGGTGTTGTCCCTCCCCGCTGAATAGCACTGAACAGTCTAGGGCTATATAGGGGTGGTGATGAGATGATGAGGTGCAGGTGCGCTGGAGGTGATTAGGGTGTGTTGGGTTTCCATTCTGGTGTTGCCGAAGTGGTGCGCTCAGACCGGTGGCTCAGTAGACCGGCGAATCAGAGCGCCGGAGGGGAGCAACGGGAGTACACGTGACAGACTCAAGTTAAACAATTTAAAGGCAATGCTACCAAATACTAATTGAGTGTACGTAAACTTCTGACCCACTGGGAATGTGATGAAATAAATAAAAGCTGAAATAAATCATTCTCTCCACTATTATTCTGACATTTCACATTCTTAAAATATAGTGGTGATCCTAACTGACCTAAGACAGGGAATTTTTACTAGGATTAAATGTCAGGAATGGTGAAAAACTGAGTTGAAATATATTTGGCTAAGGTGCATGTAAACTTCCGACTTCAACTGTAACTGCACACTCAAGATATTAGGTAGGTTTCCATTCAATTTGCGACAGATTTTCATGCAAATATTCTAAAATCTGCATAAAACACTATGTGTATTTTCCCACTGGAGATGTTACCAGCAACCTTACTTTTTGTGGATAAAAGGCTGTGCAGGATGACGTAATGCACATAAATGACTTTTGCCATTAAATTCCCATGCACCAAAAAAATACAAAAGTTTAATGGGTTCCATCTCATTTTCAGCTCTACTGATGGTTTTGTCACAAACTGTTGCGTTATATAGCAAATGTGTGCCCACCCTGGTCTTGGCACATGCGCTCTAGCCAACAGCTCACACATACAGTGGAGGTAGGCTATCTACATTATGAGATTATTATGGATAAGAGCGATATTTGTATTTGTCAAACTGTAGCCAAGCATCGATCATCATGTCACCAGAATAAGACCGTCAATATTTATTGGAAAGGAGCATCAAGCTCATCCATCACCTTGCACATTCACCATCCTGTGAAGTTCATCATAATTTATTTAATCTGTAGCCTAATAAACTTGATGCTTTCCCGAGTCGTAGTGGGAGGACCACACAACATATTATCATGTGACTCCAAATTTACATTGGTTTTATGGTTATTATATCAATATTTGTGCATAAAGGATTTTCCACCGCCATTTCTCATATAATTCATTTTAACAGCACAAATAGATCCCACAATGTCGAACAAACAAATTGTCTGTAGGCATTTATAAAATTGTACCGGCATTTCATGTTTCCATCAGCCTGGTTGTGACTTTTTTCATACGTCAGGTAATTAATCCTCATGAAATAGTTGGATGGAAACGTGGTTAGTGTAAATGAACCTATGAGCCCCAACACCAAATGAATGGAATATGTAGGCATCAAACAGGGATTGGGTGTTGATTTGATGTAAATGGAGATAAAATATACAAAATAAATTGTGTGATGTCGTTGTAAGTGTGCCTCCATACTTTGCACAAGTCCTCATATTCTAAAATCAAATGATTTCTCTAACAGGTTGGGAACAACACAGTTGAGTACCTGCACCAGGCGGAGGTGACCAGACCCTACGCATTTGTGTTGGCTCTTGGGGACTGCTCACAGGTGTTTACAGTCATTAGTGGACTGGCATTGAAGCATGGTACACTGGTTGGGGCACTGGATGTGTGCTTCAAGTCCTATTATATGTTTGATATCAACTTTCCCACTGTGCCCCAGCTTGGGAATTCTTACAGTCCACGGTGTATCAGCTGCCAGGAATAGAATCCCCCGCAGTAAGACTGTTGCGAGCATGTCTTTTTTTCCACTGAACAATAGTGGATAAGTATCTGCTTTTGTATGTAGTGTAGAAGTGACAGGAGGAAGCACAGCCCTCCGGCTGATGTGTTTCTGTGAATTAATAGATCAATGGATGGATGAGCCATGAGTGTCTCATTCCAATGCTCTTAAGGCACTATTTATAGCTCTGTTAAATAGACTTTTAGTTGTTTTTTTATGCATTTCTGCCCGCTTTTTGCCTACAGTATGGTATGTGGCGCGTTTGCCTTTAGTTCAACTACTGAAGCGCGTTCTGGTACGCTTTCATTCTATCACAACAATGTATTTAAACACAAATGTTACATTTTGGGGATTGTTAAAAGTGCTTTATGAATTAAATAGTTATTAAGTAATGAGTCATTAGTCCATGTCCTTAGTAGAGTGACCTTGAAATGTAATGTTTTAAATTTTTATGTTTAACAATGTTTTAACTCGACCCAAATGTAGACCATTATTGTATGGCAAAACAGCATTGTGTGTGTGTGTGTGTGTGTGTGTGTGTGTGTGCGCTGTCACCTCATATCGTATGAAATCTTATTGTGTGAAATAATACATATTTAGACAATAGGGCTTTGTTTCAATGTGCTATTTAAAAATGTATATATTCTTGTACATTCTCTGACGTGATGTGATGTATGTTCTGAAATGCAGGTAAATATTAATTAATTATTTGAAATTCAACATTGTATCTTGATTGTTTGTGTAGGAAAGGGAGGGGGTGGGATGGTAGAGAAGGCAAAAATATGCAATTAAAATAGAAATTAGGATGACACTGAAACTAACCCAATGATGAAATTACCCAGATGCTGGGTCAATCCCCCAACCCAAGGTGCTGGGTTTATGCCACAACCCAACACACTGGGTTGTTTTAACCCATCAATATAGTCTAATTTACCCAGCAGGTGGGTCAAGCTCTCAATCCAAGGTGCTGGGTTAGAAGCACAACAAATTAACCCAATGCTGTGTTTGTTTAATATTGACCCAGTGCTAGGTTGTTGAAATTACCCAAATTGGGTTATTTTTAACCCAGCATTTTTTAAACTAACAATATTCAATTTTGGAAAAATAATATGAATTGCCATATCAGGCATAACTCAAGTAATTTCAGTATCCTAATTTAGTTTTGTTTTCTGATTGCTTTAGTGCCCCTTACTGAAAAAACAGGCTTGTGGCAAACCTTCGGCAAGTTTGCGGCAATCTCATATTTTCACATGAACATTTGTTTTTTGGCAAACTGTTGCGGTAAACTTGCAGCAACTTGTGAACTGGTAAACAATTTTGGGAAACTTGTGGTGAACATTCTGTTTGCTGCAAATTCTGTTTGCATTCTGTTTGCTGCAAAAACATAAAAATTCATCAGGTTTTTGGTTAATAATAAACCAAATCACATAACTTTAAATTAACTTACTTCAGAGAAAAACTAAACATACTAAATGTAGTAAATATACTAAACAACATGTATCAAATGTCTTTAACAGATAAAAATGAATCCAATACAACTTGAAATCATCAGCATTGTAATGAAGAAAAGAGCAAAGACTGGATATTTCCCAAATAAATAGTTATATCTTTTTATGTAGCTACAACATTTACATGAGAGAAATGTGAACACTATGGGGATGTTGACCTTAGGATGTTTAAAAGGACCACTACAGAATGATTTACATGAGCCAAGTATTAACTGAGCAATAGATTAACCAATGGAAGTTTAAAAGGTAATTAACACAAAAACTAAATCAAAACCAGTTCAGAACTGTTGCCTTTTTGAGTGAACTTTGGAGATGGCAGCCCTGTGGAAGTCCTTCGTCCAAAGCTTAGGCCATTAGCGACCTCACGGTCGTTGGCGAGTTGGGTACTACCAATGCATATCCAGAGTGCATAAGAGGAGATTACCGTTACTCAACGGTCACGTGGAATTTGACTGCGGTCGTGACTGCCGGTGTGGTGGTAATACGGTCACCGCAACATCCCTAGTTGGACTCTAGTAGGACCTCTAATCTGCACAGTTCTTCCTGTAAATTTGTTTTTGTAAAATGTTCTGTGGGAATTGTTAAAAGTAGTCCTAAGTTAATTGTTTTAAGATGGTCAAACCATGGATAATTTTGCTATTTGATTTTGAATATTAGGACCCCCATAGGTATATATAATTAAAAAATATATATACATATTTGATAAAACATTGAATTTAGCCTATACTGCTATAGCTGGTAGAAACACATTGAATAACACATTCATAAATGGCAAAACAGACAGTAAAAAAATACATCATAATCATAACGTTTTTAAGTGTCTGCCCTATATCTAGGAGATGCAGTATAAGAACCTTTTTTTTTACACTTGGCACAAAACTACTTCCATACTTCCATTAATTTTTTTAACCAGTACCTGGTTACCTTCAGACATCACCACAGACTGGTCTCATAGACTAGATGTAACATAGTAAATCCGGGACACTCAAATTAGTATGATGTTGCGTCTGGTATGGTTACATAAGACAGCTGGTTACTTGGTCAGGGTGGATGGGTGGGCATATTACACAAATGTCTAGCAACCCAAAGGTTGTGAGTTCAAATCTAATCACGGATAACTTTAGCATTTTAGATAATCAGCAACTTTTCAACAACTTTGAACTTTTTAGCTAATTTGCATCTACTTAGCATGTTAGCTAACCAGCCCCAAATTAATGGAATGTGTAGACATCAAACAGGGATTGGGTGTTGATTGATGTAAATGGATATAAAATATACAAAATAAATTGTGTGTGATGGCATTGTCAGAGTGCCTCCATGCTTTGGATGGTCAAAATAAGTGATGATTACAACAATCAATTTATGTTTTATAGGTCTACATGACACAGATGATTATGCGGGTGGCACCTCATCTCAAAGTGAGAGCAAGAATGTTGCACCAGTAAGGGATACTAACTGGCATTATAACTTCAAGCTACCATAGAACAAGATAACAAGATACCCTCAAGCATTACAGAAAAAAATGGGGGAAAAGGAGCGACCAACTGTAGCTGAGAGGAGGGAGGTGTTCAGGCGCAGAGATCCTAGTGGTCTGTAAGAAACCTGGGAAGAAGCACCTCCATGAAATTGCAAGAAAGACGGTAATAGCCTATTCCAAATCCTTCAATGACGAAATAGAGGGTGAAATTGTCAAACAACTGAGTTCTCGGGTTGACAACAACAGGAGGAAGGAGGCTTCTAGTGTACAGAAAAGAGTTGGGCCACACAGCAGCGAGGTTGAAGAACTCAAAGAAACGGCGAAAGGACTACGGATACATCAACACTGCGCCACGGCTGCCTGCGAGTGAAACTAAAGACATGCAGAAATAGAAGAAAGAAGAACTGGTGAAGATGTTTGGGAATAAGGAGAAAGACACAAAGAAAATAGAAAAGTTGATGACTGCCACTTACATCTCACAGAGAAAATATATTACGACTGGAAAGGACATAGAGCAGCTAATTGAGGAATGGCCGTACCTCTTTCAAACAACTGGAATGCGGATTCATTTCAGAGAGCTTACAGGTGTCCACATCTCAGACAGCTTTGAAGAGGCCACGGCCGGCAAATTCCGAAGAATCCTTGACTACTTTTAATTCCTTCCAACTGACCCAACCAGCAGAGCGGGCTAGCTTCTATCCCAAATTGGAACTGGAGGGGATAGTGCCTGTGGGGCTGTACTCATGATTCTCTCCCACCTCAAAGAACAGCAAGAGAAGATGTTTGTACATTACATTTACGTCATTTAGCAGACACTCTTATCCAGAGCGGCTTACAGTTAGTGAGTGCATACATTCTTTTTCAAACCCCCCGTGGGAAACGAACCCACAACCCTGGCGTTGCAAACGCCATGCTCTATCACCTAAGCTACATCACTGCCGGCCATTCCCTCCCCTACCCTGGACGACACAGGGCCAATTGTGCGCCGCCCCATGGGTCTCCCGGTCGCGGCCAGCTACGACAGAGCCTGGATTCGAACCAGGATCTCTAGTGGCACAGCCTTAGACCACTGCGCCACTCCGGAGGACCGTACATGTAGAAGCCACTGCCATTGCAAGTGAAATCGATACAGAACTGCTCCCTTCAACACATTGCATGGTGTGTGGTAGGTCAAACAGTTTATTTTAATCTGTCACCTAAGTAAAAGGTATTTGTGTACTGCAAGCAAATATTTAGGCATTTTTATGTCTTCACAGGTGAGAGCCCACTGACAGCCGCGGTATACATGGTGGCAGTCGACCAGGTGGTTGTGAACAAGCACGTGTTAACCTTCACAGAGGCCCTTTAAATTTTTTTTTTTAATTATTTAACTAGGCATGTCAGTTAAGAACAAATTCTTATTTACAATGACAGCCGACCCCAGCCAATTGTGCGCCGCCCTATGGGACTCCCAATCACGGCCGGATTGTGATACAGCATGGAATTGAACCAGGGTCTGTAGTAACAGAGATGCAGTGACTTAGACCGCTGCGCCACTCAGGAGCCCTGCATTTGATGTTCAGCTCATACTACATTCTCAGCATTGAGTACCCGGCAGCCCTTGGGGCAACAATGGAGTTCCTACAGAGGTAATGAAATGTTGATTTGGGGTCACAGTGTAGAAGTTGTATTGTTTGCTCAAGGTCACAACAGCAGTGTTTGGCAACATTGGCTTTGAGATGACAGGATGTGTAAGTGTGTTTTGAACCCATTTCAAGTGCTGGAGGTTTGAATTTAAAATATAGAAATTGTTTCGGAAGGAGTGTGCACTGCATTCATGTTTCAAGTTCCAAACATTTCAACCTTATTACTTGAGGAGTAAGTAGGATAAACAAGATTCTACTTTACTGGCTTTTTGATGACATGGATTATAATAGGAGGAACACTTAAGATGGTTACAAAATAAACATTGTAGCAATCAGTATGAATCTGTCAAAAAATGTTTTATCTACAGAACCAGTCAAAAGTTTGGACACACCTACTCATTTAAGGGCTTTTCTTTATTTTTAATATGTTCTATATTGTAGAATAATAGTGAAGACATCAAAACAATGAAATAACACATATTGAATCATGTAGTAACCAAAAAAGTGTTAAACAAATCAAAATATATGTTATATTTGAGATTCTTCTAAGTAGCCACCCTTTGCATTGATGACAGCTTTGCACACTCTTGGCATTCTTTTATTTTATTTCATTTTTATTTATTTTTTACCTTTATTTAACCAGGTAAGCCAGTTGAGAACAAGTTCTCATTTACAACTGCGACCTGGCCAAGATAAAGCAAAGCAGTGCGATAAAAACAACAACACAGAGTTACATATGGGGTAAACAAAACATAAAGTCAGAAATACAACAGAAAATATATATACAGTGTGTGCAAATGTAGTAAATTATGGAGGTAAGGCAATAAATAGGCCATAGTGCAAAATAGTTACAATTTCGTATTAACACTGGAATGATAGATGTGCAAAAGATGATGTGCAAATAGAGATACTGGGGTGCAAATTAGCAAAATAAATAACAATATGGGGATGAGGTAGTTGGATGGGGATGACCAGTGAGATATACCTGCTGGAGCGCAGCCTACGGGTGGGTGTTGCTATGGTGACCAGTGAGCTAAGATAAGACAGGGATTTGCCTAGCAGTGATTTATAGATGACCTGGAGCCAGTGGGTTTGGCGACGAATATGTAGTGAGGGCCAGCCAACAAGAGCATACAGGTCACAATGGTGGGTAGCATATGGGGCTTTGGTGACAAAACGGATGGCACTGTGATAGACTACATCTAATTTGCTGAGTAGAGTGTTGGAGGCTATTTTGTAAATGACATCGCCGAAGTCAAGGATCGGTAGGATAGTCAGTTTTACGAGGGCATGTTTGGCAGCATGAGTGAAGGAGGCTTTGTTGTGAAATAGGAAGCCGATTCTAGATCTAACTTTTGATTGGAGATGCTTAATGTGAGTCTGGAAGGAGAGTTTAAAGTCTAACCAGACACCTAGGTATTTGTAGTTGTCCACATACTCTAGGTCAGACCCGCCGAGAGTAGTGATTCTAGTCGGGTGGGCGGGTGCAATCAGCGTTCGGTTGAAGAGCATGCATTTAGTTTTACTAGTGTTTAAGAACAGTTGGAGGCTACGGAAGGAGTGTTGTATGGCGTTGAAGCTCGTTTGGAGGTTTGTTAACACAGTGTCCAATGAAGGGCCAGATGTATACAAAATGGTGTCGTCCGCATAGTGTTAGGCCTACTGCTGCTAGGTAGCTCTCTCTCTGCTCTCCCCCTCCCCTCTGTCTGTCCTTGATTGCAGGAGTGAAGTCTGGTGTGCGGGAGTCAGGGTTCCAGCTGCAGCTCATTCACCATAATCACCTCAGCCTTAAAGACCCGGTCAAACTTGCCACTCATCGTCAGATCATAGTCAAGACGACCATGTTAGTTTCGCTGTTGACTCAACCTGCTTGTTTTCGCCCTTTGTGTTTTTGGCCTGTTCTAGTTACTTTTCTCCTGTGCCACAGATTATTGGAACATGACTCCTGCCTCCGCTTCACTCCTGCCACCACCATCCTGTTTTCCACTACCGGACCTCCCTTTTGGACTCACCACGGACACTAGGACATTACGGTACCACACCTGCTCTGAACCTGGATCTGTTACCCTCCCTGTAAACCTGGACTTGCTCTTCCCCTATTATTGGAAACCTGGACAAATTGAACTTTGTAAATAAACCTGTTAAACCTTCTCTGGCTCGGTGTAGTTGTCTGCATTTGGGTTCAAATCCAGTTAAATCATGACAGTATGATCTGACCAACATGAACCCAGCAGACAGTAGCTCGGATACCACCCCAGAGTGCACTCAAATTCGGACTGCCATAGCCAATCAGGGCATTTTACTTGGCCAACATGATACCCTGTTTAAGACTATATCCGAGAACAGTCAGGTGCTGCTTAATCAGGTTCAATTACTCACCAATCAAGTGTCTGCCCTTACTACCCAAGTTAATAATGCACCCCTCGTGCATGGCATACAAACTGCTCCTTCTCATGCTCCGCCTGTTTTTCCGGCTCCTCCAGCCCAGATCAGAGAGCCTTTTGTTCCTGCTCCAGAGCGCTATGACGGGAACATGGGAACCTGTGGTGATTTTTTGACTCAATGCTCGTTGGTGTTTGAACAACAGCCCCTCACCTACGCCTCAGAAAGAGCCCGTATTGCCTACCTTATCAACTCTACTAGCGGTTCCGCTCGTTCCTGGGGATCCGCGGTCTGGGAGAGTCAGTCGGACATTTGCAACGCTTACGTTGCCTTCACCACTGAGATGAGGAAGGTTTTCGACCACCCCGTACGGGGCAAGGAGGCTGCTAAACGTTTGTTTTCTCTTCGGCAGGGGTCTCGCAGTGTGGCGGAGATGGCAGTGGAGTTTCGGACTTTAGCGGCAGTGAGTGGTTGGAATGACGAGGCATTACAAGGAGTGTTCATTAATGCTTTGGCTGAGACCTTGAAAGACGAATTGGTGTCATATGATGAATCGCCTACGCTGGATAATCTTATTTCACTCACCATCAGGTTGGATAATCGGATTTGGGAGCGCCGCCGGGAGAGGAGTGGTAGTTCCAAGCAACCTGTCTGTCGTCAACCAACTCCTCCCCGCCTCTTCCCTACGGAGAAGGCCGAGTCTTCCCGAGTCGATACTAGGAGCACTGAACCCGAAGCCATGAGGGTGGGTCGTGCACGGTTGTCCTCAGAGGAGCGTGCACGTCGTATTCAGGCTCGGGTCTGCCTGTATTGTGGAGAAGCTGGTCATTTAGTTCCTTCCTGCCCAGTTCGTCCGGGAAAAGGGCCGGCTCATCATTAATGGGAGAAGTTTTGGTGAGCCGAGCAGCGGATTCTTCCTCTTCTCCCCGCATTCTGCTCCAGGCATCCCTCCAGTGGCAGTCCCAGGATTGCCCTGTTAGTGCGCTGGTTGACTCTGGTGCCGACGAAAGCTTTTTGGATCGAGAGTTGGCTCAACAAATGGATTTAGAGACTGTACCTATGGACCGTCCGCTGCAGGCTAAGGGTCTAAATGGACAATTGTTGACCCGTATTACTCATCAGACTGTGCCTGTTTGTCTCAGAGTGTCGGGTAATCATCAGGAGAACATTCAGTTTCACATCATTGACTGCCCACAGACCCCCCTGGTCCTTGGTATCCCCTGGCTCATAAGACACAATCCACACATTGATTGGGTGACAGGTAGAATTGTTTCATGGAGCACATTTTGTCATGTGAATTGTTTGTGTTCTGCTCAGACCCCTGCCAGCACTGTGCCTCAACCTCCACTGGAGTCCATGGATCTCTCTGCTGTCCCTGACGTGTATCATGACCTGGCATCCGTTTTCTGCAAACACAGAGCTACTTCTCTTCCTCCTCACCGGCCTTACGACTGCGCCATTGACCTCCAGCCAGGAGCCCCTCTCCCCAGCAGTCGCCTGTACAATCTCTCCCGCCCGGAGACGGGGGCTATGGAGAACTACATTCGGGACTCCTTGGCGGCAGGTATTATTCGTCCTTCCTCGTCACCTGTAGGAGCGGGATTCTTTTTTGTTGGAAAGAAGGATAAGACCCTCAGACCCTGTATTGATTTCTGTGGACCTAACAACATCACCATTAAGAACAAATATTCTCTGCCTTTAATTAATTCTGCTTTTCCCCTCCTTCATGGTGCAACTATCTTTACCAAACTGGATCTACGAAATGCGTATCACCTGGTGCACATTCGTAAAGGTGATGAATGGAAGACTGCCTTCAACACACCCTTGGGACATTTTGAGTATCTGGTTATGCCTTTTGGGTTGTCCAATGCCCCTGCTGTTTTTCAGGCACTAGTCAATGATGTCCTTCGGGACATGTTGAATCGGTTTGTTTTTGTCTATCTGGATGATATCCTGATTTTCTCAGAGTCCTCCCAGGAACATGAACTGCATGTGCGCCAGGTGTTGCAAAGGTTGTTGGAGAACAAACTGTTTGTGAAGATGGAGAAATGTGAATTTCATGTGTCTGAGACCTCTTTTTGGGTTACATAATAGCTCAGGGGGAGTTGCGGATGGACCCAGCTAAGATCTCTGCTGTCACGGACTGGCCAGCCCCCTTCACCCGCAAACAACTTCAACGATTCCTGGGGTTTGCGAACTTCTACAGGAGGTTCATCAAGGACTACAGCCGCATTGCGGCGCCACTCACCGCTCTCACCTCCATCTCACTACCGTTCGCTTGGAATGTAGGGGCCGAATCAGCGTTCGAAGAACTGAAACATCGCTTCGCCTCGGCTCCCATTCTGATGCAGCCGGACCCCGACCGCCAGTTTGTCGTGGAGGTGGATGCATCCGACACTGGGGTAGGTGCGGTGTTGTCACAACGTTCTCCTGAAGATAACAAACTGCATCCCTGTGCTTTTCTTTCACGGAAACTGTTGATACTGGTAGTAACCCTGAACCCATCTTGCCTCCTACCTGCAGTATTGCGGCCATCACATGTGACATCGAAGGGATTGTTAGACAGGCTCAACATCATCAAGCTGACCCTGGGAGGGGTCCTCCTAACCGGTTGTTTGTCCCTGAGTCTGTTCGCTCCCAGGTACTTCAGTGGGCTCACTCGTCTCCCCTTACCTGTCACCCTGGAGTTACGCGGACCCTTGACTTTGTGCGACGGAAGTTCTGGTGGCCCAGGATGGAGGCGGACACTCAAGCCTTCATTGCTGCTTGTACGGTATGTGCACGAAGTAAGAACTCCACCCAGGCCAGCGCTGGTCATCTACGACCTCTGCCAATACCCAGCCGGCCGTGGTCGCACATTGCTATGGATTTTGTCACTGGACTTCCCCCCTCGTCTGGAAAGACTGTCATTCTTACTGTGATTGATCGTTTTTTTAAGTTCGCTCATTTTTTGGCCCTACCTAAACTGCCCACTGCCAGAGAGACGGCTGATATTTTGGTTGAACATGTGTTCCGCTCTCATGGTCTACCCACTGATATTGTCTCTGACAGGGGTCCCCAGTTTGTCTCCCAGGTATGGAAAGCTTTCTGTAAAGCTTTGGGCATCACATCCAGCCTGTCCTCTGGATATCACCCCCAGACCAACGGGCAAGCCGAGAGAGCGAACCAGGAGATGGAGACCACTCTCCGCTGTGTCACAGGGTCTAACCCTGGGTCATGGAGCTCCATGCTCCCCTGAGTGGAATATGCTCATAACACCTTGACTAACGCTTCCTCTGGTTTGCCTCCCTTTCTGTGTGCTCTGGGTTATCAACCTCCCCTGTTCCCTTCTCAAGAGAGGGAACTGGCGGTACCCTCGGTGCAGTCCCACATGCACCGCTGCTTCAAGGTCTGGAGGAAGGCCAGGGTAGCTCTGTCCCGAGCTTCGTCGTACATGCAGAGGCAAGCCAACCGTCACCGGTCTCAGGCTCCCGGTTACTCTCCTGGTCAAGAGGTATGGCTTAAGTCACGTGATCTTCCATTGAAAGTGGAGTCTAAGAAGATGGCGCCGCGTTTTATAGGACCGTTCAAGATTATGTCTATTGTTAACCCCTGCGCGGTTAAGCTACAGCTTCCTGCTTCCCTATGGGTTCATTCCACTTTTCATGTTTCACAGATTAAGCCTGTGTCGGTTAGCCCTCTGTGCCCGCCCTCTCGTCCCCCTCCTCCGCCCAGGATCGTGGGTGGGGGTCCTGTCTACACTCTCCGGCGACTTCTGGATGTTCGCCGCCGGGGTCGTGGTTTCCAGTACCTGGTGGATTGGGAGGGTTATGGTCCTGAGGAACGTTCCTGTGTGCCCAGGAGCTTCATTGTGGATCCTGCTCTGGTCCGTGAATTTCATAGGTTACATCCCGATAAACCCTGTCGGCCGCCAGGTGGCGTCCGTAGAGGGGGGGGGTACTGTTAGGCCTACTGCTGCTAGGTAGCTCTCTCTCTGCTCTCCCCCTCCCCTCTGTCTGTCCTTGATTGCAGGAGTGAAGTCTGGTGTGCGGGAGTCAGGGTTCCAGCTGCAGCTCATTCACCATAATCACCTCAGCCTTAAAGACCCGGTCAAACTTGCCACTCATCGTCAGATCATAGTCAAGACGTCCATGTTAGTTTCGCTGTTGACTCAACCTGCTTGTTTTCGCCCTTTGTGTTTTTGGCCTGTTCTAGTTACTTTTCTCCTGTGCCACAGATTATTGGAACCTGACTCCTGCCTCCGCTTCACTCCTGCCACCACCATCCTGTTTTCCACTACCGGACCTCCCTTTTGGACTCACCACGGACACTAGGACATTACGGTACCACACCTGCTCTGAACCTGGATCTGTTACACTCCCTGTAAACCTGGACTTGCTCTTCCCCTATTATTGGAAACCTGGACAAATTGAACTTTGTAAATAAACCTGTTAAACCTTCTCTGGCTTGGTGTAGTTGTCTGCATTTGGGTTCAAATCAAGTTAAATCATGACACATAGAGGTGGATCCGAGCGTCACCAGCAGCAAGAGCAACATATTTGATATACACAGAGAATAGAGTCGGCCCGAGAATTGAACCCTGTGGTACCCCCATAGAGACTGCCAGAGGTCCAGACAACAGGCCCTCCGATTTGACACATTGAACTCTATCTGAGAAGTAGTTGGTGATCCAGGCGAGGCAGTCATTTGAGAAACCAAGGCTATTTAGTCTGCCAAGAAGAATGCGGTGGTTGACAGAGTCGAAAGCCTTGGCCAGGTCGATGAAAATGGCTGTGCAGTACTGTCTTTTATCGATCGCGGTTATAATATCATTTAGGACATTGAGCGTGGCTGAGGTGCACCCATGACCAGTTCGGAAACCGGATTGCATAGCGGAGGAGGTACGGTGGGATTCGAAATGGTCGGTGATCTGTTTATTAACTTTGCTTTCAAAAACGTTCAAAAGGCAGGAAAGGATGGATATAGGTCTGTAACAGTTTGGATCTAGTGTCACCCCCTTCGAAAAGGGGGATGAGCGCTGCAGCTTTCCAATCTCTGGGGATCTCAGACGTTACAAACGAGAGGTTGAACAGGCTAGTAATAGGGGTTGCGACAATTTCGGTGGCTAATTTTAGAAAGAAAGGGTCCAGATTGTCTAGCCTAGCTGATTTGTAGGGGTCCAGATTTTTCAGCTCTTTCAGAACATAAGCTGTCTGAATTTGTGTAAATGAGAAGCGGGGGGGTAGGGGCATGGGCAAGTTGCAGCGGAGGGTGTAGAGCTGGTGGCCGGGGTAGTGTTAGACAGGTGGAAAGCATGGCCAGCCGTAGCAAAATGCTTGTTGAAATTCTCGATTATTGTAGATTTATTGGTGTTGACAGTGTTTCCTAGCCTCAGTGCAGTGGGCAGTTGGGAGGAGGTGCTCTGGACTTTACAGTGTCCCAAAACTTTTTGGAGTTAGTGCTATAGGATGCACATTTCTGTTTGAAAAAGATAGCCTTTGCTTTCCTAACTGATTCTGTATATTGCTTCCTGACTTCCCTGAAAAGTTGCATATCGCGGGGGCTGTTCGACGCTAATGCAGTACTACACAGGATGTTTTGGTGCTGGTCAAGGGCAGTCAAGTCTGAGGAGAACCAGGGGCTATATCTGTTCTTAGTTCTGAATTTTTTGAATGGGGCATGCTTATTTAAGATTGAGAGGAAAGCACTTTTAACCAGGCATCCTCTACTGACGGAATGAGGTCAATATCCATCCAGGATACCCAGGCCAGGTCAATTAGAAAGGCCTGCTCGCTAACGTGTTTAGACCGCGGACCCATTACGGACGCAGTGATCGCTGAGATCCTGGTTGAAGACAGCGGAGGTGTATTTAAAGGGTACATTTGTCAGGATGATATCTATGAGGGTGCCCATGTTTACAGATTTTGGGTTGTACCTGGTAGGTTCATTAATAATTTGTGTGAGATTGAGGGCATCTAGTTTAGATTGTAGGTTGGCCAGGGTGTTAAGCATATCCCAGTTTAGGTCAGCAAGCAGTACGAACTCTGAGGATAGATGGGGGGCAATCAGTTCACATATAGTGTATAGGGCACAGCTCGGGGCTGAGGGGGGTCTGTAGCAAGCGGCAACAGTGAGAGACTTATTTCTGGAAAGGTGGATTTTTAGAAGTAGAAGCTCAAACTCTTTGGGCACAGACCTGGATAGTATGATAGTGCTCTGCAGGCTATCTCTACAGTAGATTTCAACCCCACCCCCTTTGGCAGTTCTATCGAGACGGAAAATGTTGTAGTTGGGATGGACATTTCTCAATTTTTGGTGGCCTTCCTAAGCCAGGATTCAGACACTGCTAGAACATCAGGGTTGGCGCAGTGAATAACTCAAGCTTAGGGAGGAGGATTCAGACGTTAACGTGCAAAAAAACAAGGCTTTTACGGTTACAGAAGTCAACAAATGATAACGCCTGGGGAGTAGGAGTGATACTGGGGGTTACAGGGCCTGGGTTAACCTCTACATCACCATAGGAACAGAGGAGGAGTAGAATAAGGACACGGCTAAAGGCTTTAAGAACTGGTCTTCTAGTGCGTTGGGTACAGAGAAAATACATTCAGGGCATTATGTACAGACAAGGATATGGAAGGATATGAGTACAGTGGAGGTAAACCTAAGCATTGGGTAACGATGAAAGAGATAGCATCACTGGAGTCACCGATTGAGTCGGTCTCCGCGTGTGTGGGGGGTGGGACAAAGGAGCTGTCTAAGGCAGGTTGAGCTGGGCTGGGGGCTCTACAGTGAAATAGTACAATAAGAAATAACTGAAACAGCAATAAGCAAGGCATATTGACATGGGAGAGAGGCATAAAGCAATCACAGTTGTTATTCGAGAGAGCTAAGACAACAGCTGGTAATGGCGACAAATTTTGGGCTGAGGCTAAACATAAACAGGATGCTGTACCGTATAAAGGAACAGTCCAGCAGGCATCAGCTGTATAGCTGAGTTATCATAAGGTCTGGTGAACAGCAATAGGAGAGTTCAGAGGTAGTTCGGGGGCTGCTACAGCACTGGCGAGCAAGAGGCCCGGCTTGCGTGTGCTAGCGGGCCGGGGATAGCAGATGGATCTTCGTGGTCGACGTCGTAACGGGAAGCCTGTTGAAACCACATCTGACAATTTTGTCGGCAAACTAGTCGTGTTGGATCGGCGGGGCTCCGTGTCAACACTAGGAGGTCCCGTCCGGTTGACAGAGTGGTAGATAGCCAGGAGATGGGCCTGGCTCGAGGTTAGCTCAAGGCTAACTGGTGCTTGCTAAGGGGCAATGGTAATTAGCCAACGACAACAGCCATTTGGTTGCAGCTAGCTGGTTGCGATGATCCGGCTCTAGGGTCCAGTGATTCCGGCAGAAAATCCGATATGCTCTGGGTCGATAGCACGCTGGCCGACAAATTGTCCAGGCTAGAACTAGAGCTGGCCGGTGGGTAGTGCAGGCCACGGACAATGGTGAAGACGCTAACGGTGGCTAATAGCAAGTAGCCATTCGGTTGCAGCTAGACTAGTTTCAGCTTAAGGTTCTTGATAAAAGTTATAAAGAAATAATAGAATCCTTTCCACGTTGGGTGAGGCGGGTTGCAGGAAATTATATTTAGTTAAAGAATGAAAAGTAAAATTTAGAAATATATACAAAATAGACAAAAAACTAAAGGACACAGAAAAAAACACGACCGCACTGCTACGCCATCTTCATCAATCAGCTTCATGAGGAATGCTTTTCCTACAGTCTTGAAGGAGTTCCCACATATGCTGAGCACTTGTTGGCTGCTTTTCCTTCACTCTGCGGTCCAACTTATCCCAAACCATCTCAATTGGGTTGAGGTCGGGTGATTGTGGAGGCCAGTCATCTGATGCAGCACTCCATCACTCTCCTTCTTGGTAAAATGGCACTTACACAGCCTGGAGGTGTGTTTTGGGTAATTGTCCTGTTGAAAAGAAAATGATAGTCCCACTAAGCGCAAACCAGATGGGATGCCGTATCGCTGCAGAATGCTGTGGTAGCCATGCTGGTAAAGTGTGCCTTGAATTCTAAATAAATCACAGACAGTGTCACCAGCAAAGCAAATCACACCATCACACCTCCTCCATGCTTCACGGTGGGAACCACACATGCAGAGATTATCCATTCACCTACTCTGCGTCTCAGAAAGACACAGCGGTTGGAACCAAAAATCTCAAATTTGGACTCATCAGTCCAAAGGACAGATTTCCACCGGTCTAATGTCCATTGCTCGTGTTTCTTGGCCCAAGCAAGTCTTCTTCTTATTGGTGTCCTTTAGTAATGGTTTCTTTGCAGCATTTTGACCATGAAGGCCTGATTCATGCAGTCTCCTCTGAACAGTTGATGTTGAGATGTGTCTGTTACTTCAACTCTGTGAAACATTTATTTGGGCTGCAATCTGAGGTGCAGTTAACTCTAATGAACTTATCCTCTGCAGCAGAGGTAACTCTGCGTCTTCCTTTCCTGTGGCAGTCCTCAGGAGAGCCAATTTCATCATAGCGCTTGATGGTTTTTGCGACTGCACTTGAAAAAACTTTCAAAGCTCTTGAAATTTTCCAGATTGACTGACCTTCATGTCTTAAAGTAATGATGGGCTGTCGTTTCTCTTTGATTATTTGAGCTGTTCTTGCCATAATATGGACTTGGTCTTTTATCAAATAGGGCTATCTTCTGTATACCACCGCTACCTTGTCACAACACAACTGATTGGCTCAAAAGCATTAATAAGGAAAGAAATTCAACAAATGAACTTTTTACCAGGCACACCTGTTAATTGAAATGCATTCCAGGTGACTACCTCATGAAGCTGGTTGAGAGAATGCCAAGAGTGTGCAAAGCTCTCAAGGCAAAGGGTGGCTACTTTGAAGAATCTCAAATATAAAATACATTTAGATTTGTTTAATACTTTTTTGGTTACTACATGATTCCATATACAGTGCTTGCAAAGGTATTCATCCCCCTTGGCGTTTTTCCTAATTTGTTGCATTACAACCTTGAATTTAAATTGATTTCATTGAATGAACATACACAAAATAGTCCAAATTGGTAAAGTGAAATTAAAAAAATAACTTGTTTCAAAAAATTCTAAAAACTAAAGAACGGAAAAGTGGTGCGTGCATATGTATTCACCTCCTTTGCTATGAAGGCCCTAAATAAGATCTGGTGCAACCAATTACCTTCAGAAGTCACATAATTAGTTAAAGAAAGTCCAACTGTGTGCAATCTAAGTGTCACATGATCTCAGTATATTTACACCTGTTCTGAAAGGCCCCAGAGTCTGTAACACCACTAAGCAAGGGGCACCACCAAGCAAGCGGCACCTTGAAGACCAAGGAGCTCTCCAAACAGGTCAGGGACAAAGTTGTGGAGAAGTACAGATCAGGTTTGGGTTCTAAAAAAATATCAGAAACTTTGAACATCCCACGGTGCACCATTAAATCCATGATTAAAAAATGTAAAGAATATGGCACCACAACAAACCTGCCAAGAGAGGGTCGCACACCAAAAATCACAGACCAGGAAAGGAGGGCATTAATCAGAGAGGCAAAAAGAGACCAAAGATAACCCTGAAGGAGCTGCAAAGCACAGCGGAGATTGGAGTATCTGTCCATAGGACCACTTTAAGCCGTACACTCCACAGAGCATGGCTTTTTGGAAGAGTGGCCAGAAAAAAGCCATTGCTTAAAGAAAAAAATAAGCAAATACGTTTGGTGTTCACCAAAAGGCATGTGGGAGACTCCCCAAACATATGGAATAAGGTACTCTGGTCAGATGAGACTATTATTGAGCTTTTTGGCCATCAAGGAAAACGCTATGTCTGGCGCAAACCCAACACCTCTCATCACCCCGAGAATAGTTATGCACGCTCAAGTTTTCTGTTTTTTTGTCTTATTTCTTGTTTGTTTCACAATAAAATGTATTTTGCATCTTCGAAGTGGTAGGCATGTTGTGTAAATCAAATGATACAAACCCCAAAAAAATCCATTTTAATTCCAGGATGTAAGTCAACAAAATAGGAAAAATGCCAAGGGGGGTGAATACTTTTGCAAGCCACTGTATGTTATTTCATAGTTTTGATGTCTTCACTATTATTCTACAATGTAGAAAATAGTTTTTAAAAATAAAGAAAAACCCTTGAATGAGTATGTGTGTCCAAACTTTTGACCAGTACTGTATATCATTCCTCTTCCAACAGATTAATATTTAAAATAAACCCAGATAAAGGCTCAAATGTCGAAAGAAAAAAGGGAGAGAGTAAAAGCTGCTTATGCACAATTTGTTGAATTGAACAAGTGTGATGTCGTTTTTTTTCAGAGGTCTATCTTGACACACACACTCTCTCACATATCTAAATACAAACACTTACACGGCCAGTAGTCTTTCTCTGTCAGTAAATAAGTCCTCTCTTCCTTAACAGATTTTATAGATGTCCGCGGTCTGCATGAAGTCTAGCTCTTTCTCTTTAACATGTGGTAAGTTCAGTCAAAACTCTATCACACACACATCTATACACACACTCTCTTCTCTCCTCTGTCTGTCTCACCCACAAACACACACACACACACACACACACACACACACACACACACACACACACACACACACACACACACACACACACACACACACACACACACACACACACACACACACACAGACAGACACACAGAGCCAGTAGTCTCTCTCTGTCCTCTCTTCCTTAAAGGGTAGGTAGTATAAACATACAGTGGGGAAAAAAAGTATTTAGTCAGCCACCAATTGTGCATGTTCTCCCACTTAAAAAGATGAGAGAGGCCTGTAATTTTCATCATAGGTACACGTCAACTATGACAGACAAATTTAGGAAAAAAAATCCAGAAAGTCACATTGTAGGATTTTTTATGAATTTATTTGCAAATTATGGTGGAAAATAAGTATTTGGTCACCTACAAACAAGCAAGATTTCTGGCTCTCACAGACCTGTAACTTCTTCTTTAAGAGGCTCCTCTGTCCTCCACTCGTTACCTGTATTAATGGCACCTGTTTGAACTTGTTATCAGTATAAAAGACACCTGTCCACAACCTCAAACAGTCACACTCCAAACTCCACTATGTCCAAGATCAAAGAGCTGTCAAAGGACACCAGAAACAAAATTGTAGACCTGCACCAGGCTGGGAAGACTGAATCTGCAATAGGTAAGCAGCTTGGTTTGAAGAAATCAACTGTGGGAGCAATTATTAGGAAATGGAAGACATACAAGACCACTGATAATCTCCCTCGATCTGGGGCTCCACGCAAGATCTCACCCTGTGGGGTCAAAATTATCACAAGAACGGTGAGCAAAAATCCCAGAACCACACGGGGGGACCTAGTGAATGACCTGCAGAGAGCTGGGACCAAAGTAACAAAGGCTACCATCAGTAACACACTACACCGCCAGGGACTGAAATCCTTCAGTGCCAGACGTGTCCCCCAGTACATGTCCAGGCCCGTCTGAAGTTTGCTAGAGTGCATTTGGATGATCCAGAAGAGGATTGGGAGAATGTCATGTGGTCAGATGAAACCAAAATATAACTTTTTGGTAAAAACTCAACTCGGTGTTTGGAGGACAAAGATTGCTGAGTTGCATCCAAAGAACACCATACCTACTGTGAAGCATGGGGGTGGAAACATCATGCTTTGGGGCTATTTTTCTGCAAAGGGACCAGGACGACTGAACCGTGTAAAGGAAAGAATGAATGGGGCCATGTATCGTGAGATTTTGAGTGAAAACCTCCTTCCATCACCAAGGGCATTGAAGATGAAACGTGGCTGGGTCTTTCAGCATGACAAAGATCCCAAACACACCGCCCGGGCAATGAAGGAGTGGCTTCGTAAGAAGCATTTCAAGGTCCTGGAGTGGCCTAGCCAGTCTCCAGATCTCAACCCCATAGAAAGTCTTTGGAGGGAGTTGAAAGTCTGTGTTGCCCAGCGACAGCCCCAAAACATCACTGCTCTAGAGGAGATCTGCATGGAGGAATGGGCCAAAATACCAGCAACAGTGTGTGAAAACCTTGTGAAGACTTACAGAAAACGTTTGACCTGTGTCATTGCCAACAAAGGGTATATAACAAAGTATTGAGAAACTTTTGTTATTGACCAAATACTTATTTTCCACCATCATTTGCAAATAAATTCATTAAAAATCCTACAATGTGATTTTCTGGATTTTGTCTGTCATAGTTGACGTGTACCTATGATGAAAATTACAGGCCTCTCTCATCTTTTTAAGTGGGAGAACTTGCACAATTGGTGGCTGACTAAATACTTTTTTTCCCCACTGTAACCACATGTAACATATGGATTTGCATTAGTATCCACATCAAAAGTCCCAATGCAAAGTTGCACCTTACTTTTCTATTTTTTCAAGTTATGTAAAACCGATCAGAATGCCGAAGCCATGTCGGAAAATGTTTTTCCGGGGTGTGATGTAATATGGAGGACCGGGCATGCCAGCCTATTCCATATAATGTAAACTCCAACAGAAATAACTTCAAATGTATAACTTCAAATCGTTTAGCCCTCCATAACTGGCTACAAGACTATTGCAGCTCTGTGGGTATAACATTTATTGACAATTTTGATACCATCTGGAAACAAAGCTCGTATTATAAGGAGCATGGGATCCACCCAAATCATTTGGGTTCCTGGATCATTTTACAGCATTATAAGGCTGCTTTCAGACAATGACTTATCAATGACCCAAGCCCAGCTAATTTAATCTCTACCTTTGTGTCGCTGAATTGTCATGTAAGTAACCTAATTTATGTCCCTCTTACTGCCCTGAATGCCTCTGCTGATCCTACAGCTATTGTAATCATATGCCTATGAACCAGAGTTATACTGTTAGCACTGAGGTGATGTGCCCTAGCAGGAAGTCCACTGTATGCAGCTCACCTTGCACTAACATAAATAACTTAAGCATGTCTACCTCTGCTAAGCTTCCCAGTAAAGCAAGAAAAACATTCAAGCATCCCAGAAAATGGTTACAAATAGCCCATGCTAACACATGTAGCTTAAGAAACAAGGATCATGATATGAATAATTTGATAGTAACAGATGACATTAATATTCTGACTATCTCTGAAACTCAGATAATACCTTTAATACAGTGGTAGACCTGACTGCCCTTGACCAGCACAAAAAACATCCTGTGGCGTACAGCATTAGCATCGAATAGCCCCCGCGATATGCAACTTTTCAGGGAAGTTAGGAACCAATATACACAAGCAGTTAAGAAAGCGAAGGCTAGCTTTTTCAAACAGAAATTTGCATCCTGTAGCACTAACTCCAAAAAGTTTTGGGACACTGTAAAGTCCATGGAGAATAAGAGCACCTCCTCCCAGCTGCCCACTGCACTGAGGTTAGGAAACACTGTCACCACCAATAAATCTACAATAATCGAGAATTTCAACAAGCATTTTGCTACGGCTTGCCATGCTTTCCACCTGGCAACCACTACCCCGGCCACCAGCTCTGCACCCTCCGCTGCAACTTGCCCATGCCCCCCCTCCTTCACACAAATTCAGACAGCTGATGTTCCGAAAGAGCTGAAAAATCTGGACCCCTACAAATCATCTGGGCTAGACAATCTGGACCCTTTCTTTCAAAAATTAGCCGCCGAAATTGTCGCAACCCCTATTACTAGCCTGTTCAACCTCTCTTTCGTAATGTCTGAGATCCCCAGAGATTGGAAAGCTGCCGCGGTCATCCCCCTCTACAAACCTATATCCATCCTGCCCTGCCTTTTGAAAGTTTTTGAAAGCCAAGTTAACAAATAGATCACCGACCATTTCGAATCCCACCGTACCTACTCCGCTATGCAATCCGGTTTCCGAACTGGTCATGGGTGCACCTCAGCCACGCTCAAGGTCCTAAACGATATTATAACCACAACCGATAATAGACAGTACTGTGCAGCTGTCTTCATCGACCTGGCCAAGGCTTTCAACTCTGTCAACCACCGCATTCTTATTCGCAGACTAAATAGCCTTGGTATCTCAAATGACTGCCTTGCCTGGTTCACCAACTACTTCTCAGATAGAGTTCAATGTGTCAAATCGGAGGGCCTGTTGTCTGGACCTATGGCAGTCTCTATGGGGGTGCCACAGGGTTCAATTCTTGGGCAGACTCTTTTTTCCGTGTATATCAATGATGTCACTCTTGCTGCTGGTGACTCTCAGATCCAACTCTACGCAGGCGACACCATTTTGTATACATCTGTCCCTTCATTGGACACAGTGTTAACAAACCTCCAAACGAGCTTCAATGTCACGGTTTCGGCTGAGGCTGCTCCTTCTCCTTGTTCGGGCAGGCTTCGGCGGTCGTCGTCTCCGGAGTACTAGCTGCCACCGTTCTATGTTTGATTGGTTTTGTCTGTTTGTTACACCTGTTCATTGTTAAGTGTTCATTATGCGTCCTATTTAGTTATCTTGTGTTTGGTCAGGTGTTGTGTGTAATTGTTCGATGTCACGTGTAGTAGTTGGTTCGCTGTTCTGTGCTCTCTGTATTTCGTTTTGTTTGAGAGAGTCCTGCACGTTGTGCGCATTTACTGTGGTTCTTACCAAGTGTGCGTATGTTTCGCCTGTGGCCTGTGGCCTGTTGCCGTGTTTGGCTTGTATTTTCGGACTTCACTAAAGACATCTGTTTCGAATCTCTGTGTGTCCTGCGTGTGATTCCACGTTACCTCTACACTCAACCCTGACATTCAATGCCATACAACACCCCTTCCGTAGCCTCCAACTGCTCTTAAACACTAGTAAAACTAAATGCATGCTCTTCAATCGAACACTGCTGGCACCCGCCCACCCGACTAGAATCACTACTCTCGACGGGTCTGACCTAGAGTATGTGGACAACTACAAATACCTAGGTGTCTAGTTAGACTGTAAACTCTCATTCCAAACTCACATTAAGCATCTCCAATCCAAAGTGAAATCTAGAATCGGCTTCCTATTTTGCAATAAAGCCTCCTTCACTCATGCTGCCAAACATGCCCTCGTAAAACTGACTATCCTACCAATCCTTGACTTCGGCGATGTCATTTACAAAATAGCCTCCAACACTCTACTCAGCAAATTGGATGTAGTCTATCACAGTGCCATCTGTTTTGTCACCAAAGCCCCATATACTACCCACCACTGTGACCTGTACGCTCTTGTTGGCTGGTCCTCACTACATATTCGTCGCCAAACCCACTGGCTCCAGGCCATCTATAAATCACTGCTAGGCAAATCTCCGCCTTACCTTAGCTCATTGGTCACCATAGCAACACCCACCCGTAGTATGCGCTCCAGCAGATATATCTCACTGGTCATCCCCAAAGCCAACACCTCCTTTGGCCGCCATTCCTTCCAGTTCTCTGCTGCCATTGACTGGAACGAACTGCAAAAATCTCTGAAGCTGGAGACTCTTATCTCCCTCACTAACTTTAAGCATCAGTTTTCAGAGCAGCTTACCGATCACTGCATCTGTATACAGCCCTTCTGAAATTAGCCCACTCAACTACCTCATCCCCATATTGTTATTTATTTTGCTCATTTGCACCCCAGTATCTCTATTTGCACATCAACTCTTGCACATCTATCATTCTAGTGTTAATACTAATTGTAATTATTTTGCACTATGGCCTATTTATTGCCTTACCTCCATAACCTGCTACATTTGCACACTGTATATATATTTTCTGTGGTATTTTTGACTTTATGTTTTGTTTTACCCCATATGTAACTCTGTGTTGTTGTTTTTATCACACTGCTTTGCTTTATCTTGGCCAGGTCGCAGTTGTAAATGAGAACTTGTTCTCAACTGGCTTACCTGGTTAAATAAAGGTTAAATAAAAAATAAAATAAAAAATAAGATTAGCACCAGTGGCCCCCCAGCTATCTTGGCCCGCATACCTTCTGGCACCCACCAGTGACAGAAATAAATACATGGAATGACCTCATCCTCCAAATCCTTATGCAGCTAACAATATTTCAAACATTAACTAACCCTGTATAAAAGACGTCATATCACCTACATAAGAATAGTAAAGCCCCCTTTACTGCCTCAAATAGCCAACCAATCAGCCTGTTACCAACCCTTTGTAAAATTTTTGAAAAAATGGTGTTGACCAGATACAATGCTATTTTACAGTAAACAAATTGACAACAGACTTTCAGAGCGCTTATAGGGAAGGAAGTTCAACAAGCACAGCACTTACACAAATGACTGATTGGCTGAGAGAAATTGATGATAAAAAGATTGTGGGGGTTGTTTTGTTAGACTTCAGTGCGGCTTTTGACATTATCGATCATAGTCTGCTGCTGGAAAAACGTATGTGTTATGGCTTTACACCCCCTGCTATATTGTAGACAAAAAGTTACCTGTCTAACAAAAGAGGGTGTTCTTTAATGGAAGCCTCCAACAAAATCCATTTAGAATCAGGAATTCCCCTGGGCAGCTGTCTATGTATACGGATGACTCAACTCTATACATGTCAGCTACCACAGTGACTGAAATGACTGCAACAACTAACAAAGAGCTGCAGTTCATTTCAGAATAGGTGGCAAGGAATAAGGTAGTCCTAAATATTTCAAAAACTTAAAGTATTGTATTTGGGACAAATCATTCACTAAACCCTGAACCTCAACTAAATCTTGTAATGAATAATGTGGTAATTGAGCAAGTTGAGGAGACTAAACTGCTTGGAGTAACCCTGGACTGTAAATTGTCATGGTCAAAACATATTGATACAACAGTAGCTAGTCTGTCTATAATAAAGCATTGCTCTGCATTCTTAACAGCACTATCAACAAGGCATGTCTTACAGGCTCTAGTTTTGTCGCACCCTGGACTACTGTTCAGTTGTGTGGTCAGGTGCCACAAAGAGGGACTTTGGAAATTGCAATTGGCTCAGAACAGGTCAGCACGACTGGCCCTTGGATGTACACAGAAAGCTAACATTAATAATGTGCACGTCAATCTCTCCTGGCTCAAAGTGGAGGAGAGATTGACTTCATCACTACTTGTATTTGTGAGAGGTATTGACATGTTTAATGCACCAAGCTGTCTGTTTGAACTACTGGCACACAGCTCGGACACCCATGCATACCCCAAGACATGCCACTAGAGGTTTCTTCACAGTCCCCAAGTCCAGAACAGACTATGGGAGGCGCACAGTACTACATAGAGTCATGACTACATGGAACTCTATTCCACATCAAGTAACTCATGCAAGTAGTAAAATTTAGATTTAAAAAACAGATAAAAAATATACAGTGAGGGAAAAAAGTATTTGATCCCCTGCTGATTTTGTACGTTTGCCCACTGACAAAGACATGATCAGTCTATAATTTTAATGGTAGGTTTATTTGAACAGTGAGAGACAGAATAACAACAAAAAAATGTTATAAATTGATTTGCATTTTAATGAGGGAAATAAGTATTTCACCCCCTCTCAATCAGAAAGATTTCTGGCTCCCAGGGGTCTTTTATACAGGTAACGAGCTGAGATTAGGAGCACACTCTACAGTTTAACTTTAATTTTGCTGGACCCCAGGAAGAGGGGGTTCTATAATAAATACAAATACAAATACTACTGGTTTTAATTGAATTTTCAGCCAATTTACAAGCACATACTTTATTAATTTATTGTTTAGATCCTCCATATGACGTTGAGATGGTGCATTGTGGGTAGAAGATATCTGGAAATAAGTTAATAAATACTTTATGTAATAACCCAAAAACAGAACTATGTTTTTACTTATAGGTAAACAGATTGTGACTACAACTAAGTCACTAAGTCTTTGACCACACTGTTATTACATTGGTGAGTAAAGACTCATGCTTCCTTTAACAGATTTTATAGATGTCCGGGACATGCGGTCTGCACGAAGTCCAGCTCTTCTCCTTCAGTATTTGGTAAGTTCAGTCAAAGCTCTCACACACACGCGCGGACACTCACGCACACACACACACACACACACACACACACACACACACACACAGAGAGACTCTCTGCCCCCGCACTCTGTACCGGTACCCCCTGTATATAGCCTCCCTACTGTTATTTTATTTATATTTGTTAATTTTTACTTATCTAATTTTTTCTTAACTGCATTGTTGGTTAAGGGCTTGTAAGTGAGCATTTGACTGTAAGGTCTACACCTGTTGTATTCGGCGCATTTGGGAAATAAAATTTGATTTGATTTGACACAGAGACACACACACACAGTCAGGAGTCTCCCTCTGTCACACACTCTAAAGCAATCCTCTGTCCTCTCTTCCTTTACACATTTTATGGATGTTCGTGACTTGCAGTCTGCGCGAAGTACATATTTTTAATACATAAAATACCAAAATAATAAATGGAACAGTTTATTTTCTATACTTGTTGTCATGTATTTTTTCATCTTATTTGACCTTAGTACTGTTGGTTAATCATATCAGTTGGTTCAATTGTTGTAATTTTGCAGCATGAATGTCCTCTGTAAAAGAACAGACAATTTCAAGATTATGAAACTGCCAGTATATTAACCCATTTTTTCTTTGGAAGGAGAGGAAAATATTGGTTTGTTAAATAACAGAAAAAAGCCATGAATTAATAAAAATTATCTGTTTAAAATAACAGATTTTCTTTAAAATAATGGAAAGTAACCATTTTAATTATCTGTAAAATAATAGAGAAATTATAAACTGAAGTACTTTTAACTATATTTAATGTTTAAAGCTGCAAAATGTAACTTTTTGGGAAACCTGACCAAATTCTCATAGAAATGTGTGTTATAGATCTGTCATTCTCATTGAAAGCAAGCCTAATAAGCGGTAGATCTGTTCTGTGTGCTATTTCTATGCTTCCCGTTCATTATTATTCTAATGTAGATTTTTTTATTTTACCCCCTTTTTTCTCCCCAATTTTGATCTCGTCTCTTCGCTACAACTCCCCAACGGACTCAGGAGGCTTAGGTCGAGTCATGCGTCTTCCGAAACATGACCCGTCAAACCACGCTTTTTAACACCCGCCCGCTTAACCAGGAAGCCAGCCGCACCAATGTGTCAGAGGAAACACCATTCAACTGATGACCGAGGTCAACCTGCAGGCGCCCGGCCCACCACAAGGAGTCGCTAGAGCGCGATTAGCCAAGTAAAGCCCCCCTGGCCAAACCTTCCCCTAACCTGGACGAAACTGGGCCAATTGTGCAGACCCCGATCACGGCCGGTTGTGATACAGCCCGGGATTGATCCTGGGTCTGTAGTGATGCCTCTAGCACTGCGATGCAGTGCCTTAGACCGCTGCGCCACTCGGGAGGCACCCGTTTTCCCGTTCTTAAGTTTTGTTTTTTAGTCTTTTACTTTCGGTTTTATACACCAGCTTCAAACAGCTGAAAATACAATATTTTTGGTTATGGAAAAAAATATTTATCAGCGATTTCGATGGTACAATGCTTCTCTACACTATACTTGTTTTGTCACAAACTGAAATTAGGTGAACTATTACAATTTTACCAACCAGAAAGTGGCGGAGCGATTTCTGCATAGTACATCTTTAAACGTTTAGCCAAACATTATAAAACATTTCTGATTTAAATTACCCTATTTACAATGTATTTTTATAGTATTGGCTAGTTAATTTACATATGAAACCCCTACTTTAATAATAAAAAAAGAAATATACAAAGATTTACCCCCAAATTTGGCTATTTAGAATGTATTATTACAAAATTGGTAAGTTGATTTACCACTTAAAACACCTACTTTAATTTAGAAATGACTGTATTTTGATTGTGTATTTCTATAGAATTACTGTTAAACTGTAAATATTCAGTAATTTACCCCTAAAATTGGCTATTTAGAATGTATTTCTATAATATGTTTCAGTTAATTTACATCTTAAAATGGCAATTTTAATCAAATTACTGTATATTGACGTGTATTTCTATAGAATTACTGTTGAAAACTGTAACTATATAGTAATTTATTTATTTTATTTATTTTATTTACAGTGTACTTAATGTCTTTTGACTGATTTCCATGTCAAAAACATTTACATATGTAATATTAGAATGATTTCCCTTTAAAGAAAATCCATAACTTGTTATAATTCACATTATCGATTATTTAACAGGGGGAAAAATGAGATTATTACTGTAATTTTACAAGAATTTGTTAGTTTGAGAGAATTTAATCACTTTAAATTTGCACAGTGAATTTTCTGTAAAATTACATGTACACCGTATACAGTGGTCATGACCCATGGAGAACAGTTCCTAGTTTTGCCTATTTCAGGATCTGGACATTTCTGATGAGCCTATAACCTACATCAATAATTAGATATGATATCAAAACTGAGCTCTGTCCACGGACCTATGAGCATATGACATGTCCTTTGAAACTCTCCAATGTGCAACCGAGCGTTTTAAGCTAAATAACCTCAAAATGGTTAAAACCATAATTTTGTTATCATGGATGGTCAGTCCTTGCATACATAGCTCTGTCTATGAATTTAAGTGGTATCATTTCTCCAGCCCCATCCCTCAGCTTTTTACCAACCAGGGGGTGATAATAACCGCTTTGTTATTGTTTCTACTGCTGATTACCGCTTTAAGCATTACGATGGTCGTACCAGATGCATTGTTTTTTACGATCCAACTTTTTAAGTGTTTCCCAAACAAGCACGTAAAGTGAACCTGTAAAAGTAAAAACGACAGCGAGGAGCGTCTTTGGGGGCATGTTCGGTTTTTCACATACAGTGCATTCGGAAAGTATTCAGACCCCTTGACTTTTTCCACATTTTGTTACGTTACCGATGCCTTAAACAAAAGATAGGGGTGTGGATCAGAAAACCAGTCAGTATCTGGTGTGATCACCATTTGCCTCATGCAGCGCGACACATCTCCTTCACATAGAGTTGATCAGGCTGTTGATTGTGGCCTGTGGAATTTTGTCCCACTTCTCTTCAATGGCTGTGCGAAGTTGCTGGATATTGGCGGGAACTGGAACACGCTGTCGTACACGTCGATCCAGAGCATCTCAAACATGCTCAATGGGTGACATGTCTGGTGAGTATGCAGGCCATGGAAGAACTGGGACATTTTCAGCTTCCAGGAATTGTGTACAGATCCTTGAGACATGGGGCCGTGCATTATCATGCTGACACATGAAGTGAACACTTTACATATTGCGTTTATATTTTTGTTCAGTGTAAATTGAGAAGATATCATTGTGTTGTGTTTGGTGATTAAATCAATGTTCTTCTCATGGTATTTCACAGTAAACATGATTTGGATCAACGGTTGTGTGGTGAAAGATGTCTCCAAACAAAATAAATGCACAATAAAAGGTTTTGAATAAAGACTTGCTACCTTACAAGTGTTACCAGTTTGGAGTTTTGCACTAAGAGTTTTTCAAATTCACCACATACTTATGAAAATAGCACCAAAGCGAGGTGAGGCTCGAGATGAGGCTCAAAAGCTGTGTGTGTGTGTATATTAGGTACTCCCTTTGTTTTCGTTCTCAAAGAAAGTAAAACATTTGAAATGTTGTGTAATCTTGGCAAAAATCCTGAACGTAGCTGAAGTACGATGGTGTAATTGGACAGTTGTGTGATGCGATAGAGCCCAAATTAATACAACCACTAGCATCAAAAAAACTGTTTTAAGCAACGAGCCCTGACGCAACAGATGAGAACATTTAGCTTAACATTTTGAGAAACTATTAGGCTATTTCTTTACATTATAAGAGCAGCAATGCGCACAAGGCAGTAGACTATAAGCGCGAATGTTCCATTAGCAGGAAAACACCATTATCAAAAGTGACCACAAATGCGACAATGCATGTAATGCTTTTATTATAAAGGTGCATTTTCATGGTGAAAATTATCTTCCCCAAACTTGAAACTCACGCGATGCATATGTATGCCAGTTAGGCTCTACACCCTTTGTAAAGTGGATTAATGTGCTTCAATTTAAGAAGTTATTTGTCCACTTTAGTTGTGATACAAACCGTATCTAAACATATAGGCCTATGGGCTAGGCTACATGAGGTTTGCAACTATGATTTGAAAAAGTCGCAAAAAAAAAGCATGTGCTGTTTCTTGTCTTAAGCTTGGCATCATTCACAAGTGATAATATATCATTCACAAGAGAGAGGCTAATATTGTCACCCATCACACTATTCTTGATTTAATCTTGTCTTTACATATACTAAATAATATATGTGTGAAATTTGTTTTGATTTAGAATGGACCATTATCATGCACCTGTCTCGAAACAGGGGCAGCGGGAAAAAAATACATGTCATCTATGCACTTAAATAGCGAATTTAGGACGCTTTTCCCGTGGTTCATTTTCATGCCAGCCAGTAGGAAATACTCCTGTTGTAAAGAGAAGCAATGTGCTTAATATTAGAAAAGTTGAGAAATAAATATATTAGGCCTAGCCTATAGAAAGCTTATGGGATCCTCTTTTTAATAGAGGCCATCACTCTGTTTTCTCACGCAATTACATAGCCTATAGAAATGTTGAGCAACATGAGCTCATGGGCTCTTATTAAGTGTTTGATTAGATTTTCGAATACATTTGCATTGATGTCAGAGTGATTAGAGGGACAATAGAGTGCTGAGTACCAGGCAGTTAGCAAGTTTGGTAGGCTCCTAATGACCATCAGCACCATCAGAGCTTGGAGAAGCCTAATTACCTAAACGGTCACGTGGAATTTGACTGCTGTCATGACTCGTGACTGCCGGTGTGGCGGTAATATGGTCACCGTAACAGCCCTAAGCCACTTTCCCTCCTTTGTATTTCATTGCAGGACCAGAAATTGACACACATTTTTTTTTCTCCACAAGGCCCCACACCAGCCCAATTTCCCCCATTATTAGCCAAATAATGATCACTCTGCACAAAAAAACAACATCAATTTAGACAGGCCAACTGGGCTAAAGATGGATCTGCCCATCTGGCATTTGCCCGAACTGCCATATGGCCGATCCGTTTCTAATATAATATATGCCATCTAGCAGACGCTTTTCATCCATGTCTTGTGTACATACATTTTTAGTATGGGTGGCCTCAGCAGGAGTCAACCCCATTAGCCTTGGCATTGCAAGTGCCATGCTCTGCCAACTGAGCCACACAGGACTATAGTTTCTTTTATATTACTGTAACACCTCAGCAAAGCTCGACGGTGAAACCTGTATTGTAGAAGTCCATTCAGCTCAGCTCCACTTCCGTCCTGCAGACTGTTTGGCTCTGTCAGCAGTCACACAAAAATAACTGACAAGAACTGAAGTCGATAGACATGGATAGGAATAGATAGGAATAATCATCTAAGTACAGATAGAGGAAGAAAAAGGTTGAATAAACAGGCGATGATAATGAGAGACAACAAAAACAGATAAGGTAAGTGAGAGAGAGAGCGAAAAAGAGAGGGAGAGGTGAAATGAGGAGAAAAAGTGTGAATAAGACAGAGATCAGGAAAAAGGAAACAGAGGGATGAAGAGGAGTGCATAAGTTAAAAGTGTGTGTGTGTACCTGTGTGTGTGTGTGTGTGTGTGTGTGTGTGTGTATGTGTGTGCTCTAGCATTCCTGAGAGCATGTGATAGGTGTTGGGGCTTTGGATAACTCCCTGGCTCTAAGCGGCCCAAACAGCAGCTTTACGGAGGTCACAACTCCACAATTACCCCTTTGTCAACTCTGCTATGCAACAGCAATCAAGGAAGTTATTTGCACGCACGCACGCACACACACACACACACACACACACACACACACACACACACACACACACACACACACACACACACACACACACACACACACACACACACACACACACACACACACACACACACACACACACACACACACACAGTTGATGCAGTCCTCAATTATGTATAGATGTGGTGCCCTCACTTGGGCATGGTAGGTACTACAAGCCCCCCATAGTTGGTAGAGCAAGGCCTGTGTACTACAACAAAAAGGTGAGTTTCTCAAGTATGAGTGCCCTCAAATATCAATCTAGTTATACAAGAGCTGGCATTGTATTATGCCATGTGCAAACCAGTGAGAGAGGGAGAGGGAAAGTGAAATAGAGGGAAGAAGAGCGAGACAACGGAGGGAGAAGGGTTAAAGTGAGAAGGAGGGGAGAGGAAGACAGAATGAGTGAGGAGAGAGGAGGGAAAAAGAAAGAGATGGTAGAGAGAGCTCAGTACGATTCTGATTCAACTTCTCTGTTTATTTTTAGTTTGGGGAACTGAAAATTGCTAGAGAAATTACTAGAAAGACAAATCTGACAGAGATAATGTGTCACTCGCACCCCTACACAAACTGTTTGCACGCCATAACACAACAACTTCTCACAGTCTCACCGCAGAATTAGACGTTTATCCACGTTTCTCCAAACATCACATTTTGAAGGTTAATGTACAGGTAGCAGATAATGGACCCTATCAGATATGTATGTACAGTAGTTGGTGGTGTAAATTAACTAATATACATGGGTTCCAACGCGTGTAAAAACCAGAAAGACTGCCGGAAAGGCCGGCACATTACTCAATACTCGTGAGACTCACCTCGCCTACGATAGGCCTACAGTATATCTACAAATCTTTTTTTCATCTCTACATATAGGTCTCCTGATTTAACTTTTTTGGCATCAACTGAAAACATTCATATGTAACTCTGTCAAGCCTACAAGCAAAGATGAACTGGTGAAGCCATCAAGATGTTTTGGCATGAGAAACTGACGATATAACAATGCAACAAATACATTGATCATCTCAGCAAGGTTTTACCCGTGGTCGTGGAGCTGGGGGGAAGTGCAACTAAAATGTAGCTGAGATGTACAGTAGTTGAAATAAACATCTGGATTTTTCTAATTATTTTATTAATGAAAGCATAAAGATGTTGATGAACAAATACTGTACAGTATATACTTTAACCGACATTTTGCGGTTGCATGAGGTTTGGAGTTAGAAATGTAAAACTTTAGAGTTCTTAAGCATCAAATACATTGCAAGTTCTAATCTGGTGGTCCCTGCGTGCATGACCCACGTGGAGTTCCAGGTCTCTGGGAGCCTCTGGAACTGCCGTTCTGCGGCCAACAAGGCAGAGTTAATCTCAGCCTATGCTACCCTACAGTCCCTCGACTTCTTGGCGCTGACGGCAACATGGATTACCACAGAAAACACTGCTACTCCTTCTGCTCTTTCCTCGTCTAACCATGTGTTTTCGCATACCCCGAGAGCATCTGGTCAGCGCGGCGGTGGCACAGGAATCCTCATCTCTCCCAAGTGGACATTCTCTCTTTTTCCCCTGACCCATCTGTCTATCTCCTCATTTGAATTCCATGCCGTCACAGTCACCAGCCCATTCAAGCTTAACATCCTTGTCATTTATAGCCCTCCAGGTTTCCTTGGAGAGTTCTTCAATGAACTTGACGCCTTGATAAGTTCCTTTCCTGAGGATGGCTCACCCCTTACAGTTCTGGGTGACTTTAACCTTCCTACGTCTGCCTTTGACTCATTTCTCTCTTCCTCCTTCTTTCCACTCCTTTCCTCTTTTGACCTCACCCTCTCACCGTCCCCCCCTACTCACAAGGCAGGCAATATGCTTGACCTCATCTTTACTAGATGCTGTTCTTCTACTAATCTCACTGAAACTCCCCTCCAAGTCTCCGACCACTACTTTGTATCCTTTTCTCTCTCGCTCTCCTCCAACACTACTCACTCTGCCCCTACTCAGATGGTAATGTGCCGTCACAACCTTCGCTCTCTCTCTCCCGCTACTCTCTCCGCTTCCATCCTATCATCTCTTCCCTCTGCTAAATCCTTCTCCCTCCGATCTCCTCATTCTGCCTCCTCAACCCTCCTCTCCTCCCTTTCTGCATCTTTTGACTCTCTATGTCCCCTATCCTCCCGGCCGGCTCGGTCCTCCCCTCCTTCTCCGTGGCTTGACGACTCATTGCGAGCTCACAGAAGAGGGCTCCGGGCAGCCGAGCAGAAATGGAGGAAAACTACACTCCCTGCGGACCTGTCATCTTTTCACTCCCTCCTCTCTACATTCTCTTCCTCTGTTTCCGCTGCCAAAGCCACTTTCTACCACTCTAAATTTCTACCACTCTAAATTTCTCTGCCTCTAACCCTAGGAAGCTCTTTGCCACCTTCTCCTCCCTGCTGAATCCTCCTTCTCCTCCCCCTCCCTCCTCCCTCTCTGTGGATGACTTCGTCAACCATTTTGAAAAGAAGGTTGACGACATCCAGTCCTCATTTATTAAGTCAAATGACACCGCTGGTCCTGCTCACACTGCCCTATCCTATGCTTTGACTTTTTTCTCCCCTCTCTCTCCAGATGAAATCTTGTGACTTGTGACGGCCGGCCGCCCAACAACCTGCCCGCTTGACCCTATCCCCTCCTCTCTTCTCCAGACCATTCCGGAGACCTTCTCCCTTACCTTACCTCGCTCATCAACTCATCCTTGACCGCTGGCCATGTCCCTTCCATCTTCAAGAGAGCGAGAGTTGCACCCCTCCTCAAAAAACCTACACTCGATCCCTCCGATGTCAACAACTACAGACCAGTATCCCTTCTTTCTTTTCTCTCCAAAACTATTGAGCGTGCCGTCTCTAGCCAACTCTCCTGCTATCTCTCTCAGAATGACCTTCTTGATCCAAACCAGCCAGACTGCTCTTCTCTGTGTCACGGAGGCTCTCCGCACTGCTAAAGCTAACTCTCTCTCCTCTGCTCTTATCCTTCTAGACCTATCTGCTGCCTTTGATACTGTGAACCATCAGATCCTCCTCTCCACCCTCTCCGAGTTGGGCATCTCCGGCGCTGCTCACTCTTGGATTGCGTCCTACCTGACAGGTCGCTCCTACCAGGTGGCGTGGCGAGAATCTGTCTCCGCACCACGTGCCCTCACCACTGGTGTCCCACAGGGCTCAGTTCTAGGCCCTCTCCTATTCTCTCTATACACCAAGTCACTTGGCTCTGTCATATCGTCACATTGTCTCTCCTATCATTGCTACGCAGACGACACACAATTAATCTTCTCCTTTCCCCTTTCTGATAACCAGGTGGTGAATTGCATCTCTGCATGTCTGGCAGACATATCAGTGTGGATGTCGGATCACCACCTCAAGCTGAATCTCGGCAAGACGGAGCTGCTCTTCCTCCCGGGGAAGGACTGCCCGCTCCATGATCTCGCCATCATGGTTGACAACTCCATTGTGTCCTCCTCCCAGAGTGCAAGGAAACTTGGCGTGACCCTGGACAACACCCTGTCGTTCTCCGCTAACATCAAAGCAGTGACCCGATCCTGCAGGTTCATGCTCTACAACATTCGCAGAGTACGACCCTACCTTACACAGAAAGCGGCACAGTTCCTAATCCAGGCACTTGTCATCTCCCGTCTGAATTACTGCAACTCGCTGTTGGCTGGGCTCCCTGCCTGTACCATTAAACCCCTACAACTTATCCAGAATGCTGCAGCCCGTCTGGTGTTCGACCTTCCCAAGTTCTCTCATGTCACCCCGCTCCTCCGCACACTCCACTGGCTTCCAGTTGAGGCTAGCATCTACTACAAGACCATGGTGCTTGCCTACGGAGCTGTGAGGGGAAAGGCACCTCTTTACCTTCAGGCTCTGATCAGACCCTACACCCAAACGAGGGCACTGCGTTCATCCACCTCTGGCCTGCTAGCTCCCCTACCTCTACGGAAGCACAGTTCCCGCTCAGCCCAGTCAAAGCTATTTGCTGCTCTGGCACCCCAATAGTGGAACAAGCTCCCCCATGATGCCAGGACTGCGGAGTCACTGACCACCTTCCGGAGACACTTGAAACCCTACCTCTTTAAGGAATACCTGGAATAGTATAATGTAATCCTTCAATTAGATTACCAGGTTAATTTTTTATTAGGTTATAATAATCCATGCCTTCTGGGAATGTTAAAAAGTCAAAAAGTTATGGGTGGAGTTATAAGTTTGGCTGTCAGAAGTGTTAATATCTACCAATGTCAGCCTTTAAATGCTTTATTATCCAAATGTTGAAAGTGCGTGTGGGCAACGGAGAGAAACAAAATGGTGCAGTTTGAGGCCATGTGGCGGAGAGTGATGTGGGTGCTGGAGATGGGGGGTGTGAGCAGGTCGGTCTGGTCAGGTGTGGTGTAGTTGTCGTTTGTATGTGTATGTTTTGTATTGTCTAAAAAGATAAATTAAAATCTTACAAAAAAATAAAAAAATAAGGAAAAATGACAAGCTTGCAACACGCATCTGAGTATTCATTATAAATATAATTTATTTCATTTACATTCTTCATTGTAACCAAATGTTACAAATAATTGAACACACACAGCATGAGCAGATCAACTTGGTCAAAACATTTATTTATTAAAGACTATCAGAAAGAATGTTGGTACCTATTTATTTTGATCCAAAGCCACGAATGAGTGAGTCACTCAGCTTTATGCTGACAAATCCTCGCTGGACTCTCTTTCATTCAGTTTGTTCTTCACAGCAGCAAAGAAGGACTCCGTGTTTCAGAAACTCACTTTATATAGAGGGGCTATCACTATTTCACACTGTGGTAAATAAAGCCAGTTTGTTATTTAGAATGATTTATTTGTATTTTAGAGGGAGAGAAACCAAAAGCCCACCATGCCTATTTTTCAAAAATCGTCAGTCCACATGTCAAGTGTAATTGCGCCATTGTATTTACCCAAGTTATCTCTCAACTCCAGGACCACCGGCAGCAAATTCACACCTCTATTAATTTACAAAAAGAGAGTCAATTTGTGCCACAGTTTAGACTACCGATAGATCAGCGTTCTAACTCCCCCTTGTGATAGTGTGGTGCAATTTACCACAATTTTACATTTTACATTTTAGTCATTTAGCAGACACTCTTATCCAGAGTGACTTACAGTTGGGTCAATATCACCATAAGGTGCCTTTGAGACTTCCCCATTTCCCCCCCAAAAAGCTGAGATTTTCCATTGAACTTCATATTCATTGTATTAAGTATATGTTATGCTGTTAGAAATGCATATTGGTCAAGCTCCCACACTTTTTATAAATTAACTGCAAGCAGACAATTTACATGCAAACAGCAAAATATGTCCACCCTGTCATGGACAATTTCAAAGCAGAATAAATACATTGTAATTACATAGTGATTATAAAACGTACATTTTCAGAAAACGATTTAGTCACTTTCTCAACAATATATTTTAGTTTATGGGAAAAGTATTTGGATAATAATGAAATTATGGCAAACTATTTGTTTCTCTATAAAATCTGCGAGAGTTGCACTTTCTTTTCTAAATAAAATCTAACAAAAAAGATATCAGGTCAAACTTTCAAACAAACTATTTGGCCCTCATTTGTTTATAAAGGAATCACACAAAAGATTTTGCTAACTTTTGAAAATAATTTGTTTATTTTCATAGAACATGAAAATAACAGGGTGGACAGTGACATGACAGGGTGGACCCTGGGCATGACAGAGTGGACACGTTGTGAAATGTCATTGAATGGCCTCATAAATGCAAGGAACAATGCAAGAAAATGATGTAAAAAATGCCTTTTCCCATGTAGGGGGAAATTACAAGTTGAACAGACTGTTTTTGATCCACTCTACCTGCATGCAGCCACTGAATAAAGATGCCCAAAATGAGACATTAATGTGGCCTTCTAGCGTTAAACTCTGTACATCATTCTGCACAGTGAAATTCAAACATTCAACTGTAGAACAAGAAGAAAAAAATTTTTAAAGTGGAGAACAGTTGATTTGAAAAAACAGAATATTACAGAAAGATCACTTGGACGCATCTCCAAACAGTCTCTCCCTTTCTGCAGAGACATGGCTCAGTTCTGCAGTTGCTGTTCCACATACTTCCATGCAGACACTTCAATCTGTACAGAGCGCTTGTTCAGAGCCTGTGGTTCTGGTATTAGGCAAAGTACCTGCCAGTCATGGTACCAACAGATGTCGTCCTGAAGACTTGGCCATTTGAACTTGTTTATGCCATGGCGTTGCATACACTTAACTTTCACACTGTGCCCTTCTGCATCCATGATGATACCTGGGTATGCTTCATTGTCATAATTAACGACGCACCACTCTCCAATGTGCTTTACCTCAATCATTTCTGGTCTCCTAGGATTATCTGGTGTCTTTCCACATGCTGGGGACTTGTCAGATGAAACAGGAACATTAGCTAGAGTGACCTCTTGAAGGTTAAAGCAGGGGCAGTCCAAAACACCTTCCTCCCTTTTTACACAGACATGAAATGTCTCTGTATTTCATTTGGCCGGGTGTCAGACTGATAGCTTGGTGGATTCTCATAGTGCCTTTTATGGCACTGGCCCTGTTTCTGGCTCTGGCTTGACTTTTTGCCTCTCTCCATTTCTTTCTTTTTGCCCTCTTCTCTCTCTCACTGAGCTCATTGACACCCTTCTTCTTTCCAGTCTCTCTGTCTTTTTTCCATTTGACCCTTTCTTTCTCAAGGTACTTTCTTCTTCTGTCTGGGTCAGCATCACGACGTTCCCGATATCTCCTTGCTATCTCAGCTCCTTTTGATCTCATTCCTTGAAAAAGACGATTCAAAATGTTCCCTTACACACTTTAATTGGCAGTCCCGGTAAACTAGGCTTGCATTATCAAACTAGGTTTGCTGATACTGATATCGCCAAAAAAAAATTCCATATTGTCCATTCTTACTATGTATAGCATGTACTGTTATAAAATGTGTGTAATAGCTGTTGTAATATGTGTAACATTATCAGTATGTGGCCTAAACTATGCACATGTCCTTCCTGTCATGAACCATGTCCACCCTGTCATGGAAGGCTTGCTGACAGGGTGGACAATGACAGGGTGGACATTTTTGGCTAATGTTAGCATTTAATGAGCACATGGTGGACCTTCACTTAGCAACATACTACAGTTAGCAAGCTGACTGTGTACTGTTTTACAAATATATTTCAAAGTTCTGATAGGTTTTTCTATCAATTGATATTTCACTATGACAGAGTGGACATGTTAAGCTTGACAACATCCAACTACACACATAATATGATGAAAATTATGAAACATAAGTGTAAATACTTACTCTGCAACTAGACACTGCTTCAGCCTTCATTGAAGAAAGACAAAATGCTCGTAGTGATGTCACTGAAAACATCAGTGGGTTTCATAAAGGGGCAGTTACCCCATAATGACAGGGTGGACAGCAATTTCAGGGACACATGCAAAATGTTCAATATGATTATGGAAATACAATATACATGATCAAAATTACTTGTTTTATCAAATAACTTATTGTGGACAGTAAAACCATGAATTTTTGGGGGGGATTTAGTATCATTGAACCACTTATTACACACACTGTAGTTAGCAGAGTAGTGTGTGGGACATGCCAAAATCACGTACATCCAATGAAAAAAAATTAATAAAATGAAGGAAACACTTTTTTAGAGACTTATCATTCTACTGATATGTGTGCAAATGTTTGGCCACTTATAATAAGACCTCAGACTTTCATTATTCTGCTACATTTTCATGATGACTGAGTGAGTCTGATGAGGACACCAAAGGCACCTCATAGTGATATTGACTCAGTTAGTGAGTGCATAATTTTTTTTTCTTCTACAATCTGCCACCATCTACCACAAACGGTCGCGGCATAAGCTCAAAACTTTTAAAGGAAGTCAATAGTCTGTATTTTTTTTACATCCATTGCGAATGATAGTTCCTCACAGTATTTGAAAAATCTTTCCATCACTCTCCCCCCTCAATATCACCAAGCGTCACTGTGAAAGAGGAAAATATCATGATCTGATGATCCAATATACAGTGGGGAAAAATTGTATTTAGTCAGCCACCAATTGTGCAAGTTCTCCCACTTAAAAAGATGAGAGAGGCCTGTAATTTTCATGATAGGTACACGTCAACTATGACAGTGCCACGCCCTGACTCAGGGGACGCTTGTATGTTGAGTCAGGGTGTGTGTATTCCTTGTTGTGTTAGTTCTATGTTGTAGAAACTAGTATGTCTATTTCTATGTTGGCCGGTGTGGTTCCCAATCAGAGGCAGCTGTCGCTCGTTGTCTCTGATTGGGGACCATACTTAGGCAGCCATTTGGCACTAGTTAGTTGTGGGATCTTGTTCCGTGTGAGGTATGTTGTTTGTGTACCGTGGACTTCAGGTTTCGTTTAGTTTGTTGTTTTGTCGCTTGTTTATTCGTTCCAAATAAACATGTATGCATATCACGCTGCGCCTTGGTCTGACCCGTCTGTAAAAGAACGTGACAGACAGACAAATTGAGATTTTATTTCCAGAAAATGACATTGTAGGATTTTTAATGAATTGATTTGCAAATTATGGTGGAAAATAAATATTTGGTCACCTACAAACAAGCAAGATTTCTGGCTCTCACAGACCTGTAACTTCTTCTTTAAGAGGCTCCTCTGTCCTCCACTCGTTACCTGTATTAATGGCACCTGTTTGAACTTGTTATCAGTATAAAAGACACCTGTCCACAACCTCAAACAGTCACACTCCAAACTCCACTATGGCTAAGACCAAAGAGCTGTCAAAGGACACCAGAAACAAAATGGTAGACCTGCACCAGGCTGGGAAGACTGAATCTGCAATAGGTAAGCAGCTTGGTTTGAAGAAATCAACTGTGGGAGCAATTATTAGGAAATGGAAGACATACAAGACCACTGATAATCTCCCTCGATCTGGGGCTCCACGCAAGATCTCACCCTGTGGGGTCAAAATGATCACAAGAACGGTGAGCAAAAATCCCAGAACCACACGGGGGGACCTAGTGAATGACCTGCAGAGAGCTGGGACCAAAGTAACAAAGCCTACCATCAGTAACACACTACGCCGCCAGGGACTCAAATCCTGCAGTGCCAGACGTGTCCCCCTTCTTAAGCCTGTACATGTCCAGGCCCGTCTGAAGTTTGCTAGAGTGCATTTGGATGATCCAGAAGAGGATTGGGAGAATGTCATATGGTCAGATTAAACCAAAATATAACTTTTTGGTAAAAACTCAACTCGTCGTGTTTGGAGGACAAAGAATGCTGAGTTGCATCCAAAGAACACCATACCTACTGTGAAGCATGGGGGTGGAAACATCATGCTTTGGGGCTGTTTTTCTGCAAAGGGACCAGGACGACTGATCCGTGTAAAGGAAAGAATGAATGGGGCCATGTATCGTGAGATTTTGAGTGAAAACCTCCTTCCATCAGCAAGGGCATTGAAGATGAAACGTGGCTGGGTCTTTCAGCATGACAATGATCCCAAACACACCGCCCGGGCAATGAAGGAGTGGCTTCGTAAGAAGCATTTCAAGGTCCTGGAGTGGCCTAGCCAGTCTCCAGATCTCAACCCCATAGAAAATCTTTGGAGGGAGTTGAATGTTCGTGTTGCCCAGTGACAGCCCCAAAACATCACTGCTCTAGAGGAGATCTGCATGGAGGAATGGGCCAAAATACCAGCAACAGTGTGTGAAAACCTTGTGAAGACATACAGAAAACGTTTGACCTGTGTCATTGCCAACAAAGGGTATATAACAAAGTATTGAGAAACTTTTGTTATTGACCAAATACTTATTTTCCACCATAATTTGCAAATAAATTCATAAAAAATCCTACAATGTGATTTTCAGGCCTCTCTCATCTTTTTAAGTGGGAGAACTTGCACAATTGGTGGCTGACTAAATACTTTTTCCCCCCACTATATCTAGTGGAAACATCATAAAATACCTGAACACTTTTCGCTTGCGCAAAAACAGCTGTCTGTCCCGAGCTCACTGGGGCGGGAAACTCTTAGGGCCTGGAATAGGCTAGTTGATACAATGTTGCAAGTTCGCTAGTGACAGCTTCGGGCTGGACCCAATTGATTGATTTGATACAATGTTGCACTTCACTTGAAATGGCTCAAGTCAAGGCAGATAGAAAGGAAGGCAGACAGGCAGAGTAGAGAGATGAATGCAATTGAAAGAACCTGCATTTTCATCAGGATATTTTATACTGTTTGAATTTTTCGGCTTTATGTATTTTTATTTAGTTGACAATGGACGTTATAGGCCTACTGCTGCATTGACCTATAGGCTATCTCTGAGTTCCATGCATTCATTTCTTTAGCCGCCAATGGATCACGGTGTATTAATGTATCAATATGGCACAGGCTGGTGCTCTCGTATTAGTTGAATTTTTATAAAGATTTTTATTAAGTGACAATGATTTTGAGAAACTAAAATGTTATTATTGAAATAAAACTGTTCCACTAAAATGCGCATATGAAAATCATAATTGGCACGCAGATCAGTAGAAATGGTAGGATAAATTGTAAGCTTCCCCAATCTAGTTTCACAATCAGATGAAAACATGACTGGTTGTGTTCATGCCGCATTAAAAGGCTATACATTAGCATATGTTTTTACTATAAAACCCATTAAAAAATTTTGGAGGTTCTGTGGAAATTAAATGCCCATCAAACTGATTCATTCTGGCGCCGGCCTTGTGTTCCGGAGGGTTTCCCTCTGAAAATATTTGGTTGACGAGCATCACTACAACACCCTCACACATCAAAACTTTAAAGATCCTAATCTCAGATGGAACTGTGGTGCAAATGCACACACACACGTGCACACACACACATACACACACACACACACAAACACACACACACACTGCTAACACTATGAACCTATAAAAAACATAACGTCGTAGAGGGACGTGTGGAGTTCACTCTGAACAAAAGACCCATAGACATTGAATATGTGAATGACGATTGGATGTGTGTGTGTGTACGTGTGAGTGCGTGTGCATGTGTGTTTGGAGTCGGTAAAGGCTAGTTCTCTAGTTCCATCCGTCTAAAATAAACCTCATAAGGTTGAGACAGAAACCGTACTGTGAGAGATAAAAGATAAGATGCCTCGTGGCATGTTTCCTCAAAACTGTTTTGACTTGCAAATTAATCTATGTATGACACAAGTGTTGAATGCCAAAGTAGAGAAAATGAAAGAAATTAAGGAGAAATGGATATTGAAAATATTTAATAGAAAATGTAATAATAAATGAATATATTATCTGATATGAATGTGACTATGAATATTGTACCTGCTGTAACCCTGACCCAAAAAGGAACAAAAAAATGTAATCTTGGTCATAAAAAAAGAAAGTAAGGAGTGATGACATTGATATCTGACAGAGGGGAGTGTGGGGTGGGTGTAGGGGGTGTAGGGGGTGCCCCAAACTGGAGGATTTCCCTGTGAAAATATTTTGTTGACGACCATCGCTACAACACCCTCACACGTCACACCATTAAAGATCCTAATCTCAGATGGAACTGTGGTGCATGTGTACGCACACACAAACAAACACACACACACAACACACACACACACACACACACACACAGTAATACTACTACTGCTACTACTAATAGTTTACTTATGAATTGCACCCAACTCCATCCTACCCCAGACCCCCACCCACCCTCTACCTCATTTTCCAAAAGTCTGTGGTGAAGATGTGTGGGCAGAGGCTGAATAGCACACAGGAGCCAAACATATAAAACACAGCAACCTTAAGAAAATGAGAGAACCTCAAGTTGACTCTTTGTCACGAGCTTGACTGAGCTGACTGCCAACGATCTATCAACGTGACCAGCGCAACTTCAGCATAACGGTAAGCGAAAGACCTGCGCAAATTCAGCTACACTTATGGGCTGAACCAATTCGATGGGAAATGTATTAATTAGAACTGAAAAGTAACATAGGCTATTACATTTCAGTAAAAAAAAAACAAAGCTAATTTTCTGTGTTCATGTAGGATCATTAAAGGCTATGTATATGTACTGTAGTTTGCATTTCTCTTTTAATTTATATTCTATCCACAATGTTTAATTAGGCTAAATTCCCCTTTAGGAAAAAAGCAGCTGCAAACTTTTGGCGTGGTGCAAACCTTTAGTAGGTTAAATCCTGCCCAAAGATTATATCACAACTTGATATATTTTATACACTGAGTATACAAACATTAAGAACACCTGCTTTTTCCATGATATAGACTGACCAGGTGAATCCAGGTGAAAGCTATGATCCCTTATTGATTTCACTTGTTAAATTCACTTCAGTCAGTGTACAAGAAGGGCAGGAGACAAGTTAAAGAAGGATTGTTAAGCCTTGAGACAATTGAGACATGGATTGTGTATGTGTGCCATCCAGAGGGTGAATGGGCAACACAAAATATTTAAGTGCCTTTGAACGGGGTATGGTAGTAGGTGCCAGGCGCACCGGTTTGTGTCAAAACTGCAACACTGCTGGGTTTTTCATGCTCAACAGTTTCCCGTGTGTATCAAGAATGGTCCACCATCCAAAGGACATCTAGCCAACTTGACACAACTTTGGGAAGCACTGGATTCAACATGGGCCAGCATCCCTGTGGAACGCTTTTGACACCTTGTAGAGTCCATGCCCCACAATGAATTTAGGATGTTTTCTATATTAAGGAAGGTGTTCCTAATGTTTGGTATATTCAGTGTATGTTTGTATGATTATCCATTATATTTGAGAGAATATCCGAGGGTCCTATTCAAACTTTATATCAGAGTATGCCTGCTCTACCTCTTTGTGGAGTCTGGGTGTGTAATGTTTTTCAGCGAATAGCTACAGTCAGGTCCATAATTATTGGCACCCTTGATAAAGATGAATAAAAAAGACTGTATAAAAGAAATAATACAAATACCAAGCTATAGATTACAAGAAAATAGTGCTCTTTGGCCAAGCACACCAGCGGTGTGAAGAATAATGGAAGCATATGCAGAAAAGTACCTCATACCAACGGTAAAATATGGTGGTGGATCTTTGATGTTATGGGGCTATTTTGCTTCCACTTGTTAAGGTCAACAGCATCATGAACTTTACCAAGTACAAGGACATTTTAGCCAAAAACCTGGTTGCCTCTGCCAGAAGGCTGACACTTGGCAGCAAGTGGATTTTCCAGCAAGACAATAACCCCAAGCTATAATCAAAATCCGCAAAGAAATGGTTAATTGACCACCAGTCTCTGGACTTCAAATCTGTGGTTTGAATTGAAGAGGGCAGTACATAAGAGCAGATGAAGGGTATCAAGGATCTGGAAAGTTTCTGTACGGAGGAATGGTCTAAGATCCCTCCCAATGTGTTCTCCAAGCTCATAAAACATTTTAGAAAAAGGCTCAGTACCTTTATCCTCACACAATTATTGGCACCCTTGATTAAAATGAGCAAAAAAGACTGTATCAAATAAATAAAACAAATACAGGGATGCCAATAATTTTGACTCCTATCTTTTTTAGATATTTTGTATTAATTGTTAAACAAAATGTCTTTCTTTGAGCAATTGTATTAGTATAATAACATAGCATACAATATAGCTCAGTATTTTTATTATTTATTTTATACAGTCTTTTTTGCTCATTTTAATCAAGTGTGCCAATAATTATGGGCCTGACAATACATTATCCAAGCTATATTATCTCACAGGGTTTATAGCGATATGCCTATGTTTTATTTGACAGTTCTGTGTAGTACCATTTGTTGGCTATTATTTACTTAAGAATTATAATGCTGTAACAATATACTTTCTTGTACTTCCTTTCAGGTTACAGTTGTAAATGAGAACTTGTTCTCAACTGGCTTACCTGGTTAAATAAAGGTGAAAAAATAAAATAAAAATGTTGATTAGAATAGGATAACTCCAGGTAACTCCAGGTAAAGGTTTCCCATAGGCACAGATCTGTAGTCTGCTTACTCTCCAGAATTCCTAACCCTAACCATTAGGGTGAAACACTAAACGGATGTTAGATCAGTATCTCTAAGGTCATCTTAACCCTACTCCTGTATATGGTGTGACTGTCTCTCTCCCCCTGTACTCTCTTTCCTCTCCAGATGACTGTAATACCATGGTTCGTCATGCTCCTCTGTGTTATTCTACAAATAGTGAATGGCCTCACCTCCTTCCACGACATCTGTGAGTGTGTGTTCGCGCGTGTGTGTGTTTCTCTCTTTATCTCTGAGCTGTGTGTGTTCCCGATTGTAAGTATCAATGGTTTCTGCCAGTATCTCTTTATGTATACTGTAGTCTCAGTGTTTTATTGTGGATCTAATTGAAGTGTGTGTGTGCCCCTGTAGACATGGTGGATAAGGGGGACAGTTTGGTGACTCTGACATGTCCCACGGCATTCTCTGGTGCTATGACGTGGAAGTACGAGGGCGAGACTGAGTATTTCGACCACACTCAGGTCCAAGGCCATAACCTGATACTGAATGAGGTGGACTGGCATGGAGAATACAGCTGCTGGGATGGAGACAGGAAACTAGGATCAATCTATCTACTGGATGAGCTGAAGGACCCGGAGGAGCCGGACGGTGTGTGTGTTTGTGACAGAGAGAGAGTTTATTGCCCACATGTCTCTACCACATGTCTGGTTGTTCATTTGTGTATGTGTGTATGTATGTGTGTGTGTGTGTGTGTGTGTGTGTGTGTGTGTGTGTGTGTGTGTGTGTGTGTGTGTGTGTGTGTGTGTGTGCTCTGCCTCTCTCTGTAGATTCTCTAATCAGCTGTTCGGCCAAGTCTTATGGCTGCACCTTTAACTGTAGCTGGACCCGCAGTGAATTCACCGCTGTCCGCCTTGGGCTGGGCCATGACTGGTAAGTAACACATACACGCACACACGCACGCACACTGTACAGATGTAGGATATTAATTTGAGCACACTTTTGTTGCTGAGAATTGCAAACTTAAAGTGTATTAGAGTTTTAAAAAGGCTTCTAAAGTTTAAAATTTCCACTTTGAAATATCAGACTTGATTTGCCCTAACGGAAAATGTTTAAACTCCTACAAAAATGTCCATTAATTATAATCCATATAATAATTCACATTTCCTGTAGCTGCAGGATTATTTTCCTGCTGTAGCAAACTCCCTCAAATTAAGATCCTACATCTGTATGTGTCTCCAGTACTGACAGCCAGGACTCTTGCACCTGGGTGTACCCAACGGCCAGCCTTCAAGATGGAGGGTTTGAGTTTGAACTGACCCATTCGCTTTCACCCTACACTGAGGAGACCGCTCCCCTAGTGGTCACTGCTGAGGCCATCACCAGGCAGGAGTACCTCAGGAGGACTAAGAGGTTCTACCTACGCGACATTGGTGAGTGGAACCCCCTTCATAACAGGTGGCATTAAAACCATGCACTTCCATGGTACTTCTTTCCAGAGTAAGGAAAGGCTTAAAACACAATTCATTTCCGTTTGTTTGCAAATCTCATGTGTGTAAGAATTTTCATGTGTGATTACACAAACCAAAAACAAGTATCACAGTTGTAACTAGAGGTCTATGTAACAATGTTGTATTCACTAGGAACCTAACGGAAGCGAATAGACCTGAAACCTACCTGAGTTTGTCCTATACGCTTGTTTTTGTTTTTCTGTTGCAAAATGTTTTGCTTCGGCGCAACCTTTTTGCTACCTACGTTGTCCACTAATGAATACACCCCTGCCTATTATGCACATATCCACAGTCCAGCCAGACAGTCCTGCAGGGGTGAAGTGCCAGGTGATGGATCAGAGATTGAAGGTGAAAGTAGAACCACCAGCCACCTGGAACTGTCCTCCCAGCTACTTCCCTCTGGAGCACCAGATAGGATACATATTTAAAGACAACGGCAAGGTACAACACACACACACACGCACACACGCACACACACATGCACACGCACACATACACACACATGCAAGCTTATGCACACATTGACACACACTGGAATTTTTGTATGAAACAAAAACTCTCTCTCCTTCGCCCTTCTCTCTCCAGGAGGAGCACTCTATGATTCCTCTAATCCCTAGAGGGGTCAGTAAACTGAGGGCCCGCTCCAGAGACCCCCTGGTCCCTTCCCCCTGGAGCCAGTGGACCCCCTGGAAAAATGTAACCAACTAAGATAATATAATAATATATGCCATTTAGCAGACACTTTTAATACAATATCACTTAATGTCTACTGTCTCCCTCCACTGTAAGCTACCATTATTTCTTCAGGCACTGGTCATTATAGACTAGTGCCTTCTAACAAATATATACATCTGCAAAATGGTAACTATTTACTTATATTTATTGAATGATATACTTATATATTTATTGAAATATATACTTATCTTTTTCATAATAACTATCTGAAAAAAGCTACAAAAGGGTTAACAGCAACCTCTATCTCGAGCACCATTGCAACCCTGGTTTACAGTGTGCAAGTGTGTGATGTGATATCTGTCCCCTTATCAATGTATCTTTGTGGTGGTGTTGCTGTGTAGGCTGATTGTTTGGCTCTGTCTCTGTACGTCACAACTATTGCTATTAAAAGGGCTGTGAGTTTCCTGCCTCACACTTCTGTTTCCTTGTTTGTATACTGTATGTGTGTGTGTGTGTGTGTGTGTGTGTTTGTGTGTGTGTTTGTCGGGGGTGGGAGGGGGGGTTATGGTGTACATACAGTGGAGAAAAAAAGTATTTAGTCAGCCACCAATTGTGCAAGTTCTCCCACTTAAAAAGATGAGAGAGGCCTGTAATTTTCATCATAGGTACACATCAACTATGACAGACAAAATGAGATTTTTTTTTCCAGAAAATCAAATTGTAGGATTCTTAATGAATTTATTTGCAAATTATGGTGGAAAATAAGTATTTGGTCAATAACAAAAGTTTCTCAATACTTTGTTATATACCCTTTGTTGGCAATGACACAGGTCAAACGTTTTCTGTAAGTCTTCACAAGGTTTTCACACACTGTTGCTGGTATTTTGGCCCATTCCTCCATGCAGATCTCCTCTAGAGCAGTGATGTTTTGGGGCTGTCGCTGGGCAACACAGACGTTCAACTCCCTCCAAAGATGTTCTATGGGGTTGAGATCTGGAGACTGGCTAGGCCACTCCAGGACCTTGAAATGCTTCTTACGAAGCCACTCCTTCGTTGCCCAGGCGGTGTGTTTGGGATCATTGTCATGCTGAAAGACCCAGCCACGTTTCATCTTCAATGCCCTTGCTGATGGAAGGAGGTTTTCACTCAAAATCTCACGATACATGGCCCCATTCATTCTTTCCTTTACACGGATCAGTCGTCCTGGTCCATTTGCAGAAACAGCCCCAAAGCATGATGTTTCCACCCCCATGCTTCACAGTAGGTATGGTGTTCTTTGAATGCAACTCAGCATTCTTTGTCCTCCAAACACGACGAGTTTAGTTTTTACCAAAAAGTTATATTTTGGTTTCATCTGACCATATGACATTCTCCCAATCCTCTTCTGGATCATCCAAATGCACTCTAGCAAACTTCAGACGGGCCTGGACATGTACTGGCTTAAGCAGGGGGACACGTCTTGCACTGCAGGGTTTGAGTCCCTGGCGGCGTAGTGTGTTACTGATGGTAGGCTTTGTTACTTTGGTCCCAGCTCTCTGCAGGTCATTCACTAGGTCCCCCCATGTGGTTCTGGGATTTTTGCTCACTGTTCTTGTGATCATTTTGACCCCACGGGGTGAGATCTTGTGTGGAGCCCCAGATCGTGGGGAGATTATCAGTGGTCTTGTATGTCTTCCATTTCCTAATAATTGCTCCCACAGTTGATTTCTTCGAACCAAGCTGCTTACCCATTGCAGATTCAGTCTTCCCAGCCTGGTGCAGGTCTACAATTTTGTTTCTGGTGTCCTTTGACAGCTCTTTGGTCTTGGCCATAGTGGAGTTTGGAGTGTGACTGTTTGAGGTTGTGGAGAGGTGTCTTTTATACTGATAACAAGTTCAAACAGGTGCCATTAATACAGGTAACGAGTGGAGGACAGAGGAGCCTCTTAAAGAAGAAGTTACAGGTCTGTGAGAGCCAGAAATCTTGCTTGTTTGTAGGTGACCAAATACTTATTTTCCACCATAATTTGCAAATAATGTCACGATCGTTACAGGAAGACTCGGACCAAGGCGCAGCGTGATAAGCGTACATTTTATTTACCGTACTGCACACGAAACAAAACAACAAACCAAACGATACATGAAGTCCTAGGTTATACACACCACATCAAACCAAACGGAACAAGATCCCACAAATGACAAGTGAAAACAGGCTGCCTAAGTATGGTCCCCAATCAGAGACAACGAGCTACAGCTGCCTCTGATTGGGAACCACCGTGGCCAACATAGAAATAAACGATCTAGAACAAAAACCACAGAAAACTAAACATAGAAAATCCACACCCTGGCTCAACATCTAAGAGTCCCAAGAGCCAGGGCGTGACAAATAAATTCATAAAAAATCCTAGTTGACGTGTACCTATGATGAAAATTACAGGCCTCTCTCATCTTTTTAAGTGGGAGAACTTGCACAATTGGTGGCTGACTAAATACTTTTTTTCCCCAATGTACAGTATATCTGTTTTTGTTGATGTTTGGTATCTTTGTAACATATTAAAGGTGAACTTGATGATTGTATAGTCATTTAGAAATGGAAGAAAGCAAAGATAATCTATGTAATTTAACCACAAAACATTTTACACTAGTCTCATGGGTAAGCCTGCTACATAGACACTAATGTAGCAGCTGAGTAATTTCTGGGTTAATATGTTGTGTACTGTGGCTCAATTTGAAGGGCAGCCAATACCATTCACACCTATTCCGTCATATCCTGTTAGACCAAGAAACACAAACACACACACAGGCACACACAGACATGTCCACACACACACACACACACACACACACACACACACACGTCACATACAAACAGAGGTGGCTGGTGGGCAGAGTAATAGAAGGATGGAATGGTATAAAACACAAGTCGACCGTGTTCGATGTGTTTGATACCTTTCCATTAATTCCATTCCAGCCATTACAATGAGCCCATCCTGCTATATCTCTGCCCACCATCCTCCTCTGCCTCACGCACAAAACACACACACACACACACACACACACACACACACACCAGGTGAAATATTTCCTACAAGTGTAGTAGTGTAAGTGATCTTTGTTGTGTTTCTTGAATGAGGTGCCCAAACAAAATAACCATCTGGTTGTTTAAAGGGTCAAACTAAGGGAAACGAGCCCTGTAAATATGAATGAAAAAGCTTATGGATAGGAAACACTGTACAATTTACCTTATTACAGGTGGTTGCAGGAGGCAAGAAGGAGGAGAAACACAAAAGGCAACGCAAAGGAAAAGATAGCATCCGCTGCAAGACAGGAGAAAAGAAGGGGACCAAGACTAAGTCAAGATCTGCATTCACTGCTAATGAATAACGGACTTTGTGCTCTCTATTGAATTATCACTATGTGTTTCTGGGATCTAGAGTTAAATATGTCAATAAAATGTAATGTTTACATTTCCCCCAAAAAGTAGTGATAATTATTGACTTTCTACATGCATGTAGTGGGTCTATAGAGTGGATGGTCCTCATGCAGACATTGTTTTACTTATACAAATTTCAGATGACAACGCTAATTTGATGAATGTGACCAGAGATTATTTTTATCTGCTGTGGAAATTAGATCACAACATCAATGCATCAACATATACAGGTTGTTAAAGGGGGAATCTGCAGTTCAAACAACAACAAAGTGGACACCTGCCCCTGTTTTGGTATACAGGCTGAGGGATGGGGCTGGAGAAATGTAACCACTCCCAAATTCATAAACAGAGCTGTCTATAGCTGACAATCTATGCAGTTTTAACCATGTTTCGAGGCTAAACAGTGTTTGCTTATAATTACATTTGCTTACCAACATCGGAGTAAAACAAGTGTATTATAGTTGGGGTTTTGATGGGACAGTTGAACTAACTATGCTCATGCGGCATTTATATAAGTTATATTCTTCAAGATTCAATGGGTGACCTTAATTGAAAAGTCAAAAAATTGATCTACTGCCAATCTCAGAGAGAGAAAGAGTGCGTTTATTGCACACATATCTACATTTTAGTCATTTAGCAGATGCTCTTATCCAGAGCGCATACATTTAGTTTAATTTTTATTTTACTGGCCCCCCGTGGGAATCGAACCCACAACCCTGGCGTTGCAGGCGCCATGCTCTACCAACTGAGCTACACGGGACTACCACATGTCTGGTTGTTTGTGAGTCTGTGTGTGCCCTCCCTATCTCTGTAGATTCTCTAAACAGCTGTCAAAAGCTTCAAGTTCCATGGCGTGCACATCACTGAGGACCTAAAAATGGTCTCACCACACAGACACTGTGGTGAAGAAGGTGCAACAGCGCCTCTACAATCTCAGGCTGCTGAAGAAATTGCCCCTCGCAAACTTCTACAGATGCACCATTGAGAGCGTTCTGACGGGCTGCATCACCGCTTGGTACGGCAACTGCACCGCCCTCAACTGCATGGCTCTCCAGGGGGTTGATTGATTGATTGAATTTATTTGACAATTTGTAAAATACATACATAAGGGCCCTCCAGCCGGTGACGCCTCCACATACAGTTTAAGAAAATCATCAAGGATAACACAATAAAACTTAACAGCTTATTTCCATTGTGGTCCTTTTGAAGAGGGAATGGGGTACGGGGAATGCAACAAGGATATGTGGTAATTGTAATGGCAACAGACAGTGACAGACAAAAATGATTGTTTGTTTCATAACATGAGATAAATAGTACACTTTACTTTCCTAAAAAACAACTATGGACAGGTACATCTCCCTTGTCTCACATACCCATAATATATAAAACAATCAATACCTAATATATACAAGACAATCACCATAAAATAAACAACAGGCACCAAAAGGCAGACCATATGCTCTCCCGGGTATTTCCTTCTCAGCCACGTACTATAATCTTACGACTCACTTTTAAGACATGCTACTAATTTCTTTAGCCATTTTTTCATTGAGAACTTGAAACTACCTATGGCAGTTATAAGTTTCAAATTCTTCGGAAGACTATTCTAAAGAATGGCAGCTGAGTATAAAAAAGTTTCTTTCCCCATACCACTTTTAAATCTAAAAGGAACAATGTCAGTTTTACTCCTTCTAGTGGAATAGTTATGGTTATCCCTTACTAAGTTAAAGTAGTTACATACAGTGGGGGAAAAAAGTATTTAGTCAGCCACCAATTGTGCAAGTTCTCCCACTTAAAAAGATGAGAGAGGCCTGTAATTTTCATCCTAGGTACACGTCAACTATGACAGACAAATTGAGAAAAAAAATCCAGAAAATCACATTGTATGATTTTTTATGAATTTATTTGCAAATTATGGTGGAAAATAAGTATTTGGTCACCTACAAACAAGCAAGATTTCTGGCTCTCACAGACCTGTAACTTCTTCTTTAAGAGGCTCCTCTGTCCTCCACTCGTTACCTGTATTAATGGCACCTGTTTGAACTTGTTATCAGTATAAAAGACACCTGTCCACAACCTCAAACAGTCACACTCCAAACTCCACTATGGCCAAGACCAAAGAGCTGTCAAAGGACACCAGAAACAAAATTGTAGACCTGCACCAGGCTGGAAAGACTGAATCTGCAATAGGTAAGCAGCTTGGTTCGAAGAAATCAACTGTGGGAGCAATTATTAGGAAATGGAAGACATACAAGACTACTGATAATCTCCCTCGATCTGGGGCTCCACGCAAGATCTCACCCCATGGGGTCAAAATGATCACAAGAACGGTGAGCAAAAATCCCAGAACCACACGGGGGGACCTAGTGAATGACCTGCAGAGAGCTGGGACCAAAGTAACAAAGCCTACCATCAGTAACACACTACGCTGCCAGGGACTCAAATCCTGCAGTGCAAGACGTGTCCCCCTGCTTAAGCCAGTACATGTCCAGGCCCGTCTGAAGTTTGCTAGAGTGCATTTGGATGATCCAGAAGAGGATTGGGAGAATGTCATATGGTCAGATGAAACCAAAATAGAACTTTTTGGTAAAAACTCAACTCGGTCGTGTTTGGAGGACAAAGAATGCTGAGTTGCATCCAAAGAACACCATACCTAATGTGAAGCATGGGGGTGGAAACATCATGCTTTGGGGCTGTTTTTCTGCAAAGGGACCAGGACGACTGATCTGTGTAAAGGAAAGAATGAATGGGGCCATGTATCGTGAGATTTTGAGTGAAAACCTCCTTCCATCAGCAAGGGCATTGAAGATGAAATGTGGCTGGGTCTTTCAGCATGACAATGATCCCAAACACACCGGGCAACGAAGGAGTGGCTTCGTAGAAGCATTTCAAGGTCCTGAAGTGACCTAGCCAGTCTCCAGATCTCAACCCCATAGAACATCTTTGGAGGGAGATTAAAGTCTGTGTTGCCCAGCGACAGCCCCAAAACATCACTGCTCTAGAGGAGATCTGCATGGAGGAATGGGCCAAAATACCAGCAACAGTGTGTGAAAACCTTGTGAAGACTTACAGAAAACATTTAACCTGTGTCATTGCCAACAAAGGGTATATAACAAACTATTGAGAAACTTTTGTTATTGACCAAATACTTATTTTCAACCATAATTTGCAAATAAATTCATTAAGAATCATACAATGTGATTTTCTGGATTTTTTTTTCTTCTCATTTTGTCTCTCATAGTTGACGTGTACCTATGATGAAAATTACAGGCCTCTCTCATCTTTTTGAGTGGGAGAACTTGCACAATTGGTGGCTGACTAAATACTTTTTTTCCCCCACTGTAAAGGCAATTAAGCGTAGAAATGAAAGCTTGCTGGATTTCTTTCTGGAAATCTAGGGCAAATGATATATTCATAGATTATAAGAAATTAAGAAATTAGGTCAATATGATGATTAAGAAGGCCAAGAAAGATTATTGAAATGACAAAATAGTTAAAAATAGGAACAATCAGGTTAAATTATGGAAGTGTCTGAAGCTGTTAGGTTGTAGCAACAGATTAAAGACCAAAGCTCAAAATCTTAGCATGGACATTGGAGGAAAGGTTACATCAGACAAGTATATGGTTGCAGACAGTCTGAATAGCTATTTTACAACTATAGCTAATATATTAGTTAGCAAGTTACCTTGTCAATCGGGTTGCTATGGGGAGAGTCACGTCAAGCAGTTTTACTCACAGCAGGGGATTCAAGTAGATGCTTTTTCATTTGAAAAGGTGTCTGAGTCAACTGTACTAAAGAAGCTGAAAGAACTTGCCCATTCCAAAGCCTTGACAACATTCCTGCCTGATTTCTAAGGGATGCTGCAGTAATTATCACCCCCTGTGTAACTCACATTGTAAATCTGTCTATTGAACTATGGTGTTTTCCCACTGAACTAAAACTTGCCAGGGTCATTCCTTTATATAAAAAAGGGCATAAGTTAGATCATGGAAACTATTGGCCTATCTCAATCCTGTGTGTTTTATCGAAGGTCATGGAAAGGATTATGTTCAAGCAGATTGACAGTTATATTTCCTTACATAACCTATTCTATGAGCTCCAATCTCGCTTTAGGGAATTCCATTCCACAGACACTTGCCTACTATATCTAACTGACCACATCAGGAAGGAAGTAGACGGATGGACATTTTGTGGTATGATTATGTTAGATCTCCAAAAGGCGTTCGATACAGTGGCTCATGAGATTCTGTTAATCAAACTAAGAGCCATGGGCTTTAACAACTTAGCAGTAAAATTGGTTAACTCTTACGTGCAAGGAAGAAAACAGATGGTGGATGTGGATGGGACCCTGTCTAAAATCAAAATCCTGAACTGCGGGGTACCCCAAGGGAGTGTGCTGGGTCCACTTTCCTTTCTATTGTATATAAATTATCTGATATCTGCCTGTACATGTGACCTATATGACAATAAGCTGTCACTTCACCTTGGAAAAACGGAGTCCATCTTGTTTGGGTCCAAGTTGACACTGAGGAAATCCCTGATTTTAAGGTGGTAGTAGGCATAGTAGTTGCAGCAAAAGACTCTGTTAAGTATCTTGGATGTGTGCTAGATAAACATTTGACAGGGGAGAGCATGGCACAAAATGTTATCTCCAAAGGTAACCAATAAATTAGGTTTCTGGCAAGAACCTCCAAATATCTGGAAAGATTGCAATGGGGACATTGGCAGGGGCTCTTGTTCAGTGCCACTTTAACTATGCATGCTCTTCCTGGTACAATAGTGCCCCCAAGATAATAAAAAATTAATTGCAGACATCTCAGAAAATATTTGTCAGGATTATTCTTAAACTTCCAGCATTTATGCATCTTGACTATTCCCACTTTGAAAGCCTTAGATGGCTCAAAGTGGAGGAGAGAGTCGCTCAGATTAAATTGTGTCTTGTACATACGATTGTCCACAGTATGGTCCCCAGGTACCTACAGTGGGGGAAAAAAGTATTTAGTCAGCCACCAATTGTGCAAGTTCTCCCACTTAAAAAGATGAGAGAGGCCTGTAATTTTCATCATAGGTACACGTCAACTATGACAGACAAAATGAGAAAAAAAAAAATCCTGAAAATCACATTGTAGGATTTTTAATGAATTTATTTGCAAATTATGGTGGAAAATAAGTATTTGGTCAATAACAAAAGTTTCTCAATACTTTGTTATATACCCTTTGTTGGCAATGTGTCACGGTTTCGGCCGAGGCTGCCTCTCTCCCTTGTTCGGGCAGGCTTCTGCGTTCGTTGTCTCCGGAATACTAGCTGCCACCGTTGTATGTTTCATGTTCGTTTGCTTTTGTCTGTTTGTTGTCACACCTGTTCTCGTTTAGCGTAATTAGTGTCCTATAAGTTTCTCGTTGTGTTTGTCTAGTGTTGTGTGTTATTGTTTTTGGTCAGTCGTGTGTAGGGCTTCATTTTGTATTTTCGCTCGGTTGAGCTTCCCTCCACTGCGTTGGAGTATTACGCACCTGTTTTGTGCGCTTTCGTTTTGTTTCGCCTTCGTGCGTATTTTCGCCTTCGGGCAAGAGTTGGCTTATTTCCTTGTTGGAGATTACTAAAGTCTGTTGGACTATACTTCGGTGTCCTGCGTTTGATTCCACCTACACCCACCTACAGCACGCGTGACAGAATAACACACCCAAAATGGAATCAGCAGGAGCCGCAGCAGCCCAGACGACGCTGGAGGACCAGGTTCGGGAACAACGGGACCAGATCCTGCAGATGGGGACCGCACTGCAGGTGGTGATCACCACCATCCGAGGCTGGGGAACGCCTCCACCACCACCCTCCCTGCCAGCACCATCGGCCAGTCCGCCCATTCCCGCACCGGAATCCCGAGAGTCCGACTCTCGCTCCCAAGGGCCTACGATGGAACCGCGGCCGGGTGTCAGGGATTCCTTCTCCAGGTGGAGCTGTACCTGGCCACCGTGCACCCGGCGCCCTCGGGACATGAGAGCGTGTCCGCCCTGATCTCCTGCCTTTCCGGGAAGGCATTGGAATGGGCCAACGCGGGAGTGGAGGAGGATCGACGCGGACACCATCACGTACGACGAGTTCTCCCGCCGCTTCAGGGCGGTGTTTGACCATCCCCCGGAGGGGAAAGCGGCGGGGGAGCGTCTGGTCTTCCTCCGGCAGGGGAGAGGAGTGCCCAAGAGTTCGCCCTCGAATTCCGTACTCTAGCGGCAGATGCAGGGTGGAATGATCGGGCTCGCTCGATCACTACAGATGTAGTCTACGAGAGGACGTCCGTCGGGAGCTGGCTTGTAGGGACACCAGCCTCTCGTTCGACCAGTTGGTCGACATGTCCATCAGGCTGGATAACCTACTAGCTACCCGCGGGACGTCCCGAGGGGGGTCCGTCCATTTCACCCTCCAGCGCCTCCGAGCCGTGTCCCATGGAGCTCGGGGGCGCTGGCGCTAGAGAGAGGAGGGGTCGGCTTACTAGGGGGTCCATCCCCTGCACCAACTGTGGTCGGGGAGGACACACCGCGGCTAGGGTGCTGGGGATGGCCTCCTAGGGGAGAGGACGACAGGTCCCGCACTGGGGATTCCTTCCAGGTGAGTAGGCGCCCCACTCACCCAGAGCTCTCTGTTGCACATTTTTGTATACCTGTGAGTTTTCCACAGGTAGCACCTCATTCCCAGCATAAGGCGCTGGTAGATTCAGGCGCGGCTGGGAATTTTGTTGATAAGAAGTTTTGTTTAGCCTTAGGGATTCCCCTTCTTCCTGTTGATGTCCCTTTCCCCGTTCATGCCCTAGATAGCCGTCCGTTGGGTGCGGGCTTGATCAGGGAGGTCACTGCGCCACTTAGGATGTGTGCGCAGGGGGGTCATCAGGAGATGATTCAGCTATTTCTGATTGACTCTCCTGCGTATCCGGTGGTGCTGGGCATGCCCTGGTTGAGTACCCATAACCCATTTATTTTGTGGCAGGAGAGGGCTCTGATGGAGTGGTCTGCCCAGTGTGTGGGTCGATGTTTGGGCGTTTCCGTAGGGGCTACCTCGGTGGAGAGTCCAAACCAGGTGCCCGCATTGCATGTTCCCCCCGAGTATGGGGATTTGGCCATCGCGTTTAGCAAGTCGAGGGCGACGCGGTTGCCGCCCCATAGGCAGGGAGATTGTGCGATAGACCTCCAGGCAGGAGCTGCGCTCCCACGGAGCCATGTGTATCCTCTGTCTCAGGAGGAGAAGAAAGCTATGGAAACTTACATAGACGAATCTCTGAGACAAGGATACATACGGCCTTCCACTTCCCCTGCGTCCTCAAGTTTCTTTTTTGTGAAGAAGAAGGATGGGGGTTTACGCCCGTGCATCGATTACCGTGGTCTCAATCAGATCACGGTGAAGTACAGTTATCCACTCCCGCTGATTGCGACCATGACTGAGTCCTTGCATGGGGCGCGTTTCTTCACTAAATTAGATCTCAGGAGCGCGTACAACTTGGTGCGCATCAGGGAGGGCGATGAATGGAAGACAGCCTTTAGTACCACCTCGGGCCATTTCGAGTATCTTGTCATGCCATACGGGTTGATGAACGCTCCGTCAGTTTTCCAATCATTCGTGGATGAGATCTTCAGGGACATGCAGGGGCAGGGGGTCGTGGTGTACATAGATGACATTCTCGTGTACTCGCCTACCCATGTCGAGCATGTGGCCCTGGTGCGCAGAGTGTTGCGGAGGCTGGTGGAGCACGACCTGTATGTTAAGGCAGAGAAGTGTCTGTTTTTCCAGGAGTCGGTCTCCTTTTTGGGGTATCAGTTGTCTGCGTCAGGGGTGAGGATGGAGGTAGACCGGGTGTCAGCCGTGCGTAATTGGCAAACACCAACCACTGTGAAGGAGGTGCAGCAGTTTTTGGGGTTTGCGAATTACTACCGGAGGTTTATCCGGGGTTTGGACAGGTGGCAGCTCCCATCACGTCTCTCTTGAAGGGGGGCCCGGTGCGTCTGCAGTGGTCTGCCGAGGCGGACAGGGCATTTGGGAGGCTGAAGGACCTGTTTACCTCGGCTCCAGTGCTGGCGCATCCGGATCCCTCTTTACCATTTCAGGTAGAGGTGGACGCGTCTGAGGCCGGTATTGGAGCCGTGCTTTCACAACGGTCAGGCGCGCCACCTAAACTCCGCCCCTGTGCCTTATATTCCAAGAAGCTCAGTCCGGCGGAGCGAAACTATGACGTAGGGGACAGGGAGCTGTTAGCCGTGGTACAGGCCCTAAAGGTGTGGAGGCACTGGCTTGAGGGGGCTCAACACCCTTTCCTCATTTTGACGGACCACCGTAACCTGGAGTACATCCGGGCAGCGAGGAGGCTGAACCCTCGGCAGGCTAGATGGAATATGTTTTGACCCGGTTTACATTTAAGATCACGTACATCCCTGGGTCACAGAACGGTAAGGCAGATGCGCTGTCTCGGCGGTATGACACGGAGGAGAGGTCCGTGGAACCCACTCCCATACTGCCGGAGTCGTGTCTGGTGGCACCGGTAGTGTGGGAGGTCGATGCTGAGCTCGAGCGGGCGGCACGCACCGACCCTAGTCCACCACAGTGCCCGGAGGGTCGGAAGTACGTTCCGCTCGAGGTTCGGGATCGATTGATCTATTGGGCTCACACGTCACCCTCCTCTGGACACCCGGGTATCGGCCGGACAGTGCACTGTCTTAGTGCCAAGTACTGGTGGCCCACGTTGGCAAGGGATGTGAGGGTTTATGTTTCCTCCTGCTCGGTGTGCGCCCAGTGTAAGGCGCCTAGACATCTGCCTAGGGGTAAGTTACTACCCCTGCCCGTTCCACAACGACCATGGTCCCACCTCTCGGTGGATTTCCTTACTGACTTTCCTCCTTCACAGGGGAATACCACTATACTGGTCGTTGTGGACCGGTTTTCTAAGGCCTGTCGTTTGCTCCCCATGTCGGGCCTTCCTACCGCCCCTGCAAACTGCCGAAGCCCTATTCACCCATGTGTTCCGGCACTACGGGGTACCCGAGGATATTGTGTCTGATCGGGGTCCCCAATTTACCTCCAGAGTCTGGAGGGCCTTTATGGAGCGGTTGGGGGTCTCGGTGAGCTCACCTCGGGTTACCACCCGGAGAGTAATGGGCAGGTGGAACGTGTGAACCAGGATGTGGGTAGGTTTCTTAGAACATACTGCCAGGACCGGCCGGAGGAGTGGGCAAGGTCGTTCCCTGGGCCGAAATGGCCCAGAATTCCCTACGCCATTCCTCCACTAACCTAACCCCCTTTCCAATGTGTGTTAGGTTACCAGCCGGTTCTGGCACCTTGGCAGCAGAGCCAGATCGAGGCTCCTGCGGTGGATGAGTGGGCGCGGCGCTCGGAGGAGACCTGGAACGCTGCACACGTCCACCTGCAGCGGGCCCTCCGACGTCATAAGGCGAGCGCCGATCTCCACCGCAGTGAGGGACCGGTGTACGCACCTGGTGATCGAGTCTGGCTCTCTACCAGAAACCTGCCCCTCCGCCTGCCCTGTCGGAAACTGGGTCGGCGGTTTGTAGGGCCATTTAAAGTCCTGGGAAGGTTGAACGAGGTGTGTTATAAATTACAACTACCTGTTGAATATAAAAGTATTAACCCCTCGTTCCATGTGTCCCTTCTCAGGCCGGTGGTAGCTGGCCCACTCCAAGAAAGTGAGATCAGGGAGACTCCTCCGCCCCCATTGGACATCGAGGGGCACCGGCGTACTCCGTGAGGTCCATCTTGGATTCGAGACGTCGGATGGGGGTCTCCAGTATCTAGTGGAGTGGGAGGGGTACGGTCCGGAGGAGCGGTGCTGGGTGCCGAGGAGAGACATTTTGGACCCGTCTCTCCTGACGGAATTCCATCGTGGGCATCCGACGCACCCTGCTCCGCGTCCTCCGGGTCGTCCCCGAGGCCGGAGTCGGCGCACGTCTGGAGCCGCGCGTCAAGGGGGGGTACTGTCACGGTTTCCGGCCGAGGCTGCCTCTCTCCCTTGTTCGGGCAGGCTTCGGCGTTCGTTGTCTCCGGAATACTAGCTGCCACCGTTGTATGTTTCATGTTCGTTTGCTTTTGTCTGTTTGTTGTCACACCTGTTCTCGTTTAGCGTAATTAGTGTCCTATAAGTTTCTCGTTGTGTTTGTCTAGTGTTGTGTGTTATTGTTTTTGGTCAGTCGTGTGTAGGGCTTCATTTTGTATTTTCGCTCGGGTTGAGCTTCCCTCCACTGCGTTGGAGTATTACGCACCTGTTTTGTGCGCTTTCGTTTTGTTTCGCCTTCGTGCGTATTTTCGCCTCGGGCAAGAGTTGGCTTATTTCCTTGTTGGAGATTACTAAAGTCTGTTGGACTATACTTCGGTGTCCTGCGTTTGATTCCACCTACACCCACCTACAGCACGCGTGACACAATGACACAGGTCAAAACGTTTTCTGTAAGTCTTCACAAGGTTTTCACACACTGTTGCTGGTATTTTGGCCCATTCCTCCATGCAGATCTCCTCTAGAGCAGTGATGTTTTGGGGCTGTCGCTGGGCAACACGGACTTTCAACTCCCTCCAAAGATTTTCTATGGGGTTGAGATCTGGAGACTGGCTAGGCCACTTCAGGACCTTGAAATGCTTCTACGAAGCCACTCCTTCGTTGCCCGGTGTGTTTGGGATCATTGTCATGCTGAAAGACCCAGCCACATTTCATCTTCAATGCCCTTGCTGATGGAAGGAGGTTTTCACTCAAAATCTCATGATACATGGCCCCATTCATTCTTTCCTTTACACAGATCAGTCGTCCCTGGTCCCTTTGCAGAAAAAACAGCCCCAAAGCATGATGTTTCCACCCCCATGCTTCACAGTAGGTATGGTGTTCTTTGGATGCAACTCAGCATTCTTTGTCCTCCAAACACGACGAGTTGAGTTTTTACCAAAAAGTTCTATTTTGGTTTCATCTGACCATATGACATTCTCCCAATCCTCTTCTGGATCATCCAAATGCACTCTAGCAAACTTCAGACGGGCCTGGACATGTACTGGCTTAAGCAGGGGGACACGTCTTGCACTGCAGGATTTGAGTCCCTGGCGGCGTAGTGTGTTACTGATGGTAGGCTTTGTTACTTTGGTCCCAGCTCTCTGCAGGTCATTCACTAGGTCCCCCCGTGTGGTTCTGGGATTTTTGCTCACCGTTCTTGTGATCATTTTGACCCCACGGGGTGAGATCTTGCGTGGAGCCCCAGATCGAGGGAGATTATCAGTGGTCTTGTATGTCTTCCATTTCCTAATAATTGCTCCCACAGTTGATTTCTTCGAACCAAGCTGCTTACCTATTGCAGATTCAGTCTTCCCAGCCTGGTGCAGGTCTACAATTTTGTTTCTGGTGTCCTTTGACAGCTCTTTGGTCTTGGCCATAGTGGAGTTTGGAGTGTGACTGTTTGAGGTTGTGGACAGGTGTCTTTTATACCGATAACAAGTTTAAACAGGTGCCATTAATACAGGTAACGAGTGGAGGACAGAGGAGCCTCTTAAAGAAGAAGTTACAGGTCTGTGAGAGCCAGAAATCTTGCTTGTTTGTAGGTGACCAAATACTTATTTTCCACCATGATTTGCAAATAAATTCATTAAAAATCCTACAATGTGATTTTCTGGAAAAAAAAATCTCAATTTGTCTGTCATAGTTGACGGGTACCTATGATGAAAATTACAGGCCTCTCTCATCTTTTTAAGTGGGAGAACATGCACAATTGGTGGCTGACTAAATACTTTTTTTCCCCACTGTAAAATGTTATTGTTTATTTCCTCTTGAATTGGACCCTTTTCCTGTCCTGCTAAGCATTCAAAATGCAATGAGTACTTTTGGATGTCAGGGAAAATATGTGGAGTAAAAAGTACATTATTTTCTTTAGGAATGTAGTGAAGTAAAAGTAAAAGTTGTCAAGAATATAAATAGTAAAGGAAAGTACAGATACCCCCAAAAACTGCTTAAGTAGTACTTTAAAGTATTTTTACTTAAGTACTTTACACCACTGCAACCTATCAAACACTCACTCACACACACACACACACACACACACACACACACACACACACACACACACACACACACACACACACACACACACACACACACACACACACACACACACACACACACACACACCACACACACACACACACACACACACACACACACACACACACACACACACACACACACACACACACACACACACACACACACACACAGCCAATGCTGCTGTCCCATGTTATAGAGACATTAAACCACTGGACACTTCCCGTTTCACACTGTGTATTTAAATACTGTATTCTCGACATAGCTCATTCTAATACTTCTGCTAATGTACATTGCATTTTAGTTACACTGTTTATACACCCCACATATTTATTTATATACTGGAATCTTGACATAGCTCACTCTAACATATCTACTGCTGTTCATACCATTCTTAGTATATCTTGTGTAAATTCATCCGGTGTACATATGGATAGATTGCATTTGGATTACTGTTACAGTGATATTTGGGTTGTTAATTAGATTAATTCGGAAGTTTCTTGATTGGTTTCTTGATTAATTAATGTTTTATTATTTGTGTACTTGATTGACATTTTACAGCATTGTTAGGAGCTAGTAACATAAGCATTTCGCTGCACCCACTATAACATCTGCTAAACTGTGCGATTTGACACACTCACCCATTCCCTTTCACCCTACACTGAGGAGACCGCTCCCCTAGTGGTCACTGCTGAGGCCATCACCAGGCAGGAGTACCTCAGGAGGACTAAGTGATTCTACCTACGCGACATTGGTGAGTGGAACCCCCTTCATAACAGGTGGCATTAAAACCATGTACTTCCATGATACTTCATTCCAGACTAAGGAGAGGCTTAAAACACAATTTATTTCAGTTTGTTTGCAAATCTCATTTTAATGTGTGATTGCACAAACCACAAACAAGTGTCACAGTTATAACTAGAGGTGAATGTAACAATGTTATATTCACTAAGAACCTAATGGAAGCAAACGGGCCTGAAACCTACCTGAATTAATCCAAAAAAACACACTTGTTTATGTTTTTCCATTGCAAAACGTTTTCCTTTGGTGGAACAGTTTTGCTACATTGTGCACTAATGAATAAACCCCTGCCTATTATGTACATGTCCATATTCCAGTCAAACAGTTCTGCAGGGGTGAAGTGCCAGGTGATGGATCAGAGGTTGAAGATGAAAGTAGAACCACCAGCCACCTGGAACTGTCCTCCCAGCTACTTCCCTCTGGAGCACCAGATAGGATACATATTTAAAGACAACGGCAAGCTAAGCATTTGCACACGCACACACACACACAAACACAAGCAAGCACCCCCTGGAAGAATGTAACCAACTAAGATATAATAATAATATAATAATATATGCTAAACACAACAAAGATCACTTACACTACTACACTTGTAGGAAATATTTCACCTGGTGTGTGTGTGTGTGTGTGTGTGTGTGTGTGTGTGTGTGTTTTTGTGCGTGAGGCAGAGGAGGATGGTGGGCAGAGATATAGCAGGATGGGCTCATTGTAATGGCTGGAATGGAATTAATGGAAAGGTATCAAACACATCGAACACGGTCGACTTGTGTTTTATACCATTCCATCCTTCTATTACTCTGCCCACCAGCCACCTCTGTTTGTATGTGACGTGTGTGTGTGTGTGTGTGTGTGTGTGTGTGTGTGTGTGGACATGTCTGTGTGTGCCTGTGTGTGTGTTTGTGTTTCTTGGTCTAACAGGATATGACGGAATAGGTGTGAATGGTATTGGCTGCCCTTCAAATTGAGCCACAGTACACAACATATTAACCCAGAAATTACTCAGCTGCTACATTAGTGTCTATGTAGCAGGCTTACCCATGAGACTAGTGTAAAATGTTTTGTGGTTAAATTACATAGATTATCTTTGCTTTCTTCCATTTCTAAATGACTATACAATCATCAAGTTCACCTTTAATATGTTACAAAGATACCAAACATCAACAAAAACAGATATACTGTACATTGGGGAAAAAAAGTATTTAGTCAGCCACCAATTGTGCAAGTTCTCCCACTTAAAAAGATGAGAGAGGCCTGTAATTTTCATCATAGGTACACGTCAACTAGGATTTTTATGAATTTATTTGTCACGCCCTGGCTCTTGGGACTCTTAGATGTTGAGCCAGGGTGTGGATTTTCTATGTTTAGTTTTCTGTGGTTTTTGTTCTAGATCGTTTATTTCTATGTTGGCCACGGTGGTTCCCAATCAGAGGCAGCTGTAGCTCGTTGTCTCTGATTGGGGACCATACTTAGCAGCCTGTTTTCACTTGTCATTTGTGGGATCTTGTTCCGTTTGGTTTGATGTGGTGTGTATAACCTAGGACTTCTTGTATCGTTTGGTTTGTTGTTTTGTTTCGTGTGCAGTACGGTAAATAAAATGTACGCTTATCACGCTGCGCCTTGGTCCGAGTCTTCCTGTAACGATCGTGACATTATTTGCAAATTATGGTGGAAAATAAGTATTTGGTCACCTACAAACAAGCAAGATTTCTGGCTCTCACAGACCTGTAACTTCTTCTTTAAGAGGCTCCTCTGTCCTCCACTCGTTACCTGTATTAATGGCACCTGTTTGAACTTGTTATCAGTATAAAAGACACCTCTCCACAACCTCAAACAGTCACACTCCAAACTCCACTATGGCCAAGACCAAAGAGCTGTCAAAGGACACCAGAAACAAAATTGTAGACCTGCACCAGGCTGGGAAGACTGAATCTGCAATGGGTAAGCAGCTTGGTTCGAAGAAATCAACTGTGGGAGCAATTATTAGGAAATGGAAGACATACAAGACTACTGATAATCTCCCACGATCTGGGGCTCCACACAAGATCTCACCCCGTGGGGTCAAAATGATCACAAGAACAGTGAGCAAAAATCCCAGAACCACATGGGGGGACCTAGTGAATGACCTGCAGAGAGCTGGGACCAAAGTAACAAAGCCTACCATCAGTAACACACTACGCCGCCAGGGACTCAAACCCTGCAGTGCAAGACGTGTCCCCCTGCTTAAGCCAGTACATGTCCAGGCCCGTCTGAAGTTTGCTAGAGTGCATTTGGATGATCCAGAAGAGGATTGGGAGAATGTCATATGGTCAGATGAAACCAAAATATAACTTTTTGGTAAAAACTCAACTCGTCGTGTTTGGAGGACAAAGAATGCTGAGTTGCATCCAAAGAACACCATACCTAATGTGAAGCATGGGGGTGGAAACATCATGCTTTGGGGCTGTTTTTCTGCAAAGGGACCAGGACGACTGATCTGTGTAAAGGAAAGAATGAATGGGGCCATGTATCGTGAGATTTTGAGTGAAAACCTCCTTCCATCAGCAAGGGCATTGAAGATGAAATGTGGCTGGGTCTTTCAGCATGACAATGATCCCAAACACACCGGGCAACGAAGGAGTGGCTTCGTAGAAGCATTTCAAGGTCCTGAAGTGACCTAGCCAGTCTCCAGATCTCAACCCCATAGAAAATCTTTGGAGGGAGATTAAAGTCTGTGTTGCCCAGCGACAGCCCCAAAACATCACTGCTCTAGAGGAGATCTGCATGGAGGAATGGGCCAAAATACCAGCAACAGTGTGTGAAAACCTTGTGAAGACTTACAGAAAACATTTAACCTGTGTCATTGCCAACAAAGGGTATATAACAAACTATTGAGAAACTTTTGTTATTGACCAAATACTTATTTTCAACCATAATTTGCAAATAAATTCATTAAGAATCATACAATGTGATTTTCTGGATTTTTTTTTCTTCTCATTTTGTCTCTCATAGTTGACGTGTACCTATGATGAAAATTACAGGCCTCTCTCATCTTTTTGAGTGGGAGAACTTGCACAATTGGTGGCTGACTAAATACTTTTTTCCCCCACTGTAAAGGCAATTAAGCGTAGAAATGAAAGCTTGCTGGATTTCTTTCTGGAAATCTAGGGCAAATGATATATTCATAGATTATAAGAAATTAAGAAATTAGGTCAATATGATGATTAAGAAGGCCAAGAAAGATTATTGAAATGACAAAATAGTTAAAAATAGGAACAATCAGGTTAAATTATGGAAGTGTCTGAAGCTGTTAGGTTGTAGCAACAGATTAAAGACCAAAGCTCAAAATCTTAGCATGGACATTGGAGGAAAGGTTACATCAGACAAGTATATGGTTGCAGACAGTCTGAATAGCTATTTTACAACTATAGCTAATATATTAGTTAGCAAGTTACCTTGTCAATCGGGTTGCTATGGGGAGAGTCACGTCAAGCAGTTTTACTCACAGCAGGGGATTCAAGTAGATGCTTTTTCATTTGAAAAGGTGTCTGAGTCAACTGTACTAAAGAAGCTGAAAAGAACTTGCCCATTCCAAAGCCTTGACAACATTCCTGCCTGATTTCTAAGGGATGCTGCAGTAATTATCACCCCCTGTGTAACTCACATTGTAAATCTGTCTATTGAACTATGGTGTTTTCCCACTGAACTAAAACTTGCCAGGGTCATTCCTTTATATAAAAAAGGGCATAAGTTAGATCATGGAAACTATTGGCCTATCTCAATCCTGTGTGTTTTATCGAAGGTCATGGAAAGGATTATGTTCAAGCAGATTGACAGTTATATTTCCTTACATAACCTATTCTATGAGCTCCAATCTCGCTTTAGGGAATTCCATTCCACAGACACTTGCCTACTATATCTAACTGACCACATCAGGAAGGAAGTAGACGGATGGACATTTTGTGGTATGATTATGTTAGATCTCCAAAAGGCGTTCGATACAGTGGCTCATGAGATTCTGTTAATCAAACTAAGAGCCATGGGCTTTAACAACTTAGCAGTAAAATTGGTTAACTCTTACGTGCAAGGAAGAAAACAGATGGTGGATGTGGATGGGACCCTGTCTAAAATCAAAATCCTGAACTGCGGGGTACCCCAAGGGAGTGTGCTGGGTCCACTTTCCTTTCTATTGTATATAAATTATCTGATATCTGCCTGTACATGTGACCTATATGACAATAAGCTGTCACTTCACCTTGGAAAAACGGAGTCCATCTTGTTTGGGTCCAAGTTGACACTGAGGAAATCCCTGATTTTAAGGTGGTAGTAGGCATAGTAGTTGCAGCAAAAGACTCTGTTAAGTATCTTGGATGTGTGCTAGATAAACATTTGACAGGGGAGAGCATGGCACAAAATGTTATCTCCAAAGGTAACCAATAAATTAGGTTTCTGGCAAGAACCTCCAAATATCTGGAAAGATTGCAATGGGGACATTGGCAGGGGCTCTTGTTCAGTGCCACTTTAACTATGCATGCTCTTCCTGGTACAATAGTGCCCCCCAAGATAATAAAAATTAATTGCAGACATCTCAGAAAATATTTGTCAGGATTATTCTTAAACTTCCAGCATTTATGCATCTTGACTATTCCCACTTTGAAAGCCTTAGATGGCTCAAAGTGGAGGAGAGAGTCGCTCAGATTAAATTGTGTCTTGTACATACGATTGTCCACAGTATGGTCCCCAGGTACCTACAGTGGGGGAAAAAAGTATTTAGTCAGCCACCAATTGTGCAAGTTCTCCCACTTAAAAAGATGAGAGAGGCCTGTAATTTTCATCATAGGTACACGTCAACTATGACAGACAAAATGAGAAAAAAAAATCCTGAAAATCACATTGTAGGATTTTTAATGAATTTATTTGCAAATTATGGTGGAAAATAAGTATTTGGTCAATAACAAAAGTTTCTCAATACTTTGTTATATACCCTTTGTTGGCAATGTGTCACGGTTTCGGCCGAGGCTGCCTCTCTCCCTTGTTCGGGCAGGCTTCTGCGTTCGTTGTCTCCGGAATACTAGCTGCCACCGTTGTATGTTTCATGTTCGTTTGCTTTTGTCTGTTTGTTGTCACACCTGTTCTCGTTTAGCGTAATTAGTGTCCTATAAGTTTCTCGTTGTGTTTGTCTAGTGTTGTGTGTTATTGTTTTTGGTCAGTCGTGTGTAGGGCTTCATTTTGTATTTTCGCTCGGTTGAGCTTCCCTCCACTGCGTTGGAGTATTACGCACCTGTTTTGTGCGCTTTCGTTTTGTTTCGCCTTCGTGCGTATTTTCGCCTTCGGGCAAGAGTTGGCTTATTTCCTTGTTGGAGATTACTAAAGTCTGTTGGACTATACTTCGGTGTCCTGCGTTTGATTCCACCTACACCCACCTACAGCACGCGTGACAGAATAACACACCCAAAATGGAATCAGCAGGAGCCGCAGCAGCCCAGACGACGCTGGAGGACCAGGTTCGGGAACAACGGGACCAGATCCTGCAGATGGGGACCGCACTGCAGGTGGTGATCACCACCATCCGAGGCTGGGGAACGCCTCCACCACCACCCTCCCTGCCAGCACCATCGGCCAGTCCGCCCATTCCCGCACCGGAATCCCGAGGAGTCCGACTCTCGCTCCCAAGGGCCTACGATGGAACCGCGGCCGGGTGTCAGGGATTCCTTCTCCAGGTGGAGCTGTACCTGGCCACCGTGCACCCGGCGCCCTCGGGACATGAGAGCGTGTCCGCCCTGATCTCCTGCCTTTCCGGGAAGGCATTGGAATGGGCCAACGCGGAGTGGAGGAGGATCGACGCGGACACCATCACGTCACGACGAGTTCTCCCGCCGCTTCAGGGCGGTGTTTGACCATCCCCGGAGGGGAAAGCGGCGGGGGAGCGTCTGGTCTTCCTCCGGCAGGGGAGGAGGAGTGCCCAAGAGTTCGCCCTCGAATTCCATACTCTAGCGGCAGATGCAGGGTGGAATGATCGGGCTCTCGTCGATCACTACAGATGTAGTCTACGAGAGGAACGTCCGTCGGGAGCTGGCTTGTAGGGACACCAGCCTCTCGTTCGACCAGTTGGTCGACATGTCCATCAGGCTGGATAACCTACTAGCTACCCGCGGACGTCCCGAGGGGGGTCCGTCCATTTCACCCTCCAGCGCCTCCGAGCCGTGTCCCATGGAGCTCGGGGGCGCTGGCGCTAGAGAGAGGAGGGGTCGGCTTACTAGGGGTCCATCCCCTGCACCAACTGTGGTCGGGGAGGACACACCGCGGCTAGGTGCTGGGGATGGCCTCCTAGGGGAGAGGACGACAGGTCCCGCACTGGGGATTCCTTCCAGGTGAGTAGGCGCCCCACTCACCCAGAGCTCTCTGTTGCACATTTTTGTATACCTGTGAGTTTTCCACAGGTAGCACCTCATTCCCAGCATAAGGCGCTGGTAGATTCAGGCGCGGCTGGGAATTTTGTTGATAAGAAGTTTTGTTTAGCCTTAGGGATTCCCCTTCTTCCTGTTGATGTCCCTTTCCCCGTTCATGCCCTAGATAGCCGTCCGTTGGGTGCGGGCTTGATCAGGAGGTCACTGCGCCACTTAGGATGTGTGCGCAGGGGGGTCATCAGGAGATGATTCAGCTATTTCTGATTGACTCTCCTGCGTATCCGGTGGTGCTGGGCATGCCCTGGTTGAGTACCCATAACCCATTTATTTTGTGGCAGGAGAGGGCTCTGATGGAGTGGTCTGCCCAGTGTGTGGGTCGATGTTTGGGCGTTTCCGTAGGGGGCTACCTCGGTGGAGAGTCCAAACCAGGTGCCCGCATTGCATGTTCCCCCCGAGTATGGGGATTTGGCCATCGCGTTTAGCAAGTCGAGGGCGACGCGGTTGCCGCCCCATAGGCAGGGAGATTGTGCGATAGACCTCCAGGCAGGAGCTGCGCTCCCACGGAGCCATGTGTATCCTCTGTCTCAGGAGGAGAAGAAAGCTATGGAAACTTACATAGACGAATCTCTGAGACAAGGATACATACGGCCTTCCACTTCCCCTGCGTCCTCAAGTTTCTTTTTTGTGAAGAAGAAGGATGGGGGTTTACGCCCGTGCATCGATTACCGTGGTCTCAATCAGATCACGGTGAAGTACAGTTATCCACTCCCGCTGATTGCGACCATGACTGAGTCCTTGCATGGGGCGCGTTTCTTCACTAAATTAGATCTCAGGAGCGCGTACAACTTGGTGCGCATCAGGGAGGGCGATGAATGGAAGACAGCCTTTAGTACCACCTCGGGCCATTTCGAGTATCTTGTCATGCCATACGGGTTGATGAACGCTCCGTCAGTTTTCCAATCATTCGTGGATGAGATCTTCAGGGACATGCAGGGGCAGGGGGTCGTGGTGTACATAGATGACATTCTCGTGTACTCGCCTACCCATGTCGAGCATGTGGCCCTGGTGCGCAGAGTGTTGCGGAGGCTGGTGGAGCACGACCTGTATGTTAAGGCAGAGAAGTGTCTGTTTTTCCAGGAGTCGGTCTCCTTTTTGGGGTATCAGTTGTCTGCGTCAGGGGGTGAGGATGGAGGTAGACCGGGTGTCAGCCGTGCGTAATTGGCAAACACCAACCACTGTGAAGGAGGTGCAGCAGTTTTTGGGGTTTGCGAATTACTACCGGAGGTTTATCCGGGGTTTTGGACAGGTGGCAGCTCCCATCACGTCTCTCTTGAAGGGGGGCCCGGTGCGTCTGCAGTGGTCTGCCGAGGCGGACAGGGCATTTGGGAGGCTGAAGGACCTGTTTACCTCGGCTCCAGTGCTGGCGCATCCGGATCCCTCTTTACCATTTCAGGTAGAGGTGGACGCGTCTGAGGCCGGTATTGGAGCCGTGCTTTCACAACGGTCAGGCGCGCCACCTAAACTCCGCCCCTGTGCCTTATATTCCAAGAAGCTCAGTCCGGCGGAGCGAAACTATGACGTAGGGGACAGGGAGCTGTTAGCCGTGGTACAGGCCCTAAAGGTGTGGAGGCACTGGCTTGAGGGGGCTCAACACCCTTTCCTCATTTTGACGGACCACCGTAACCTGGAGTACATCCGGGCAGCGAGGAGGCTGAACCCTCGGCAGGCTAGATGGAATATGTTTTTGACCCGGTTTACATTTAAGATCACGTACATCCCTGGGTCACAGAACGGTAAGGCAGATGCGCTGTCTCGGCGGTATGACACGGAGGAGAGGTCCGTGGAACCCACTCCCATACTGCCGGAGTCGTGTCTGGTGGCACCGGTAGTGTGGGAGGTCGATGCTGAGCTCGAGCGGGCGTTACGCACCGACCCTAGTCCACCACAGTGCCCGGAGGGTCGGAAGTACGTTCCGCTCGAGGTTCGGGATCGATTGATCTATTGGGCTCACACGTCACCCTCCTCTGGACACCCGGGTATCGGCCGGACAGTGCACTGTCTTAGTGCCAAGTACTGGTGGCCCACGTTGGCAAGGGATGTGAGGGTTTATGTTTCCTCCTGCTCGGTGTGCGCCCAGTGTAAGGCGCCTAGACATCTGCCTAGGGGTAAGTTACTACCCCTGCCCGTTCCACAACGACCATGGTCCCACCTCTCGGTGGATTTCCTTACTGACTTTCCTCCTTCACAGGGGAATACCACTATACTGGTCGTTGTGGACCGGTTTTCTAAGGCCTGTCGTTTGCTCCCCATGTCGGGCCTTCCTACCGCCCTGCAAACTGCCGAAGCCCTATTCACCCATGTGTTCCGGCACTACGGGGTACCCGAGGATATTGTGTCTGATCGGGGTCCCCAATTTACCTCCAGAGTCTGGAGGGCCTTTATGGAGCGGTTGGGGGTCTCGGTGAGCCTCACCTCGGGTTACCACCCGGAGAGTAATGGGCAGGTGGAACGTGTGAACCAGGATGTGGGTAGGTTTCTTAGAACATACTGCCAGGACCGGCCGGAGGAGTGGGCAAGGTACGTTCCCTGGGCCGAAATGGCCCAGAATTCCCTACGCCATTCCTCCACTAACCTAACCCCTTTCCAATGTGTGTTAGGTTACCAGCCGGTTCTGGCACCTTGGCAGCAGAGCCAGATCGAGGCTCCTGCGGTGGATGAGTGGGCGCGGCGCTCGGAGGAGACCTGGAACGCTGCACACGTCCACCTGCAGCGGGCCCTCCGACGTCATAAGGCGAGCGCCGATCTCCACCGCAGTGAGGGACCGGTGTACGCACCTGGTGATCGAGTCTGGCTCTCTACCAGAAACCCTGCCCCTCCGCCTGCCCTGTCGGAAACTGGGTCGGCGGTTTGTAGGGCCATTTAAAGTCCTGGGAAGGTTGAACGAGGTGTGTTATAAATTACAACTACCTGTTGAATATAAAAGTATTAACCCCTCGTTCCATGTGTCCCTTCTCAGGCCGGTGGTAGCTGGCCCACTCCAAGAAAGTGAGATCAGGGAGACTCCTCCGCCCCCATTGGACATCGAGGGGCACCGGCGTACTCCGTGAGGTCCATCTTGGATTCGAGACGTCGGATGGGGGTCTCCAGTATCTAGTGGAGTGGGAGGGTACGGTCCGGAGGAGCGGTGCTGGGTGCCGAGGAGAGACATTTTGGACCCGTCTCTCCTGACGGAATTCCATCGTGGGCATCCGACGCACCCTGCTCCGCGTCCTCCGGGTCGTCCCCGAGGCCGGAGTCGGCGCACGTCTGGAGCCGCGCGTCAAGGGGGGGGGTACTGTCACGGTTTCGGCCGAGGCTGCCTCTCTCCCTTGTTCGGGCAGGCTTCGGCGTTCGTTGTCTCCGGAATACTAGCTGCCACCGTTGTATGTTTCATGTTCGTTTGCTTTTGTCTGTTTGTTGTCACACCTGTTCTCGTTTAGCGTAATTAGTGTCCTATAAGTTTCTCGTTGTGTTTGTCTAGTGTTGTGTGTTATTGTTTTTGGTCAGTCGTGTGTAGGGCTTCATTTTGTATTTTCGCTCGGTTGAGCTTCCCTCCACTGCGTTGGAGTATTACGCACCTGTTTTGTGCGCTTTCGTTTTGTTTCGCCTTCGTGCGTATTTTCGCCTTCGGGCAAGAGTTGGCTTATTTCCTTGTTGGAGATTACTAAAGTCTGTTGGACTATACTTCGGTGTCCTGCGTTTGATTCCACCTACACCCACCTACAGCACGCGTGACACAATGACACAGGTCAAACGTTTTCTGTAAGTCTTCACAAGGTTTTCACACACTGTTGCTGGTATTTTGGCCCATTCCTCCATGCAGATCTCCTCTAGAGCAGTGATGTTTTGGGGCTGTCGCTGGGCAACACGGACTTTCAACTCCCTCCAAAGATTTTCTATGGGGTTGAGATCTGGAGACTGGCTAGGCCACTTCAGGACCTTGAAATGCTTCTACGAAGCCACTCCTTCGTTGCCCGGTGTGTTTGGGATCATTGTCATGCTGAAAGACCCAGCCACATTTCATCTTCAATGCCCTTGCTGATGGAAGGAGGTTTTCACTCAAAATCTCATGATACATGGCCCCATTCATTCTTTCCTTTACACAGATCAGTCGTCCTGGTCCCTTTGCAGAAAAACAGCCCCAAAGCATGATGTTTCCACCCCCATGCTTCACAGTAGGTATGGTGTTCTTTGGATGCAACTCAGCATTCTTTGTCCTCCAAACACGACGAGTTGAGTTTTTACCAAAAAGTTCTATTTTGGTTTCATCTGACCATATGACATTCTCCCAATCCTCTTCTGGATCATCCAAATGCACTCTAGCAAACTTCAGACGGGCCTGGACATGTACTGGCTTAAGCAGGGGGACACGTCTTGCACTGCAGGATTTGAGTCCCTGGCGGCGTAGTGTGTTACTGATGGTAGGCTTTGTTACTTTGGTCCCAGCTCTCTGCAGGTCATTCACTAGGTCCCCCCGTGTGGTTCTGGGATTTTTGCTCACCGTTCTTGTGATCATTTTGACCCCACGGGGTGAGATCTTGCGTGGAGCCCCAGATCGAGGGAGATTATCAGTGGTCTTGTATGTCTTCCATTTCCTAATAATTGCTCCCACAGTTGATTTCTTCGAACCAAGCTGCTTACCTATTGCAGATTCAGTCTTCCCAGCCTGGTGCAGGTCTACAATTTTGTTTCTGGTGTCCTTTGACAGCTCTTTGGTCTTGGCCATAGTGGAGTTTGGAGTGTGACTGTTTGAGGTTGTGGACAGGTGTCTTTTATACCGATAACAAGTTTAAACAGGTGCCATTAATACAGGTAACGAGTGGAGGACAGAGGAGCCTCTTAAAGAAGAAGTTACAGGTCTGTGAGAGCCAGAAATCTTGCTTGTTTGTAGGTGACCAAATACTTATTTTCCACCATGATTTGCAAATAAATTCATTAAAAATCCTACAATGTGATTTTCTGGAAAAAAAATTCTCAATTTGTCTGTCATAGTTGACGGGTACCTATGATGAAAATTACAGGCCTCTCTCATCTTTTTAAGTGGGAGAACATGCACAATTGGTGGCTGACTAAATACTTTTTTTCCCCACTGTAAAATGTTATTGTTTATCCATGGTTCTGTTCTTTGCTTAATTCTAAAATTTTACTGTAGCCTGCTTATATACAGCATTTAAAACAATGATTTAAAATTGCCCCAGGCATTTTCCACCTCATTGCATTTCAATACAGCAGGCCTGTCCAATTGGCTCAAACAATTAACAAAAATATCTGCACTATCATTCTTCATAGACCTACTTTTTATTAAGTTATGACAATTAAAAAATGTTTTCTGAACCTTCCTACTACAGAAAATGATAGAATGATCACTGAGCCCATAGTGTACAACCACTCTGTTTGATATCCTTGATCTATCCGACACCAACACAAGGTCAATGATGGTTTGGGTAGAAGGACAGACCCTGGTGGGCTCATTAATCAGCTGGTATAAAGCAAACAGATTACAAAAATTGTTAAGAGCTTTAAAAGTAGCATGGCCCTTTTTGAGCATATCTGTATTAAAATCACCAGTAACAATAACCTTCGATTTACTAAAGTCTGTACAGTAGGAACAAGTCTTCTCCAACAATTAATACAACTTGTACTGGTCTGGTGGTCTATAACAGGTTCAAACTATAATGGGTTTGCATTTTGGTAATAAAATGTCCAACCACACAGCTTCAATCTCGTCATGGTTTAAATCTGATCTATAGTTGAACCCAATATCTGATCTTACAGAAATACAAACTCCCCCGCTTTTGCGATTGCGGTCTCCTCGAATCACTACATAATTTTCAACTTCAATCTCAGCATTTTTTATCGAAACATCTAACCATGTTTTGGTAAAGCAAAGCACTCCCACCTTACAGTTACTGTAGAGTAGGCACATTTCCTCAATCTTAGGAAGAAGACTTCTAATGTTGAGATGAAGGATGTGTAGTCCTCTTGTAGAAAACACCTTTTCTAGAGTCAAGTTCTCCTCATCTGTTGGAACTGTCAGCCAACATTGTTCACTTGAGATGAGTGTTGACTCCATGCAGTCCAATCGCATCAATGAAACTCCTTCCAGGATTCACGCTGGCATCTGACCAGGGGTTTGCCTTTCCGGTCCCCTGCCCCTGCCCCCGGGCCGCTTCACATCTATCCGGCCCAACAGACTGTCTTGACCGGGGCCTCCCTCGGCATCCTCTCCTGGTCTCCTTGCTGCGCTCAGACCGCAGATGGAAGCAGGAGGATTAGGTTGGTTGTCATAATCAAGGCCTGAATGTTCTCTATTTATTATGCATACCTGAAAGAGAGGGTAGTTCCTCCTTCCCTTCTGACCCTCTATTATAGCATGCCGCTGCTCCAATGGATTTATCGCTAGAAAACGGGCCGGGGCACTGATGAACATCTCCAGACAGTAACAGGCATAGGGGAATTATGAGGTTTCCACCATCTATTTGGCATTTACCCCCAACCTTAATTGCCCTTTTGGAGGGACTGTGCCAGCTGGAACATAGAAGCGTGTTAAATAGGGTGTATTTTCCGTGGCCAAAATGCTTAGTGCCAATCTGGTCTTCGAGCCTAATCTTCTGATTAAAACTGCATACTTTGTCAAAAAGTGGTGTGGTCAGCTCAACGCATCACCGGCGGCACGCTGCCTGCCCTCCAGGACATTTACAGCACTCAGTGTCAAAGGAAGGCCAAGAAGATCATTATCTAATTCACACTTAAAATGAAGACTTGTTCCCTTTTTAAAATGTGTTAAGCTTTTTTGAGGACCTCAGCCACCCGAGCCACAGACGGTTCACTCTGCTACCGTTCGACAGACGGAGACAGTACATGTGCATCAGAGCCAAGACCGAGACACACACAAAATGCTTCTATTACCAGGCCATCAGACTGTTGAGCAGTCATCACTAGCCGTCTACCAGTTGATGCACACTCACACAAAACACTCACACAAGATATCAGTGGTGGAAAATGTACCCAGCTGTCATACTTCAGTAAAAGTAAAGATACAGTACCTTAATAGAAAATGACTTTAGTAAAAGTGAAAGTCACCCAGTAAAATACTACTTGAGTAAAAGTATACAAGTATTTGGTTTTAAATATACTTAAGTATCAAAAGTAAATGTAATTGCTAAAATATACTTAAGTATTACTGATTTCTAATTCCTTATATTTAGCAAACCAGGGGGCACCATTTTATTTATTTATTTATAGAGAGCCTGGGGCACACTCCAACACCCAGACATAATTTACAAACTAAGCATTTGTGTTTAGTGAGTCCACCAGATCAGGGATTTCCTCTTGAATTGGACCCTTTTCCTGTCCTGCTAAGCATTCAAAATGCAATGAGTACTTTTGGATGTCAGGGAAAATATGTGGAGTAAAAAGTACATTATTTTCTTTAGGAATGTAGTGAAGTAAAAGTAAAAGTTGTCAAGAATATAAATAGTAAAGGAAAGTACAGATACCCCCAAAAAACTGCTTAAGTAGTACTTTAAAGTATTTTTACTTAAGTACTTTACACCACTGCAACCTATCAAACACTCACTCACACACACACACACACACACACACACACACACACACACACACACACACACACACACACACACACACACACACACACACACACACACACACACACACACCCACACACACACACACACACACACACACACACACACACACACACACACACACACACACACACACACACACACACACACACACACACACACACACACACACACAGCCAATGCTGCTGTCCCATGTTATAGAGACATTAAACCACTGGACACTTCCCGTTTCACACTGTGTATTTAAATACTGTATTCTCGACATAGCTCATTCTAATACTTCTGCTAATGTACATTGCATTTTAGTTACACTGTTTATACACCCCACATATTTATTTATATACTGGAATCTTGACATAGCTCACTCTAACATATCTACTGCTGTTCATACCATTCTTAGTATATCTTGTGTAAATTCATCCGGTGTACATATGGATAGATTGCATTTGGATTACTGTTACAGTGATATTTGGGTTGTTAATTAGATTAATTCGGAAGTTTCTTGATTGGTTTCTTGATTAATTAATGTTTTATTATTTGTGTACTTGATTGACATTTTACAGCATTGTTAGGAGCTAATAACATAAGCATTTCGCTGCACCCACTATAACATCTGCTAAACTGTGCGATTTGACACACTCACCCATTCCCTTTCACCCTACACTGAGGAGACCGCTCCCCTAGTGGTCACTGCTGAGGCCATCACCAGGCAGGAGTACCTCAGGAGGACTAAGTGATTCTACCTACGCGACATTGGTGAGTGGAACCCCCCTTCATAACAGGTGGCATTAAAACCATGTACTTCCATGATACTTCATTCCAGACTAAGGAGAGGCTTAAAACACAATTTATTTCAGTTTGTTTGCAAATCTCATTTTAATGTGTGATTGCACAAACCACAAACAAGTGTCACAGTTATAACTAGAGGTGAATGTAACAATGTTATATTCACTAAGAACCTAATGGAAGCAAACGGGCCTGAAACCTACCTGAATTAATCCAAAAAAACACACTTGTTTATGTTTTTCCATTGCAAAACGTTTTCCTTTGGTGGAACAGTTTTGCTACATTGTGCACTAATGAATAAACCCCTGCCTATTATGTACATGTCCATATTCCAGTCAAACAGTTCTGCAGGGGTGAAGTGCCAGGTGATGGATCAGAGGTTGAAGATGAAAGTAGAACCACCAGCCACCTGGAACTGTCCTCCCAGCTACTTCCCTCTGGAGCACCAGATAGGATACATATTTAAAGACAACGGCAAGCTAAGCATTTGCACACGCACACACACACACAAACACAAGCAAGCACCCCCTGGAAGAATGTAACCAACTAAGATATAATAATAATATAATAATATATGCTATTTAGCAGATGCTTTTAATACAGGGTCACTGTCCGTATCACTTCATTTCTACTATCTCCCTCCACTGTAAGCTATCATTCTTTAGACGAGTACCTTCTAACAACAATATAAATGTGCAAAACGGTAACTACTGACTTATATTTGAAGTTTCATTCCAAAACACAATAAATTATAAAAACTGAACTAAATGACTATCGCCCCGTAGCACTCACCTCTGTCATCATGAAGTGCTTTGAGAGACTAGTCAAGGATCATATCACCTCTACCTTACCTGTCACCCTAGACCCTCTTCAATTTGCTTACCGCCCCAATAGATCCACAGACGATGCAATCGCCATCACACTGCACACTGCCCTATCCCATCTGGACAAGAGGAATACCTATGTAAGAATGCTGTTCATTGACTATAGCTCAGCATTCAACTCCATAGTACCCTCCAAGCTCAACATTAAGCTCGAGGCCCTGGGTCTGAACCCCGCCTTGTGCAACTGGGTCCTGGACTTCTGACGGGCCGCCCCCAGGTGGTGAAGGTAGGAATTCCACTTTGCTGATCCTCAACACTGGGACCCCACAAGGATGCGTGCTCAGCCCGCTACTGTACTCCCTGTTCACCCATGAATGCGTGGCCAAGCACGCTTCCAACTCAATCATCAAGTTTGCAGACGACACAACAGTAGAAGGCTTGATTACCAACAATGACGAGACCGCCTAAAGGGAGGAGGTGAGGGCTCTGGGAGTGTGGTGCCAGGAAAATAACCTCTCACTCAACATCAACAAAACAAAGGAGATGATCGTGGACTTCAGGAAACAGCAGAGGGTGCATCCCCGCTATCCACATCGACGGGACCGCAGTGGAGAAGGTGGAAAGCTTCAAGTTCCTTGGCGTACACATCACTGTCAAACTGAAATGGTCCACCCACGCAGACAGTGTGGTGAAGAAGGTGCAACAGAGCCTCTTCAACCTCAGGAGGCTGAAGAAATTTGGCTTGGCACCTAAAACCCTCACAAACTTTTAGAGATGCACAATTGAGAGCATCCAGATATTACTTGTTAGATATTACTGCACTGTCGGAGCTAGAAGCACAAGCATTTCGCTACACCCGTAATAACATCTGCTAAACACGTGTATGTGACAAATAACATTTTATTTGATTTTATTTGAAATGTTGGTAAATTAGCTTTTATTGTTTAAAGACATTCTGAAAGAGATTGGTGTGTTTTTTCCACTATCTAATCATAGCATGGGGTTGTTCAATGACAGACATGTATTTATTTAAAATCTATCACTTAATGGTTTAATTTCAGAGAGCCAAATAATCCTGTATATCTGTCTCACTCTCAGATAAATAAATAGTACTGCTAGGTTTTACTGAGTCAAATGTAACAAATAACTACTTTTTTTAATGAAGAACTGTACAAATTATACATGTCAAAAATAATTAAATACAGTAATATGAGATTTGTATGCAAAACATGTACATTTGACATTTAGCAGACAACCACATATCACAGTCAAATGTAGAGGATACGAACATTCCATTCCAGCTAAACAGTGGATATACACTGAGTGTACAAAACATTAAGAACACTGGCTAAATCTATGACGTTAAAATGCCAATTTACTCTGTTCCATCTGACTGCGCAATCCGCTGTCTCATCAGCCCAGCCAAGCAATTTATAAATTTGATCTCCACTATAAAAAGCATTTAGACATTATCTCACATTTCTTTTAGACTAACATTTCATTTTCAACAGCGGAGATTTGTTTAAACCTTGCTGTCTGTCTCTCCGACATTTGCAACATTGTTTCAATATTTAAATTCGATCTCCAGCTGTCCCATTGTAATGAATGTGTCAGGAGTCGGGAGTCGGGACGAGACAGACAGGCAGGCAGCGTTTCTCAGCCAGTCGAAATCATGAATCAGCTGGCATCATTTTTATGGATATATACAAAGAAATGTAAATCGGAAAAAGGTCAAACGAAGTGCAGCTGGTTTGCAGTCTTTCCAGCTTCAGTTTGAAGTGATTGTGTTAGCTGTGTTGTTGGCTAGATCCTCTGAACAACAGTGTCCTGACGAGTGAGCACATTTTCTATGCCTGTCGAAATCGCCTCATTAGCTCATTGTTATGGATGTATCCAAATAAATGTCACTAGAAAACAGCTTAAACAAATGCAAATGAAGCTACTTTGCTGTTATTCTGGCTGCACTTTTTGACATAACTGTAAGTTAGTCATAGTTGGCTAGATAGCAAGCAATGGATAAGAACGTTGCCAGCCAGTATGGCAATTGAACATTTAGAACGAACGACTGGATAGATAGATACAGAACAAAAAGACTGAACGACTGGGTCGCGTCTCTAGCAACCAAACCGATAGAACGAATGACCAGCCGGCTTGGGTAGCAACCGTAGATGTGTGTCGGGACTATATCTTGTGGAGGGATGAAATAGTATGAATAAATTCATCAAAATAACGTTTTTAATGAAAATATGTAAATCATTATTTGAATATGTTGATAACCCATTGTTTAAAAGTGCTAATGCCCTCGAAGACGGTCTTTGGAGGATATATTGGCACGGTTTGCCGGCCCTCGACTTCTTCTCGGGCCTAACAACACCCGTACCAATATATCCTCCAAACACCGGCTTCTCTGGCATTATCACTTAAATATACTTATATATTTCATAATAACTATCAGAAAAAACCTACAAAAAGGTTAACAGCGACCGTTATCTCAAGCATCATTGCAACCCTGGTTTACAGTGTACAAGTGTGTGATATCTGTCCCCTTATCAATGATATCTTTGTGGTAGTGTTTCTGTGTACGTTGGTGGTTTGACTCTGCCTCTCTGTACGTCACAACAATTGCTATTAAAAGGGCTGTGTGTTTCCCGCCTCACACTTCTGTTTCCTTATTTGTATACTGTATATATACTGTGGGGTCTGAAATGATAGACACCCTGATTAAGATGAGCAATAATGACTGTATAAAATAAATGATTTAACTAGAAAAGTACATTTCCTGAAGAAAATGTGGTATGCATGTGAAGGATTGATTGATTGATATGATAGCATAAACAAGTGAAAGTTGGTTTGGTGTCTCTAGCTTGAACGGTTCAAAAGTTAATGTTGGTGGGTTATTTTATGCACATTTATGCAAATGTTTTTGGTTATAGTTTATAAAACTCTTTAAGAATTTTTATATGGGATAGCATGAAAATGTGACAGTTGGTTTAGTGTCTCTAGCTTGAACCTGTAAGGTTCTGTATTTGTTTTCTTAGTTCACCTTTTGTTCTTGTACGTAGCCCTGTTTCTTTGTGTTCTTGAACATAGCCCTGTCTTTAATTTTTGTTCATTGATTTCACCTGTGTTAGTTACTCACCTGGTCTCATCAGCTCCTTATTTAGTTCAGTTCTTTCTGTTTGTGCCTTGTGAGGTATTGTTTGTTTTGACTCTACTGAGGCTTTTTATAGCTCGTTTGTGAGAACCACTTATAGCCGTCAGTGCTAGTTTTTGATTCTCCTGCCTGTGAGCATGATTCCTGCCTTTTGCCAAGGCGAATACACACCTGCCGCGCGTGAATCTACTCCTTTTTCTCCCAGAGTGTTCATTACATTGAAGAGTTACTGTTGAAGAGTTACTGTTGTTGAGTGTTTTATTCAATGTATGTACATTTTTATTGTTATAGTTGATAAAAATGTTAAAGTTAGGATAGCCTTAAGGTGTTAAAGTTGGTTTGATGTCTCTAGCTTGAATGGTTCAACAGTTACTATGGGGTTGGTTATTTAATGTTAATTTATGCAAATTTATATAATTATAGTAGACACAACTTTTTAAGAATGTGAAGTTAGGATAGACTGAACATCTAAAAGTTGGTTTGGTGTCTTTAGCTTGAAATGTTACTGTTCATTCGTTATTCTATGTAAAATTATGCATATATACAGTACCAGTCAAAAGTTTGGACAAATTATCTCATTCAAGGGTTTTTATTTATTTGTAATTTTTTTGACATTGTAAATTAATAGTGAAGACATGAAAAAACACATGGAATCATGTAGTAACCTTTTTATTTTTTTTATTTTTTACAAATCAAAATATATTTTATATTTGAGATTATTCAAATAGCCACCCTTTGCCTTGATGACAGCTTTGCACACTCTTGGCACCCTCTCAACCAGCTTCACCTTGAATGCTTTTCCAACAGTCTTGAAGGAGTTCCCACATATGCTGAGAACTTGTTGGCTGCTTTTCCTTCACTCTGCCGTCCGACTCATCCCTAACCATCTCAATTTGCTTGAGGTCGGGGGATTGTGGTGGCAAAGGTAATCTGATGCAGCACTTCTTGGTCAAATAGCCCTTACACATCCTGAAGGTGTGTTGGGTCATTGTCCTGTTGAAAAACAAATGATAGGCCCACTAAGCCCAAACCAGATGGGATGGTGTATTGCTGCCAAAATGCTGTGGTAGCCATGCTGGTTAAGTGTGCCTTGAATTCTAATAAATCACAGACAGTGTCACCAGCAAAGCACCCCCACACCATAACACCGGTCTAATGTCCATTGCTCGTGTTTCTTGGCCCAAGCAAGTCTTTTCTTCTTATTGGTGTCTTTTAGTAGTGGTTTCTTTGCAGTAATTCAACCATGGCTCACCCCTCACAGTTCTGGGTGACTTTAACCTCCCTACGTCTACCTTTGACTCATTTCTCTCTGCCTCCTTCTTTCCACTCCTCTCCTCTTTTGACCTCACCCTCTTACCGTCTCCCCCTACACACAAGGCAGGTAATACGCTTGACCTCATCTTTACTAGATGCTTTTCTTCTACTAATCTCACTGCAACTCCCCTCCAAGTCTCCGACCACTACTTTGTATCCTTTTCTCTCTCACTCTCCTCCAACACTACTCACTCTGCCCCTACTCAGATGGTAATGCGCCGTCGTGACCTTCGCTCTCTCTCTCACGCTACTCTTTCTTCTTCCATCCTATCATCTCTTCCCTCTGCTCAATCCTTCTCCCTCCAATCTCCTGATTCTGCCTCCTCAACCCTCCTCTCCTCCCTTTCTGCATCTTTTGACTCTCTATGTCCCCTACCCTCCCGGCCGGCTCGGTCCTCCACTCCTGCTCCGTGGCTTGACGACTCATTGCGAGCTCACAGAACAGGGCTCCGGGCAGCCGAGCGGAAATGGAGGAAAACTAGACTCCCTGCCGACCTATCATCTTTTCACTCCCTCCTCTCTACAATTTCTTCCTCTGTTTCTGCTGCTAAAGCCACTTTCTACCACTCTAAATTTCAAGCCTCTGCCTCTAACCCTAGGAAGCTTTTCCCACCTTCTCCTCCCTGCAAATCCTCCTCCTCCTCCCCCTCCCCCCTCCCTCTCTGTGGATGACTTGGTCAACCATTTTGAAAAGAAGGTTGACGACATCCGATCCTCATTTATTAAGTCAAATGACACCGCTGGTCCTGCTCACACTGCCCTACCCTATGCTTTGACTTCTTTCTCCCCTCTCTCTCCAGATGAAATCTTGCGACTTGTGACGGCCGGCCGCCCAACAACCTGCTCCTTGACCCTATCCCCTCCTCTCTTCTCCAGACCATTTCCGGAGAACTTCTCCCTTACCTCACCTCGCTCATCAACTCATCCTTGACCACTGGCTATGTCCCTTCCATCTTCAAGAGAGCGAGAGTTGCACCCCTTCTTAAATAACCTACACTTGATCCCTCCGATGTCAACAACTACAGACCAGTATCCCTTCTTTCTTTTCTCTCCAAAACTCTTGAGCGTGCCGTCTTTAGCCAACTCTCTTGCTATCTCTCTCAGAATGACCTTCTTGATCCAAACCAGTCAGGTTTCAAGACTGGTCATTCAACTGAGACTGCTCTTCTCTGTGTCACGGAGGCTCTCCGCACTGCTAAAGCTAACTCTCTCTCCTCTGCTCTCATCCGTCTAGACCTATCTGATGCCTTTGATACTGTGAACCATCAGATCCTCCTCTCCACCCTCTCCGAGTTGGGCATCTCCGGCGCGGCTCACTCTTGGATTGCGTCCTACCTCACAGGTCGCTCCTACCAGATGGCGTGGCGAGAATCTGTCCCCGCACCACGTGCTCTCACCACTGGTGTCCCCCAAGGCTCAGTTCTAGGCTCTCTCCCATTCTCTCTATGCACCAAGTCACTTGGCTCTGTCATATCCTCACATGGTCTCTCCTATCATTGCTACGCAGACGACACACAATTAATCTTCTCCTTTCCCCTTTCTGATAACCAGGTGGTGAATCGCATCTCTGCATGTCTGGCAGACATATCAGTGTGGATGACGGATCACCACCTCAAGTTGAACCTCGGCAAGACAGAGCTGCTCTTCCTCCCGGGGAAGGACTGCCCGCTCCATGATCTCACCATCATGGTTGACAACTCTGTTGTGTTCTCCTCCCAGAGTGCAAAGAACCTTGGTGTGACCCTGGACAACACCTTCATTTCATACATTCATTCATTCATACATTTCAACTGTGAGAGACGGAATCTAAAACAAAAATCCAGAAAATCACATTGTATGACTTTTAAGTAATTAATTTGCATTTTATTGCATGACATAAGTATTTGATACATCAGAAAAGCAGAACTTAATATTTGGTACAGAAACCTTTGTTTGCAATTACAGAGATAATACGTTTCCTGTAGGTCTTGACCAGGTTAGCACACACTGCAGCAGGGATTTTGGCCCACTCCTCCATATAGACCTTCTCCAGATCCTTCAGGTTTCGGGGCTGTCGCTGGGCAATACGGACTTTCAGCTCCCTCCTAAGATTTTCTATTGGGTTCAGGTCTGGAGACTGGCTAGGTCACTCCAGGACCTTGAGATGCTTCTTATGGAGCCACTCCTTAGTTGCCTTGGCTGTGTGTTTTGGGTCGTTGTCATGCTGGAAGACCCAGCCACGACCAATCTTCAATGCTCTTACTGAGGGAAGGAGGTTGTTGGCCAAGATCTCGCGATACATGGCCCCATCCATCCTCCCCTCAATACGGTGCAGTCGTCCTGTCCCCTTTGCAGAAAAGCATCCCCAAAGAATGATGTTTCCACCTCCATGCTTCACGGTTGGGATGGTGTTCTTGGGGTTGTACTCATCCTTCTTCTTCCTCCAAACACGGCGAGTGGAGTTTAGACCAAAAGCTCTATTTTTGTCTCATCAGACCACATGACCTTCTCCCCATTCCTCCTCTGGATCATCCAGATGGTCATTGGCAAACTTCAGACGGGACATGCGCTGGCTTGAGCAGGGGGACCTTGCGTGCGCTGCAGGATTTTAATCCATGACGGCGAAGTGTGTTACTAATGGTTTTCTTTGAGGCTGTGGTCCCAGCTCTCTTCAGGTCATTGACCAGGTCCTGCCGTGTAGTTCTGGGCTGATCCCTCACCTTCCTCATGATCATTGATGCCCCACGAGGTGAGATCTTGCATGGAGCCCCAGACCGAGGGTGATTGACCGTCATCTTGAACTTCTTCCATTTTCTAATAATTGCGCTAACAGTTGTTGCCTTCTCACCAAGCTTCTTGCCTATTGTCCTGTAGCCTATCCCAGCCTTGTGCAGGACTACAATTTTATCCCTGATGTCCTTACACAGCTCTCTGGTCTTGGCCATTTTGGAGAGGTTGGAGTCTGTTTGATTGAGTGTGTGGACAGGTGTCTTTTATACAGGTAACGAGTTCAAACAGGTGCAGTTAATACAGGTAATGAGTGGAGAACAGGAGGGCTTCTTAAAGAAAAACTAACAGGTCTGTGAGAGCCGGAATTCTTACTGGTTGGTAGGTGATCAAATACTTACGTCATGCAATAAAATGCAAATTAATTTCTTATAAATCATACAATGTGATTTTCTGGATTTTTGTTTTAGATTCCGTCTCTCACAGTTGAAGTGTACCTATGAAAAAAATTACAGACCTCTACGTGCTTTGTAAGTAGGAAAACCTGCAAAATCGGCAGTGTATCAAATACTTGTTCTCCCCACTGTATATATATATATTGTAAATTGGTTGTCCCACTGGCTATCAAAAGGTTAATGCACCAATGTGTAAGTCGCTCTGGATAAGAGCGTCTGCTAAATTATGAAAATGTAAATGTAAATGTAATGAAGGCCTGATTCACACAGTCTCCTCTAAACAGTTGATGTTAAAATGTGTCTGTTACTTGAATTCTGTGAAGCATTTATTTGGGCTGCAATTTCTGAGGCTGGTAACTCTATCGAACTTCTCCTCTGCAGCAGAGGTAACTCTGGGTCTTCCATTCCTGTGGCGGTCCTCATGTGAGCCAGTTTCATCATAGCGCTTGAAGGTTTTTGCGACTGCACTTGAAGAACCTTTCAAAATTCTTGAAATGTTCCGGATTAACTGACCTTCATGTCTTAAAGTATTGATGGACTTTCATTTCTCTTTGCTTATTTGAGCTGTTCTTGCTATAATATGGACTTAGTATTTTACCAAATAGGGCTATCTTCTGTATTCCCCCTCATACCTTGTCACAACACAACTGATTGGCTCAAACGCATTAAGAAGGAAATACATTCCACAAATTAACTTTTAAGAAGGCACACCTGTTAATTGAAATGCATTCCAGGTGACTACCTCATGATGCTGGTTGAGAGAATGCCAAGAGTGTGCAAAGCTGTCATCAAGGTAAAGGGTGGCTAGGGTGACTGTAAAACACTCGTTTTTGTTGTTGTTGTTGATTAAAACAAAAACACTATTCATAAATAGAAATACAGAACTTGTTTTTGCATGAATTCCATGACGCGGTTAGCTTTTAACAGCTAGGACGGCTATTTCTTGGCCTGGAATCCCGCTTAAGAGACAGGTTGAAGCCTGATTGACAGAGACGCCAAGCTGCTAGCCATCAAGCTAATGAAGTTGGTACCAGATGAGTTTCGCAATGGAGCCCTCTTTGTCGAGAACTAAATGAACGGTTCCAGCGCTGTAGGAGCTGTATCTATTACACTTTGTTTCGGGACAAACCTGATCATTCATAGTTCCAATGTGGCAATTGTTTACTTGCCGAGGATCATTTGGGTTCCTTGATCCTTTCACAGCATTATAAGGCTGAGTTGAGACAATACCTTAGCAGTGACCCCAGCTCAGCTAATCCCTACCATTGTGACACAGACTTGTCAAAATGCTTCAGAAAATGTACATTACACAAGGGGCGTCGGTAGAAACAACATAAGCAACCTAGTGTATGTCCCTCTAACTGCCCTGAATGCCTCTGCCGATCCTACAGCTATTTTATGCAGTAATCATGTGCCTAAGAAGCATATTTATACTGTAAGCACTGAACCAGTGTGCCCTTGGAGAAAGTCCACTCTGTGCAGCTCACCCTGTACAATCATAAAGAACATAAGCACATCTACTGTTGCTAAGCTTCCCAGTAAAGCAATAAAAACAAGTAAGCATCCCAGAAGAAAAGTGCTAAAAATAGCCCAAGTTAACATATGTAGCTTAAGAAACAACGTTCATGAAATCAATAATTTGCTAGTAACAGATGACATTCATATTCTGACCATCTCTGGAACTCACATAGATAATACATTGGTAGCAATAAAAATATATAACATTTACAGAAAAGATAGAAATGCCAATGGTGGAGGTGTTGCTCTTTATATTCAGAACCACATTCCTGTGAAGATTAGAGAGGATCTCATGTTAAATACTGTTGAAGTAATATGGCTTCAGGTTCATCTGCCTCACCTAAAGCCCATTCTGGTGGAAAGCTGCTATAGACCACCAAGTGCTAAGAGTCAGTATGTGGATAACGTGTGAAATGCTTGATAATGTAAGTGATATCAATAGAGAGGAATACTTTCTGGGTGATTTAAATATTGACTGGCTGTCATCAGGCTGCCCACTCAAGAGAAAGCTTCAAACTGTAACCAGTGCCTGCAACCTGGTTCAGGTTATCAGTCAATCTACCAGCGTAGTTACAAACAGTACAGGTTTTAAATCATCAACATGTATTGTTCATATCTTTACTAATGCTGCAGAGATTTGTTTGAAAGCAGTATCCAAATCCATTGGATGTAGTGATCACAATATAGTAGCCATATCTAGGAAAACCAAACTTCCAAAGCCTGGGCCTAATATTGTGTATAAGTGGTCATACAATAGGTTTTGTGGTGATTCCTATGTTGTTGATGTAAAGAATATACGTTGGTCCGTGGTGTGTAATGAGGGGCAAACAGACACTGCACATTTATGACATTTTTTATTCCAGTTACTAATAAGCATGCACCCATTTAAAAAATGACTGCAAAAACGGTTAAATCCCCGTGGATTGATGAGGAATTGAAAAATGGTATGGTTGAGAGGGACGAGGCAGAAGGAATGGCAAGTAAGTCTGGCTACACAACTGATTTGCAAACGTATTGCAAATTGAGAAATCATGTGACTAAACTCAATAAAAAGAAGAAACTACATTATGAAACAAAGATAAATGACATAAAGAATGACAGTAAAAAGCTTTGGAGCACCTTGAAGGACATTTTGGGAAAAAAGGCAAACTGAGCTCCATCATTCATTGAATCAGATGGATCATTCATCACAAAACCAACTGATATTGCTTACTACTTTAATTATTTTTTTCATTGGCAAGATTAGGAAATTTAGGCATGACATGCCAGCAACAATTGCTGACACTACACATCCAAGTATATCTGACCAAATTATGAAAGACAAGCATTGTAATTTAGATTTCCGTAAAGTGAGTGTGTGAAGAGGTGAAAAAAGTTTTGTTGTCTATCAACAATGACAAGCCACCGGGGTCTGACAACTTGGATGGAAAATTACTGAGGATAATAGCGCACGATATTGCCAATCCTATTTGCCATATTTTCAATTTAAGCCTACTACAAAGTGTGTGCCCCCAGGCTTGGAGGGAAGCAAAAGTCAATCCTCTACCTAAGAATAGTAAAGCCCCCTTTACTGGCTCAAATAGCCGACCAATTACCCTGTTACCAACCCTTAGTAAACTATTGGGAAAAAATTGTGTTTGACCAGATACAATGCTATTTTACAGTAAACAAATTGACAACAAACTTTCAGCATGCTTATAGAGAAGGACATTCAAGAAGCACAGCACTTACACAAATGACTGATGATTGGCTGAGAGAAATTGATGATAAAAAGATTATGGGGGCTGTTATGTTAGACTTTAGTGCGGCTTTTGATGTTATCTATCATAGTCTGCTGCTGGAAAAATGTATATGTTATGGCTTTACTCCACCTGCTATATTGTGGATACAGAGTTACCTGTCTAACAGAACACAGAAGGTGTTCTATAATGGAAGCCCCTCCAACATAATCCAGTAAAAATCAGGAATTCCCCAGGGCAGCTGTCTAAGCCCATTACTTTTTTCAATCTTTACTAATGACATGCCACTGGCTTTGAGTAAAGCCAGAGTTTCTATGTATGCGGATGACTCATCACTATACATGTTAGCTACTACAGCGACTGAAATGACTGCAACACTTAACAAAGAGTTGCAGTTAGTTTCAGAGTGGGTGGCAAGGAATAAGTTAGTCCTAACAATTTCTAAAACTAAAAGCATTGTATTTGGGACAAATCATTCACTAAACCCTAAACCTCAACTAAATCTTGTAATAAATAATGTGGAAATTGAGCAAGTTGAGGTGACTAAACTGCTTTGAGTACCCTGGATTGTAAACTGTCACTGTCAAAACATATTGATACAACAGTAGCAAATATCGGGAGAAGTATGTCCATAATAAAGTGCTGCTCTACCTATCAACAAAGCAGGTCCTAAAGGCCCTAGTTTTGTCACACCTGGACTACTGTTCAGTTGTGTGGTCAGGTGCCATAAAAAGGACTTAGGAAAATTACAATTGGCTCAGAACAGGGCAGCATGGCTGGCCCTTGGATGTACACAGAAATCTAATATTAATAATATGCATGTCAATCTCTCCTGGCTCAAAGTGGAGGATTGGTTTTGTGTTTCTAGCTTGAATGGATGAAGAGCTACTGTTGGTGGGTTATTTACGCAAATGTGTGTACAGTTGTATTTTTATAGTTGATAAAAGTTAAAGACTTTTAAGTTATGATCGCATGTACATGGGAAAATTGGTTTTGTGTCTCTAGCTTGAAAGGTTCAACAGTTATTGTTGGTGAATCATTTTATGCTACTTTATGCACATTTCTATAGTTATAGTTGATAAAAATGTTTAAGAATTTGAAGTTTGGATAACCTGAACATAAGGAAGTTGGTGAAGTATCTCCAGCTTCAACTTTTTAAGAGTTACTGTTGCTGATTTATTTTATACAAATGTATGCACATTCATGTCATTATAGTTGATACAAGTTTTTATGAATTAGAAGTAAGGATAGGCTGAACATGTGAAAGTTGGTTTGGTGTCTCTAGCTTAAACAGATCAAGAGTTACTGTAAGTGTGTTATTTTATGCTAATGTATTGCAATTTATATAGTTATAGTTATTATGATGAGTTTCTGGTATTGAGATGTTCAGGATGAAAGAATATACTTAAACAATTAAATGGAGAGTTGATGCAAAGTATTTATTTGATTACGGTACCAGGTTCGTTTAACAAACGGCACGTGCTTTGCCTCCTGTCATCCGAACCCTGGACAAAGGAAATCTCTCAGTTTATATCCTTCATGTTACACGTTTCTTCAACAACATCTGGAAACCATCAGTGGGCACTCCCCACTCTGATGGTACCTGCTTGTACCCAAGTCAGTATATTATATCTATCAATCATTCTGAGATAAACCCCAGTAAGCTCCCTCTACATACTGGAATCCTTGGCATTCAGACAGATTTCATGTCACGGTTTCTGCCGAGGCTGCTCCTTCTCCTTGTTCGGGCAGGCTTCGGCGGTCGTCGTCCCCGGAGTACTAGCTGCCACCGTTCGTTGTTTCTGTGTGTGTTTGGTTTGGTCTGTCTTGGTACACCTGTTGCTCATTATGTCTTGATTATGTGTCCTTTAAGTTCTCGTTGTTTCTGTCTTGTGGTTGTGTGTAGTTGTTCTATGTCAGCAGGTGTTGCCATTCCGTTCGTGCTCTATTTGTATAGAGAGTTCCGCACTGTTGTGCGTTTGTTGATTTTGTACGCTGTGTGCGTTATTTTTCCTTGTTCTTCCGGCTCTGTTTGTAGCCGTTCATTCTGTGGACTTTATTAAAGTATTTTTGGACTTGCATCTGCATCCTGCATTTGATTCCACACCACACCTCTACGCCCGTCCTTGACATTTAACTTTGTTCCCACAACACTATGACAATATGTTATTACAATCCCCCATTTCTTTTTCTTTTGTTGTAAGTAAAATTCCCCTTGTATAACATTACTTAAACCCAACATTTCACATAAAACTTCATATCAGCTAAAATGTTCCCCAATCAGTAGTATAGATATATGATCAGAGCCTAAACTATGATAGATACCTGAGAATTCATCCCCCTCTACTTTCTTTACCTGAATCCAAACAGATATTTAATCATATCCCCCCACAATCATTGCATCTCTATTTGTACTCTTAATGCCTTCCTGTATGTCTCTAATACGTCCCATAGCTTTAGTTAAATTCCCAAGACCTTCCGATTCTGATGGTAAGTATGTACAACATGTACAGTTAAAGTCGGAAGTTTACATACACTTAGGTTGGAGTCATTAAAACTCATTTTTCAACCACTACACACATTTCTTGTTAACAAATTATAGTTTTGGCAAGTCGGTTAGGACATCTACTTTGTGCATGACACATGTCATTTTTCCAACAATTGTTTACAGACAGATTATTTCACTTATAATTCACTGTATCACAATTCCAGTGGGTCAGAATATTACATACACTAAGTTGACTGTGCCTTTAAACAGCTTGGAAAATTCCAGAAAAATATGTCATGGCTTTAGAAGCTTCTGATAGGCTAATTGACATCATTTGAGTCAATTGGAGGTGTACCTGTGGATGTATTTCAAGGCATACCTTCAAACTCAGTGCCACTTTGCTTGACATCATGGGGAAATAAAAAAGAATTCAGCCAAGACCTCAGAAAAATAATAAATGCAGCCTCAGGATATGTGGTTTCCAGTTTGCCAGTCCAGTGAAGTTCTTTGAGGGCCGTCGTGGTATCTGCTTGAGGGGGGATATACACGTCGTGGTATCGCCTTGAGGGGGGATATACACGGCCGTGACTGTAACCTAATAAAATGATATTGGGAGATAATACGGTTGGCATTTGATTGTGAGGTATTGTAGGTTGGGTGAACAAAAGGACTTGAATTCCTGTATGTTACTACAATTACACAATGAGTCGTTAATCATGAAACACACACCTCCACCCTTCTGCTTCCCAGAGAGATATTTATTTCTGTCTGCGCGATGAACGGAGAACCCATCTGGCTGGACCGATTTCAACAGAATATCCCCAGAGAGCCATGTTTCCGTGAAACAAAGTATGTTACAGGCCTTGATGTCTCTCTGGAAAGAAATCCTTGCCCTGAGCTCGTCGACCTTGTTATCCAAAGACTGAACATTAGCGAGTAATATACTTGGAAGCAGTGGGTGGTGTGCGCGCCTCCTAAGTCGAACCAGCAGGCCGCTCTGAGTGCCTCTTTTCCGCCACCGATGTTTTGAGTCAACCGCTGGAATCAGTTCAATTGCCCTGGGGAGAGCAAACAAAGGATCTGCTTTGCGAAAGTCGTATTCCTGGTCGTAATGCTGGTGAGTTACCGCCGCTCTGATATCCAATAGTTTTTCCCGGCTGTATGTAATGATACAAAACACTTTCTGAGCTAATAATGTAAAAAATAATACATAAAAAAAAACAAAATACTGCAAAGTTTCCTAAGAGCTGGTCGCGAGGCCGCCATCTTCGTCGGCGTCAGGTAAAGTTCACACAACATGTCACCCTGTCACCTACAGTAGAACCTTAAAAACAACATCATGGGGAAATGCTTTTTGTCCTACCAGATCTGCGATGAGAAGGTTTTAGCTAGTGTATCCCTCTGTCCTTCGACTCTTGTTGGATGTAGTTGTCTGGTTTTTCAGGTCTCAGGCTCCCATTTCTGACTGAACTGACATATGTTTGGGCGCCCCAGGACTGTCCATTTACTTTGTGCTGTTATAATTTATACTATGAAGTCCTAAGATTTCATTGGGGCAGTTCCCCCTCATAGCAAATAGCTGTCAAAACAATCAAACCAATGTTCGCATGACCTATGCTCAAATTAGTTTGTAGCTCATACAAGTGTGTATGTATTTGTATTTATTATGGATCCCCATTAGCTGCCAGCTACTCTTCCTGGGATCCAGCAAAATTAAGGCAGTTATACAATTTTAAAAACATTACAATACATTACAATACACAATACAAAACAGAGTTCACAACAGATTTCACAACACATTAAGTGTGTGCCCTCAGGGGTGGAGCCAAAGACAGCAGGAGGTCAAACTGTAGAACCCAGTTCCTACATTTGAACAAAACTATGATACATTTTATGTCTGGGAACCTCAGGATGACAAATCAGAGCAAGATCAACAACATAGGAATTACTACAAAACGTATTGTATGACCTCTTATACACTAGATTAGGCCCAGCCTTTGGAACTTTGGTTTTCCTAGATATGGCTACTATATTGTGATCACTACATCCAATGGATTTGGATATTGCTTTAACACAAATTACTAGTTATAGTTTACGAGTTACAGGAGTTACAGCTAGTTACAGGGGGTGTGGAGCCAGAGACCGCCGGGGGTCAAACTGTAGGACCCAGTTCCTACATTTGAATATAAAAATGGATTTTATCAAAGAAAACTATGCTACATTTTATCTCTGGGACCCTCAGGATGACAAATCAGAGCAAGATTACTGAATGTAAGTACATGATTTACCTTCAGAGGTGAATGTATCAAACTAGTTGCCTTGACAAAAGTGTTTTGTTGCTGTGCACTATCCTCAAACAATAGCATGGTACTTTTTAGCTGTAATAGCTACTGTAAATTGGACACTGCAGTTAGATTAACAAGATTTTAAGCTTTCTGCCCATATAAGACATGTCTATGTCCCGGAAGGTTGGCTGTTGTTTACAACGCCATTCTAGTCACATATCGCATATTGAGCAGCAACCGTCCCGGTATAGGGACACCGGTCCTGTAGAGGTTAATGGGTGCATGCTTATAAGTAACTGGGATAAGCAATTTCATAAATGTGTCAAGTGCAGCATCTGGTTGCTCTTCATTACACACCATGGACCAACAAATATTATTTACATCAACAACATAGGAATCACTACAAAACTTATTGTATGACCTTTTATACACTAGTTTAGGCCCAGCCTTTGGAACTTTGGTTTTCCTAGATATGGCTACTATATTGTGATCACTACATATCGCTCAATTTGCGATATGTGACTAGAATGGCGTTGTAAACAACAGCCAACCTTCCGGGACATAGACATGTCTTATATGGGCAGAAAGCTTAAAATCTTGTTAATCTTTATGCATAGTCACTTTAACTCTACCCACATGTACATATTACCTCAACTACCTCAACTAGCCGGTGACCCCGCACATTGACTCTGCACCGGTACCCCCCTGTATATATAGCCTCCCTACTGTTATTTTATTTTACTTCTGCTCTTTTTTTTCTCAACACTTTTTTTGTTGTTGTTTTATTTTTACTTTTTTTTGTTAAAAATAAATGCACTGTTGGTTAAGGGCTGTAAGTAAGCATTTCACTGTAATGTCTGCACCTGTTGTATTCGGCGCATGTGACCAATAACATTTGATTTGATTTGATTTGCTAGTTACAGGATTCACAGCAAATTACTTGTTACAGTTTGAAGCTTTCTCTTGAGTGGGCAGCTTGATGAAAGCCAGTCAATATTTAAATCACCCAGAAAATAAACCTCTCTGTTGATATCACATACATTATCAAGCATTTAACACGTTATCCATATACTGACTGTTTGCACTTGGTGGTCTATAGCAGCTTCCCACCAAAATGGGCTTTAGGTGAAGCAGATGAACATGTAGCCATATTAATTCAACAGTATTTAACATGAGATCCACTCTAAGCTTTACAGGAATATGGTTCTGAATATAAATGGCAACACCTCCACCTTTGGCATTTCTGATGTTATAACCATGTATTGCTACCACTGTATTAAGGGTATTATTAGTTTTAGAGATTGTCAGAATATGAATGCCATCTGTTACTAGCAAATAATTGATTTCATTAACCTTGTTTCTTAGCTACATATGTTAACGTGGGCAATTTTTAGCACTTATCTGGGATACTTAGCAGAGGTAGTCATGCTCATGTTATTTATGTTAGTGCAGGGTGAGCTGCACACAGTGGACTTCCTACTAGGGCACACTGCCTCAGTGTAACTCTAGTTCATAGGCACATGATTACTGCATACAATAGCTGTGGGATCAGCAGAGGCATTCAGGGCAGTAAGAGGGACATACATTAGGTTACTTACATTTTGTCTTCCAACACCCCTGGGGTAATGTACATTTCCTGAAGCATTATGACAACTCAGTGACACAATGGTAGGAATTAACTGAGCTGGGCTTGGGTCATTGCTAAGTCATTGTCTCAACGCAGACTTAAAACGCTGTGAAGGGATCCAGGAACCCAAATTATTTGGGTGGATCCCATAATCCTTATAAAACTAGCTTTGTTTCCAGACGGTATCAAAATTGTCAATAAATGTTACACCCACAGAGCTGCAGTAGTCTCATATCCAGTTATGGAGGGCTAAAAGTCTGCTGAATCATTCAATAACACGATTTATGGAGGGCGGAGGACCAGATATTTTGTTGGTGTCAAGTAGTGACCCAATCCGTTCTTTAAAACCGATCTTCAGCTGTTCTGAGCTGCCCTTCACAATGTAATTGAATGCCACATGAACTATGATAGACTCTATTTCCTAATGCTGGTTTTAAATGTTTGGGAGCAGCTAATTGATGACCTGTACTCGTGCTCCTGGATGGCACACAGTTTTTGTGCATTGTCTAGGGCAAAACCAAATAATGGATGCAGCTATGGTGGTAGCTAACTCATGTCTGAGTCTGACTTGTACAGTGAATTAGGAGCAACAAACCTTCATGGCGTCACTGGCCTGAATATAATCCAATCTGGAGCTAATCAGTAAGTCTGTAAAGCATAGAATTAGGGTTCTCACTAGTTAACAGAGCCACAAGGACATTTTTCGCTATATCGTTAAAATTCATCAAACAAAAATGAGCTTTTTGGTCTTTATTTAAGGTTAGGGTTTGACATAAGGTTAGCAGAGTGGTTAAGGTTAGGGTTAGGTTTAAAATCACATTTTAAGAAGATAAATTGTATAAATGGGTTTTATGACTTTGTGGCTGTGGTAACAAGTGACAACCTAGAATTAGCTTGACCGACCAGCATCTTTGATGATGGGCCAGGAGCTGATCTACGCTGCCATGCCCATCAATGGGGCGCTGACAAAGACCTTACCTCCAGACTCACCTCTTGCCTGCTCACCAGCACATGGAGACTTGCAAGATGATGTGATGAAGTCCTGACTGACAGATGGGCTTGATACTGATGTCTCTAAATTGAGAGACCTGGCACTCTGCATACATTTGTTACTAGACTTGCATTGCCTTTTTTTTCTTGAATTGAATGGTATCCGTCAATATGGGGAGGGAGATACCCTTTGTATTCTGCACCAGGATCAGGAAACTCCTGTTGTATACGGGACACCACACAGGAAGGTATAACCACTCTGACATGTTTGCCAAGGAAACCCCATTACCACCAGACAAAATGGCAATAGGCACAGTATCTGTATCGGCTAGGATTGACAATGAAAGGTGAAAGTTGTTTGGCCTCCCGAGTGGCGCAGCGGTCTAAGTCACTGCATCGCAGTGCTAGAGGCACTGTATCACAACCGGCCGTGATTGGGAGTCCCATAGGGCGGTGCACAATTGTCCGGGTTAGGGGAGGGTTTGGCCGCGGGGGCATTACTTGGCTCATCGCGCGGTTTGGCGGGTCGTGTTTTGGAGGACGCATGACTCGACCTTCGCCTCCCGAGCCCGTTGGGGAGTTGCAGCGATGAGACAAGATCGAAATTGGGGAGAAGGGGGTAAAATACCCCAAAAAATTAAGGTGAAAGTTGCACATTGTTATATTAGCAGAACACTGCTTTTATGGTTTTATAAAATATATACATTTGAAAGTTATCAAAACACAATTGCATTCTTCTCATTTTACGCTATAGGCTACTGACCTATTCAAAGCTTCCTCCGGCATCTCATCATACATCTGCCTGTATCAATACAATGTATTTATAAAGCCCTTTTTACATCAGCAGATGTCACAAAGTGCTATACAGAAACCCAGCCTAAAACCCCAAACAGCAAGCAATGCAGATTTAGAAGCACGGTGGCTAGGAAAAACTCCCTAGAAAGGCAGGAACCTAGGAAGAAATCTAGAGAGGAACCAGGCTCTGAGGGGTGGCCAGTCCTCTTCTGGCTGTGCTGGGTGGAGATTATAAGAGTAAATGGCCATTTAAGGCCAGATTGTTCTTCAAGCTGTTCAAGTGTTCATAGATGACCAGCAGGGTCAAATAATAATCAGTGGTTGTAGATGGTGCAACAGGTCAGTACCAACAGGTCAGTACCTCAGGAGTAAATGTCAGTTGGCTTTTCATAGCCAAGCATTCAGAGGTCGAGACAGCAGGTGCGGTACAGAGAGAGACAGTCGAAAACAGCAGTTCCGGGAGAAGGTAGCACATTTGGTGAACAGGTCAGGGTTCCCTAGCCGCAGGCAGAACAGTTAAAACTGGAGCAGCAGCACGACTAGATGGACTGGGGATTGCCAGGAGTCATCAGGCCAGGTAGTCCTGAGGAATCATCCTAGGGCTCAGGAGAGAGGGAGAGAGAGAGAATTAGAGGGAGCATGCTTAAATTCACACAGGACACCAGGTAAGACAGGAGAATTACACCAGATATAACAGACTGACCCTAGCCCCCCGGCACATAGACTATTGCAGCATAGATACTGGAGACTGAGACGGGGTGGGTCGGGGGCCACTGTACCCCCGGACGATACCCCCGAACAGGACCAACCAGGCAGTAGTTATGAAACTCAACCTGCAGGAGGTTTGTTTGTTGTGACAGAGTGGTGGGAAACAGCTCTGGGCAAGTTTCTGACAGATGGGTGTGTCTTGGTGGTGGCAAGGACACACCCAAGAAACATCCACATCAAACCACACCCCCAAGCCAACTCACGTTTGGGTTCTGTCATGGTCACCAGCATTTCTTGAGGAGCAAGCCAAAAAAAACAAGACCAAATCAGCGGGTGCAGTTCAGCTGTAAACAACTACTGTATATGGGTAATGCAAAGACAAAGTGCAGTATCTACGATCTAAATGTGTTTATCCTACTTTCTTGATGTTTTTCTGTTTAATGGAAACAGAGTTCTAACTACATTACAACTGTATTTAATGGTTTTATGTAGTTATGTTTTCATGTTTTGAATGTTGTAACCCTCAAGCATTTTTTCGCCATAAGGTAAGGACTATGTCATCATGCAGAATGTTTACACTTAAAAATATATTTTTGCAGTATCTACAATCTAAATGTGTTCATCCAACTTTCTTGTTATTTTTCTGTTTGACATTGTGTGGTAATTTATTTGACTTAGGTCTCATAGGTCAAATCAGTGCTCATAGTTGATATGCATAAAACATTACTTCATAATAAGATAATAATACATCAGTGTATTATCACTTATCTACCTACAACATATTTGGCTGGACAGCAAATATACTTTAAAGCTGTTTTTCTGTTTGCATAGTTACTGCTCTTTGTCTTTGTATGACTGCAGTCAAAACACTGTGGAACAAAGCCAAAGTCCAGTAACTTCAGTTACTGCTGTTTGCATTGGTTTAACTTGGTTTTTGTAGTTACTGCAAATTTCACACTCCATTTTTTCTGAAATGGAACATAATTGAACCAGGACACTTTGTCACAAGATAAAACAGATACTACAAATCCTGATTTTAGTCTTAACTCAATTTTGACCAAAAGTGTAGTTACCGCGTTTTGCCTTTGTAGTGCAATGTAGAGCAGATGTCAACATTCTCCCAACATTCTCTAAGGCTTGTCTCTCTTTTTCTCTCCCTCCAGGTTGAAGATTTGTCGTTCCCTCCAGAGACAGGCTCTGCCCTGGTCAGTAATCTCCATCCCAGTCAACGTCTCCTCCCTGGCCTCTTTCCCCCTCAAACAGCCCCCCTGAACTCTCTGCTAGAGCTATGGACAGGGATGCACTACCTCAAACAACAGCACACACACATGCATATACTACTACACCAGGTTTCTCCAATAAGGAGTTTAGAGCAAACAGACTAGCCTGAGTTTCACCACTGGGGCTCTCTCAGTGGAGAACATCTGAGGCAGATGGGACTAACTTGTGCTTATATCGAGCTTATTTATGCAACTGTGATTGACAATAGAGCCAATGAACAATGTTTTTACACTGAACATCTACATTGATCCTTAGATCTCAGGCTGATGTGGATGGGACTAATTTATGACCATCAGGCAATCCATTTGACATGGATCTGAAAAGGGACACATTCTTCAACATCTCATTCTGAGGACCAAAATCATGGTCTTTAAGGCTATAAGGCCGTCTGTATTGTTTACTTATCTGTTTGTGTGATTGGATAAAGCTGAGCCATGGGAATAATACACAGGTGAGTATGGTAGTCACAAGATGGCCATGTTATAATGGACAAATAATTACACTATTCTCACAACTGGTGAGCAAGTACACATTAGGTTAGGCTTGAGGAAAGGGAAGAGAAAACTAGTGGTTAGAATATAATTATTTGGGAAAAGTACCATTCTTCAGGCCTCCTAGCATGTTCAAATCATAAAGAATGATAGAAGCCTCTAGTGGCCGAAAGGCTGTATTAGCATGGGCAGCGCCATTGGCTGATCCCTCATTGGCTGATCCCTCCTGATGACCCTGCTGGAGTCATGTCCAACCGGGTCATTAGGAGGGATCAGCCAATCATGAAAAACAAAATTGACTACTTTAAAATGGATATATCCTCAATGGTCACATACGCTATAATGGTACAAATACAAAGATGAGTCCTCTATCTATCTCTATGGGTCAGATAGTGAAGGTACAGTGAGTACCTGAGGGCTGGGTGCATATCGACTTAGGATGCAGCTACAGTGGGGAGAACAAGTATTTGATACACTGCCGATTTTGCAGGTTTTCCTACTTACAAAGCATGTAGAGGTCTGTAATTTTTATTATAGGTACACTTCAACTGTGAGAGACGGAATCTAAAACAAAAATCCAGAAAATCACATTGTATGATTTGTAAGTAATTAATTTGCATTTTATTGCATGACATAAGTATTTGATACATCAGAAAGGCAGAACTTAATATTTGGTACAGAAACCTTTGTTTGTAATTACAGAGATCATATGTTTCCTGTAGGTCTTGACCAGGTTTGCACACACTGCAGCAGGGATTTTGGCCCACTCCTCCATACAGACCTTCTCAAGATCCTACAGGTTTCGGGGCTGTCGCTGGGCAATACGGACTTTCAGCTCCCTCCAAAGCTTTTCTATTGGGTTCAGGTCTGGAGACTGGTTAGGCCACTCCAGGACCTTGAGATGCTTCTTACGGAGCCACTCCTTAGTTGCCCTGGCTGTGTGTTTCGGGTCGTTGTCATACTGGAAGACCCAGCCACGATCCATCTTCAATGCTCTTACTGAGGGAAGAAGGTTGTTGGCCAAGATCTTCCTCCCCTCAATACGGTGCAGTCATCCCGTCCCCTTTGCAGAAAAGCATCCCCAAAGAATGATGTTTCCACCTCTATGCTTCACGGTTGGGATGGTGTTCTTGGGTTTGTACTCATCCTTCTTCTTCCTCCAAACACGGCGAGTGGAGTTTAGACCAAAAAGCTCTATTTTTGTCTCATCAGACCACATGACCTTCTCCCATTCCTCCTCTGGATCATCCAGATGGTCATTGGCAAGCTTCAGACGGGCCTGGACATGCGCTGGCTTGAGCAGGGGGACCTTGCGTGCGCTGCAGGATTTTAATCCATGACGGCGTAGTGTGTTACTAATGGTTTTCTTTGAGACTGTGGTCCCAGCTCTCTTCAGGTCATTGACCAGGTCCTGCCGTGTAGTTCTGGGCTGATCCCTCACCTTCCTCATGATCATTGATGCCCCACAAGGTGAGATCTTGCATGGAGCCCCAGACCGAGGGTGATTGACCGTCATCTTGAACTTCTTCCATTTTCTAATAATTGCGCCAACAGTTGTTGCCTTCTCACCAAGCTGCTTGCCTATTGTCCTGTAGCCCATCCCAGCCTTGTGCAGGTCTACAATTTTATCCCTGATGTCCTTACACAGCTCTCTGGTCTTGGCCATTGTGGAGAGGTTGGAGTCTGTTTGATTGAGTGTGTGGACAGGTGTCTTTATACAGGTAACGAGTTCAAACAGGTGCAGTTAATACAGGTAATGAGTGGAGAACAGGAGGGCTTCTTAAAGAAAAACGAACAGGTCTGTGAGAGCCGGAATTCTTACTGGTTGGTAGGCGATCAAATACTTATGTCATGCAATAAAATGCAAATTAATTACTTTAAAATCATACAATGTGATTTTCTGGATTTTTGTTTTAGATTCCGTCTCTCACAGTTGAAGTGTACCTATGATAAAAATTACAGACCTCTACATGCTTTGTAAGTAGGAAAACCTGCAAAATCAGCAGTGCATCAAATACTTGTTCTCCCCACTGTACCTACTCAAAACTAAAGTTGGCGGTGCAATAAACAACATAACAAATATGCTCGTTTTGGTGTATGTGGCAAATATACGGTGTATTCATGCATTTGAAAAATGTGAAATAAATATTTTCTGCACTGCCACTAGTGTTTCCATATCCAGAGTGGCTGCGCCTTTCGGAAATAATATACAAATATAATATTTGTAATATAGTAATATAATTCATGAAATAGACAAAGCTCTTATCTGTATTTCCACCTTTTTATTGTCTTAGTAGTCTAACTTCTATAAATAACCAAAAAAAATACACTGATTTCTCTTTCATATTTGTATATTATTTGTGAAAGGCGCAGCCACTCTTGATATGGAAGCACTAGTGGTAGTGCAGAAATTATTTTCCAGTATAGTGTCACTCAGTCCTGGAATGGGTCACCTTGGTATGTGCAAACTTGCATTTATTCAGTTTCTTCTGGGCTTCCAGTCCCTATCTGAAATGGGAATGTCCGGTTGGATGTTTGGTGTAGTTGGTTCTAGCCTCCATGTATGACTGCGTCAACTCTAGTGTACGTCAAACATCAGGTTAGTCTTCCAGCATGTTGTCGACCTATAATTGTAACAAGGTGAGTAGGACGGAGCCAGGCGCAGGAGGTGTGAATCAAAGAATAGGATTTATTTGGCCAACACAGCAGTCCGCAGCAATTCGTAAACCAAAAAACAGTCCGACTTAAATGCATACTGGGAAAACAAAAACCACGGGTGAATATCCCAGCGATAAAAGTAACATAATGCTCAACATGAGCTAGCAACACCTCCACATGGAACAATAACACACAAAGACATGGGGAGCAGAGGGAATAATTATACAGAGACTGATGAGGGGATATGTACCAGGTGTGTGTGAAAAACAAGACAAATTAAATGGAATGATGAAAAGAGGAGCGGCAGTGGCTAGAAGGCCGGTGACGACGAACGCCAAAGCCTGCCTGAACAAGGAGATGAGGAGGGCGATCCGGATGGCGACAGTGGAAGTCCTGCAACAGGGAGGGATTGAGGACATCCTTCACCGGGACCCAGCACCGCTCCTCCAGACCGTACCCCTCCCACTCCACGAGGTACTGAAGGCCCGACGCCTCAAATCCAGGATGGAACGGACGGAGTACGCTGGGGCCCCCTCGATGTCCAGAGACTCCCCCTCGATGACCTCAGACTCCTGGAGCAGGCCAGTCAACACCGGCATGAGGAAAGACACGTGAAAAAAGGGGTTAATATGGAAATTAGGAGGGAGCAGCAACCTATACGTAACCTCGTTCACTCTCCTCAGGACATTGAACGGCCCCACAAACTGCGGGCCCAGCTTCCGGCAGGGCAGGCGGAGGGGCAGGCGGAGGGTTGAGAGCCAGACCCGATCACCCGGTACAAAGACCGGGGCCTCACTGCGGTGGCGGTCAGCGTTGGACTTCTGGCGACGCACATAGCGCTGGAGGTGGACATGGGAGGTGGTCCACGTCTCCTCCGCTTGCCAAAACCAGTCATCCACCGCAGGAGCTTCGGTCTGGCTCTGATGCCACGGTGCCAGGACAGGCTGATACCCTAAAACACATCGAAATGGTGACATGTTAGTGGAGGAGTGGCGGAGAGAGTTCTGGGCATATTCGGGCCATGGCAAGAACACCGACCACTCCCCTGGCTGGTCCTGGCAGTAGGACTGCAGAAACCTATCCACATCCTGATTCACCCGTTCCACCTGCCCATTAGATTCGGGGTGAAACCCAGAAATCAGGCTGACCGAAACCCCCAGACGTTCCATGAACACCTTCCAGACCATAGATGTAAACTGTGGACCCTGTTCAGACACTATGTCCTCTGGCACCCCGTAGTTCCCGGAAGATGTGAGTAAAAAGGGCTTCCGCAGTTTGCAGGGCCGTGGGGAGACCGGGCAGAGGAAGGAGGCAGCAGGCTTCAGAAAAGCGGGCCACAATGGAGGTGTTACCAGGATGGTGGTGTTACCCTGGGAGAGGGAAAGATCAGTTAGAAAATCAATCGATAAGTGGGACCATGGCCGTTGTGGAACTGGTAAGGGATGTAACTTACACTCTGGAAGGGCCTAGGTGCCTTACTCTGGGTGCACACAGAGCAGGAGGAGACATACACCCTCACGTCCTTAGCCAAGGTAGGCCACCAGTATTTCCCGGTAAGGCAGAGCACTGTACGGCCGGTGACCAGAGGAGGGGGACGTGTGTGCCCAATAGATAAGACAATCACGGACACTAGACGGCACGTACCAAAGCCCAGCTGGGCACTGAGGTGGAGATGGCTCTGTGCGTAATGCCCGCTCTATGTCCGTGTCCACCACCCTCACCACTGGCGCCACAATGCAGAAGGCCGGGAGTATGGGTTGTTATCAATGGGCCTCTCCTCTGTGTCTTACAGCCGTGACAGTGCATCTGCCTTCACATTCTTAGTGCCTGGTATAAGGTGAAGAACAAGGCCCACCTGGCCTGGCGAGGGTTCAGCCTCCTCGCTGCCCGGATGTACTCCAGGTAACGGTGGTCAGTCCAGACGAGGAAAGGGTGTTTAGCCCCTTCGAGCCAGTGCCTCCACGCTGTCAGGGCTGTCAGGATAACAGCCAACATCTCCTGATCACCAACATCATAGTTCTGCTCCGCCGGGCTGAGTTTCTTAGAGAAGAAGGAACAGGGGCGGAGCTTGGGTGGCGTGCCTGAGCGTTGGGATAGGTCAGCGCCTACCCCTACCTCGGACGCGTCCACCTCCACTACGAATGACAATGAGGGATCTGGATGGACCAGTAACGGGGCTGAGTACCTCAGGGTACTGAAAGCCCTGTCAGCCTCAGCAGACCAGCGGAGCCGGGACGGCCCACTCTTCAACAGAGAGGTGATGGGGGCTGTGACCTTGCCAAAGCCCCGGATAAACCTCCGATAGTATTTGGCAAAGCCAATGAAGCGCTGCACCTCCTTAACCGTGGTTGGAGTCGGCCAATTACACACGGCTGAAATACGGTCTCCCTCCATCTCCAAACCTGAGGTGGTGATGTAGTATCCGAGGAAGGAGACGGATTGTTGGAAGAACAGACATTTTTCTGCCTTGGTATACAGGTCATGCTCCAACAATCACCCAAGTACTCTGCGAACCAGGGACACATGCTCGCCGCGCATAGCGGAATACACCAGGATGTCTTCAATGTAGACCACCACACCGCGACCAAGCATGTCCCGAAACACCTCGTTCACAAAGGACTGGAAGAATGATTCATCAACCCGTACGGCATCACCAGGTATTCATAATGCCCCGTGGTGGTGCTAAATGCTGTCTTCCATTCATCCCCTTCCCAGACACGCACAAGGTTGTACACACTCCTGAGATCTAATTTCGTGAAGAAGCGCGGCCCATGCATTGATTCGATCACTGAGGAAATGAGCGGTAGAGGATAACTATAGCGAATTGTCATTTTATTATGTGCATGGAAATCACTGCAAGGCCGCAGACCCCCATCTTTCTTCTACACAAAAAATTAACTTGAGGAGGCGGGTGAAGTGGAGGGACGTAAGAACCCCTGACGCAGGGACTCGGAGACATATGTTTCCATAGCCTCTGTTTCAGCCTGCGACAGGGGATATGCATGACTCCTGGGCCGCACAGCCTCTAACCGGAGGTTTATCGCTCAATCCCCTGAGCGATGGGGTGGTAATTTGGTCACCTTCATTTTGGAAAGAGCGTGCGCCAAATCGAGGTATTCGGGGGGAAAGCGCACATGGAGGCATTGTCTGGAATTTCCACCGTGGTCGCACCAATTGAAACAGCTAGACACCTACTCTGACACTCTCGCGACCACCCCGTGAGAGCCCTCTGTGGCCATGAAAAGGTGGGGTCGTGTAGTGCTAGCCAGGGAAAGCCCAACACAACAGGGAAATCAGGGGACTCAATAATATGAAACGGGATTTGCTCATTATGGGTCTCCTGCGTAATCATAGTGACTGGTGCGGTAACCTCCCTAACAAAACCTGACCATAATGGTCGATTGTCAAGTGCTTTGATGGGCAATGGAAAAGACGGGAACCAATGTAATACGTAGACTAAGAGCTAAAGACCTGTCCATAAAGTTCCCAGCTGCGCCTGAATCTACCAGTGCCTTACACTGGGGAACTACCGTGTAATCAGGGATGTTGACGTGGATGGTTAAATACGCAGCAGAGGGCTCTGAGCAAGTGTGGGTTTGTGCTACCTGGGGTGACGCGAGAATGACTCGCCTGCCGCCTCCAGAACCAGAAGAACTCTGATGGCATTGTGCAGCAGAATGTCCTCTTTTGCCACAAGAGTGACACTGGATCTGTCATCCTCTGTTCTTCCGGAACGCTTCACCACCCAGCTCCATCGGAACGTGAGCCGGGGTGAGGGGGGGTGAAATGGGCAGGCCCCTTCCAGTATGTCCTCTCGAAGCCAGCAGGTTGTCCAACTGTATGGCCATGTCCACCAGTTGGTCAAAGGTCAGAGTGGTATCGCAGCAGGCTAGCTCCCTACTGACGTCCTCACGCAGGCCGCAGGCTGAATCGGAAAATTTTGAGAATGTGGATGAACGTCTAATTCTGCAGTGAGACTGTGAGCGCTTGCAGCCTGTTTGTTCTACATGTGAACCTGGTTCATTGCCTTTAGTTAGAGATTTGGGTCTGCTCTCTACAGAATTCCGGAATGGAATGACCACTATAGCCTATTAATTTTGTTTATGGAGTATGTCCTTCTTTGTACAAATCATGCTTCTTTGTACATTTTACGCTTCTTTGTGCAAATTGCGATACCCTATGCCTACACTGCAAGTGTTTCCATCTGCATGCTTACACTATGAAACATTTCAAACATGTTTGTAAAAGGCAACAATTTAAATGGAACTGTAACCTATTTTTATTTGATGCCATAGCAAGCATGCAGAGATGTTGAGTCATTATTAAGCCTATTATTCCCCCCTTAAAATGCAAATCAATCTATAACATTTTTGACATGCGTTTTTCTGGATTTTGTTGTTGTTATTCTGTCTCTCACTGTTCAAATAAACCTACCATTAAAATTAGAGACTGATCATGTCTTTGTCAGTGGGCAAACGTACAAAATCAGCAGGGGATCAAATACTATTTTCCCTCACTGTATGTTATTTTACAAAAAGCTTTAAATGTATCTGATGATTTATGCATAATGTAGGCTACATTGGATGGTGCCCACATTGATCGTGTCCCCGCTTATAAATATCTGTGTATCTGGTTTGACGAAAAGCTATCTTTCAAAAAGCATATTGATGAGTTAGTGTTAGAATTAAAATGGGCTTCCTTTATAGGAAAAGATGCCTTGGACTCCCTGCTAAAATAAAGTTTAAATATACACTACCATCAAAAGTTTGGACACACCTACTCATTCAACGATTTTTCTTAATTTTTTATTTTTTTTACATTGTAGAATAATAGTGAAGACATAAAAACTATGAGATAACACAGATGAAATCATGTAGTAACCAAAAAAGTGTTAAACAAATCAAAATATATTTTATATTTGAGATTCTTCAAATAGCCACAGCTTTGCACACTCTTGGCAAGTTACATTTTTCAAAAATTAATGGGTAGGCCTATAAAGTATATAATTATTTTAAAAGTCTAAACATGGATGTACTAATCGCAGATTGACACTTTAATGGACATAATAGGTTGCTTATGTGTAATGATTCAAAAATATTGAAAATAAAATATTCATATTATACACACACACAAAAAAGATTCTGCTTATTTTGGTTTCTGGCTTGCTTCTGGCTCGATCAAATAAATAAATATTTGTCACATGCCGAATCCAAGTTGTTTACACTTTTCCATGAAATAATTACTTACGAGCTCTTTCCCAACAATGCAGTTAAAAGGTAAGGAGAAAAAATTCGCTATAAAATGAAAATAGTAACACAATGAATCGATCAACTTGGGCGACAGACCAGTTTTGAAACAACAATAACATACAGTGCCTTCGGAAAGTATTCAGACCCTTGACTTTTTTCACACTTTGTTACGTAACAGCTTTATTCTAAAATTGATAAAATAGTTTTTTTCCCTCATCAATCTCCACACAATAGCCCAGAATGACAAAGCAAAAACTGGTTTTTAGACATTGTTGCTATTTATCTTTTTAAATGGAAATGTCACAATTACATAAGTATTCAGGCCCTTTACTCAGTACTTTGTTGAAGCACCTTTGGCAGCGATTACAGCATCGAGTCTACTTGGGTATGACGCTAAAATCTTTGCACACCTGTATTTGGGGAGTTTCTCCCATTCTTCTCTGCAGATCCTCTCAAGCTCTGCCAGGTTGGATGGGGAGCGTTGCTGCACAGCTATCTCTCCAGAGATGTTAGATTGGGTTGAAGTCCAGGCTCTGGACATTCAGTGACTTGTCCCTAAGCCAGTCCTGTGTTATCTTCACTGTGTGCTTAGGGTCGTTGTCCTGTCGCCCCAGTCTGAGGTCCTGAGCGCTCTGGAGCAGGTTTTCATCAAGGATCTCTCTATACTTTACTCTGTTCATATTTGCCTCAATCCTGACTAGTCTCTCAGTCCCTGCCGCAGAAAAACATCCCCACAGCATGATGCTGTCACCTTCATGCTTCACCGTAGGGATGGTGCCAGGTTTCGTCCAGACGTGACACTTGGCATTCAGGTCAAAAAGAGTTCAATATTCGACTCATCAGTACAGAGAATCTTGTTTCTCATGGTCTGAGAGTCTTTAGGTGCCTTTTGGCAAACTCCAAGCGGGCTGTCATGTGCCTTTTACTGAGGAGTGGCTTCCGTCTGGCCACTCTACCATAAAGGCCTGATTGTTGGAGTGCTGCAGAGATGGTTGTCCTTCTGGAAGGGTTTTCCATCTTCAAAGAGGAAGTCTAGAGCTCTATCAGAATGACCATCTTGTTCTTGGTCACTTCCCTGACCAAGGCCGTTCTCCTCCGATTGCTCAGTTTGGCCAGGCGGCCAGCTCTATGAACAGTCTTGGTGGTTCCAAACTTCTTCCATTTAACAATGATGGATTCCACTGTGTTCTTGGGGACCTTCAATGCTGCAGAAAGTGTTTGGTACCCTTCCTCAGATCTGTGCCTCGACATTAATCCTGTCTCTGAGCTCTACGGACAATTTCTTCGACCTCATGGCTTGGTTTTGTCAACTGTGGGACCTTATATAGACAGGTACGTAACTTTCCAAATCATGTCCAATCAATTGAATTTACCACAGGTGGACTCCAATCAAGTTGTAGAAACATCTCAAGGATGATCAATGGAAACAGGATGTACAGTTGAAGTCGGAAGTTTACATACACTTAGGTTGGAGTCATTAAAACTTATTTTTCAACCACTCCACAAATTTCTTGTTAACAAACTATAGTTTTGGCAAATTGGTTAGGACTTCTACTTTGTGCATGACACAAGTAATTTTTCCAATAATTGTTTACAGAGATTATTTCACTTTTAATTCACTCTATCACAATTATAGTGGGTCAGAAGTTTACATACAGTAATAATAATAATAATAAGCCATTTAGCAGACGCTTTTATCCAAAGCGACTTACAGTCACGCGTGCATACATTTTTGTGTATGGGTGGTCCCGGGGATCAAACCCACTACCTTGGCATTACAAGCGCCGTGCTCTACCAGCTGAGCTACAGAGGACCACAAGTAAGGTGACTGTGCCTTTAAACAGCTTAGAAAATTCCAGAAAATGATGTCAAAGCTTTAGAAGCTTCTGATAAGCTAATTTACATCATTTGAGTCAATTGGAGGTGTACCTGTGGATGTATTTCAAGGCCTACCTTCAAACTCAGGAAGGAGACACATTCTGTCTCCTTGAGATTAATGTACTTTGGTGCAAAAAGTGCAAATCAATCCCAGAACAACAGCAAAGGACCTTGTGAAGATGCTGGAGGAAACAAGTAAAAAAGTATGTATATCCACAGTAAAACTAGTCCTATATCGACATAACCTGAAAGGCTGCTCAGCAAGGAAGAAGCCACTGCTCCAAAACCGCCATAAAAAAGCCAGACTACGGTTTGCAACTGCACATGGGGACAAATATTGTACATTTTGGAGAAATGTCCTCTGGTCTGATGAAAAAAAATAGAACTGTTTGGCCATAATGACCATCGTTATGTTTGGAGGAAAAAGGGGGTGGATGCAAGCCGAAGAACACCATCCCAACCGTGAAGTACGGGGGTGGCAGCATCATGCTGTGGGGGTGCTTTGCTGCAGGAGGGACTGGTGCACTTCACAAAATAGATGACATCATGAGGAAGGAAAATGATGTGGATATATGGAAGCAACATCTCAAGACATCAGTCAGGAAGTTAAAGCTTGGTCGCAAATGGGTCTTCCAAATGGACAATGACCCCAAGCATTCTTCCAAAGTTGTGGAAAAATGGCTTAAGGACAACCAAGTCAAGGTATTGGAGTGGCCATCACAAAGCCCTGACCTCAATCCTATAGAAAATGTGTTGGCAGAACTGAAAAATCGTGTGCGACCAAGGAGGCCTAAAAACCTGACTCAGTTACACCAGCTCTGTCAGGAGGAATGGGCCAAAATTCACCCAACTTATTGTTGGAAGCTTGTGGAAGGCTACCCGAAACGATTGACCCAAGTTAAACAATTTAAAGGCAAGGCTACCAAATACTAATTGAGTGTATGTAAACTTCTGAGCCACTGGGATTGTGATGAAATAATAAAAGCTGAAATAAATCATTCTCTCTACTATTATTCTGACATTTCACATTCTTAAAATAAAGTGTTGATCCTAACTGACCTAAGACAGGGAATTTTTACTAAGATTAAATGTTGGGAATTGTGAAAAACTGAGTTTAAATGTATTTGGCTAAGGTGTATGTACACTTCCGACTTCCACTGTATGTTAGCTAATTTCAATGAAAACCAACTTCATATTTGAATAATAGCTACATGTAATTAAAGTTTAGGTTTGTTTTACATTACCTCGTTTTGTGCATGCCAGTTGGCTGTAGGCTACTCCGCTAACAGCTTGCTAGCTAGCTGGCTAGAAACACCAAGCTAGCTAGCCTTTTAGCTTCCCACATCTCCCCCATGTGAAATAATCAGATTTATAATGAAATAATATTATTGATTTGCCAGTGTAACCTACAACATTATACCAGTTTAATATGCTGCTTGAATGTCAGCTAAAAATAAAATGCCATAATATTTTCTGACGGATAAAAAGTACATGGCTTGGGGCTGTTTTTAGGTAGTCAATCAGGTATTATTACTTCTAAATAAAATACCTATTGGGGGGATTATAATAAGACTACAATGTTGTTTGGTTTATTGTTTGAACAATCGCTGAGATTATATTAGGTTATCAATGCAAAATAGGCCGCTTACATAATGCCTAGCTAGACCAAGACAGCAATCTTGAAGTTGAAGTGACTTTGAAGTTTTCCACATAAACAAATACTACAGTATGTCGTAGTAAATATAATTTGTTATAGATTGGTCTGACTAAAATGTTCTGTAAGACCCATTTGGAGCCTGTTTTCAATAAATGCTGTTCCAGGTCAGAGATCAAGGGACAGAGGAGAGCGCCTTATCTTCTCACCAGATGGCCTAGGAATGCGATAATAGGACAACACCCCCACCTCCGGCCATAAACCAACAGATACTCCTCTAAAGAGTTCCCTGGACACACACAGACATTTCACTGCACGCACACTCATTCTCAACTCCCCTGTCTACTGGTCGGGTGCCAAGGGCAGAGGACTCTGCCGTGCACCAATGGGGCTTCTACTCTGGACAGAGCAGACCCGCCTCCTACGCCTCGGGAACCAATCAAGGGACTAGAAGAAGGACCCCTTCCTTTATGTTACATTGTATAAAGTAATGCTGTAAACTCTTTTTAAGGATTCCTTCTCAACTGTCTCCATAAGAGGCAATTGATTGGGGTCCATGCATGTAGCTTGAGCAGGACAAGATCTCTCTGTTTTAATAAACTGCCTTTTTGCATTAAGCAAATTCCTCTCTGTCTAGCGTCGATGGTTTGTACTCCCTCTCCTAATTATGTGATCACCAACAAGTATACTATGGTATAAATACTATAGTATTCACTGTTGCGTTTTTGCGGACTTTACCATAATGTAGTATTTGCTGTAGTATACTGCACTACAGTATATTCACTGAGTGTACAAAACATCATGAACACCTGCTCTTTCCATGACTTAGACTGACCAGGTGAATCCAGGTGAAAGCTATGATCCCTTATTGATCTCACTTGTTAAACACTTCAATCAGTGTAGATGAAGGGGAGGAGACAGGTTTAAGAAGGATTTTTAAGCCTTGAGACAATTGAGACATGGATTGTGTATGTGTGCAATTCAGAGGGTGAATGAGCAAAACAAAAGATTGAAGTGACTTTGAATGGGGTATGGTAGTAGGTGCCGGACGCACCGGTTTATGTTAAGAACTGCAACTCTGCTGGGATTCCTGTGTGTATCAAGAATGGTTACCACCCAATGGACATCCAGCCAACTTGATACAACTGTGAGAAGCATTGGAGTCAACATGGGCCAGCATCCCTGTGGAACACTTTCGAAACCTTGTAGTCCATGCCCTGACGAATTGAGGCTGTTCTGAGGGCAAAAGGGGGTACAACATCAGGCAAATGCTTTATACAAACATATAACTATTGGGGAATGTTCTGTGGTGGTTACAGATGTTGTGCAACTTTTGGGAATGTTAGAACATTCCAAGGATATTTCATAAAAAAATTAAATTAAATAAAAATATCTTAATGTTTTTGGGATCTTATCATCCTAATGTTTGATAAAACCCTAACTACAACTTACTGGGAATCTTAGCTAATGTACTGGGAATGTTCCCGGTTTGCTGGAATGATATTATGCCTTTAGGAGTGGGGGGTGGGAATGCAGTTTTTTGTTGTTCAATCACTACATGAATATTGAAATATGGTTTATGCATATTTCTAACCAAATTACAGTTGTCAGCATTTTCTTGCTGTTTTTTTCCTCTAGTAAAACTCATTTTTGTTCTTCAACCACTAGTACTACTTCAATAAAATAAACAACCATTACGTATAGGCCTACAGTCCCAGTCAAAAGTTTGGAGTCCGGAGTATAAAAACAGTATATATATATATATATATATATATATATATATATATATATATATATATATATACAGTGGGGGAAAAAAGTATTTAGTCAGCCACCAATTGTGCAAGTTCTCCCACTTAAAAAGATGAGAGAGGCCTGTAATTTTCATCATAGGTACACGTCAACTATGACAGACAAATTGAGGAAAAAAATCCAGAAAATCCCATTGTAGGATTTTTAATGAATTTATTTGCAAATTATGGTGGAAAATAAGTATTTGGTCACCTACAAACAAGCAAGATTTCTGGCTCTCACAGACCTGTAACTTCTTCTTTCAGAGGCTCCTCCGTCCTCCACTCGTTACCTGTATTAATGGCACCTGTTTGAACTTGTTATCAGATAAAATACACCTGTCCACAACCTCAAACAGTCACACTCCAAACTTCACAATGGCCAAGACCAAAGAGCTGTCAAAGGACACCAAAAACAAAATTGTAGACCTGCACCAGGCTGGGAAGACTGAATCTGCAATAGGTAAGCAGCTTGGTTTGAAGAAATCAACTGTGGGAGCAATTATTAGGAAATGGAAGACATACAAGACCACTTATAATCTCCCTCGATCTGGGGCTCCACGCAAGATCTCACCCCGTGGGGTCAAAATGATCACAAGAACGGTGAGCAAAAATCCCAGAACCACACGGGGGGACCTAGTGAATGACCTGCAGAGAGCTGGGACCAAAGTAACAAAGCCAACCATCAGTAACACACTACGCCGCCAGGGACTCAAATCCTGCAGTGCGAGACGTGTCCCCCTGATTAAGCCAGTACATGTCCAGGCCCGTCTGAAGTGCATTTGGATGATCCAGAAGAGGATTGGGAGAATGTCATATGGTCAGATGAAACCAAAATATAACTTTTTGGTAAAAACTCAACTCGTCATGTTTGGAGGACAAAGAATGCTGAGTTGCATCCAAAGAACACCATACCTACTGTGAAGCATGGGGTTGGAAACATCATGCTTTGGGGCTGTTTTTTCTGCAAAGGGACCAGGACGACTGATCCGTGTAAAGGAAAGAATTAATGGGGCCATGTATCGTGAGATTTTGAGTGAAACCCTCCTTCCATCAGCAAGGGCATTGAAGATGAAACGTGGCTGGGTCTTTCAGCATGACAATGATCCCAAACACACCGCCCGGCAACGAAGGAGTGGCTTCGTAAGAAGCATTTCAAGGTCCTGGAGTGGCCTAGCCAGTCTCCAGATCTCAACCCCATAGAAAATCTTTGGAGGGAGTTGAAAGTCTGTGTTGCCCAGCGACAGCCCCAAAACATCACTGCTCTAGAGGAGATCTGCATGAAGGAATGGGCCAAAATACCAGCAACAGTGTGTGAAAACCTTGTGAAGACTTACAGAAAACGTTTGACCTGTGTCATTGCCAACAAAGGGTATATAACAAAGTATTGAGAAACTTTTGTTATTGACCAAATACTTATTTTCCACCATCATATGCCAATAAATTCATTAAAAATCCTACAATGTGATTTTCTGGATTTTTTTCCCTCATTTTGTCTGTCATAGTTGACGTGTACCTATGATGAAAATTACAGGCCTCTCTCATCTTTTTAAGTGGGAGAACTTGCACAATTGGTGGCTGACTGAATACTTTTTTTCCCCACTGTATATATATAGTACCAGTCAAAATGTAGGCCACACCTACTCATTCCAGGGTTTTCCTTTATTTTTACTATTTTAACACATATGAAATTATGTAGTAACCAAAAAAGTGTTAAACATATCAAAATATATTTCATACTTGAGATTCTTCAAATAGCCACCCTTTGCCTTGATGACAGCTTTGCACACTCTTGGCATTCTCTCATCCAGCTTCATCTGTAATGCTTTTCCAACAGTCTTAAAGGAGTTCCCACAAATGCTGAGCACTTGTTGGCTGCTTTTCCTTCACTCTGCTGTCCGACTCATCCCAAACCATCTCAATTGGGTTGAGGTCGGGGGATTATGATGGCCAGGTCATCTGATGCAGCACTCAATCACTCTCCTTCTTGGTAAAATAGCCCTTACACAGCCTGGAGGTGTGTTGGGTCATTGTCCTGTTGAAAAACAAATGACAGTCCCACTAAGCGCAAACAAGATTTGATGGCGCATCGCTGTAGAATACTGTGGTAGCCATGCTGGTTAAGCGTGCCTTGAATTCTAAATAAATCACAGACAGTGTCACCAGCAAAGCACCCCCACACCATAACACCTCCTCCTCCATGCTTTAAGGTGGGAAATACACATGCGGAGATCATCCGTTCACCCACACCGCGTCTGGAACCAAGAATCTCCAATTTGGACTCCAGACCAAAGGATACATTTCCACCGGTCTAATGTCCATCGCTCGGGTTTCTTGACCCAAGCAAGTCTCTTCTTCTTATTGGTGTCCTTTTGTAGTGGTTTCTTTGCAGCAATTCGACCATGAAGGCCGGATTCATACAGTCTCCTCTGAACAGTTGATGTTGAGATGTGTCTGTTACTTGAACTCTGTAAAGCATTTATTTGGTCTGCAATTTCTGAGGCTGGTAACTCTAATGAACTTATCCTCTGCAGCAGAGGTAACTCTGGGTCTTCCATTCCTGTGGCGGTCCTCATGAGAGCCAGTTTCATGATAGCGCTTGATGATTTTTGCGACTGCACTTGAAGAAACTTTCAAAGTTCTTGAAATGTTCCGTATTGACTGACCTTCATGTCTTAAAGTAATGATGGACTGTCGTTTCTCTATGCTTATTTGAGCTGTTCTTGCCATATTATGGACTTGGTATTTTACCAAATAGGGCTATCTTCTGTATACCCCCCCCTACCTTGTCACAACGCAACTAATTGGCTCAAACGCATTAAGAAGGAAATAAATTCCACAAATTAACTTTTAAGAAGGCACACCTGTTTTTTAAAATGCATTCCAGGTGACTACCTCATGAAGCTGGTTGAGAGAATGCCAAGAGTGTGCAAAGCTGTCATCAAGGGTGGCTTTTTGAGAATCTAACATATTACATATATTTTGATTTGTTTAACACTTTTTTGGTTACTACATGATTCCATATGTGTAATTTCATAGTTTCATGTCTTCACTATTATTCTACAATGTTAAAAAATAGTAAAAATAAAGTAAATCCTTGAATGAGTAGGTGTTTCCAAACTTTTGACTGGTAGTGTATGTCTTGCACCATCGAGAGCATCCTGACTGGTTGCATCACTTCCTGGTATTTCAACTGCTCGGCCTCCGACCGCAAGGCACTTCAGAAGTTAGTGCGTACGGCCCAGTACATCACTGGGGCCAAGCTTCCTGCCATCCAGGACCTCTATACCAGGCGGTGTCAGAGGAAGGCCTAAAAATTATCAAAGACTCCAGCCACCCTACTCATGGACTGTTCTCTCTGCTACCTCACGGCAAGCGGTACCGGAGCGCCAAGTATAGGTCCAAAAGGCTTCTTAACAGCTTCTACCCCCAATACATAAGACTCCTGAACAGCTAATCATGGCTACCTGGACTATTTGCATTGCCACCCCACCCCACCCCACCCCACCCCAACCCAACCCAACCCCACCCCACCCCAACCCAACCCCCTCTTTTACGCTGCTGCTATTCTGTTTATTATTTATGCATAGTCACTTTAGCTCTACCCACATGTATTAGCTCAATTACCTCGACTAACCGGTGCCCCCAGCACATTGACTCTGTACCGGTACCCCCTGTATATAACCTCCCTACTGTTATTTTATTTTACTGCTGCTCTTTAATTATTTGCTATTTCAAAAAAATTCTTAAACTGCATTGTTGGTTATGGGCTTGTAAGTAAGCATTTCACTGTAATGTCTACACCTGTTGTATTCGGTGCAACATTTTATTGGATTTGATTTGATTTGTCTTGCTGTTTTTTCCTCCAGTCAAACTGTAAAAGCTAGTACATTCAAACAGTATGTTACTAGCATAGAAATGCTGGCCTCAATATTTTCCAAGAAAGATGTCCAGTTCCAGTTATGATGTTGTCAAATAATGTTCAATACTGTTTGTGTGTGTGGTTTCTGAAAGTACAGAATAACAAGGAATTATTAGTATTTAGTAGGGCTGTTATGGTGATCATATTACTGCAACACTGGCTGAATAAGTTGACGACGGACTCGCTCAAGCTGTCGGGACTAACCCACAACATTAGACACGGACACGAATGATCTGCTTGGCGTGTTGACACACTGGTGGTTTGTTGTGGCCGAGTATTGGTGCTAAACCGTGTTATTGGAGCCTGGCATGCTAGTTGGCTATGGCGTCATAGGACTAGGTGCCCTGGACGGTTTTCATGGAAGAATACTGTACCAAGTTAGCTAGCTGAATAAACAAAGTTAGTCTATTCCTAGAAAACATTGAACCGCTGTAGCTTACAACAATTATATTTTCTGAGGTGGAAGTTGGGAGAGTTATATTTGGGTGTTTCAGTGAAACGTAAGTGAGGGAGGCCCCGCTCTCTCGCTTTCCCAGATGTTTAGTTCATTTCATTCCGATCTCCTTTGCATTATTGTAGCCATTTTCTATAGCCTATCAACTATGCGTCTGTCTATCCCTGTTCTCTCCTCTCTGCACAGGCCATACAAACGCCTCACACCGCGTGGCTGCTGCCTCTCTAACCTGGTGGTCCCTGCACGCACGACCCACGTGGAGTTCCACGTCTCCGGCAGCCTCTGGAACTGCCGTTCTGCGGCCAACAAGGCAGAGTTCATCTCAGCCTATGCTACCCTCCAGTCCCTCGACTTCTTGGCGCTGACGGAAACATGGATTACCACTGAAAATACTGCTACTCCTACTGCTCTCTCCTCGTCTGACCATGTGTTCTAGCATACTCCGAGAGCATCTGGTCAGCGGGTTGGTGGCACAGGAATCCTCATCTCTCCCAAGTTGACATTTTCTCTGTTTCCCCTGACCCATCTGTCTATCTCCTCATTTGAATTCCATGCTGTCACAGTCACTAGCCCATTCAAGCTTAACATCCTTATCATTTATCGCCCTCCAGGTTCCCTTGGAGAGTTCATCAATGAGCTTGACGCCTTGATAAGTTCCTTTCCTGAGGATGGCTCACCCCTCACAGTTCTGGGTGACTTTAACCTCCCTATGTCTACCTTTGACTCATTTCTCTCTGCCTCCTTCTTTCCACTCCTCTCCTCTTTTGACCTCACCCTCTCACCGTCCCCCCCTACTCACAAGGCAGGCAATACGCTTGACCTCATCTTTACTAGATGCTGTTCTTCTACTAATCTCACTGCAACTCCCCTCCATGTCTCCGACCACTACTTTGTATCCTTTTCTCTCTCGCTCTCCTCCAACACTACTCACTCTGCCTCTACTCAGATGGTAATGCGCCATCGCAACCTTCGCTCTCTCTCTCCTGCTACTCTCTCCTCTTCCATCCTATCATCTCTTCCCTCTGCTCAATTCTTCTCCCTCCAATCTCCTGATTCTGCCTCCTCAACCCTCCTCTCCTCCCTTTCTGCATCCTTTGACTCTCTATGTCCCCTATCCTCCCGGCCGGCTCGGTCCTCCCCTCCTGCTCCGTGGCTTGACGACTCATTGCAAGCTCACAGAACAGGCCTCCGGGCAGCCGAGCGGAAATGGAGGAAAACTAGACTCCCTGCTGACCTGGCATCTTTTCACTCCCTCCTCTCTACATTTTCTTCCTCTGTTTCTGCTACTAAAGCCACTTTCTACCACTCTAAATTCCAAGCATCTGCCTCTAACCCTAGGAAGCTCTTTGCCACCTTCTCCTCCCTGCTGAATCCTCCCCCCACCCTCCTCCCTCTCTGTGGATGACTTCATCAACCATTTTGAAAAGAAGGTGGGTCCCTGCACGCACAGGAAGCGGCACAGGTCCTAATCCAGGCACTTGTCATCTCCCGTCTGGATTACTGCAACTGGCTGTTGGCTGGGCTCCCTGCCTGTGCCATTAAACCCCTACAACTCATCCAGAATGCCGCAGCCCGTCTGGTGTTCAACCTTCCCAAGTTCTCTCACGTCACCCCGCTCCTCCGCACACTCCACTGGCTTCCAGTTGAAGCTCGCATCTGCTACAAGACCATGGTGCTTGCCTACGGAGCTGTGAGGGGAACGGCACCTCTGTACCTTCAGGCTCTGATCAGTCCCTACACCCAAACGAGGGCATTGCGTTCATCCACCTCTGATCTGCTGGCCCCCCTACCTCTGCGGAAGCACAGTTCCCGCTCAGCCCAGTCAAAAGTGTTCGCTGCTCTGGCACCCCAATGGTGGAACAAGCTCCCTCACGACGCCATGACAGCGGAGTCACTCTCCACCTTCCGGAGACACTTGAAACCCCACTTCTTTAAGGAATACCTGGGATAGGATAAAGTAATCCTTCTATCCCCCCCTTACCCCACCCCAAAGAAAGAAGAAAAAATATATATATTGTAAAGTGGTTATCCCACTGGCTATAAGGTGAATGCACCAATTTGTAAGTCGCTCTGGATAAGATTGTCTGCTAAATGACGTAAATGTAAATGTAATGACCGCAGTCAAATTCGACGGTGACTGTTTAGTCACGGGAACTACGCTTCTCCAAAACTGCGCTCCTATGCTGTTGATGGTCATTAGTAGCCTACCAACTTGCTTACTGCCAGTCGCTAATGGCCTGGTAGTCAGCACTCTATTGTCCCTCTAATCACTCTGACATCAATACAAATTTAATCGAAAATCCAATCAAACACTTAATGAGAGGCCATGAGGTCATGTTGCGCATCATTTCTATAGGCTATGGAATTGCATGAGAAAACAGAGGTTTGATGGCCTCTATTAAAAAGAGGAGGAGCAGCTTTCTATGGGCTTGGCCTACTATATTTATTTCTCAACTTTCCTAATATTAAGCACATTGCTTCTCTTTAGTATAGCCTACCTGGCTGGCATGAAAATGAACCACAGGAAAAGCATCCTCCATTCACTATTTAAGTGCATAGATTACATGTATTCTTTTTCCCTGCCCCTGTTCCGACAGGTGCATGATAATGATCCATTCTAAATCAAAACTAATTTCACACATAGCCTATATTATTTAGTATTACGAATAGTCTGATGGGTGACAATATTATCACTTGTGAATGATGTATTATCACTTGTGAATGGTGCCCAGTGCGTGTATTAAGGCAAGAAAAAGGGCATGCCTTTTTTTGCAACTTTTTCAAATCATAGTCGCATACGTCATGTAGCATAACCCATAGGCCAATATGTTTTGATATGGTTTGTATCCCAACTAAAGTGGCCAAATAACTTCTTAAAATTAAGAACATTAATACACTTTACAGCTGGTGTAGAGCCTAACTGGCATACATAGGCGGCGCGTGAGTTTCAAGTTTGGGGAAGATCATTTTCACCATAAAAATGCACCTTTATAATAAAGCATTGCATCCATAAACGCATTTGCAGATTTATGTAAGATAGCCTACAATTCGTAATGTGATGAGTATTTTGGATAGTCAAAATGTAGGCTAATAATATAACTCAATCACTGTTTGCAAAAAAGACAGTTCAATGCATGGCTGAGCGTGTATAGCATAGAGTAGGCTTAGGCTATATCAGATATGTTTCTTCTTTCTTTTCATGGGAAAAATGTGACCTTTTATAAACACATTTCATGCAATACTAGTACACTTTATATGTGACTGGAGACATTAGCAGAATCTTTTTAAATAGGACAGATTAAAGGGTAGCCTAGCCTTCTCTGCTGACAGTGACAAAAATATTAATAAAAACAATGTTGTCCATATAATAGGCCTGTGATAAGGGGAGACACAATTAAAATATGACATCCATCTAAACTGGAGGAAATTATTGTCCAAAAACCAATATTTAAATAGCACTGACCCAACAACAACAAATAGTGAATATGCGCTGGGCGCACTCAACGGGGACATTGTCGATGGCTATACTGTTGTTCGCTCAATTAAGTTGAGAATTTTGAGAACTAAAAGACAGATTAGTACATTCATTGTCTTCTCCTTACAGCAATAACCATTTGCTTTCCAAACTATGTTTTCCCACAATTGTATTTTGAAATATTGTACTATGACAGGCTTGGCCTCTCACTTTTTACAGACAGTCACAACTCAACAATAACCTGCCCAAATTGTGCATGCTGCCTTTCCTACAGGCAATGTGATTTAAAACAATCCACAACTTTTTAAAATAAGCTAAATAGGCCCATCCTCTGTGGCCAAATCATGCTTTTGTAGCCTATTTTGCATGATTTTATTCATTTATGTATAGACAGGACTAAGCTAATTAGGCTACATCATTTTGGCAATTTTTTTTAGGAAAAACTTCCCCTAGCCTTATGGACACGTCGTGTGTGCTTGCATATTAAAAACGCATGTAATTCATTCGCTATTCCAGTGCAGGCTACATATGACATGTATTTTTTTGGTGGGCCATTCCAATCAAAAGTAATTCCACACATATATTAGTAGGCTATATGTAAAGATCAGATTAAATTAAGAATAGTCTGATGGGTGAGAATTGATGTGCAGTGGTTGTATTAATTTGGGATCTATCGCATCCCACAACTGTCCAAGAATATGTTTGGAATATTTATTTCTGGCACAGAAGGACAAGTTGACCAATAGAATAGGTCAACTTTTGTACTATGGGGGAAATTAAATGCACATAGGCTAGTGATGTTGCTGTTCGTTAGGCCTACTCATCATGTTTGCTGATGAAAGCTAAATGTGGACCGTTCTTCTAACATCTTCAATATGCACCTCTCGATAAGAAGGACGCATGCATGTGTGTCTGATGTGTCTGTCTTTCGGAGCTGTGATGCCTGTGAGAAGGACCCGATCACGTGACAGGCATTGGCTAATAATAATTTAGATATCTGAGAGAGCCATGTGAGTGAGAGGTGCTTCAGAACACAGTGATTGGCAGCCGGGAGAAGGGAATTATATTGATTATATTCAGCCCAAGGGCACAACGGCCACTTTGGCCGCAAGACATGGATTTATTTAAGGAGCATTATGGCCACACAAGGCCTTCGATGCCGGGAAATTCGAAGCCTGGTAAGAATATTAAAAAGTGCTTGTCTGTCACGATCGCTGACAGATGAAGCGGACCAAGGCACAGCGTGAAAAGCGTACATTCTTTATTTAGTACACACAACACGAACCAAAACAATAAACCAAACGATACGTGAAGTCCTAGGTTATACACAAAACCTTACGGAACAAGATCCCACAATAAACTAGTGAAAACAGGCTGCCTAAGTATGGTCCCCAATCAGAGACAACGAGCTACAGCTGTCTCTGATTGGGAACCACCCTGGTCAACCTAGAAATATACGATCTAGAACAAAACCCATAGAAAACTAAACATAACAAGTCCACACCCTGGCTCAACATTTAAGAGTCCCCAGAGCCATGGCGTGACAGTACCCCCCCCCCAAAGGCGCGGACTGTGACCGCGCCAACCAAACACAACAGGGGAGGGGCCGGGTGGGCATTCCGCCTCGGAGGCGGATCCGGCTCCGGGCGTGACCACCACTCTCCCTCTACCCCCCCGTAGCGTCCCTGGTCTGGTCTGGCCCCGCTGGCCGGAGCTGGACTGGACACCGGTGGAGCGGCACCGGTGAAACAGGCACGTGCCGGACTGACGACGCGCACCACTGGCCTGGTGCGGGGAGCAGGAACAGGCCGGACCGGGCTGATGACGCGCACCACTGGCTTGGTGCGGGGAGCAGGAACGGGCCGGACCGGGCTGACAACGCGCACCACTGGCTTGGTGCGGGGAGCAGGAATGGGCCGGACCGGGCTGACGACGCGCACCACTGGCTTGGTGCGGGGAGCAGGAATGGGCCGGACCGGGCTGACGACGCGCACCACTGGCCTGGTGCGGGGAGCAGGAACGGGCCGGACTGGGCTGACGACGCGCACCACTGGCCTGGTGCGGGGAGCAGGAACGGGCCGGACTGGGCTGACGACGCGCACCACTGGCCTGGTGCGGGGAGCAGGAACGGGCTGGACTGGGCTGACGACGCGCACCACTGGCTTGGTGCGGGGAGCAGGAATGGGCCGGACTGGGCTGATGATGCGCACCACTGGCTTGGTGCGGGGAGCAGGAACGGGCCGGACTGGGCTGACGACGCATACCACTGGCTTGGTGCGGGGAGCTGGAACGGGCCGGACTGTACTGGGAACACACACCACTGGCCTTGTGCGGGAATCAGGAACGGGCCGGACCGGACTGGTGACACACACCACTTGCTTGGTGCGAGGAGCGGGACTGGGTTTCCTTCTAAACCTCCGCTCCCTCTGCTGCCTAACCAGTTCCTCTCGCAGTGCCTCTACACTCTCCTTCTGCTCCCTCTGCACCAATGACCCCCTTAATCTGGTGGCCTCCTCTGCTAACCGGCTGAACCGCTCTATTGCGGCCTCCTGCTGCCTCGTCGTACACGGCGTGAGCCCCCCCCTAAAAAAGTATTGGGCTTGTTTCTCCCCCGTGATCATAGCCTCCATCCCTCTCACCAGACTCTCTCTCCTCTCCTCCCAAGTCCATCCTCTCTCCTCGTCATGCTGCTTGATCCAGTCGAGGTGGGATCTTCTGACACGATCGCTGACAGATGAAGCGGACCAAGGCGCAGCGTGATAAGCGTATATTCTTTATTTAGTACACACAACACAAACCAAAACAATAAACCAAACGATACGTGAAGTCCTAGGTTATACACAAAACCTTACGGAACAAGATCCCACAATAAACTAGTGAAAACAGGCTGCCTAAGTATGGTCCCCAATCAGAGACAACGAGCTACAGCTCTCTCTGATTGGGAACCACCCTGGCCAACCTAGAAATAAACGATCTAGAACAAAACCCATAGAAAACTAAACATAACAAGTCTACACCCTGGCTCAACATTTAAGAGTCCCCAGATCCAGGGCGTGACATTGTCAAATTGTGAATGAGAGACTGATGAAGTGTGTGCAGCCTGCGCAAGAAACAGAGCAGAGCTCATGCCTTTCATGCAACTTTTTTCAAATCATCATTAGAGTCACATCATGAAGACTTATAATGTATTAAAAATCCAAACATATAGCCCAACATTTGTATCACAACTAACGTTGCATATATAACTCTAAATTAAGCATATAGGAGGACCTGTATCTTTGTTAACCTCTCAACACAGAATAGACGCATGTGCGCACTCCCTCATAAATCACTTGGAGAAAATATCCTTTCTATTTTATTCAGCTATGTTCAGTTGTATTCTTCATACCATAAAATAATATAAAAGAATGTCATGGAATTCTAAGCAAATATTTTCTGCTAAATGAACTAGTGTTGCCCATAGCCATGTCTTCAATCTAAGCCTATTAGAAAGTGTGTGCCCTCAGGCCTGGAGGGAAGCAAAAGTCATTCCACTACCCAAGAATAGTAAAGCCCCCTTTATTGGCTCAAATAGCCGACCAATCAGCCTTTTACCAACCCTTAGTAAACTTTTTGAAAAAAATATGTTTGACCAGATACAATGCTATTTTACAGTAAACAAATTGACAACAGAAAGCATCTACTCTTCCTGGGGTCCAGCAAAATTAAGGCAGTTACACAATTTAAAAAACATTACAATACATTCACAACAGATTTCACAACACATTAAGTGTGTGCCCTCAGGCGTCTACTCTACTACCACATATCTACAACACAAAATCCATTACTTGATGTGGAATAGAGTTCCATGTAGTCATGACTCTATGTAGTACTGTGCGCCTCCCATAGTCTGTTCTGGACTTGAGGACTGTGAAGAGACATCTGATGGCATGTCTTGTGGGGTATGCATGGGTGTCCGAGCTGTGTGCCAGTAGTTCAAACAGACAGCTCAGTTAATTCAACTTGTCATTACCTCTCACCCATACAAGTACTGATAAAGTCAACCTCTCCTCCCTTTTGAGCCAGGAGAGATTGACATGCATATTATTAATATTAGCTCTCTGGGCCAGCCGTGCTGCCCTGTTCTGAGCCAATTGTAATTTCCCACTTTGTGGCACCTGAAAACATGACTGAACAGCAGTCCAGGTGCGACAAAACTGGGGCCTGTAGGACCTGCCTTGTTGATAGAGCAGTTAAGAAGGCATAGCAGTACTTTATTATGGACAGACTTCTCCCCATAGCTACTGTTGTATCAATATGTTTTCACCATGACCGTTTACAGTCCCGGGTTACTCCAAGCAGTTTAGTCACCTCAACTTGCTCAATTTTTCATTACAAGATTTAGTTGAGGTTTAAGGTATAGTGAATGATTTGTCCCAAATACAATGCTTTTAGTTTATGAAATTTTTAGGACTAACTTATTCCTTGCCATCCATTCTGAAACTAACTGCAGCTCTTTGTTAAGTGTTGAAATCATTTCAGTCGCTGTGGTAGCTAACCTGTATAGTGTTGAGTCATCCACATACATAGAAACACTGGCTTTACTCAAGGCCAGTGGCATGTCATTAGTAAAGATTGAAAAAAAGTAAGGGGTGCCCTAGACAGCTGCCCTGGGGAATTCCTGATTTTACATGGATTATGTTGGAGAGGCTTCCATTAAAGGACACCTGTTGTGTTCTGTTAGACAGGTAACTCTTTATCCACAATATAGCAGGGGGTGTAAAGCCATAACACATATATTTTTCCAGCAGCAGACTATGATCGATAATGGCAAAAGCCGCACTGAAGTCTAACAAAACAGCCCACACAATGTTTTTATCATCCATTTCTCTCAGCCAGTCATCAGCCATTTGTGTAAGTGCTGTGCTTGTTGAATGTCCTTCCCTACAAGCGTGCTGAAGGTCTGTTGTCAATTTGTTTACAGTAAAATAGCATTGTATCTGGTCAAACACCAAAAGATTACTAAGGGTTGGTAACAGGCTGATTAGTCGGCTATTTGAGCCAGTAAAGGGGGCTTTATTATTCTTAGGTAGTGAAATGACTTTTGCTTCCCTCCAGGCCTGAGGGCACATACTTTCTAGTAGGCTTAAATTGAAGATATGGGAAATAGGAGTGGCAATATTGTCCGCTAACATCCTCAGTAAATGTCCATCCAAGTTGTCAGACCCTGGTGGTTTGTCATTGTTGATAGACAACAATAATTTTTTCACCTTTTCCACACTCACTTTACGGAATTCAAAATTACAATGCTTGTCATTCAAAATTTGGTCAGATATACTTGGATGTGTAGTGTCGCCGTTTGTTGCTGGCATCTAATCTTCTAATCTGGCAAGTAAAAAAATCATTAAAGTAGTTGTCATATCAGTGGGTTTTGTGATGAAAGAGCCATCTGATTCAATTAATGATTGAGCTGAGTTTGCGTTTTTGGCCAAAGTTTCATTTAAAGTGCTCCAAAGCTTTTACTATCATTCTTTATGCCATTTATCTTTGTTTCATAGTGTAGTTTCCTCTTCTTTTTATTCAGTTTAGTTACATGATTTCTCAATTTGCAGTACATTTGCCAATCGGTTGTCCAGCCAGTCTTATTTCCCGTTCCTTTTGCCTAAGCCCTCTCAACCATACCATTTTTCAATTCCTCATCAGTCCACGGGGATTTAACAGTTTTTACAGTCATTTTCTTAATGGGTGCATGCTTATTAGTAACTGGGATAAGCAATTGAATAAATATGTCAAATGCAGCGTCTGCTTGCTCCTCATTACATACCACTGACCAACAAATATTCTTTATATCAGCCACATAGGAATCACAGCAAAACGTCTTATACACTATTTTAGGCCCAGCCTTTGGAACTTTGGTTTTCCTAGATATGGCTACTATATTGTGATCACCACATCCAATGGATTTGGATACTGCTTTAAAGCAAATTTCTGCAGCATTAGTAAAGATGTGATCAATACATGTTGATGATTTCATTCATGTGCTGTTTCTAACTACCCTAGTAGGTTGACTGATAACCTGAACCAGGTTGCAGGCAGTAGTTACAGTTTGAAGCTTTCTCTTGAGTGGGCAGCCTGATGAAAGCCAGTCAATATTTAAATCACCTAGAAAATATACCTCTCTGTTGATATCACATACATTATCAAGCGTTTCACAGAAGTTATCCAGATACTGACTGTTAGCACTTGGTGGTCTATAGCTGCTTCCCACCAGAATGGGCTTTAGGTGAGGCAGATTAACCTGTAATCCAGGTAGAATCAGAAATTCCCCAGGCTATCTGTTCTGCTCTGCCTTCTAAACAACACTATCAACAAGGCAGGTCCTACAGGCCCTAGTTTTGTTGCACCTGTACTAATGTTCAGTCGTGTGGTCAGGTGCCACAAAGAGGGACTTAGGAAAATTACAATTGGCTCAGAATAGGGCAGCATGGCTGGCCCTTAAATGTACACGGAGAGCTAACCTTAATAATATGCATGTCAATCTCTGATGAATCAAAGTGGAGGAGAGATGGACTTCATCATTACTTGTTTTTGTAATAAGTGTGACATAATAATAATATGCCATTTAGCAGACGCTTTTATCCAAAGCGACTTACAGTCATGCGTGCATACATATTTTGTGTATGGGTGGTCCCGGGGATCGAACCCACTACCTTGGCGTTACAAGCGCCGTGCTCTAACAGCTGAGCTACAGAGGACCACCTATGCTGAATGCACCAAGCTGTCTGTTTAAATTATTATCACACAGCTCGGACACCCATGCATACCCCACAAGACATGCCACCAGAGGTCTCTTCACAATTCCCAAATCCAGAACAGACTATGGGAGGTGCACAGTACTACATAGAGCCATGACTACATGGAACTCTATTCCACATAAGGTAACTGATGCAAGCAGTAGAATCAGATTATAAAAAACAGATACAAATACACTTTATGGAACAGCGGGGACTGTGAATAGATACACACACAGGTACACACACATGCATACACACAGACACGGTAGCACACACACTCTACACACACGTACATTGTAATATTGTTGTATGGTACTTTTTCTATTATCGATATGTAGTGGTGTAATAATATGATATGATGTACTGTTTAATATTTTGTTTTATGTGTGACGTAAGTGCCTTAATGTGTTTGGACCCCAGGAAGAGTAGCTGCTGCCTTGGCAGCAGCTAATGGGGATCCCTAATAAATACAAATACAAATACATCCATATGGCATAGCTAGATCAGGGCCCCATTAGGACAACTCAGAGCAAGCTGTTCTTCTGAAATAGACTACATTTTCTTCATATCATGTTTCTTTAGACATGTCTAAAATAAATAATGGATTTATTTTGATGGTGTAGGCTATATTACATGGGTGTTTTAGACTTTTAAAAATGTAGATGTTCCAAAGGTCTGCATCAGTGGCTTGTAGGCTATGCATTTTCTTCATATCATGTTTCTTTAGACATGTCTAAAATAAATAATGGATTTATTTTGATGGTGTAGGCTATATTACATGGGTGTTTTAGACTTTTAAAAATGTAGATGTTCCAAAGGTATGCATCAGTGGCTTGTAGGCTATGCATTTTCTTCATATCATGTTTCTTTAGACATGTCTAAAATAAATAATGGATTTATTTTGATGGTGTAGGATATATTACATGGGTTCTTTAGACTTTTTAAAATGTAGATGTTCCAAAGGTATGCATCAGTGGCTTGAAGTTATTTGCTTGACAACCACCGGCTGACAACATTTCATGACTTCCACAGCCGTAGTAATTAGAATACAATATCAGGATATAACAATAAAACAATATTACAATTAAGTAACATAATAACACTGCTATAAAAAATATAAATTTGCAATGACAATTGAATGACAATTTTCCCTCAGAAAAGCCTTGATTCTTTGGGGCATGGACTCCACAAGATGTCAAAAGTGTACCACAGGGACGCTGGCCCATGTTGATTCCAATGCTTCCCACAGTTGTGTCAAGTTGGCTGGATGTCCTTTGCGTGGTGGACCTTTCTTGATACACACAGGAAACTGTTGAATGTGAAAAACCCAGCAGCGTTGCAGTTCTTGACACAAACCGATGCGCCTGGCACCTAGTTAACTTAAATATTTTGTCTTGCCCATTCACCCTCTGAATGGCACACATACACAATCCATATCTCAATTGTCTCAAAGCTTAAAACTCCTTCTTTAAGCTGTCTCCTCCCCTTCATCTACACTGATTGAAGTGGATTTAACAAGTGACATCAACAAGGGATCATAGCTTTCACCTGGATTCACCTGGTCAGTCTATGTCATGTAGGTAGGTCTGGGGTCTGAATGGATAGTTAAGAGTTTCTGCTCTTTTCTATAACTTGTAGGGAACACAATACATGGTTTATACTTGGCATGTAGGTTTCTGACTTATGGGTGGCACAAATTGGTATGTGGAGAATGGGAATTGGCAGGTTTTATCCAAATTAAATACTGTAGTATTTACTATATAACTCTACAGTATACTACAACATTCTATAGTAAGTACTACACATGATCGAGGGATACTACAGTGTGTAGTATAGTACTCTACAGTATACTACAGTTTACTACAGAATTCTTTAGTAAGTACTGTAGTATTTTATAGTAAATTGTTGTATTTTTTCATGTGGGTTATTAGCTTCCCACATTGCCATGTGAAAAAAACCAGATTTATAATTAAATAATACTCCCTCGCAAATATTCTTTACTTGCAACATTATCCTAATTTGATATGCTGCTTCAATGTATTCACTCCCATATCAGCTAAAAATAAAATGTAATAATATTTTGTCACAGAGAAAAACAAGCACATGGTGATCCGTTTTTACGTTTCAAAATAGCCAAGAATAACATTATCACTTCTAAACAAAAACCTTTTGGGGGGATTCTAATAAGGTGACAATGTTGTTTGGTTTATTGTTGGAACAGTCGCTGAGATTATATTTGCTTATTAATAAAAAATAGGCTACTTTGATGCATAGCCGATAGCAGGGCTCTCCAACTCTATTCCTGGAGAGCTACCTTCCTGTAGGTTTTCACTCCAACCCCAGTTGTAACAAACCTGATTCAGCTTATCAACCAGCTAATTATTAGAATTTGGTGTGCTAGATTAAGGATGGAGCAAAAACCTACAGGACAGTAGCTCTCCAGGAACAGAGTCGGAGAGCCCTGGCCTTTAGCCTATAGATCAGTTCAAGGAACCAAGTGAGCTTCACTGCCTACACAACACTTCCCCCACGGCTAAGCAAGGAATGATAACAAGTCAAGTCAGAGGGCACTCCCTTTTGTGATGAAAATGACACTGCACTTCACTCTGTAGGTTCCGTCTTCGTAGGGTATAAATAGCCCTTATGGGGTCTATCCGTGGCTCCAAAAAACTAAAACCTCCTTCCTATCCAAACGGCTCCGTTTTTCAAGCAAGCATGCTAAAAGTGTGTTAAAGCTGGAAAATGTTGTAAAAAGTGTTGTAAAACTTGTCAACTTTATACGGGCAAGGGGGCTTAACCATCGTCAGTTCATTCAGCTGCTCAATAACACAGAGGCAGAGCACCAGGACATTCAAATGTGCGCTGGCTAAGCCTGGGAAAGGTATTTCGCCGTGTGTGGGAACTGAGAGGGGAGATAGGTATGTTCCTTGATACGGTTGGTAAAGCTGACGACTTCTCAGAGTTGAAAGACACAGACTGGCTGGGCGACTTTGCTTTCGGTGTGGACATATTGGGGCATCTGAACGATCTAAATGTGAAACTGCAGGGAAATTGTGTTTTTGTGCATGAACTGTATTCCAACGTGAATGCATTCAAGGCCAAACTTATGTTGTTCTCCAGACAAATGAGCAGCCGGTCTCTCGCTCATTTTCACTGAACGCGCCCACATCGCAGTGCCTTACTGAGACATACAGTAGCACTTTGATCGACCTGCATGCTGAGTTTTCCCGCCGCTTCTCAGACTTCACCAAGATTGAGACTGAGCTGGAGCTTGTATCATGTCTTTCGACAGTGAGAAAGCACCACCAGACACACAATTGGAGCTCATCAACATCCAATGTGACAGTGCTTTGAAGGAGAAGTACAAAACAGCAACAGTAGACCAGTTCTATGGCTCACTGAATGAAACAAAGTTTCCAACCAAAGGATGCTTGTTTTATTCGGGTCCACATATGAGTGTGAACAAACGTTCTCAGTCATGAATTACAACAAATCCCGTCACAGGTCAAATTTAACAAATTACCACTTGTCAGATGTTCTGAGAATCTCTACATCAAAGATGACACCATACTTTGATGCCCTTGCTAAGAGAAGTGACCAGACCCATTGTTCACATTAAGACTCGAATAACCGTGACTGGGGTAGGCAAGGATAATGCTTTTTCATGGTGATGGTTATGCAGTGAGAATTATCCAGCAATGCACTTGGATACAGGTAATAACTCATCAGTCAGATTTGGGCTGAGGTGGTTGGATAACTGTAAATATGGCTCACAATGGAGATGATAATTGTTCCTTAATAAGCTTTCAAAAACAGACCATTCAAATCAAATCAAATCACATTTATTCGTCACATACTGTCACGACTTCGGCCGAGGCTGCTTCCCCTCCACCGGCTTACTAACCACTGCCATCCCTTGTCTTGTTAATCACACACACCTGGTTCTAATCCCTTCATTAGTCCGTGTATAAGAGTTCCCTCTGCCCCCTTGTCCTTGTGGGTGATTGTTAGTTGTGAGAGTAGTATAGCTCGGTGGAGCTACTCATACATTTTATTACCAGGGTAGATTTTCCCCTGTGCCGATGTATTATTGGATTCTACCGTTACAGTGTATTTGCCAGGGATGTGTTTCCCCTGTGCCTGTTACGTTGATCGCTATTTGAGCGCATTTGTGTGTCAAACGAAGGAATAAACTCTGTATTTGCTGATTACCCTCCTGCGCCTGACTCCGTTCATCACACTCATCACACATACACATGGTTAGCAGATGTTATTGCGAGTGTAGCGAAATGCTTGTGCTTCTAGTTCCGACAGTGCATCAATATCTAGCAAGTAATATCTAACAGTTCCACAACAAAAACCTAATACACACAAATCTAAGTAAAGGAATGGAATAAGAATATATAAATATATGGATGAGCAATGTCATTGTCAGAGTGACATAGTCTAAGATGCAATAGATAGTATAGAATACAGTATATACATATGAGATGGGTAATGCAAGACATGTAACATTATTAAGATTCTATAGAATACAGTATATACATATGAGATGGATAATGCAAGATATGTAAACATTATTAAGATAGTATAGAATACAGTATATACATATGAGATGGATAATGCAAGATATGTAAACATTATTAAGATAGTATAGAATACAGTATATACATATGAGATGGATAATGCAAGATATGTAAACATTATTAAGATAGTATAGAATACAGTATATACATATGAGATGGATAATGCAAGATATGTAAACATTATTAAGATAGTATAGAATACAGTATATACATATGAGATGGATAATGCAAGATATGTAAACATTATTAAGATAGTATAGAATACAGTATATACATATGAGATGGGTAATGCAAGATATGTAAACATTGTTAAGATAGTATAGAATACAGTATATACATATGAGATGGGTAATGCAAGATACAGTGGGGAAAAAAAGTATTTAGTCAGCCACCAATTGTGCAAGTTCTCCCACTTAAAAAGATGAGAGAGGCCTGTAATTTTCATCATAGGTACACGTCAACTATGACAGACAAAATGAGAAAAAATTTTCCAGAAAATCACATTGTAGGATGTTTAATGAATTTATTGGCATATGATGGTGGAAAATAAGTATTTGGTCAATAACAAAAGTTTCTCAATACTTTGTTATATAACCTTTGTTGGCAATGACACAGGTCAAACGTTTTCTGTAAGTCTTCACAAGGTTTTCACACACTGTTGCTGGTATTTTGGCCCATTCCTCCATGCAGATCTCCTCTAGAGCAGTGATGTTTTGGGGCTGTCGCTGGGCAACACAGACTTTCAACTCCCTCCAAAGATTTTCTATGGGGTTGAGATCTGGAGACTGGCTAGGCCACTCCAGGACCTTGAAATGCTTCTTACGAAGCCACTCCTTCGTTGCCCGGGCGGTGTGTTTGGGATCATTGTCATGCTGAAAGACCCAGCCACGTTTCATCTTCAATGCCCTTGCTGATGGAAGGAGGTTTTCACTCAAAATCTCACGATACATGGCCCCATTCATTCTTTCCTTTACACGGATCAGTCGTCCTGGTCCCTTTGCAGAAAAACAGCCCCAAAGCATGATGTTTCCAACCCCATGCTTCACAGTAGGTATGGTGTTCTTTGGATGCAACTCAGCATTCTTTGTCCTCCAAACATGACGAGTTGAGTTTTTACCAAAAAGTTATATTTTGGTTTCATCTGACCATATGACATTCTCCCAATCCTCTTCTGGATCATCCAAATGCACTTCAGACGGGCCTGGACATGTACTGGCTTAAGCAGGGGGGACACGTCTCGCACTGCAGGATTTGAGTCCCTGGCGGCGTAGTGTGTTACTGATGGTTGGCTTTGTTACTTTGGTCCCAGCTCTCTGCAGGTCATTCACTAGGTCCCCCCCGTGTGGTTCTGGGATTTTTGCTCACCGTTCTTGTGATCATTTTGACCCCACGGGGTGAGATCTTGCGTGGAGCCCCAGATCGAGGGAGATTATCAGTGGTCTTGTATGTCTTCCATTTCCTAATAATTGCTCCCACAGTTGATTTCTTCAAACCAAGCTGCTTACCTATTGCAGATTCAGTCTTCCCAGCCTGGTGCAGGTCTACAATTTTGTTTTTGGTGTCCTTTGACAGCTATTTGGTCTTGGCCATTGTGAAGTTTGGAGTGTGACTGTTTGAGGTTGTGGACAGGTGTCTTTTATACTGATAACAAGTTCAAACAGGTGCCATTAATACAGGTAACGAGTGGAGGACAGAGGAGCCTCTTAAAGAAGAAGTTACAGGTCTGTGAGAGCCAGAAATCTTGCTTGTTTGTAGGTGACCAAATACTTATTTTCCACCATAATTTGCAAATAAATTCATAAAAAATCCTACAATGGGATTTTCTGGATTTTTCTTTTCTCATTTTGTCTGTCATAGTTGACGTGTACCTATGATGAAAATTACAGGCCTCTCTCATCTTTTTAAGTGGGAGAACTTGCACAATTGGTGGCTGACTAAATACTTTTTTTCCCCACTGTATGTAAACATTAAAGTGGCATTTGTAAAGTGACTAGTGTTCCATTTATGAAAGTGGACAGTGATTTTCAAGTCTGTATGTAGGCAGCAGCCTCTCTGTGCTAGTGATGGCTGTTTAACAGTCTGATGGCCTTGAGGTAGAAGCTGTTTTTCAGTCTCTCGGTCCCAGCTTTGATGCACCTGTACTGACCTCGCCTTCTGGATGATAGCGGGGTGAACAGGCAGTGGCTCAGGTGGTAGTTGTACTTGATGATCTTTTTGGCCTTCCTGTGACATCGGGTGCTGTAGGTGTCCTGGAGGGAAGGTAGGTTGCCCCCGGTGATGCGTTGTGCAGACTGGCCCACCCTCTGGAGAGCCCTGCGGTTGTGGACTGTGAAGTTGCCGTACCAGGCGGTGATACAGCCCGACAGGATGCTCTCAATTCTGCATCTGTAAAAGTTTGTGAGGGTTTTAGGTGACAGGCCAAATTTCTTCAGCCTCCTGAGGTTGAAGAGACGCTGTTGCGCCTTCTTCACCACACTGTCTGTGTGGGTGGACCATTTCAGTTTGTCAGTGATATGTACGCTGAGGAACTTAAAACTTTCCACCTTCTCCACTGTTGTCCCGGGGTGAACAGGGAGTACAGGAGTGGGCTGAGCACACACCCTTGTGGGGCGCCAGTGTTGAGGATCAGCGAAGTGGAGATGTTGTTTCCTAGCTTCACCACCTGGGGCGGCCTGTCAGGAAGTCCAGGACCCAATTGCACAGGGCGGGGTTGAGACCCAGGGCATCAAGCTTGATGATGAGCTTGGAGGGTACTATGGTGTTGAATGCTGAGCTATAGTCAATGAACAGCATTCTTACATAGGTATTCCTCTTGTCCAGATGGGATAGGGCAGTGTGCAGTGTGATGGCGATTGCGTTGTCTGTGGACCTATTGGGGCGGTATGCAAATTGAAGTGGGTCTAGGGTGATAGGTAAGGTGGAGGTGATATGATCCTTGACTAGTCTCTCAAAGCACTTCATGATGACAGAAGTGAGTGCTACGGGGCGATAGTCTTGGGTACAGGAACAATGGTGGCCATCTTGAAGCATGTGGGGACAGCAGACTGGGATAGGGAGAGATTGAATATGTCCGTAAACACACCAGCCAGCTGGTCTGCGCATGCTCTGAGGACGCGGCTAGGAATGCCGTCTGGGCCGGCAGCCTTGCGAGGGTTAACACGTTTAAATGTCTTACTCACGTCGGCCACGGAGAAGGAGAGTCCACCGTCCTTGGTAGCTGGCTGCGTCGGGGGCACTGTGTTATCCTCAAAGTGGGCCAAGTACTTGTTTAGCTTGTCTGGCAGCAAGACGTCGGTGCCCGCGACGTGGCTGGTTTTCCAATTGTAGTCCGTGATTGTCTGTAAACCCTGCCGTTGAATTGCGTTTCCAAATGAAACGGATGCTCTTATGTTTCACTCAAATGTTAGAATAGTTTGTTTTTACACATCCGCTGTTACGTTTTGCATGTCTCCAGTCATATAATATATATATATATATATTTAAGTTTGCATATTGTGACTGTAAGTTTGATTCTACTTTACAAGGGTAGAGATGCAGGATCTGTGTGTGTGGTTGACTGTGTCTGTGATATTATAAATTATATCAAATTTACGAAAATTGGGTGAAAAATGTGTTCACAAAAAACAAGGGTATAGATGGTACAAGGGTAGTATTGTTCTGCAAGCATATGTACACATACAGTACCCTAGTAGTAGCCAAAATGTTTGCCCAACCCTGATCTAGTGCATCAGAATTGCCATCAGACTTCGATGGTGATTTTCTTGACCACTCCACCTCGTTGACCAAACATTACCATTGCTACCAGACCAGAGGCTCAATAAACACAAGAGGAGAGGGAGAAGAGGCAAGGGTACAACATGGACGCAACAAGCGTGGTGCGCGCAGGGGCCAGACCCACTACTAGTCAAACTATCTGCTGATACGCTCAGACTTTCCTTTGTCACTACACCGAGAACCAACCACTTTCTAACGAAGGTAGACCTTTTTTTACATTTATTTTTATCACAGATTATCCATTATATTGACCAGATACTCTAGTGACCGCTATAACAATGAAAAGACATGTCTTTAAAAAATGCAAGGCAGCCGGGAAGAGGCAAGATCAGGTGGGACCATTTTAGCCAATGAGAGGGCTATACGCATGTGAACAACAGGCACAACTCCGATATAACGTTTATTTTTTCTCAAAGTTGCCGGGATGTCTCGTGTCCTACTTACATTAGTACATTCGTAACAACAGCATTACAAAACTTCGATCAAATAAGGCACACATAGCAAATAAGCCATTCCATCTTTTGTTATCCAAATTCTCTACTCTCATTGACATACAATACCAGTCAAAAGTTTGGACACACCTACTCATTCCAGGGTTTTTCTTTAATTTTAGTATTTTCTACATTGTAGAATAATAGTGAAGACATCAAAACTATGAAATTGTCACGCCCTGGCTCTGGGGACTCTAGTATGTTGAGCCAGGGTGTGAGTTTTCATGTGTGTTGGTTCTAGTGGTTGTATATCTATGTTGGCCAGGGTGGCTCCCAATCGGAGACGGCTGTAGCTCGTTGTCTCTGATTGGGAGTCATACTTAGGTAGCCGTTAGGCATTCATTCATTGTGGTTTCTTGTTCCGTGTTGGTTCGTGTATGTAACCAGGGACGTCACGTTTTCGTTTTGTTGTTTTGTTCGTGTGATCATTATATAAATAAATATGTTCGCATTCAACGCTGCGCCTTGGTCCTCCTCTCTCACCGACGATCGTGACAGAAGAAACCACCAAAACTGGACCAAGCAGCGTGTCCAGGAGCCATCGCTAGCAGATCTCCGTGGCAACCTCGACTGGGTCAAGCCTAGTGAGGAGCAGAGAGGGTGGACTTGGGAACAGTGGAGGAAGAGCTTCGACTGGGTCAAGCCCAATGAGGAGCTGAATGGCGGGAGTTGGAAGCAGAAGAGTGAGAGTTGGGCGAGAATTATAGAGGCCTGGCCCACGGGGAGGAGAGAACCCCAGAATTTTTTTAGGGGGGGGCTCACGACGTCGGGGCAGCAGGAGGCCGCGATAGAGCGGTCCAGCGGGTTGGCAGAGGAGGCCGCCAGGTTACGGGGGCCACTGGTCGAAGAGGGGATGGAAGGTGTAGAGGCACGGCGAGAGGTACTGGGGTGTGTTACCAGTCCGGTCCGGCCCATTCCAGATCCCTGCGTAGGACCAGTGGTGTGTGTCCCCAGTACGGTCCGGCCTGTTCCTGCTCCCCCGTACCAGGCCAATGGTGCGCGTCGTCAGCCCGGCTCGGCCCGTTCCTGCTCCCCGCACCAAGTCAGTGGTGCGCTCGTCAGCCCGGCTCGGCCCGTTCCTGCTCCCCGCACCAAGTCAGTGGTGCGCCTCGTCAGCCCGGCTCGGCCCGTTCCTGCTCCCCGCACCAAGTCAGTGGTGCGCTCCGTCAGCCCGGCTCAGCCCGTTCCTGCTCCCCGCACCAAGTCAGTGGTGCGCTCGTCAGCCCGGCTCGGCCCGTTCCTGCTCCCCGCACCAAGACAGTGGTGCGCCCGTCAGCCCGGCTCGGCCCGTTCCTGCACCCCGCACCAAGTCAGTGGTGCGCTCGTCAGCCCGGCTCGGCCCGTTCCTGCTCCCCCGCACCAAGACAGTGGTGCGTTTCGTCAGCCCGGTTCGGCCCGCTCCTGCTCCCCGCACCAAGTCAGGGGTGCGTTTCGTCAGCCCGGCTCGGGCCGTTCATGCTCCCCACACCAAGCCAGTGGTGTGCGTCGTCAGTCCGGCACAGCCCGTGCCTGTTCCACTGGTGCCTGGTTCAGCACGGGTCAGCTGCTTCACGCCGGAGCTAGAGCAATCCGCTCCACCAATGTGCAGTCCAGCTCCGGTCAGCAGGGCCAGACCGGACCAGGGGTACTTTGGGGGGTTAGAGACCGAGTGGGGATCTTGCCCGGAGCCGGATCCGCCGCCAAGGCGGAGTGCCCACCCGGTCCCTCCCCTGTGGTATTTGGTTGGCGCGGTCGGAGTCCGCGCCTTTAGGGGGGGGTACTGTCACGCCCTGGCTCTGGGGACTCTAGTATGTTGAGCCAGGGTGTGAGTTTTCATGTGTGTTGGTTCTAGTGGTTGTATATCTATGTTGGCCAGGGTGGCTCCCAATCGGAGACGGCTGTAGCTCGTTGTCTCTGATTGGGAGTCATACTTAGGTAGCCGTTAGGCATTCATTCATTGTGGTTTCTTGTTCCGTGTTGGTTCGTGTATGTAACCAGGGACGTCACGTTTTCGTTTTGTTGTTTTGTTCGTGTGATCATTATATAAATAAATATGTTCGCATTCAACGCTGCGCCTTGGTCCTCCTCTCTCACCGACGATCGTGACAGAAATAACACATATGGAATAATGTAGTAAGCATTCTACTCTCTATGTTTGTCTATGGAGATTGCATGGTGGTGTGCTCGATTTTATACACCTGTCAGCAACGGGTGTGGCTGAAATAGCCAAATCCACTAATTTGAAGGGGTGTCCACATACTTTCGTATATATATAGTGTATTTACTTGCTTAAGGTTTTTTTACATTTTTTTTTTTTACATTTTTTGTAATTTAGCAGACGCTCTTATCCAGAGCGACTTACAGTTAGTGAGTGCATACATTATTGTATTTTTCATACTGGCCCCCCGTGGGAATTGAACCCACAACCCTGGCGTTGCAAACGCCATGCTCTACCAACTGAGCTACATCCCTGCCGGCCATTCCCTCTCCTACCCTGGACGACGCAGGGCAAATTATGCATCGCCCCATAGGTCCCCGGTCGCAGCCAGCTACGACAGAGCCTGGATTCGAACCAGGATCTCTAGTGGCACAGCTAGCACTGCGATGCAGTGCCTTAGACCACTGCGCCACATGTGTAACTACTGATGTTATTACACATTTTCTTGTTCCACTATGTAACTAATGTTTTGTAATTACACGTTTGAAAGTCACCTGTGAATTATCATGTTAATGACTCAAACCAAAATCGGACCTTTTTATATGTAAGTACAATGTGCCACTACCATCGAATCCACCTGTAATACCAGGGTTGATAAATAATAATATAATATAATATAATATAATATAATATATGCCATTTAGCAGACGCTTTTTTCCAAATCGACTTACATTCGTGCATGCATACATTTTATGTATGGGTAGTCAAGGGAATTGAACCCACTATCCTGGCGTTGCAAACGCCATGTTTTACCAACTGAGCTACATAGGACCAAATATGCTATCAACAATTGTAACAACGAACACCCTGTCATTAGCTACCAGTCATTTTCAATTAGTTTATTTCTATGTTATGACCTGGCTCAAAGACTATAGTGAATCAAGTGAAATGTAAGAACAATGTAGTTACATAGGCTATACAGTGCCTTCAGAAAGTATTCACACCCGTTGACTTTTTCCACATTTTGTTGTGTTACAGCCGAAATTAAAAATGGAGATTGTGTGTCACTGGCCTACACACAATACCCCATAATGTCAAAGTTGAATTGTGTTTTTAGAAATATTCACAAAGAAATTAAAAACAGTAGCTGAGATTATATTATATTTGTTTTGAGTCAATAAGTATTCAACTCCTTTGTTATGGCAAGCCTCAATAAGTTCAGGAGTAAAAATGTGCTTAACGAGTTGCGTAATAAGTTGCATGGACTCACTCTGTGTTCAATAATATTGTTTACCATGATTTTTGAACGACTACCTTATCTTTGTACTCGACAACTACAATTATCTGTAATTATCTGTCCCTCAGTCGAGCAATGAATTCCATACACATATTGAACCACAAAGACCAGGGAGGTTTTCCAATGCCCTGCAATGAAGGGCACTTATTTGTAGCAGACATTGAATATCCCTTTGAGCATGGTGAAGTTATTAATTACATTTCAGATGGTGTGTCAACACACCCAGACACTACAAAGATACAGTCATCCTTCCTAACTCAGTTGCCGGAGAGGAAGGAAACCGCTCAGTGATTTCACCATGAGACCAATGGTGACTTTAAAACAGTTACAGAGTTTAATGGCTGTGATAGGAGAAAACTGAGGGTGGATCAACAAAATTGTAGTTACTCCACAATACTAACCTAAATGACAGAGTGAAAAGAAGGAAGCCTGTACTGAAGAAAAATATTCCAAAACATGCATCCTGTTTGCAATAAGGCACTAAAGTAAAACTGCAAAAAAAAATGTGCCAAAGAAATGAACTTTATGTCCAGAATACAAAGTGTTATGTTTGGGGCAAATCCAACACAACACATCACTAACTACCACTCTCCATATTTTCAAGCATGGTGGTGGCTGCATCATGTTATGTGCATGCTTGTCATCGGCAAGGACTAGGTAGTTTTTTAGGATAAAAATTAATTGAATAGAGCTAAGCACAGGCAAAATCCTAGAAGAAAACCTGGTTCAGTCTGCTTTCCAACAGACACTGGGAGACAAATTCACCTTTCAGCAGGACAATAACCTAAAACACAAGGACAAATATACACTGGAGTTGCTTACCAAGACGACATTGAATGTTCCTGAGTGGCCCAGTTACAGTTTTGACTTAAATTGGCTTGAAAAACTATGGCAAGACTTGAAAATATCTTTCTAGCAATGATCAACAACCAACTTGACAGAGTTTGAAGAATTTAAAAAATAATAATTTGCAAATATTGTACAATCCAGGCGTGCAATGCTCTTATAGACTTACCCAGAAAGACTCAGAGCTGTAATCACTGCCAAAGGTCATTCTAACATGTATTGACTCAGGGGGTTGAATACTTATGTATTCAAGATATATTAATTTTTTATTTTGTTTTACAAATGTTAGAATTTTCTTCCACTTTGACATTACGGAGTATTTCGTGTAGATCGTTGACAAAAAATGACAATTAAATCCATTTTAATCCCACCTTGTAACACAACAAAATGTGGAGAATGTCAAGGGGCAGGAATAGTTTCGGAAGGCACTGTACTTGTAACTCTCATGTACCTACCCAGGAGAAAGCAGGTATAACCTTTAGAATTACTATGTAGTTAAGATGTAACAACCTTTGCACGCAATAGACTAACCAGGAGAAATTAGGAGACATGAGAACATTAGGTACAACTTTTAGTTAAATGGTTCTTACAATGTAAGAATCTTTAACAACCAACTCTGTAATTACATTGTTGTTACAAGGGATATACACGTTTTTACAATGTACTTACCCAGGTTCAAGCAACTTAATGTAAGTTCCATTTTAATTACTTTGTAGTTACAATGTAATAAACTTGGCAGACAATAGGCTAACCAGGATAAATAAGGAGACAGGAGAAAAAAAGTCATTTTACTTTTCTTTAATGGAATTTTTGTGTGAAAATATAAGTACAAACAACAAAGCAAAAATGAAACACAAATAAGCAGAAAGAACATAACACAAAAACAACACTACCACCATACATGATCCATACTGTACCACAACATGTCCACACTTGTCCGTAAACACACAAAAATACAAAGTAGCTTCCCCAATCAATACACATATATCAAATCCTTTTCACATGGAAGTGTCACATATATGGCTTCCAGATCGGATCAAACACATCCGTTCTCTGCACAACTTTATAAAACACAGAATCTAGTGGAATGTAACTACTTAGTTCAGCCCTCCAGTTGCTTATTTAAGTCGAATATGATGCTTTCCGATTGATAGCTACTGTATAATTTTTTTTGCAGCAATTAGACCTATGTTACAAAATTTATTTTATATTGGTCACCAATAATTACATTTCCCAACAGACATAATCGTAGAGATGGATGGATATAAATTCCTAAACACAATGATATGATAGCCCAGAAATTAGCCCCAAATAGTGTCAGTTTGTCACAGGACCACGGCATATGTAAAAACAACAACAACAAAAATGTGTATCTCCTACAGAGATATGACATTTCTGGGTGCATGTATTCTGGCAGGTGTGTAGTAACTCCTATGGATTATCTCGAATTGCAATGATTTTTGTCTAAGGTTGTAGGAGCAAATATGAACATTTTCACATACACTATATATACAAAAGTATGTGGACACCCCTTCAAATTAGTGGATTTGGCTATTTCAGCCACACCCGTTGCTGACAGGTGAATAAAATTGAGCACACCGCCATGCAATCTCCATAGACAAACATTGGCAGTAGAAAGGCCTGTACTGAAGAGCTCAGTGACTTTCAACGTGGCACCGTCATAGGATGCCACCTTTCCAACAAGTCAGTTCGTCAAATTTCTGCCCTGCTAGAGCTGCCCCGGTCAACTGTAAGTGCTGTTATTGTGAAGTGGAAACGTCTAGGAGCAACAACGGCTCAGCTGCGAAGTGGTAGGCCACACAAACTCACAGAAATTGGACCACTGAGTGCTGAAGCGCGTAGCGGGTAAACATCGTCTGTCCTCCTTTGCAGCACTCACTACGAGTTCCAAATTGCCTCTGGAAGCAATGTCAGCACAAAAACTGTTCGTCGGGAGCTTCATGAAATGGGTTTTCATGGCCGAGCAGCCGCACACAAGCCAAACATCACCATGCACAAAGCCAAGCGTTGGCTGGAGTGGTGTAAAGCTCGCCGCCATTGGACTCTGGAGCAGTGGAAACGTATTCTCTGGAGTGATGAATCACGCTTCACCATCTGGCAGTCCAACAGACGAATCTGGGTTTCGCCAGGAGAACGCTACCTGCCCCAATGCATAGTGCCAACTGTAAAGTTTGGTGGAGGAGGAATAGTGGTCTGGGGCTGTTTTTCATGGTTTGGGCTAGGCCTCTTAGTTTCAAAAGGGAAATCTTAGCGCTACAGCATACAATGACATTCTAGATGATTCTGTGATTCCAACTTTGTGGCAGCAGTTTGGGGAAGGCCCTTTCCTGTTTCAGCATTACAATGCCCCCATGAACAAAGCAAGGTCCATACAGAAATGGTTTGTCGAGATTGGTGTGGAAGAACTTGACTGGCCTGCACAGAGCTCTGACCTCAACTCCAACGAACACCTTTGGGATGAGTTGGAACGCCGACTGCGAGCCAGGCCTAATCGCCCAACATCAGAGCCCGACCTCACTAATGCTCTTGTGGCTCAATGGAAGCAAGCAATGTTCCAACATCTAGTGGAAAGCCTTCCCATATGTGTGGGGGCTGTCATAGCAGCAAAGGGGGAACAACTTCATATTAATGCCACTGATTTTGGAATGAGATGTTCGACGAGCAGGTGTCCACATACTTTTGGTCATGTACTATATTGTCATTAATTGCTGGAGGTAATGTGGGGGTTTTCCAAATAGGGGTGCCTGACGATATGGGTTTCTTCCATTTCATGATTATATGTACATTTTCTACTAAGCTAACATATGGAATTATTTTAAAATGGTCATACCAAGGATCATTTAGCTATTTGATTTGGAATTTTAGGACCCTTTTAGGTATATAATAAAAATACATTAAAAAAATGCATTTGATGAATTTGGCCTTACTGCTATTAGCCCATAGAAACGCATTGTATAACAGATTCATACACGGAAAAACAGATAGTCAAACAATATATCAAAAGGAAGTTTGTTTTGAAGTGTCTGTCCTATACTTGAGAGATAAGTACGATCAGGTAATTATTGTAAAACATTTTTTACACATATTGAACTCCTTTTTTGAAACACTAAACTACTTCCATATACTGTATACTTCCAATTCTTCTGAGTCTTGTGAGGCTTGTGGGCGTCCTAGCTAGTGTGTAGCCCAAACTGTTCAGACGCTACATACAGAAGTTGGCAGATCGGCAGAACAGACTTCAGACGGGTCACCATCGTGTTTGTGAGAGTCTCATCTTTACATAGAGGGATCCTATTAGTGTGTAGCCCAAACTGTACAGATATTTTTGTGAGAAGACAGATTTTCGGAATGTCTCCTTGTCAGACAACACCGCTGTAGTGCTGCCACCTTCCATTGCAGATGCGGAAGGCCGACATCGGCCGATGCGGTGGATTGAGACGCAGCCCATGCAAAAAGATATCTGTAGCTTAAACAGACAGATGTTGTTATTATGCTAATTAGAAATTGCATGTGGCTTCCATTTTGTTTCCTAATTTCTCATGGTTAGCCTATTGTGTGAAAAGGTTATTACATTGTAACTACATAGTAATTATAAAGGTTATACCCTACTTGGTTTCACTTCACATTAAGTTTCTTGCATAACATAGAAATAACCTAATTGAAAATTTGCAGTAGTTAATGACAAGGTGTCTTGTTACAATTGCTGTTACCAGGTCCTAGCCTTTTTACCAACCCTGGAATTATATGTGGATTCAATGGTAGAGGCACCTTGTAGTTACGTGTAACAAGGCCATATTTTGCTTTAAGTTACTAACATGGAAATTCACAGGTGGCTTTCAAATGTGTAATTACAAAACATTAATTACATAGTGGAACAAGATAATGTTTAAAAACATCAGTAGCTACACATGTGGAAAATGTGTGAATATGATTCCGCAACAACCCTATTACCATGTAATTACATAGTAAAACCTATGAAACTACTATCTTGTTAACACAGTTATTACTGTGTTAGTTACATGGTAATAGGGGCAACTTAATGTAAAGTGTTATCTGTTTACTTATTTTGTATACAGTTTTTGTCATTATTGTTCTGAACCTACTGCCCCCAAGTTGTTATAACGTTGTCAAGTTCGCCACCCCCCACCCCTACCCCGTCCGTTGGTCTGCCCTGTATGGGATCACGTCTGCCTTGTTGTGCCTTTCCACTGGGCACAAGCTGGTTGAATCAATGTTGTTTCAAAGTAATTTGTCAAATTATTGACACATGGAATTTACAGTCGTGGTCAAACGTTTTGAGAATGACACAAGTATTGGTCTTCACAAAAGTTCGATATTTTTGTCAGATGTTACTATGGTATACTGAAGTATAATTACAAGCATTCCATAAGTGTCAAAAGGCTTTTATTGACAATTACATTAAGTTTATGCAAAGAGTCAATATTTGCGGTGTTGACCCTTCTTTTTCAAGACTCCTGCAATCCGCCCTGGCATGCTGTCAATTAACTTCTGGGCCACATCCTGACTGATGGCAGCCCATTCTTGCATAATCAATGCTTGGAGTTTGTCAGAATTTGTGGGTTTTTGTTTGTCCACCCGCCTCTTGAGGATCGACCACAAGTTCTCAATGGGATTAAGGTCTGGGGAGTTTCCTGGCCATGGACCCAAAATGTTGATGTTTTGTTCCCCGAGCCACTTAGTTATCAATTTTGCCTTATGGCAAGGTGCTCCATCATGCTGGAAAAGGCATTGGTCGTCACCAAACTGTTCTTGGATGGTTGGGAGAAGTTGCTCTCGGAGGATGTGTTGGTACCATTCTTTATTCATGGCTGTGTTCTTAGGCAAAAAGGTGAGTGAGCCCACTCCCTTGGCTGATAAGCAACCCCACACATGAATGGTCTCAGGATGCTTTACTGTTGGCATGACACAGGAATGATGGTAGCGCTCACCTTGTCTTCTCCGGGCATGGTGTTTTCCGGATGCCCCAAACAATCGGAAAGGGGATTCATCAGAGAAAATGACTTTACCCCAGTCCTCAGCAGTCCAATCCTTGTACCTTTTGCAGAATATCAGTCTGTATCAGTCTGGCCATCCTCCAAAAGTATTTGCCTCACTGTGCGTGCAGATGCACTGTGCAGATGCACAGAGCCTGCTGCCATTCCTGAGCAAGCTCTGCACTGGTGGTGCCCCGATCCCGCAGCTGAATCAACTTTAGGAGATGGTCCTGGCGCTTGCTGGACTTTCTTGGGCACCCTGATGCCTTCTTCACAACAATTGAACCTCTCTCCTTGAAGTTCTTGATGAGCCGATAAATGGTTGATTTAGGTGCAATCTTACTAGCGGCAATATCCTTGCCTGTGACGCCCTTTTTGTGCAAAGCAATGATGACGGCACGTGTTTCCTTGCAGGTAACCATGGTTAACAGAGGAAGAACAAGGATTTCAAGCACCACTCTCCTTTTAAAGCTTCCAGTCTGTTATTCTAACTCAATCAGCATGACAGAGTGATCTACAGCCTTGTCCTCGTCAACACTCTCACCTGTGTTAACGAGATAATCACTGACATGATGGCACCTGGTCGTTTTGTGGCAGGGCTGAAATACAGTGGAAAAGTTTTTTGGGATTAAGTTTGCAATTAATTGCAATTAATCTGATCACTCTTCATGACATTCTGGAGTATATGCAAATTGCCATCATCAAAACTGAGGTAGCAGACTTTGTGAAAATTGGTATTTGTGCCATTCTCAAAACTTTTGACCACGACTGTACAAGGAAAATACATTGGATTTGGAAAAAGTCATCATCACTGATGTTTTGACAGTGACATTTCAACCATAGGATTATGTCATTATGGTAACCAAATTTCAACAGAGACAAACCTTGTCTAAAATAGGCTGCTGTTCCTTTAAAACAACATCAGATTTTCAGCATTATATCCACTATCAAACAAAATGGCTGTAGGCTGGATAATTGATCTACAGTGGCTTGCGAAAGTATTCACCCCCCTTGGCACTTTTCTTATTTTGTTGCCTTACAACCTGGAATTAAAATGGATTTTTGGGGGGTTTGTATCATTTGATTTACACAACATGCCTACCACTTTGAAGATGCAAAATATTTTTTTTGGTGAAACAAACAAGAAATAAGACAAAAAAACGGAAAACTTGAGGCAAAACTGCTCCAGCTCCTTCAAGTTGGATGGGTTCCGCTGGTGTACAGCAATCTTTAAGTCATACCACAGATTCTCAATTGGATTGAGATCTGGGCTTTGAGTAGGCCATTCCAAGACATTTAAATATTTCCCCTTAAACCACTCAAGTGTTGCTTAGCAGTATGCTTAGGGTCATTGTCCTGCTGGAAGGTGAACCTCCGTCCCAGTCTCAAATCTCTGGAAGACTGAAACAGGTTTCCCTCAAGAATTTCCCTGTATTTAGCGCCATCCATCATTCCTTTAATTTGTTTCCTAGTCCCTGCCGATTAAAAAGATCCCCACAGCATGATGCTGCCACCACCATGCTTCACTGTGGGGATGGTGTTCTCGGGGTGATGAGAGGTGTTGGGTTTGCGCCAGACATAGCGTTTTCCTTGATGGACAAAAAGCTCAATTTTAGTCTCATCTGACCAGAGTACCTTCTTCCATATGTTTGGGGAGTCTCCCACATGCCTTTTGGCGAAGACCAAACCTGTTAGCTTATTTTCTTCTTTAAGCAATGGCTTTTTTTCTGGCCACTCTTCCGTAAAGCCCAGCTCTGTGGAGTGTATGGCTTAAAGTGGTCCTATGTACAGATACTCCAATCTCCGCTGTGGAGCTTTGCAGCTCCTTCAAGGTTATCTTTGGTCTCTTTGTTGCCTCTCTGATTAATGCCCTCCTTGCCTGGTCCGTGAGTTTTGGTGGGCAGCCCTCTCTTGGCAGGTTTGTTGTGGTGCCACATTCTTTAAATATTTTAATAATGGATTTAATGGTGCTCCGTGGGATGTTCAAAGCTTCAGATATTTTTTTATAACCCAACCCTGATCTGTACTTCTCCACAACTTTGTCGCTGACCTGTTTGGAGAGCTCCTTGGTCTTCATGGTGCCGCTTGCTTGGTGATGCCCCTTGCTTAGTGGTGTTGCAGACTCTGGGGCCTTTCAGAACAGGTGTATATATACTGAGATCATGTGATAGATTATGTGACACTTAGATTGCACAGAGTTGGACTTTATTTAACTAATTATGTGACTGAAGGTAATTGGATGCACCAGATCTTATTTAGGGGCTTCATAGCAAACTGATACAGATGATTTATGCTTTTCACCACTGGGACTGGTAAGTGTGGAAAGCGACCTGTTGAAGTCGATAAATGACACACTGGGCATACTAGAGTTGGTCAGTAATGATGTAAAAGAGTTGAAGGTGAGTCTTGAAATGAGTGACAGAAAAGCTGCGATAATGGAGAAAGATACAAAAAAACTAAAAGAGACAGTCACTAAGATAGAAACGGACGTTAAGGAACTTAAAAAGGAGAACAACTTTATGAGAGAAGCCTTACTAGACATGCAAACTAGATCGATGAGTGAAAATGTATTACTTACGGGTATCCAGGAAAAAGAGGGAGAGGTAACCGAGACTATTGTGAAGGACTTCTTTCTAACAGCGCTTCAAATCCCACTCGAGGCTGTCGATAAAATCCAACTCGAACGTGTACACCGTTTCGGACAAAGAGGACAGAGATATGAGCGTCCAATCATTGCCAAATTGCTTTTTTTAAGGATAAAGTAATGGTTAAAAGCCTAGGTAAAAGACTTGCTGGCACCAAAATAGGAATGAATGATCAGTTCCCGAGGGAGATTGCAGAACGGCGCAAAATTCTGTACCCAATCTTCAAGGAAAATAGATTAAAAGGGAAGCGTGTTGCTCTCGTTGTCGATAAACTGTATATTGACAACCAAATGTACCGTGACACAAAGACTACTCCATGGCTATTCTGAAAGTTCTAATAGAGGAGTCGAATAATGGAGCACCCAATACTAGCCATGGTAGGGATTGTAATAATAAAGAACATTTATAGTATGTATAGTATTTTATAAAAGGATAAAATGGTATTACAAAAAAGATAACAAGCAAAATAATACACCTTCAAATACAACTAATTACAACACATTTACTCAATCAACATAGTGGAGATAAAAACATAGCGAACAGAAGACATAGAAGGCACAGTATGTAGGTATGTGTGGATGAATGGTGATGGAAGGTGTGGTGCCCGTTTTTGTGTTTCAATAAGTGTGGCGTTAAGTGAGTGAGAGAGAAAATGGTTGCATATCCCAGAACCAATGTGTGTCTGTGAGCAGGGGTTGTGAGAGAGAGCTTTCAATTTTGTGCAGATGAGGGATATATATTTTAAAATATAGTATATATCTAATCAATTTTTTTATTGTCCTATCATGATGGAACAATCCCCAACCCTATATCCTAGACACCCACCTGAGTGACCCATACACCAAAGAGAAGTCCCCATCTGTTTTATGGACCTGCTGTGAGTTGCCTATATGCAGCTTAAACAGAAAAATAAATGCAGTCAGAGACCTACTTGAGCAGCACCGCCCCCTCAAGATTCTGAGCCTGCCTGGCAGGGTTGGTCCTACAAAGCCAGAGCCCCCTGATGGGAGAGCATTATATACAAGGAAATTGTCAAAGCTGCTAATGAGAACCTTTACGACCTTGTACCTAGCCGGTGGGGATTCCGGTGGGGTACCCCCACCCAGGTAGTGGCAGTGCCTGCAACACTGGCTCAGTAACCCATGGGGAGGGAGTCATACTCGGACAATCAGAGAGGGGGCTTATTATTGTGGCCCAAGTGGCACAAAATAATCAAAGGTCTGACTGATAGGAGATGCTTGGGAAAAATGGTTACAACGGGGTACCAGAGTGTTTGTGTCTCAGGTGAAGAGGGTGGATCTGATCTCCATCACCTAGGACCTGACATAGATTAAATAGATTAATCAAATCTCACATTGTTGTCCATTTTTGCTCAATCTTGCATGCTTTCTCAAACAGCTGTAACTGTATATGCATTCATAAATCAGGTCCTTTCTTGAGTTGGGCTCTGGGATGTAACAACCGTTGAGCATCTGATCTTATGGTTGATTGTGGAGGAAAGTGGTTGAGTGTGTTAGAGTATGTGCGTGTATGTTTATCCCACATCTGTTGCAAGGGGGTAAGGATGTTAGGGAGAATATAGGAACCTCAATAATTGTTTGCTAAAATAATAATTGCTTGTCAAAAATATAATGTAATACAATGGCAATCCGGGTTATAGGTTAAAATCCTACGCATGAACTGCCGACATTATTACGTACATTAATCGATAATGATGGAAAATAAGATATGCAAGATATTTGAATGGATATATATTTTTCAATAGCTATATATATATATATATATATATATATATATAGAGAGAGAGAGAGAGAGAGAGAGAGAGAGAGAGAGAGAGAGAGAGAGAGAGAGAGAGAGAGAGAGAGAGGTAAGAGCGTTGGAAATGCTTTTGGCAGTTGACCTGCTTCTGTTTTGTGGGTGGCACTGTGTGCTGTTTTCGATGGATGGGTCCTGGCCTCTAGGGGGCCTAGGGATTCGGGAGGGCGGGGGTGGTATGCTGAACACTGGGATGACGGCCCAACTTGGGATGGGGAGGGGCTTTAGCGGGGGAATTAGTGGAGAACAATTGGAGGGTTACTTAGTAGCAATGCAAATATCATGGTACAGCTAAATGGACAGTCAATTGCTATGGTATTTTTTATTGGTAAATTTACAAACATATATAATGATAAATAGATTTGAAACTTGTATCCCATTATGTAATGTGGTGAAATAAGTATAGCCAGTTATAATTGTAATGGCTTAGCAGATAATAACAAAATAAGAACAATATTTACATGGCTCCAAGAGAAGGAATATAATATCTATTTTATATAGTGGGGAGAACAAGTATTTGATACACTGCCGATTTTGCAGGTTTTCCTACTTACAAAGCATGTAGAGGTCTGTAATTTTTATCATAGGTACACTTCAACAGTGAGAGACGGAATCTAAAACAAAAATCCAGAAAATCACATTGTATGATTTTTAAGTAATTAATTTGCATTTTATTGCATGACATAAGTATTTGATCACCTACCAACCAGTAAGAATTCCGGCTCTGACAGACCTGTTAGTTTTTCTTTAAGAAGCCCTCCTGTTCTCCACTCATTACCTGTATTAACTGCACCTGTTTGAGATCGTTACCTGTATAAAAGACACCTGACCACACACTCAATCAAACACACTCCAACCTCTCCACAATTGCCAAGACCAGAGAGCTGTGTAAGGACATCAGGGATAAAATTGTAGACCTGCACAAGGCTGGGATGGGCTACAGGACAATAGTCAAGCAGCTTGGTGAGAAGGCAAGAACTGTTGCCGCAATTATTAGAAAATGGAAGAAGTTCAAGATGACGGTCAATCACCATCGGTCTGGGGCTCCATGCAAGATCTCACCTCGTGGGGCATCAATGATCATGAGGAAGGTGAGGGATCAGCCCAGAACTACACGGCAGGACCTGGTCAATGACCTGAAGAGAGCTGGGACCACAGTCTCAAAGAAAACCATTAGTAACACACTATGCCGTCATGGATTAAAATCCTGCAGCACACGCAAGGTCCCCCTGCTCAAGCCAGCACATGTCCAGGCCCGTCTGAAGTTTGCCAATGACCATCTGGATGAGATTCCGTCTCTCACAGTTGAAGTGTACCTATGATCAAAATTACAGACCTCTACATGCTTTGTAAGTAGGAAAACCTGCAAAATGTCTGACATAAAAGGTACAGCAAATCCCCTTATTGTATGGGACACCTTTAATTGTGCCATTAGAGGCCATGCAATTCAGCACTCATCTCGAAAACAAAAGCAATTTAGGTCAAAAGAGTCCACACTAACAAAGGAAATAGAAGGTCTAACAGAACAGATAGATAGCAATAAAAACTGTAACATAGAGGCTCTGTCACGCCCTGACTCAGGGGACGCTTATATGTTGGGTCAGGGTGTGTATATTCCTTGTTGTGCTTTTTCTATATGTGGTAATCTATGTTTCTATTTCTATGTTTGGCCGGGTGTGATTCCCAATCAGAGGCAGCTGTTGCTCGTTGTCTCTGATTGGGGATCATACCTAGGCAGCCAGTTTTCCTGCCTGTGTTGTGGGATCTTATTTGTGTTCAGTGAGTTTGGGCTTGTTAGTGATTAACCTTCTGACGTCACGTTTCGTTGCCTTTTGTTGTTTTTGAATGTTTATTCAGTACAATAAACATGGATGCATTTCACGCTGCGCCTTGGTCTGACCCGTTCATCAGCGATCGTGACAGAAGATCCCACCAAACGAGGACCAAGCAGCGTGCCCAGGAGCAGCAGACACCCTGGACACAGGTGGAGGAGCAGAGAGTATGGACTTGGCGGGAGATAAGAGAGGATCTGGCAAGGCAGATGGAGGCCCTGAAAGGGATCAGGGTGGAGAAGGAGAGACAGCCCCAATAAAAAAATGTGGGGGGGCTAAAAGGGTGGTCGGGGAGCGACAGAGAGGAGCCCCGACCACTGCACTCATGGGGGCTCAAGGAGGAGTCCTCACTGGAGGAGGACGGGGCGCGGAGTGTAAAGGACGGAGACAGTCATAGACCTCCAGTGCCGGTTCCCAGTCCGGTACGCCCCATACCTTCCCCGCGTGTTCCCAGTCTGGCCTGGCCTGTTCCTGCTCCTCGCACCAAGCCAGTGGTGCGTGTTCCCAGTCCAGCCCGGCCTGTTCCTGCTCCTCGCACCAAGCCAGTGGTGCGTGTTCCCAGTCCGGTCCGTTCTGTTCCTGCTCCTCGCACCAAGCCAGTGGTGCGTGTTCCCAGTCCGGTCCGGCCTGTTCCTGCTACTCGCACCAAGCCTGTGGTGCGCGTCGCCAGTCCGGCCCGGTCTGTTCCTGCTCCTCGCATCAAGCCAGTGGTGCATGTTCCCAGTCCGGTCCGGCCTGTTCCTGCTCCTCGCACCAAGCCTGTGGTGCGCGTCGCCAGTCCGGCCCGATCTGTTCCTGCTCCTCGCACCAAGCCAGTGGTGCGTGTTCCCAGTCCGGTGCGGACTGTTCCTGCTCCTCGCACCAAGCCTGTGGTACGTGTCGCCATTCCGGCCCGGTCTGTTCCTGCTCCTCGCACCAAGCCAGTGGTGCGCGTCGCCAGTCCGGCCCGGCCTGTTCCTGCTCCTCGCACCAAGCCAGTGGTGCGCGTCACCAGTCCGGACCAATCTCTTTCATACTTTCTTACTCAATAAAAGCTAATTTACCAACATTTCTGAAAATGGTTATATAGCGTTTTGGAATGAAACTCTTTACATTATTACTATAATTAGATGTTTTATTTACTTCTAAAGACGGTCATATTAGACTGTTAATTTACCATGGTAAGGTATAGCCTACCTCTACCTTTCCTTTGAGGAACATTAAGTCTTCCTTTAGGCTAGTTTGGATGAAAATGTACCTGTCTGTGAGCTCGTTAAAATTCCAACTGTAGAAGACCTAAAGACTATGGTTGTTTAATGTCCGAACGCTTCTGTGTCCCCTTTTCTCCAGCATGAATCCGGGACCATGGCGACCTGGACCTAACGGACATCCGGTCACTACTGTCTTCAAGACATGAGGTTCCCTTACAAACAAGAGAGGATAATTTAAAACAATAGGAATGTGGCGATAAATGGGGGATGAAACATTGAAGTGAATTTGATTATCAAGTCTGAATACGTTGAAAATAGGCCCTGAAATGTATAGGCTATGCCTACAGTGTATAAATATTTATCATGCAGGCAAAATATATTTAATGCAACTCTGTTTCGTATAGACCACGATCAGCTCCTTTGCTTTGCTGATGTTGAAGAAGAGGTTGTTGTCCTGGCACCACACTGTCAGGTCTCTGACCTCCTCCCTATAGATTGTCCCATCGTCGTCGGTGATCAGGCCTATCGTGTCGTCAGCAAACTTAATGATGGTGTTGGTGTCATGCGCGGCCACGCAGTTATGGGTGAACATGGTGAACAGGAGGGGACTAAGCACGCACCCTTGAGGGGCCCCCGTGTTGAGGGTCAGCGTGGCGGATGTGTTGTTGCCTACCGTCACCACCTGGGGGTGGCCCATCAGGAAGTCCAGGATCCAGAGGGAGGTGTTCAGTCCCAGGGTCCTGAGCTTAGTGATGAGCTTGGAGGGCACTATGGTGTTGAATGCGGCGCTGTAGTCAATTAACAGTATTCTCACATAGGTGTTCCTCTTGTCCAGGAAGGAGAGGGTAGTGCGGAGTGCAATAGAGATTGTGTAATCTGTGGATCTGTTGGGGCGGTATGCGAATTGGAGTGGGTCCACGGTGTCTGGGATGATGGTGTTAATGTGAGCCATGACCAGCCTTTCAAAGCATTTAATGGCTACAGTTGTGAGTGCTACGGGGTGATAGTCATTTAGACAGGTTACTTTGGCATTCTTGGGCACAGGGACTATTGAGGTCTTCTTGAAACATAGGGAAAGTGAGGGAATAAAGTATTTGATCCCCTGTTGATTTTGTACGTTTGCCCACTGACAAAGAAACGATCAGTCTATCATTTTAATGGTAGGTTTATTTGAACAGTGAGAGACAGAATAACAACATAAAAATCCGCTGTATGAGTGTTGTCAAAAATGTCAAAAATGCATGTCAAAAATGTTATAAATGTATTTGCATTTTAATGAGGGAAATAAGTATTTGACCCCTCTGCAAAACATGACTTAGTACTTGGTGGAAAAACCCTTGTTGGCAATCACAGAGGTCAGACGTTTCTTGTAGTTGGCCACCAGGTTTGCACACATCTCAGGAGGGATTTTGTCCCACTCCTCTTTGCAGATCTTCTCCAAGTCATCAAGGTTTCGAGGCTGACGTTTGGCAACTCGAACCTTCAGCTCCCTCCACAGATTTTCTATGGGATTAAGGTCTGGAGACTGGCTAGGCCACTCCAGGACTTTAATGTGCTTCGAGACGGCACGTACCGCAGCCCAGCTGGGCACTGAGGTGGAGATGGCTCTGTGCGTAATGCCCGCTCTATGTCCGCGTCCACCGCCCACACCACCGGCGCCACAATGCAGGAGGCCGGGAGTATGGGGCTGTTGTCTATGGGCCTCTCCTCTGTGTCGTACAGCCGTGACAGTACGTCTGCCTTCACGTTCTTGGTACCCGGTATGTAGGACAGTGTAAAATCAAACCGGGTGAAGAACAGGGCCCACCTGGCCTGACGAGGGTTCAGCCTCCTCTCTGCCCGGATGTACTCCAGGTTACGGTGGTCAGTCCAGACAAGGAAAGGGTGTATCACCCCCTCGAGCCAGTGCCTCCACAACAGCCAACATCTCCCGATCACCAACGTTGTAGTTCTGCTCCGCAGAGTTGAGCATCTTGGAGAAGAAGGCACAGGGAAAGAGCTTGGGTGGCGTGCCCGAGCGTTGAGATAGGACAGCGCCTATCCCTACCTAGGACGCATCCACCTCCACTGCGAACGGTAATGATGGGTCGGGATGGGCCAGTACCAGGGCTGAGGTGAACAGAGCCCTCAGGTTACTGAAAGCCCTGTCAGCCTCAGCAGACCAGCAGAGCCGGGACGGTCCACCCTTCAACAGAGAGGTGATGGGAGCTTCGACCTTGCCAAAGCCCCGGATAAACCTCAGATAGTAGTTGGCAAAGCCAATAAAGCGCTGCACCTCCTTTACCGTGGTTGGAGTCGGCCAATTACGCACGGCTGAAATGCAATCTCCCTCCATCTCCACAGCTGAGGTGTTGATGCGGTATCCGAGGAAAGAGATGGACTGTTGGAAAAACAGACACTTTTCTGCCTTGGCACAAAGGTCACGTTCCAAAAGTCGGCCCAGCACTTTGCGAACCAGGGACACAGGCTCGGCGAGCGTAGCGGAATACACCAGAATGTCATCGATGTAGACTACTACACCGCGACCAAGCATGTCCCGAAACACCTCGTTCACAAAGGACTGGAAGACTGATGGAGCATTCATCAAACCGTACGGCAACACCAGGTATTCGTAATGCCCCGTGGTTGTGCTGAACGCTGTTTTCCACTCGACCCCTTCTCGGACACGCACCAGGTTGTATGCACTCCGGAGGTCTAATTTTGTGAAGAAGCGTGCCCCATGCATTTACTTGATTACAGATGGAATCAGGGGTAGAGGATAACTATAACGAATTGTCCCCTTGTTAAGTGCTTGGTAATCAATGCAAGTGTGCAGACCTCCGTCTTTCTTCTTCACAAAAAAGAAACTTGAGGAGGCGGGCGAAGTGGAGGGACGTATGAACCCCTGGCACAGGGACTCGGAGACGTATGTCTCCATCGCCTCCGTTTCAGCCTGCGACAGGGGATATACATGACTCCTGGGAGGCACAGCGTCTACTCAGAGGTTTATTGCGCAACCCCCCGCCCAATGAGGTGGTAATTTGGTCGCCTGCGTTTTGGAAAATGCGTGCACCAAATCGAGGTATTCGGGGGTCATGTGCACGGTGGAGGTAGTGTCTGTACTTTCCACCGTGGTTGCACCAACAGAAACAGCTAGACACCTACCCTGACACTCTCGCGACCACCCCGTGAGAACCCTCTGCGGCCATGAAAAGGTGGGGTTGTGTAGTGCTAACCAGGGAAGACCCAGCAAAACAGGGAAATCAGGAGACTCAATAATAAAAAGGTGACTTACTCTCTATGGGTCTCTTGCGTAACCATTGTGACTGGTGCTGTAACCTCCCTAACGAACTCTGACCCTAATGGTCGACTGTCAAGTGTGTTGATGGGCAGTGGAATGGATAGGGGAACCAATGTAATACCTAGACTATGAGCTAATGACCTGTCCATAAAGTTCCCAGCTGCGCATGAATCGACCAGCGCCTTACACTGGGGAACTACCATGTAATCAGGGAAGTGGACATGTATGGTAAAGTGCGCAGCAGAGGGCTCTGAACGAGTGTGGGTTTGCGCTACCTGGGGTGACGTGAGAGTGCCCTGCCTGCCGCCTCCAGACCCGGAAGAACCCTGACAACAGCGTGCAGCAGAATGTCCTCTCCTGCCACAAGAGTGACACTGGAGCTGCCGTCCTCCTTTGTCCCGGATGGCTGCACCACCCAGCTCCATCAGAACGGAATCTGGGTTGAAGGGGGGTGAAACGGTCAGGCCACATCCAGGACGTCCTCTTGAAGCTAGCAGGTTGTCCAACAGGATGGCCATGTCCACCAGCTGGTTGAAAGTCAATGTGATGTCCCGGCAGTCTAGCTCCCTTCGGACATCCTTTCGCAGGCTGCACCTGAAGTGGTCGATGAGGGCCTGCTCATTCCACCCGGACCCAGCCACTAGAGTTCGAAACTCCAGGGCAAAGTCATGCGCGGTCCTCATCCCCTGCCTCAGGTGGACTACTGCCTCTCTTCCTTCGGGGGGGTGAATGAAGACTGCCCAAAGAAGCGAGCGAACGCCCCGTAGTTGTCCAACGCATCTCCTCCTTCACTCCAGACCACATTGGCCCTCTCCAGGGCTTTCCCCGAGAGGCAGGAAACGAGGGTGGACATATTCTCCTGCTGATAGTCGAAGAATAGAGGTCCAGCTGCAGGAAGAATCCCTGGCAATGGGCCGCTGTCCCGTCGTACTCCCTCAGTCATAATAGGTGAATCACTCTGGGCGCTGGGGTGTGGGTGGCTAGATCCGGTCGCTCAGCTGGTCCCGAAGTGTCGGGTCCTCTCCTCTCCAGGCGTTGGACGACCTGGAGAACCCGATCCATCGCTTCTCCCAAGCTGGCTAGCATGTTGGAGTGCTCTCGGACCCGCTCCACAACTCCAGGCATGTTCTCTGCTCCTGCTGACTCCATGTTCGGGTGTGTGATTCTGTGGTGAGTGATTTAGAAGGAGTCAGGCGCAGGAGGGTAAATCACAGAATAAATGGTTTATTCCGTAACACAGCGGTACGCAGCAATGCGTAAAACACTCCAGTGTGGAAATACGGCACACTGGAAAACATCAAGGCACATGGGTGAATATCCCGGCGATATAAAATACAATATAGCTCCACCGAGCTATAGTAACCTCCACAATAAACAATCACACACAAAGACAAGGGGGGCAGAGGGAACACTTATACAGGTACTGATGAGGGGATATGAACCAGGTGTGTGTAATAAACAAGACAAAACAAATGGAATGATGAGTTGAGGAGCGGCAGTGGCTAGAAGGCCGGTGACGATGAACGCCGAAGCCTGTCCGAACAAGGAGAGGAGGCAGCTTTGGAGGAAGTCTTGACAATATTTCATCTTCAAACATGTAAAATGGATGTTAGCGGATTTAAAATAATATTAAAACAGTTAATAGGATAACATTGCATAAAACAGAGAACTAGAAACTTGTCGCATTCATTACAATGTAAAATTCCATAAGAATGCCATAGGCCTAGTTAATCTAAATGAAGACGTATTCTTACTATGGGTCCATAGCAGATTGGTCTGTTACTAGAATTCTAAAAGTCATATAATTGGCCTCAACAGGCCCAACATTTGATTTTACTACATTGTAACTGGGCGGGTATATAGTTCTCATAATGAAAACGGCTACAAGGATAACATTGTTTATCATTTTAATCAGCTCACTTCTATGACTATTCTCATGTACATATCCATTTTACATGTTTGAAGATGAAATATCGCAATTATTGAACATAATTCCTCTAATCATAGTCTATAAGTCAAATGGGTTTAGCATAGCCTATCTAAAAATGAAGATAGGCCTATTGATAATATTGAGTCTGTGATTTTGCAATCCCCTTGGTTTCTGCATGTTTTAGGCCTATCAGCTTCTTGGAATAGGAGTGCTGATCTAGGATCAGCTCTCCCCTTTCCAATTTTATTCATTGTGATCTAAAAGGCTAAAAGGCCTCAGTTGAGTATGGCGCTCACGACTAAAAATGTAAAAGTAGGCTACAAAAAAGTAGACTAAAAACATTCCAATCCAAATTAAAATGCAAGGCTATTTATGGTATTGGTTGGATGGCTTGCTTTAGGACCATGTGGAGCATCACTCGGAGAGACGCTGCCAGCCTGCCTGCCTTTCCATCACCAAACAGTTTGCTTTGCAGGTCAGCCGTTTAGGCAGTGCGCCGATTGCTTTGAATTTTATGTCTGCATTTGAACTCGGCCTTGTAAGCCTCAAAGCCAGCTGTTTTATGCACCGGTTACCTTCACATTGATGTCGGCATAGGCGGCGCGTCCAATAGGCTAAAGGAAGATAAGCTTCCCCTAAAGTAAATGTAATTAAATTTGCCTAAATGAGCTATATGATTACTCGTACCTATGCATAAATAAATACAATCCTTCAAAATACTACAGCAGAGAGCATTAGCTTCTTTAAAAAAATTAGCTGTGGATTGTTTTAAGCATGCAATTTTGGAAGCGCTTGCTGCAAATAACCTACCCAGTGGTGTAAGGTACTTAAGTAAAAATAGTTTAAAGTACCACTTAATTAGTTTTTTGGGGTATCTGTACTTTAATTTAGTATTTATTTTTTTGACAACTTTTACTTTTACTTCACTACATTCCTAAAGAAAATAGTGTACTTTTTACTCCATACATTTTCCCTGACACCCAAAAGTACTAGTTACATTTGGAATGCTTAGCAAGACAGGAAAATGGTCCAATTCACACACGTATCAAGAGAACATCATTGGTCATCCCTACTGCCTCTGATCTGATGTCTCTGTGTTGGAGTGTGCCCCCTGGCTATCCATAAGTTAAAAATATATATATTGTGCCTTCTGGTTTGCTTAATATAAGGAATTTGAAATGAATAATAATTTTCCTTTTGATGCTTAATTATATTTTAGCGATTACATGTACTTTTGATACTTAAGTATATTTAAAACCAAATACTTTTAGACTTATACTCAAGTAGTATTTTACTGAGTGACTTTCACTTTTACTTGAGTCATTTTCTATTAAGGTATCTTTACTTTTACTCAAGTATGGCAACTGGGTACTTTTTCCACCACTGAGCCCACCAAATAGCTGATTATTGAGTTGCAGTGGTCAGTGAAAAGCAGTTAAATAGGCCTAGGTCTATGGGAATATTTCAAAATACAATCTAGGAAAAACAGTTTAGTAAGCAAATGGCTATTGTTGAAAAGAGAAGACAAAGAAAATAATCTAATCTGTTTCTACTCAACTCCCAATTGAGCAAACAGTAGCATATCATATTGGCACCAGCGGAGTCCATCAGCCGTATCCAGGTGAATGCAATCATATTCACTCTCTTTATCATCATTATCTTCCTCAATTGTTTTAGGAAACTACTCCGACAGGAGGTCGTGTCCTGTCGTCAGTGCTTCGGTCGTGGGACTATATTGTTCGATGCAGTTTTAATAGAAACCGCAGAGTGTCAGGAGAGCTCCTTGGCACCGAGCCATTAAAATGGGCTGGGCCTGTTCCTTGAGCCATCCGTGGAATGTGAACTATCCCATATGGCCATGAATTATTCGCACAACGCATGAAAGGTCCTGTTCACTAGGCTACTCCCACAATGACATCACCTAACTGTTGGCCTACTAGTCTATTGCGGCACCTTCCAACATTAAAATCCTTAAAAGTAGCTTATTTTTTCTTTAGGCTACAATACCTTGACAGGTCATAAACTAGGACTAAAATGATGAAATGTCTGCAGCTATTCTAAGCAATCACTTATTTCAAGCAGCAATGTCAGTTTTGTGTTCAGTGTGGCGCAATGAAAAAAATTCCAGGGTGCTTACAGTAATCCGAAGTGGCAATTTTTTCTTAATATTTTTTTAAAATTACATTTCAAATTACAATACAATAACCCCCCAAAAAAAAGAAACATAAAATAACATTAAAATAAAACAAATAAACAAAAACAAGAAATTTAAATCACTAGACAACAGTTTCAAAAGTTAAAGCACCTCAAATAAAATAAGATAAGGCCAGGGCTTACAATTTATTTTTATTTAACCAGGCAAGTCAGTTAAGAACAAATTCTTATTTACAATGAAGGCCTTCACCGGCCAAACACGGCCGACGCTGGCCCAATTGTGCGCCGCCCTATGGGACTCCCAGTCATGGCGGGTTGTGATACAGCCTGGAATCGAACCAGGGAGTCTGTAGTGACGCCACAAAAACACTGTGATGCAGTGCCTTAGACCGCTGCGCCACTCGGGAACCAATTGTATAAAAGTTGTATGAAACCAATTGTATAAAACAAATGACAGAGTTGTAAGAATACTTTTTGTTGTTGTTGTTATTGACTAATTCTAGAGATTTTATTAAATATTAGATTTCAAGTGAAAATATATTGCATTTGGGGACAGATTTCAAATATTTGTTTTTGTGTATGTAAAATTTACCAGAGAGAATGAATAAATTAACGAATAATTCAGTAGTTTTGTTTTCATTTGAATAATAACATATTACATTTACACGGGTCTTGTTAATGAAATAAAAAATGGAATTACTTAACTCGCTCCAAAATAACTTCAGACTCATTTGATGGCCATTTGATGTGTGCTACGAGGTGAGGCCAATAGATTACCTCACTTCCGTTTAGAACATCTGGTGCTAGGGATCTCCATTCTTGGCTAAAATGTTTTGTAAGGGACACTTTACAGACTAAATACTCAATGACCACACTATTCAAAACACCATGCAAAATCAAAGCAAAGTGTCACAATGTTAGATTAGGCGGAAACTGTAGATTGCCAATTACAAATGCCATTGATATTATATTTTATTATAGGCCTATTTCGGCGGTCGTTATGTTAGTCATTGTTTTGTGTAATTACGGGCTATTCTCTGGGTGCTGAAATCAGTAGTTTGTGATAAAAACATAATTTAATGTGACGTCGGAGCTCCAGTCACGCTCAACCATCTTAAATCGTGGAGTTGAGTTTAGTCGGCTATCATTATGTAGGCCTAGTCTACGACCTGATATAATTAATGGCTGCAGGCCTACAATATCCCAATAGTGATAAGGAAATTAAACCATACACTCCACAGAGCGGTCTCCTAATCCCAAGCGTTCATTCGCATATGTCTTGTTGTATGAAATTGCCCACAAGGCCTGCCACGGTTCCCCTGAAATTGAAAATAACCTAATTTAAACCAACCATGATGACAATATGCATTGATCTATTGGAGACTTTATAGGCCTACTAATCATGCCCAGTCAATATAACACTATTAACGTCTTATTACACATGTATGTTACGTTTGAGTTTTGGAGCATGTAGGGTTAATTTGCAATTAGGCCTACAAACAATTACAAAACACAAAAGTATGAAATTGCCTAATGTAAGTTGTCTACGGCCTTAGTGTGAGAAATAGAAGACTTGTATTGCTAATCAAGGTATGACTACAAATCGACAGATGTGATACAAAGTAGCGTTTTGCACCATGGTGGGTGATACGCCTAGACCAGGTTCACAGTATCCTATCGTCTGCATATGGGAAACGTTATTAGGCTACGCCGAGCTACATTGCGAAGGAGCTTCGTGTTGAAAAATCCGACACTCCGCAAACCGCCATGTAACACCCCGAGGAGGAAAGAGCCCGATGTTTTCTCCCTTTCCTCCGCTCTTGTTTGGCTTCTATTCAAATTTGGGTCAGGGGTGAGAAAGCCCAACGTCACAAGCTTGCAACATGGCGTCCCGAAGGTTGTGAGATGAGCAAGAGGATGGTAAATTGAGAACGATTCTACCGATGTAATAAGGTATCTAAGCGTTATTTCTCTTATTCTCCGATGCGTGGGATAGTATGATAGTGAGGGTTTATTGTCGGTTGTGAACCGATTGATTGCGCACAGGGGGATGAATCGCAAATGATCTTCGCTGTGGTGGTGGCTTTCTATCGCGTGCCAACAAAAAGGGCTTCGGTTATGGTGCCTATACTGGCTCTACCAGCTTGGCAAGATGTCAGCTCCATTTTTGTCTGCATGAACAGCTTTGAAAACCTGCTGTCGAGCACAGCATGAATTTTCAAACGTTTTTGGTTTTGTAGATAGGATAACATGGTTTATATTTATGTTATTTCGCAATGTTGGGTGCCCCCGAGGATAGCCTGCCACTGTTTAATGCTTGGGTAAACTAGCTGGAAACCTGAAAGAAAGGAGCGATCTCAATGCAATTAGTTTAACTTGCGCACTACGTTTCTCCCTCATTTCTAAACACATTTGTATTTATTTAATAATTAAATGATTTCGATGGTACACGCCATTTCATATGTATTGTATTACTCATGGGAATGCCTTTTTCATATTTGGATTTCGAGGCTATGTTGATCACAACACCTTTTATGGATGCAATTATGTGATTCAGATAGGCTACAGTAGACATTCATCGTCATGTTCATTTCCTAAACCTTACAAAATCGAATTAGGCCAAAATCGAATTTGGCGGCAGCTTTTTATTTTGACGAGCGTTTCTCATTCCTGTTTACATTGTAGATGTAACGTTAGGCGCATGCCTTACATGATGCTAAACACAGCATTGTTTACCTTATCTATCTTATAGTCCATTTATTGATACAACATGGCACTTTAATTGATGAACGAGAACACATAGTACGTTTCCTCGCAGTGTTGTCTACATAAATACGCTACACTAGTGAAGCTTTTATGATGATGTGACCGCTCTACAGCTGCATACATCGACTAGCTTTGTGGCAGTCCGCGAATGTATATTGTTACGTTGTAGCCAAGCAGGTACGCTTGTAGTAACGTAGCAACGTAGCCAGGCTTATGTTGCATAATGTGTAACCAAGCCTTTCAGTCATTTGGCATTTTCATAAAAATGTAAAAAGTAAGTAAACAAAACGGGTTGTTTACTTTGTAAATGTTGTTTACTCATAGCCAATATATTTAGGCTATGTTACCAGTTTTTCTGAGCAGTTTTTTTGGGGTGTGTAGGCTAATAGCCTGCTCAGGTGACTTGTGTTGTTAAAGTACCAAGGGGCAAGGAGATAATCAATAGCTGGAATGTCATGGTGTGTAGTCGCAACCAGGTGTATACACACACACACACACACACACACACACACACACACACACACACACACACACACACACACACACACACACACACAGTGTGTCCTGTGTACATTGTGGTCATGGTTTACAGTGTGTGGGCTATAAGAAGGGGACTTAGGCTATATGTTCTGCTGACATGTTGGCCTGGGACTTATGGATTGTGCTTAGCTGGCACGTGCAGCACTTTGTTTGTTCCTGCCTGGGTCGTATGGTTTGTTCAGTGGCTAAACCTCCTCAGGGCAGGGTTGTTGTTTAAGGAGAGGAAACAGTCCTTGGAATGTTGTGCTGATAGCCTGCAGGGTGTGCAGTCTTTGAAGGCAGGTGAAGGGGAGAGGGATCTGTTAGTGGGACCATAAGGATCTTTACCCTAACATGCCCTCTGTCCCTTACTGTGGATATCGTAGTGCTGGTCGTGTGGGTCAATACACACACACACACACACACACACACAGACATTAGTGTGTAGCGGATACACTGTAGGTATAACGTGTGTGAGGAGGTGATCATCCTTTGTCAATTGATTGCAACATTGCATGGATACACATCAGCTGTCCATTAAATGCATCTCTACTACCTGAGTTATTTCTGACAAACTTAAAGGGACACTAAGCAAAAAAAAAGTATATGTTACACAATTCTTAGGAATTGTATATGTCAGCAGTCAAGTTTTCAAGATAGAGCGAAAACAGCCTCAATTATGTGTTTTGCATTAAAAAAAATATGTACAAAGTGCTGATGCTAACCATTTAGCAACCTTTAGCTAGCAAGCGAACTGGCACTGGCAGTATGGCTAATGGCAAGTTAATTAAATTATTAAGTGGAATTATGTTTTTCAAAATATTTTACAAATTAATTAAAACACATTTGTTATAGTAAGCCTAAATAAGTTCAGGGGTAGACATTTGCTTAACAAGTCACATAATAAGTTGCATGGACTCACTCTGTGTTGACGAATAGTGTTTAACATGATTTTTGAATGACTACCTCATCTCTGTACCCAACTTATACGATTATCTGTAAGGTCCCTCAGTCGAGCAGTGCTTTTCAAACACAGATTCAACCACAAAGACCAGGGAGTTTTTCCAATGCCTCACAAAGAAGGGCACCTATTGGTAGATGGGTAAAATAAAAAAAGCAGACATTAAATATCCCTTTGAGCATGGTGAAGTTATTCATTACACTTTGGATGGTGTATTAATGCACCCAGTCACTTCAAAGATACAGGCGTCCTTCCTAACTCAGTTGCCGTAGAGGAAGGAAACCGCTCAGGGATTTCACCATGAGGTCAATGATGACTTTAAAACAGTTACAGAGTTGAATGGCTGTGATAAGAGAAAACTGAGGATAGATCAACAACATTGTAGTTACTCCACAATACTAACCTAATTGACAGAGTGAAAAGAAGGAAGCCTGTACAAAACCTTGTTCAGTCTGCTTTCCACCAGACTCTGGGAGATGAATTCACCTTTCAGCAGGACAATAACCTAAAACACAAGGCCAAATCTACACTGGAGTTGCTTACCAGGAAGACAGTGAATGTTCCTAATTGTCTGAGTTACAGCTTTGACTTAAATTGGCTTGAAAATCTATGGCAATACTTGAAAATGGTTGTCTAGCAATGATCAACAACCAATTAGACCGAGCTTGAAGAATTTTGAAAATAATAATGAGGATATATTGTACAAACCAGGTGTGAAAAGTTCTTAGACTTACCCAGAAATACTCACAGCTGTAATTGCTGCCAAAGATGATTCTAACATGATCCTTACACGGCACCCCGACCTACGTCCCCAATGTCTCCATCTCTTTCTCCTGCGATTGACGGGGATTTGGGCGTTGTCAGGTGTCTGAAGTAAATCCTTTGCGTCCGACTAGTTAAAGATAAAATCTTCGTCCAGTACAAGGTGAGTAATCGCTGTCCTGATATCCAGAAGCTGTTTTCGGTCATAAGAGACGGTGGCAGAAACATTATTATGTACAAAATAAGTTACAAATAACGCAAAAAAAACACACACAATAGCACAATTGGTTAGGAGCCTGTAAAACGGCAGCTATCTCCTCCGGCACCATTTCACCCCATTTCTGTCGGCTCCCCCACGTGGAGACTAGTGCTCTCTGACTGGCTCAAAGTCAAGTTCCCGGCCAATGACGAGCATTGCTATTCTACAAGTAGATACGGCAGTTTCGTCGGTACCAGTTCGGTACTCCGCAGAGTTATCTTACAAGCAAGTGTTAAGCCTTTCCCCCTGTAAAGTGAATTAATGGCTTTTGGCTGAAAATTAACTTGTGTTGATTGAGGCCCACTCTTTTAAACGGTTTTCTGTAGTCTGTTAGTAGTTGTTAGCCTAGTGGGTAGCAGCTTATGAAGGGTTAATGGGGATGGGCGTTAGCATGTCCTGTCTGCTAAATGGGCTATCTTTATGAAGATAGGGGATGTATCTATGAAGATAGGGGATGAATTTTGGGGACTAGAGGAGTGTGTGTTTGTTATGTGTAGATTGACCATTCTGCCTCCTGTACCCTTTGGATTACCCCTCAAGAGTGCAACATCCACACCATAGCAGAAATTCACAACATGGCTGGTTGAGAATAGGTCTTCACTGTGCCTCTCACTTTTCCATAGTTTTCAGATCAGTTCAATTGGCCCTATTGTTTAACAATAATTTGCGTTTGAGAACAGATGTCTTGGAATATGGGTTATTTTGCTATTTCTGAGATCTGGGTAGCCCCTCTGCGTGTGTGAGGGTAAAACGGGAGGGGGACACGCATATCCTTTCTTCTCTCGCTGAACCACGTGGCACGTCTGTCTGGGGGTACGAATAAGCAGCGTACTCCGCCTGTGATGAAATGGATGGGGCTCTTTTCTTTGCCTGCTCCACCCCGGGCAGGGTTCTGTTTGTGGTGGGCTTCTCTCTATTTGTGTACATCATGGCTGACCATATTGAAAACGGGGGCTTAATTGGAGGGGTGTCACCTGGACCAGCGCAGGGGCACTGTAAATGAAGTGACCCCCCCCCCACCAGGAGTAAAACACTGGGGTCACTGCACCTGTTCACCAGTATTTATTCTCACGAATTCTATACAATTCCTCTTAAGGAGTTAGATTTTATGAAGGATTTTATAGCCCGTTTACAATAGCCCTCAAATCAAATGAAATTTTATTGGTCGCATAGACATATTTAGCAGATGTTATTGCAGGTGTAGCGAAATGCTTGTGTTTCTAGCTCCAACAGTGTAGTAGTATCTAACAATTCACAACAATACACACAAATCAAAATGAATGGAATTAAGAAATATATAAATATTAGGACGAGCAATGTCAGAGTGGCATTGACTAGAATACAGTAGAATACAGTATATACATATGAAATTAGTAAAACAGTATGTAAACATTATTAAAGGACCAGGGATTTTTCTGAACTGAGCTTCAGGACAAGAAGGAAACTGCTTAGGGATGTCACCATGAGGCCATTGGTAATTTTTAAAACAACTAGAGTTTAATGGCTGTGATAGGAGAAAACTGAGGATGGATCAACAACATTGCAGTGACTCCACAATAATCACCTAAATGACAGAGTGAAAATAACAACAAAATGTGGAATAAGTCAAGGGGTATGAATACTTTCTGAAGGCACTGTGAAAAAGTATTTGCCCCCTTTCTAATTTTCTCAACTTTTGCAAATGTTTTATACTGAACGTTATCAGATCTTCAACCAAAACCTAATATTAGATCAAGGGAACCTGAGGGAACAAGTAACACAACAATTACATACTTATTTCATTTATTTAATAAACAATGTCCCATTATGCCTGGCGAAAACCAAACATTGCACTCCACAGTAAGCACCTCATACCAACGGTCAAGCATGGTGGTGGTAGTGTGATGGTTTGGGGATGCTTTGCTGCCTAGGACCTGGATGACTTGCCTTAATAGAAGGAACCATGAATTCTGCTCTGTATCAGATAATTCTACAGGATAATGTCAGGCCATCCGTTTGTGAGCTGAAGCTGAAGCGCAGCTGGGTCATGCAGCAAGACAATGATCCAAAACACCCAATGAAGTCTACATGAAAATGGCTAAAGAGCAACTCATTTGAAGTGTTGGAATGACCTAGTCAAAGTCCAGATGTTGTGAGATATTGTGGCAGGACTTGAAACAAGCAGTTCATGCTTGAAAACCCACAAATGTCGCTGAGTTAAAGCAGTTCTGCATGCAAGAGTGGCCCAGAATTCCTCCACAGCGATGTGAGAGACTCATCAACAACCACAGGAAGCATTTGGTTGCAGTCATTGCAGCTAAAGGTGGCACAACCAGTTATTGAGTGTAAGGGGGCAATTACTGGAATTGGGTGTTGCATAACTTTGATAATTGTATAAATAAAATAAGTATCAGACTGTTTTGTTATTTGGAAACTCAGGTTCCCTTTTATCTAATATTAGATTTTCAGTATCAAAAATATGCAAAAAAATTTAATCTGAAAGTGGGCAAATAATTTTTCATATATACATGAAAATGTCAAAATTGGGCCCAAAGTGTCAATATTTTGTATGGCCACCATCATTTTCCAGCACTGCCTTAACCCTCTTGGTCATGGAGTTCACCAGAGCTTCACAGGTTGCCACTGGAGTCCTCTTCCACTCCTCCATGACGACATCACGGAGCTGGTGGATGTTAGAGACCTTGCACTCCTCCACCTTCCGTTTGAGGATGCCCCACAGATGCTCAATAGGGTTTAGGTCTGGAGACATGTTTGGCCAGTCCATCACCTTTACCCTCAGCTTCTTTAGCAAGGCAGTGGTCGTCTTGGAGGTGTGTTTGGGGTCGTTATCCTGTTGGAATACTGCCCTGCGGCCCAGTCTCCGAAGGGAGGGGATCATGCTCTGCTTCAGTATGTCACAGTACATGTTGGCATTCATGGTTCCCTCAATGAACTGTAGCTCCCCAGTGCCGGCAGCACTCATGCAGCCCCAGACCATGACACTCCCACCACCATGCTTGACTGTAGGCAAGACACACTTGTCTTTGTACTCCTCACCTGGTTGCCGCCACACACACTTGACACCATCTGAACCAAATAAGTTTATCTTGGTCTCATCAGACCACAGGACATGGTTCCAGTAATCCATGTCCTTAGTCTGCTTGTCTTCAGCAAATTGTTTGCGGGCTTTCTTGTGCATCATCTTTAGAAGAAGCTTCCTTCTGGGACGACAGCCATGCAGACCAATTTGATGCAGTGTGCAGCGTATGGTCTGAGCACTGACATGCTGACCCCCCACCCCTTCAACCTCTGCAGCAATGCTGGCAGCACTCATATGTCTATTTCCCAAAGACAACCTCTGGATATGACGTTGAGCATGTGCACTCAACTTCTTTGATCTACCATGGCGAGGCCTGTTCTGAGTGGAACATGTCCTGTTAAACCGCTGTATAGTCTTGGCCACCGTGCTGCAGCTCAGTTTCAGGGTCTTGGCGATCTTCTTATAGCCCAGGCCATCTTTATGTAGATCAACAATTCATTTTTTCAGATCCTCAGAGAGTTCTTTGCCATGAGGTGCCATGTTGAACTTCCAGTGACCAGTATGAGGGAGTGTGAGAGCGATGACACCAAATTTAACACACCTGCTCCCCATTCACACCTGAGACCTTGTAACACTAATGAGTCACATGACACTGGGGAGGGAAAATGGCTAATTGGGCCCAATTTGGACATTTTCACTTAGTGGTGTACTCACTTTTGTTGCCAGTGGTTTAGACATGAATGGCTGTGTGTTGAGTTATTTTGAGGGGACAGCAAATTTACACTGTTATACAAGCTGTACACTCACTACTTTACATTGTAGCAAAGTGTCATTTCTTCAGTGTTGTCACATGAAAAGATATACTCAAATTTACAAAAATGTGAGGGGTGTACTCACTTTTGTGAGATACTGTATATACAGTGAGGGGGAAAAGTATTTGATCCCCTGTTGATTTTGTACATTTGCCCACTGACAAAGACATGATCAGTCTATAATTTTAATGGTAGGTTTATTTGAACATTGAGAGACAGAATAACATTCAAAAAAATCCAATAAAACACATTGATTTGAATTGATTTGCATTTTAATGAGGGAAATAAGTATTTGACCCCTCTGCAAAACCCTTGTTGACAATCAGAGGTCAGACGTTTATTGTAGTTGGCCACCAGGTTTGCACACATCTCAGGAGGTATTTTGTCCCACTCCTCTTTGCAGATCTTCTCCAAGTCATTAAGGATTCGAGCCTGACGTTTGGCAACTCGAACCTTCAGCTCCCTCCACAGATTTTCTATGGGATTAAGGTCTGGAGACTGGCTAGGCACTCCAGGACCTTAATATGCTTCTTCTTGAGCCACTCCTTTGTTGCCTTGGCCGTGTGTTTTGGGTCATTGTCATGCTGGAATACCCATCCACAACCCATTTTCAATGCCCTGGCTGAGGGAAGGAGGTTCTCACCCAAGATTTGACAGTACATGGCCCCGTCCATCGTCCCTTTGAAGCTGTGAAGTTGTCCTGTCCCCTTAGCAGAAAAACACCCCCAAAGCATAATGTTTCCACCTCCATGTTTGACGGTGGGGATGGTGTTCTTGGGGTCATAGGCAGCATTCCTCCTCCTCCAAACACGGCGAGTTGAGTTGATGCCAAAGAGCTCGATTTTGGTGTCATCTGACCACAACACTTTCACCGAGTTCTCCTCTCAATCATTCAGATGTTCATTGGCAAACTTCAGACGGCCCTGTATATGTGCTTTCTTGAGCAGGGGGACCTTGCGGGCGCTGCAGGATTTCAGTCCTTCACGGCGTAGTGTGTTACCAATTGTTTTCTTGGTGACTATGGTCCCAGCTGCCTTGAGATCATTGACAAGATCCTCCCGTGTATTTCTGGGCTGATTTCTCACCGTTCTCATGATCATTGCAACTCCACGAGGTGAGATCTTGCATTGAGCCCCAGGCCGAGGGAGATTGACAGTCTTTTGTGTTTCTTCCATTTGTGAATAATCACACCAACTGTTGTCACCTTCTCACCAAGCTGCTTGGCGATGGTCTTGTAGTCCATTCCAGCCTTGTGTAGGTCTACAATCTTGTCCCTGACATCCTTGGAGAGGTCTTTGGTCTTGGCCATGGTGGAGAGTTTGGAATCTGATTGATTGATTGCTTCTGTGGACAGGTGTCTTTTATACAGGTAACAAGCTGAGATTAGGAGCACTCCCTTTAAGAGTGTGCTCCTAATCTCAGCTCGTTACCTGTATAAAAGACACCTGGGAGCCAGAAATCTTTCTGATTGAGAGGGGTCAAATACTTATCCCTCATTAAAATGCAAATAACTTTATAATTTTTTTTACATGTGTTTCTCTGGGTTTTGTTGTTGTTATTCTGTCTCTCACTGTTCAAATAAACCTACCATTAAAATTATAGACTGATCATTTCTTTGTCAGTGGGCAAACGTACAATTTTGGCCCATTCCTCCATGCAGATCTCCTCTAGAGCTGTGATGTTTTGGGGCTGTCGGTGGGCAACACAGACTTTCAACTCCCTCCAAAGATTTTCTATGGGGTTGAGATCTGGAGACTGGCTAGGCCACTCCAGGACCTTGAAATGCTTCTTACGAAGCCACTCCTTCGTTGCCCGGGCGGTGTGTTTGGGATCATTGTCATGCTGAAAGACCCAGCCACGTTTCATCTTCAATGCCCTTGCTGATGGGAGGAGGTTTTCACTCAAAATCTCACGATACATGGCCCCATTCATTCTTTCCTTTACACGGATCAGTCGTCCTGGTCCCTTTGCAGAAAAACAGCCCCAAAGCATGATGTTTCCACCCCCATGCTTCACAGTAGGTATGGTGTTCTTTGGATGCAACTCAGCATTATTTGTCCTCCAAACACGACGAGTTGAGTTTTTACCAAAAAGTTCTATTTTGGTTTCATCTGACCATATGACATTCTCCCAATCCTCTTCTGGATCATCCAAATGCACTCTAGCAAACTTCAGACGGGCCTGGACATTTAACTTTAACATCAACTGTTTGAGCAATTATTAGGAAATGGAAGACATACAAGACCACTGATAATCCCCCTCGATCTGGGGCTCCACGCAAGATCTCACCCCGTGGGGTCAAAATGATCACAAGAACGGTGAGCAAAAATCCCAGAACCATACGGGGGGACCTAGTGAATGACCTGCAGAGAGCTGGGACCAAAGTAACAAAGCCTACCATCAGTAACACACTACGCCGCCAGGGACACAAATCCTGCAGTGCCAGACGTGTCCCCCTTCTTAAGCCAGTAAATGTCCAGGCCCATCTGAAGTTTGCTAGAGTGCATTTGGATGATCCAGAAGAGGATTGGGAGAATGTCATATGGTCAGATGAAACCAAAATATAACTTTTTGGTAAAAACTCAACTCGTCGTGTTTGGAGGACAAATAATGCTGAGTTGCATCCAAAGAACACCATACCTACTGTGAAGCATGGGGGTGGAAACATCATGCTTTGGGGCTGTTTTTCTGCAAAGGGACCAGGACGACTGATCCGTGTAAAGGAAAGAATGAATGGGGCCATGTATCGTGAGATTTTGAGTGAAAACCTCCTCCCATCAGCAAGGGCATTGAAGATGAAACGTGGCTGGGTCTTTCAGCATGACAATGATCCCAAACACACCGCCCGGGCAACGAAGGAGTGGCTTCGTAAGAAGCATTTCAAGGTCCTGGAGTGGCCTAGCCAGTCTCCAGATCTCAACCCCATAGAAAATCTTTGGAGGGAGTTGAAAGTCCGTGTTGCCCACCGACAGCCCCAAAACATCACAGCTCTAGAGGAGATCTGCATGGAGGAATGGGCCAAAATACCAGCAACAGCGTGTGAAAACCTTGTGAAGACTTACAGAAAACGTTTGACCTGTGTCATTGCCATCTAAGGGTATATAACAAAGTACTGAGAAACTTTTGTTATTGACCAAATACTTATTTTCCACCATAATTTGCAAATAAATTCATTAAAAATCCTACAATGTGATTTTCTGGCATTTTTTTCTCATTTTGTCTGTCATAGTTGACGTGTACCTATGATGAAAATTACAGGCCTCTGTCATCTTTTTAAGTGGGAGAACTTGCACAATTGGTGGCTGACTAAATACTTTTTTCCCCCCACTGTATATATTGACGTCATGGAAAGACCTCATTTTGAATTGATGGTAAAATCTGGTTGACTTTCTTGCTCAACTTCATGTGGATATGGCAAACCTTTTTTCTCAAAATGTAAATAATTTCTGACGTGTGTGTGTCTGTGTGTGAATGACTGTGTGCGTGACGTGAGTGTTTATAGTATAACTAAAACATCTAGGATTGCAACACATCTGAGGGCATAAAGAGACCAGGCTTGCCTGTGCAGTGTTGAAATGACTGGTGTAGTTGCTAACTGTTAGCGTTTCAAACTGGCCTTGCCCCATCTCAACCCCTCCCACACTCCCCTTACACATACAGACACACAGACAGAATGGCCTCTCTGCTTCTGGATCCCCCAGTGTCTCTCTCCCAGAGATTGTTAGCTATAAGCCCACTCATTCTCCATGATGACAGCAAGACATCACAGCTAAATTGATGGTGAAGGAACATTTAGAAATTATTTTCCATTAGTCAGCATCGCATCACATCACTCTATGGGTGTGTGTTTAGGGCAATTCCACAGTAAAATATACAATATCCTCCTTTTATATTTTTGGGTATTATTCTACACACGGCTATTATTGTAAATATGTTCAGTAGAGTACATTATACTCTATTCTAGTGTGCTCTACTGCTCTACAACTGACGATGAGGCAGTCTATAGGGAGGAGGTCAGAGACCTGGCAGTGTGGCGCCAGGACAACAACTTCTCCCTCAACTTCAGCAAGACAAAGGATCTGATCGTGGACTACAGGAAACGGAGGGGCAAGCACGCCCCCATCCTCGTTGATGGGGCTGTAGTGGAGTGGGTTGAGAGCTTCAGGTTCCTCGGTATCCACATCACTAAGGAATGAACATGGTCCACACAGTTGTGAAGAGTACACAACAGCGCCTCTTCCCCCTCAGGAGGCTGAAAAGATATGGCATGGGCACTCGGATCCTCAAAAACTTCTACAGCTGCACCATAGAGAGCATCTTGACTGCAGGGTTTCTGTTAGGAAAATGTGGTGCTGGACATTTGAGCGGCAGTGTTTTAATTTAACTGACATTTATTCAATTTACTGGACCAATATGCATTGGTTGCGTAACCTGATTAGGGTGCCCACCCATGGGTCTCAGAATGACTGAAATCACATTTATTTTATGGTAATTCATCTTAACAGAACATTGAACTCGGATGCAACGGCGTGCGTCATTCTTACCGAATTTCTATGAGCAATTTGAAGATCTTAGAATACATAGGTGGCACGTCCATAAGGCTAGGGGAAGCTAAGCTTTCCCTAAAGTAAATTGAATTACATTGCCTAAATTATATATCCTAATAAGCTTACTCCTGTCTATACAGAAATAAAGAAAATAATTCAAAATAGGCTACTACACCAGAAAGCATCGTTTGTCCACAGAGGATCATTCTGTGGATCTCTGGATTGTTTTAAATCGCACAGCCTACAGTCGGAAGGGCCCACAAATCAAATCAAATTTTATTGGTCACATACACATATTTTGCAGATGTTATTGCGGGTGAAATGAAATGCTTGTATTTGGGAATAGTGTGCGGCAAATACCAAATAAATGATTGCTGAGTTGCGACTGTCAGTGAAAAGCAGCGAGACCCATCCAGGCATATTGCAATATTTAAAAATACAATAGTGGAAAAACAGGTTGGGAAAACAAAAGGCTATTGCTGTAAATAGAAGTCAATATAGTTATATTGTTAGCCTAAATGATGACTATCCAATTTAATCATCACATAAGGAATAGTAGGCTTCCTTACATAAGTCTGAAAATGTGTGTATGCATGGAATGCTTTATTATAAAGGTGCATTTTTATGGTCAAAATTAGCTTCCCCAAATGTGAAACCCACGTGCCGCCTATGTTAGAATAACTGCCCACATTTACTTTTCCTCAGCCAACAAGACGAGTAACAAACAGCAAAATCACTAGCCTATTTGAATCCACTATACCCCTATTCTATTGGTCAGCTTGTTGTTCTGTGCGAGAAAGAAAGCCTATTCCAAACTGACTCTGGGACAGTTGTGGGACGATAGATTCCAAATTCATACAACCATGAGGTTTAGGCTACATCCAAAAAAACAATAAAAAGCAATGAGGCTCATGCAACAGATCAGAACGTTTAGCATAAAATGTTGGTAAACTATTATTTCTTCACATTATAAGCACAGCAAAGCGCACAAGGCAGTAGACTACACCCGCATGTTCGTTCCATAATGCAATTAGCGGAAAAACACCATTGTGAGCGATTTTCATCTGACAGAATATCAGTTAGAAATTTAGAAAGAGGGGAGATCTAAAGATGCAACAACTAGCATGGGTTACTAATATGACTAGGATTGTGCCTTTGGCTACTGGACAGTGAAAGAAAGTTGATTTGAAAACCAATAGAACATGAGAGAAAAAGGCTACTGGTTTCAATGGCAAATGGAAGTCTTTTATAAAATACTTGCCTGCACGTTTGGTTGGATTTTGGCTAGGTTACTTTGAAGCAAGGTAAGACATGCCTCATAATAAACTATATATACAAAAGTATGTGGACACCCCGTCATTAGTGGATTCGGCTATTTCAGCCACATCTGTTGCTGACAGGTGAATAAAATTCATGCCACCTTTCCAAACAAGTCAGTTCGTCAAATTTCTGACATGCTAGAGCTGCCGCGGTCAACTGAAGGGCTGTTATTGTGAAGTGGAAACGTCTAGGAGCAACAACGGCTCAGCCGCGTGGTGGTAGGCCACACAAGATCACAGAACGGGACCGGCGAGTGCTGAAGCGTGTAGCGCGTAAAAATAGTCTGTCCTCAGTTGCAACACTCACTACCGAGTTCCAAACTGCCTCTGGAAGCAACGTCAACACAATAACTGTTCGTTGGGAGCTTCATGAAATGGGTTTCCATGGCCGAGCAGCCGCACACAAACCTAAGATCACCATGCGCAATGCCAAGTGTCGGCTGGAGTGGTGTAAAGCTCGCCGCCATTGGACACTCGAGCAGTGGAAACACGTTCTCTGGAGGGATGAATCACGCTTCACCATCTGGCAGTCTGACGGACTAATCTGGGTTTGACGGATTCCAGGAGAACGCTACCTGCCCGAATGCATAGTGCCAACTGTAAAGTTTTGTGGAGGAGGAATAATGGTATAGGGCTGTTTTTCATGGTTCGGGCTAGGCCCTTAGTTCCAGTGAAGGGAATTCTTAATGCTACAGCATACAATTACATTCTAGATGATTCTGTGCTTCCATCTTTGTGGCAACAGTTTGGAGAAGGCCCTTTCCTGTTTCAGCATGACAGTGCCCCCATGCACAAAGCGAGGTCCATACATAAATGGTTTGTCGAGATTGGTGTGGAAGAACATGACTGGCCTGCATAGAGCCCTGACCTCAACCCCATCGAACACCTTTAGGATAAATTGGAACGCCAACTGTGAGCCAGGCCTAATCGCCCAACATCAGTGCCCAACCTCACTGGTGCTCTTGTGACTGAATGGAAGCAATTCCCTGCAGGAGGGGATCAACTACATATTAATGCCCATGATTATTTTATGAGATGTTCGACCAGCAGGTGTCCATATACTTTTGGTATATAGTGTATGTAGTAAAATTCTAGTTTCAAACAATTAAGTATATGTTTTTGTTTGCTACTTATTACCCCCTTACCCCCAAAATACGACCCCGCCAAGCCACACTGCTTGCTTAACCCGGAAGCCAGCCGCACCAATGTGTTGGAGGAAACACCGTACAGCTGGTGACCGTAGTCAGCATGCATGCACCTGGCCCGCCACAAGGAGTCGCTAGAGCGTAGTGGGACAAGGACATCCCGCCAGCCAGCCAAACCCTCCCCTAACCCAGACGACGCTGGGCCAATTGTGCACCTCCTCATGGGTCTCCCAATCGCGGCCGACTGCGACACAGCCTGGGATCGAACCAGGGTCTGTAGTGACGCCTGTAGCACTGTGATGCAGTGCCTTAGACCGCTGCGCCACTCGGGAGGCCAAGTGTATATATGTTTTCAAAATGTATACTGCCTCCAGCTCATTGCAAAATGGTTTGTGAAGCGCTGAAGCCTGCCTATTTGCCTATGCACTTTAATGGTGAATGGGAAGTGCGCTTCAATTACCAGTTGAGAAATACAAATAGTAGCTATTTTTAATCATGGCCATTTGTTTGTTTTTTACATGTGATTGCCTTTAGAATTGTTGCTCAATTAGCAAATGTTTCACTCCAGCAGCAACAAACAGCTGTTTGAGCTGTATCAGCAGCTCTCGCGCTATGTCGACTGGAATTTCAATCAATGAATAGGCAAAAATGCATTATTTCGCAATTAGGATTTTTCTTTTCTCCCGGACAATTGGCCAAGCTGACCACCCTCTTTAGCGCCTTGCAGCCAGTAAAGCAGGGTTTCCAATAGCTGGTAATACCCGGCTTTTGGCCGATAAAGAAAATGAAAAGCCGGGTATTACCGGCTATTGGAAACCCTGCTTAACTGGCTGCAAGGCGCTAAAGAGGGTGGTCAGCTTGGGCACAAGGCTTTAAATTGTTTGACTTGGGTCGAACGGTTCGGGTAGCCTTCCACAAGCTTCCCACAATAAGTTGGGTGCATTTTGGCCCATTCCTCCTGACAGAGCTGGTGTAACTGAGTCAGGTTTGTAGGCCTCCTTGCTCGCACACACTTTTTCAGTTTGCCCACAAATGTCCTATAGGAATAGGTCAGGGCTTTGTGATGGCCACTCCAATACCTTGACTTTGTTGTCCTTAAGCCATTTTGCCACAACTTCGGAAGTATGCTTGGGGTCATTGTCCATTTGGAAGACCCATTTACGACCAAGCTTTAACTTCCTGACTGATGTTTTGAGATGTTGCTTCAATATTTCCACATAATTTTCCTTCCTCACAATGCCATCTATTTTGTGAAGTGCACCAGTCCCTCCTGCAGCAAAGCACCCCCACAGCATGATGCTGCCACCCCCATTCTTCACGGTTGGGATGGTGTTCTTCGGCTTGCAACTCCCCCCTTTTTCCTCCAAACATAACGATGGTCATTATGGCCAAACAGTTCTATTTTTGTTTCATCAGACCAGAGGACATTTCTCCAAAAAGTACGATCTTTGTCCCCATGTGCAGTTGAAACCGTAGTCTGGCTTTTTTATGGCGGTTTTGGAGCAGTGGCTTCTTCCTTGCTGAGCGGCCTTTCAGGTTATGTCGATATAGGACTCATTTTACTGTGGATATAGATACTTTTGTACCTGTTTCCTCCAGCATCTTCACAAGGTCCTTTGCTGTTGGTCTGGGATTGATTTTCACTTTTCGCACCAAAGTACGTTAATCTCTAAGAGACAGAACGCGTCTCCTTCCTGAGCGGTATGATGGCTGCATGGTCCCATGGTGTTTATACTTGCGTACTATTGTTTGTACAGATGAAAGTGGTACCTTCAGGCATTTGGAAATTGCTCCCAAGGATGAACCAGACTTGTGGAGGTCTACAAAAATTTTTTGGGAGGTCTTGGCTGATTTCTTTGGAGTTCCCCATGATGTCAAGCAAAGAGGCACTGAGTTTGAAGGTAGTCCTTGAAATACATCCACAGGTACACCTCCAATTGACTCAAATGATTTCAATTAGCCTAACAGAAGCTTCTAAGCCATGACATCATTTTCTGGAATTTTCCAAGCTGTTTAAAGGCACAGTCAGTTTAGTGTATGTTAACTTCTGACCCACTGGAATTGTGATACAGTGAATTATAAGTGAAATAATCTGTCTGTAAACAATTGTTGGAAAAATTACTTGTGTCATGCACAAAGTAGATGTCCTAACGGACTTGCAAAAACGATAGTTTGTTAACAAGAAATGTGTGGAGTGGTTGAGAAACTAGTTTTAATGACTCCAACCTAAGTGTATGTAAACTTCCGACTTCAACTGTACATAGCTACCGCAATTACTTTGTACCCCTGCACATCGACTCGGTACTGGTACTCCTTGTATATAACTATGTTACACAAGATGGCGCCGACAGATACGGTTGCCCTGTTTCTAGCTCCTTGCCAACTTTCCAGTATTTTTTGGGGTGTTTTTTCTTACATTATTTGCACAGAACGTTTCTTGTATTATTACCTACAGCCGGATATAACTTTTGTATATGGGAGTGGCTTCTAATCCGTGACCGGATCTTTTATTTCTGAGGCTCTGTATATGTGAGTGCGCTAATTCTGTCAGTATTTCGCGGGAATTTGGGACTTCACTCATTTTCTCATGCCGAAACTGGATTAGAGACCAAAATGCCAAAAATATGATATTCGCAATGTCACTAAGCAAAAAACCAACAACCGAACATTAATAGCCACTACAATGTCAAAACATGATTTCAGTACTATTTGCTTGATTTTTGCGGACCCACGACTATGATGTATCGACATTAGCTAGCTAACGTTAGCATGCTAGCGATGCTAGTCAGCCTAGCAAGCTCTAGTCTAATGGAAACTGATGCAACCCTGTGTTCTAACAGCTAGCTAGATGACCTGGTGTGACAGTCCTGTCCCTATGAGATTCAAGGCTTTAATAAATGCCATCATGCAGAAATATCAAAGAAACTACTGATTGATGAGCTAGCTAAGTTAGCTAGCAAGATAGCTATGACAGTTACCAGTGTGTATGCATAAATACATGACGACACGTTGTATCGAAGTCAAGAGGGCATGTGGAACGGACTGCCTCTCTGGGACTGGACTGACCCATCTAGCTAGCTAGTAGAGGGCTACAAAAACGCTGATGCATAGCTCATACAATTATATTTTGTTTTAGTCAATGACAATCTATGTTCCAAAGTAAATATCTGTGTCAAATGCCTTAAAAGTATTAACAGCCCTTGACATTTTCCACATTTTGTTGTGTTACAGACTGAAATTAAAATTGATGAAATTGAGATTGTGTGTCACTCGCCCACACACAATAATGTCAAAGTGGAATTATGTTTTTAGACATTTTTACAAATTCATTCAATTTAAAGCTGAAATGTCTTGAGTCAATAACTATTTGTTATGGAATGCCTAAATAAATTCAGGAGTAACAATTTGCTTAACAAGTCACAAGTTGCATGGACTCACTCTGTGTGCAATAATAGTGTTTAACCCATAAGACTCTAAGCCCTGTCTAAACCGGGGGAGGGGGTGCTACTAAGCTATATGGAATTGTTTTAAGAAGGTCATACCAAGGATCATTTTGCTATTTGATTTAGAATATATATATATATATATATATATATATATATATATATATATATATATTTTTTTGTACATGTATTTAACCCCTTAATTTTGGCACTAAACAGTCTCCATATATACACTGAACAAAAATATGAACGCAACATGTAAAGTGTTGTTCCTATGTCTCATGAGCTGAAATAAAAGATCCCAGAAATTTTCCATACACACAAAAAGCGTATTTCTCTCAAATGTTGTGCACAAATGTATTTACATCCCCGTTAGTGAGCATTTCTCCTTTGCCAAGATAATGCATCCAGCTGACAGGTGTGGGATATCAAGAAGCTGATTAAACAGCATGATCATTACACAGGTGCACCTTGTGCTGGGGACAATAAAATGCCACTCTAAAATGTGCAGTTTTGTCACACACACACAACACAATGCCACATATGTCTCAAGTTTTGAGAAAGTGTGCAATTGGCATGCTGACTACAGGAATGTCCACCAGAGCTGTTTCCAGATAATTGAATGTTCATTTCTCTACCATAAGCCGTTTTAGAGAATTTGGCAGTATGTCCAACCAGGTCCACAACCGTAGACCACGTGTATGGCGTCATGTGTGCGAGCAGTTTGCTGATGTCAACATTGTGAACAGAGTGCCCCATGGTGGCGGTGGGGTTATGGAATGTGCAGGCATAAGCTACGGACAATGAACACAATTGCATTTTATCGATGGCAATTTGAATGCACAGAGATACTGTGACGAGATCCTGAGGCCCATTGTCGTGTCATTCATCTGCCCCCATCACCTCATGTTTCAGCATGATAATGCACAGGCCCATGTTGCAAGGATCGGTACACAATTCCTGGAAACTGAAAATGTCCCTGTTCTTCCATGGCCTGCATACTCACCAGACATGTCACCCATTGAGCAAGTTTGGGATGCTCAGGACCGACGTGTACAACAGAGTTTTCCAGTTCCCACCAATATCCACCAACTTCTCACAAAGACATTGAAGAGGACTGGAACAACATTACACAGGCCACAATCAACAGCCTGATCAACTCTATGCGAAGGAAATGGGTCGCGCTGCATGAGGCAAATGGTGGTCACACCAGATACTGAATGGTTTTCTGATCCACGCCCCTACCTTTTTTAAAAAGGTATCTATGACCAACAAATGCATATCTGTATTCCCAGTCATAGATTATGGCCTAATTTATTTATTTCAGTTGACTGATTTCCTTATATGAACAGTAACTCAGTAAAATCTTTGAAATTGTTGCGTGTTGTGTATATATTTTCGTTCGGTGTATATTTGAAGAGTTTAGTTCCTAACCAACATAAATGCAAATGGCTGTCAGGGGGGTCCCTGTTCATCAAACCAAATGTGTCAAAACCATTTTGTGACAAAAGGGCATAAAGTCGTGGTCAAAAGTTTTGAGAATGACACAAATATTAATTTTCACAAAGTCTGCTGCCTCAGTTTTTATGATGGCAATTTGCATATACTCCAGAATGTTATGAAGAGTGATCAGATGAATTGCAATTATTTGCAAAGTCGGTCTTTGCCATGAAAATGAACTTAATCCCCCAAAAAACATTTCCACTGCATTTCAGCCCTGCCACAAAAGGACCAGCTTATATCATGTCAGTGATTCTCTCGTTAACACAGGTGAGAGTGTTGACGAGGACAAGGCTGGAGATCACTCTGTCATGCTGATTGAGTTAGAATAACAGACTGGAAGCTTTCAAAGGAGGGTGGTGCTTGAAATCATTGTTCTTCCTCTGTTAACCTTGGTTACCTGCAAGGAAACACGTGCCGTCATCATTGCTTTGCACAAAAAGGTCTTCACAGGCAAGGATATTGCTGCTAGTAAGATTGCACCTAAATCAACCGTTTATCGGATCATCAAGAACTTCAAGGAGAGAGGTTCAATTGTTGTGAAGAAGGCTTCAGGGTGCCCAAGAAAGTCCAGCAAGCGCCAGGACTGTCTCCTAAAGTTGATTTAGCTGCGGGATCGGGGCACCACCAGTGCAGAGCTTGCTCAGGAATGGCAGCAGGCAGGTGTGAGTGCATCTGCACGCACAGTAATGCGAATACTTTTGGAGGATGGCCTGGTGTCAAGAAGAGCAGCGAGGAATCCACTTCTCTCCAGGAAAAACATCAGGGACAGACTGATATTCTGCAAAATGTACAAGGATTGGACTGCTGAGGACTGGGGTAAAATCATCGTCTCTGATGAATCCCCTTTCCGATTGTTTGGGGCTTCCCAAAAAAAGCTTGTACAGAGAAGACAATGTGAGGGCTACAATCAGTCCTGTGTCATGCCAACAGTAAACCATTCTGAGACCATTCATGTGGGGTTGCTTCTCAGCCAAGGGAGTGGGCTCACTCACAATTTTTCCTAAGAACACAGCCATGAATAAAGAATGGTACCAACACATCCTCCGAGAGCAACTTCTCCCAACCATCCAAGAACAGTTTGGTGACTAACAATGCCTTTTCCAGCATGATGGAGCACCTTGCCATAAGGCAAAAGTGATAACTAAGTGGCTCGGGGAACAAAACATCGACATTTTGGGTCCATGGCCAGGAAACTCCCCAGACCTTAATCCCATTGAGAACTTGTGGTCAATCCTCAAGAGGCGGGTGGACAAACAAAACCCACAAATTCTGACAAACTCCAAGCATTGATTATGCAAGAATGGGCTGCTATCAGTCAGGATGTGGCCCAGAAGTTAATTGACAGCATGCCATGGCGGATTGCAAGGGTCTTGAAAAAGAAGGGTCAATACTGCAAATATTGACTCTCTGCATAAACTTAATGTAATTGTCAATAAAAGCCTTTTGACACTTATGGAATGCTTGTAATTATACTTCAGTATACTTAGTAACATCTGACAAAAATATCTCATAACACTGAAGCAGCAAACTTTGTGAAGACCAATGCTTGTGTCATTCTCAAAACATTTGACCACGACTGTATATATTCCCTTTATGAAAACGAGACACACTGCAAATGACACGGTAAAATAGGCTACTTGTTGTGGGAGATCAGGAGGACACAGCGGAAAGCCCGATATACTCTATATAAAGTGATTTTCTGAAACACTCATGTGAAAAGAAACTGAATGAAAGAGAGTACAGGGAGGAAAGACCGACTGGCAAATCGTCTGTATTCATCCCATTAATGCACATTGTGCAAAGCCGTCATCAAGGCAAAGGAAGAATCTAAAATATATAATATATTTTGGATTGTTAAACACTTTTTTGGTTACTACATGATTCCATATGTGTTATTTCATAGTTTTGATGTATTCACTATTATTCTACAACATAGAAAATTATACAAATAAAGCAAAACCCTGGAATGAGTAGTTGTGTCCAAACTTCTGACTGGTACTGTATGTGCATGTGCGGTAGACTGATAGCCATTGGCTTATCTGCAGAAAAGATTGTAGCCTAATGTTTAAAGGCTGCCGATTTTATTGATTGTGTAAGGCATGGATAGGCATAAGAAATATCTGGACAACTTCTCTCTTCAATGATTAGTCTTTTATTAACTCTCACAGCCGTGTCGTGGAGGACTTCTCTCTCAAACCCACATACAAACCAATATCAGGGTGTTTTCACATATAGTCCTCTTTAAAATAACCTATCTCTGTCCTCTTTAAAGTGAACTGGGGTGACAAAAAAAAGAAGCTAAAGAACTCTGTTCTCTTTGTATTCACACTTCCCTTGCCTTTTGAATGAGGACTCAACTTTCTTGCCAGTTCACTTCACCTATTGTGTGGGTCGAGTCCTCTTTGCATTCACATTGCTATGTTTAGAAAGGAACCAAAATCTTTTTCCAACATGCACTCTGGGTTTTTACAAAGTGCCGGACAAACCACTAAATCATTGTTATCGGACAGCTAGATATACCTACTTACATTTTGGAAGCTAAGAGATTGCATTTAATTAAAATATGAGACATAATAATTGTAATCAGAAGATACTATTAACCTGTACATTTTATTGCTAACAAAATAAATAGCAATAGAATAACTGCAGAATAAATAATGCTGTAATTGAAAATTGTACACCCAAGGTAGGCTATTTTGGAATTTCTGTGCATCCTTGACAATCGCTAATCAATATCCAAAAGCAGAACACATTTTTTCCTGCGAACCTGCACATCATCATCTTCTCTCTATTGTGCCAACAATGTGAGGGTTTATGGCAAGGGAAACAGAGTTGCAATAGTCTAGTGTGTGGTGCGGGAATAATGACAAGTGAACCTGGGGAGTTTTGCGTTCACATTGCCCTAAAAAAGGGAACCGGATTACAGAATTCAAGCGACCGAACTCGGACCACCTCGCGAGATGGTCTCAGTTCGGTTCGCTTCGGGGGCTCTTTTGTGGGGTCGGAGTTCCTTTCGGAGTGTTCACATTGCACAAAAAAGTGCAGTGTGAAACACCCTCAGGCTGTGTAGGCTACATCTGTAGGCCTAAAGGATATATCTACATTTAATTTAGAACAAAGAAGATTAGGTTATTATAATGAGTTTGACCTGAGTTATAGAAATAGCCTACCAAAATAAGTCTAACACACAGCACTTGCTAGTGTCCTAAAATCAGCACATAAAAAATCTCTAATCTCAAAAATGTGGTCTACAGAAACAAAATGAACAGATCTCTGAAAACCTCAAAATATTCTACATTTAATTATAGCGTTGTCATAGCAGGAATATTAACCTTCAAATCCCAATTGTTGGAAATTACATGGAATGCAGATGGGTGACTCCCTTCTTCCGTAGCCTATTCAAAATGTATTTACAATTTGAAGCTTGCTGGTCAAACACCTTTAGTCTAACACCTTTAGTCTAAATCAATGTTGATCAAAACAGTAACAGTGCCTTCACACCCCTTGACCTTTTCCACATTTTGTTGTTCCAAAGTTGGATACAAATTAATTTCATTGTTATTTTTGGTCAATGATCTACACAAAATACTTAAATGTATTACAAATGAATAAAAAATAAAACATTAATATATCTTGATTAGATAAGTATTAACCCCCTGAGTCAATAGATGTCAGAAACACCTTTGGCAGCAATTACAGCTTTTTGGGTAAGTCTCTAAGCTTTGCACACCTGGATTGTGCAATAATCGTAAGCAGCTCCAGTGCAGATTTGGCCTTGTGTTTTAGGTTATTGTCCTGCTGAAAGGTGATATAATCTTCCAATGTCTGTTGGAAAGCAGACTGAACCAGGTTTTCCTCTAGGATTTTGCTTGTGCTTAGCTGTATTCTGTTTCTTTTTATCCTAAAAACTCCCTAATCCTTGCCGATGACAAGCATGATGCAGCCACCACCATGCTTGAAAATATGAAAAGTGGTACTCAGCGATGTGGTGTGTTGGATTTGCCCCAGACATTATGCTTTGTATTCAGGACTAAATGTACATTTTTTTGCAAACAGGATGCATATTTTGGAATATTTTTTTATTCTGTACATGCTTTCTGCTTTTCACTCTGTCAATTAGGTTAGTATTGTGAAGTAACTACAATGTTGTTGATCCATCCTCAGTTCTCTCATATCACAACCATTAAACTCTGTAACTGTTTAAAAAACACCATTGGACTCTTGGTGAAATCCCTGAGCAGTTTCCTTCCTCTCAGCTACTGAGTTAGGAAGGACACCTCTACCATTTTAGTGACTAGGTGTATTTATACACCATCCAAAGCCTCATTAATAACTTCAATTATGCTCAACGGGATATGTAGAGTCTGCTTTTTAATTTTTTACATGTCTCCCTGGTCTTTGTGGTTGAATCTGTGCTTGAAATTCACTATTCGATTGAGGGAGAGAGATGGGGTAGTCATTCAAAAATCATGTTAACCACTATTATTGAACACAGAATGAGTCCATACAACTTATGTCATTTGTTAAGCACATTTGTACTTCTGAACTTATTTAGGCTTGCCATAACAAAGAGGTTGAATACTTATTGACTCGAGATTTCAGCTTTTCATTTTTAATAAATGTGTAATGTGTAAATGTGCAGTGCTAACTGTGCCACTAGAGATCCTGGTTCGAATCCAGGCTCTGTCGCAGCCGGCCGTGACCGGGAGACTCATGGGCGGCGCACAATTGGCCCAGCGTCGTCCAGGGTAGGGGAGGGAATGGCCGGCAGGGATGTAGCTCAGTTGATAGAGCATGGCGTTTGCAACGCCAGGGTTGTGGGTTCGATTCCCACAGGGGGCCAGTATAAAAAATAAATATATATATATATATATATATATATATATATATATATATATATATATATATATATATATATATATATATATATATATATATATACAGTGGGGAAAAAAAGTATTTAGTCAGCCACCAATTGTGCAAGTTCTCCCACTTAAAAAGATGAGAGAGGCCTGTAATTTTCATCATAGGTACAAGTGAACTATGACAGACAAAATGAGATTTTTTTTCTCCAGAAAATCACATTGTAGGATTTTTAATGAATTTATTTGCAAATTATGGTGGAAAATAAGTATTTGGTCAATAACAAAAGTTTCTCAATACTTTGTTATATACCCTTTGTTGGCAATGACACAGGTCAAACGTTTTCTGTAAGTCTTCACAAGGTTTTCACACACTGTTGCTGGTATTTTGGCCCATTCCTCCATGCAGATCTCCTCTAGAGCAGTGACGTTTTGGGGCTGTCGCTGGGCAACACAGACTTTCAACTCCCTCCAAAGATTTTCTATGGGGTTGAGATCTGGAGACTGGCTAGGCCACTCCAGGACCTTGAAATGCTTCTTGCGAAGCCACTCCTTCGTTGCCCGGGCGGTGTGTTTGGGATCATTGTCATGCTGAAAGACCCAGCCACGTTTCATCTTCAATGCCCTTGCTGATGGAAGGAGGTTTTCACTCAAAATCTCACGATACATGGCCCCATTCATTCTTTCCTTTACATGGATCAGTCGTCCTGGTCCCTTTGCAGAAAAACAGCCCCAAAGCATGATGTTTCCACCCCCATGCTTCACAGTAGGTATGGTGTTATTTGGATGCAACTCAGCATTCTTTGTCCTCCAAACACGACGAGTTGAGTTCTTACCAAAAAGTTCTATTTTGGTTTCATCTAACCATTTGACATTCTCCCAATCCTCTTCTGGATCATCCAAATGCACTCTAGCAAACTTCAGACGGGCCTGGACATGTACTGGCTTAAGCAGGGGGACACGTCTGGCACTGCAGGATTTGAGTCCCTGGCGGCGGCGTAGTGTGTTACTGATGGTAGGCTTTGTTACTTTGGTCCCAGCTCTCTGCAGGTCATTCACTAGTTCCCCCCGTGTGGTTCTGGGATTTTTGCTCACCGTTCTTGTGATCATTTTGACCCCACGGGGTGAGATCTTGCGTGGAGCCCCAGATCGAGGGAGATTATCAGTGGTCTTGTATGTCTTCCATTTCCTAATAATTGCTCCCACAGTTGATTTCTTCAAACCAAGCTGCTTAACTATTGCAGATTCAGTCTTCCCAGCCTGGTGCAGGTCTACAATTTTGTTTCTGGTGTCCTTTGACAGCTCTTTGGTCTTGGCCATAGTGGAGTTTGGAGTGTGACTGTTTGAGGTTGTGGACAGGTGTCTTTTATACTGATAACAAGTTCAAACAGGTGCCATTAATAAAGGTAATGAGTGGAGGACAGAGGAGCCTCTTAAAGAAGAAGTTACAGGTCTGTGAGAGCCAGAAATCTTGCTTGTTTGTAGGTGACCAAATACTTATTTTCCACCATAATTTGCAAATAAATTCATTAAAAATCCTACAATGTGGTTTTCTGGATTTTTTTTCCTCAATTTGTCTGTCATAGTTGACGTGTACCTATGATGAAAATTACAGGCCTCTCATCTTTTTAAGTGGGAGAACTTGCACAATTGGTGGCTGACTAAATAATTTTTTTCCCCACTGTATTCACTAACTGTAAGTCTCTCTGGATAAGAGCGTCTGCTAAATGATGTAAATGTGTAAAATGTCTAAAAACAAAATTCCACTTTGATATTATGGGGTATTGTGTGTAGATCAGTGACGTAAAATCTCAATTTAATAAATATTAAATTCAGGCTGTAAGCTATAAAAATTAAGTGAGTCGCACACTACCAGTACCAGTCAAAAGTTTGGACACACCAACTCAATCAAGGGTTTTTCTTAATTTTTACTAATTTTTACATTATAGAATAATAATGAAGACATCAATACTTGAGATTCTTCAAATAGCCACCCTTTGCCTTGATGACAGCTTTGCACACTCTTGGCATTCTCTCAGCCAGCTTTACCTGGAATGCTTTTCCAACAGTCTTGAAGGAGTTCCCACATATGCTGAGCACTTGTTGGCTGCTTTTCCTTCACTCTGCGGTCCGACTCATCCAAAACCATCTCAATTTGGTTGAGGTCAGGGGATTGTGGAGGCCAGGTCATCTGACGCAGCACTCCATCACTCTCCTTCTTGGTAAAATAGCCCTTACACAGCCTGGAGGTGTGTTGGGTCATTGTCCTGTTGAAAAACAAATGATAGTCCCACTAAGCCCAACCCAGGTGGGATGGCGTTTCGCTGCAAAATGCTGTGGTAGCAATGCTGGTTAAGTGTGTCTTGAATTCTAAATACATTACAGACAGTGTCACCTGCAAAGCACCCCCACACCATAACACCTACTCCTCCATGCTTTACGGTGGGAACTACACATGCGGAGATCATCCGTTCACCCACACTGCGTCTCACCAAGACACGGCGGTTTGAACCAAAAATCTAATTTTGACTCCAGACCAAAGGACAGATTTCCACCGGTCTAATGTCCATTGCTCATGTTTCTTGGCCCAAGCAGGTCTCTTCATATTTGTGTGCTTTAGTAGTGGTTTCTTTGCAGCAATTCGACCAAGGAGGCCTGATTCACACAGTCCCCTCTGAACAGTTGATGTTGGGATGTGTCTGTTACTTGAACTCAGTGAAGCATTTATTTGGGCTGCAATTTCTTATGCTGGTAACTCTATGAACTTATCCTCTGCAGCAGAGGTGACTCTGGGTCTTCCAGTCCTGTGGCGGTCCTCATGAGAGCCAGTTTCATCATAGCGCTTGATGGTTTTTGCGACTGCACTTAAAGAAACTTTCAAAGTTCTTAACATTTTCTGTATTGACTGACCTTCATCTCTTAAAGTAATTATGGACTGTCGTTTCTCTTTTCTTATTTGAGCTGTTCTTGCAAAAAGATGTACTTGGCCTTTTACCAAATAGTGCTTCTTCTGTATACCCCCCCTATCTTGTCACAAAACAACTGATTGGCGCAAACGTATTAAGAAGGAAAGAAATTCCACAAATTAAACTTTTAAAAAGGCACACCTGTTAATTGAAGTGCCTTCCAGGTGACTACCTCATGAAGCTTGTTGAGAAAATGCCAAGAGTGTTCAAAGCTGTCATCAAGGCAAAGGTTGGCTATTTGAAGAATATCAAATATAAAATATATTTTGATTTGTTTAACACTTTTTTGGTTACTACATGATTCCGTATGTGTTATTTAATAGTTTTGATATCTTCACTATTATTCTACAAGGTAAAAAATTGTAAAAATAAATTAAAACCCTTGAATGAGTAGGTGTCCAAACTTTTGACTGGTAGTGTATATATAAACTCCCAGTCATTTATTGGGTAAGACACCAACGTTTTGGCATCACTGTGCATTCTTCAGGGTAATGTCATGAATGCTTGAACCGGGTTATGTAGACAAACAGTGCAATTAGTGCAACCAATGTCTGAACACCGCAGCTCAATCAGGTGTAAGAGCACTGACTATCCAGTAGCAGCTCACTTTGTTGAAGCTAACCATCCCATCTCCTCCCTCAAATACACAGGTATTGAGCATGTTGCTCTACCAAAGAGAGGAGGTAACATCGACATCCTACTACTACAGAGGGAGGCCTACCGGATATCTTATTTAAAAACATTGACCCCTAGTGGTCTGAATACTTTGAGCTCAGGCCCTTCTTATGAACAATTATTTTTCATGAACAAGTCTTATAAATGAATATATATTATTTCTACAGCTTCTCAGGGTACACCCAATATGTTCCCCCTGTTGATGACGCGTGTTATGCATTATGGTTGAACCAAAAGATTACATGTAACAAACATTTAATGAAATTGGAAACAATTAAATATATATGTGAAATTAAATTAAACAATGTATGTTGATGCTAATCTTATGCTAATACTACATAACCTGGTTCAAGCATTCATGACATTACCCTGAAGAAGGCACAGTAATGCCGAAACGTTGGTGTTTTACCCAGTAAATTACTGGGAGTTTATATATAGAGAGAGTGTGCGACTCTCTATTTTTATAGCTTATAGTTTATTCGCCATTTGTCAGCACCTCCACACAAAATAATTTGCTCTGCGTGTGCGCCAGCTCATTCTTTTTATTAAATTCAGGTTGTAACACAACAAAATGTGGAAAGGTAAAGGGGTGTGAATACTTTCTGAAGGCACTGTAAAATGGGTTAGCTTGTAACATTGTTCAGTAAAATAATAGGCCTACAGAATATTAGGTTACAGACAAAAGTGAACTATTCGTTGCTCTGTCTGGATCATCACATACAAAAAGTATCCTACTCAAACATATGTCCAACAGAAATAAGGGAAACATTTCTTAAAAAACCTCAATGTTCTACGTCAAACTATAGGGATGTCATTATGAAAATACTAAGCTGTAGACCACAAATCAGTTATTTTCGATACAACCAAAAATGCACGTTGAAGTTCACTGCTAGACATCTCAAAACAATAAAGCTGCATTTTTAAACTTACGGATCCATTTCGGTTGGATACAGACCCGACCCAATTTGGATCCGATTATCTCTCAGCTCTGACATGTTTTGGGTCGGATCTGGTCCATCTCGGATCCGAATCGAATTGATTTTATTTTTTTAAATACCAGATGATGTTAGGGTCGGGAAGGAATTTAACGGATCCAATTCCCGTTCGAATATCAATTTTGGGATCCGAGAAGACCTCTACTGCAGATCCACCCTGCCCTGTTAAGTTGACCTGCAGCACACACACCCTACACTCATATATATATATGTGTGTGTGTGTGTGTGTGTGTGTGTGTGTGTGTGTGTGTGTGTGTGTGTATATGTATGTATATATGTGTGTGTATGTATATGTATTGTGTACACAGATGGTAGCTGCTCTGGTGCTGGCCTACCTCTCCGCTCAGTCCCCAGTGGTAGGAATAAACCATGTTTTCCTGGGCATCTCCAGGGAGAGGGGGAGCTGAGTCTACACATGTCCCACCCTGGCTGCATATAGATCAGCCGTAATCCATTACCAGCTCCCTGGAATCCAGCAGGGGGGACCAGGGGGAGAGCGCTGGCTGGCTGGGTGGATGATGGAGGGGAGGAGAGAAGGATGAAAGGGGGATGGGGGAGGACTCTTAAAAACAAAACAAAAATCCTGAGCTGGGTTCTGCACTCTGAGCCCAGCCCCCTTTGCATCGAATATCCTCTTGAGTCCCCCCATAAAGCCTGCAGAGGTGTGTTTGCCTGTGTGTGTGAGTGAGACCTGGCTGGCATCACAGCAGAGCCTTCTTTCTTTCTCTGCTTCCCCCTCAACCCTCTGTCAGTGAGTTGAGTACTGGACATAATTTTAGCACATTGCTTTTAACCGCTGATCCAGGGCCCCGTGTTATTGAATAGCTTATAATGTTTTATGTTAGGTAGGGATGTGCACGGTTATTCGAATATCCAACTGGAAGTTAGTATTAAATTATTTGTGTGAGTTTTAATTTTTGTGTGAAAATACAATTATAGGCTGATTTTAACACTGTAAAGGCTTTTACTAAATTAAATTAAAATAGAAGGATTACATACAAGGATATACCATGCCATTTGTAATTATTAATATAATAAAACAACAACTTTTCAATGTAGTTTTTTTTCTTCTTCTACACGCACGGTGCACCCCATAAAAAGACTGGTAGCCGACCGGTAGCCTTCACATGTAGCTTGTTGTTTAATTTGGCCAATCAAAGCGGCAAAGAGCCTCAATGTGTAGCAAGTGGAGTGAAAGTTCACTAATGCAAGGCAAGATTGAGTAAAATTACGGAATTAAAAGTTGGCAAAATGAGAAGGAGTAGGCTTCAACGAGCAACCAACAGGTAGATTGTTGTTTTATCTGAATGGCGTTGGGGAGAAATCGCAGCATGTGGCCTCAATTAGCCCAGTTGCTATAGCTGGTTAGCTTAGCTAGCTAGCTTCTCTAGGCTACTCCAGTCAAGACGGGCACTGTTATATGGGATGAGAAATAACATGGTTGCTGCTACAAATTAGCTAGTCTTGGCTGTAGCCAAGTTGCCTTGCCGTCTCTCTCTCTCCCTCCATCTGCTTGCTGCACACACAGCAATAGAGCACCAGCCTCTTTCACTCGCGCAGCAGTGTTCAGGTTGTATTTCAAATATCCAGATAACCAACAAAAATTCATGATACTATTCGAATAGTGAAATTATTTCAAAACCCCATACCTAATGTTAGGGTATGGTGGCGTTAACTAATCCTAGCTCAGTCATTAGGGGCAGAGGGTAACTGATGCATTGGCCACCTCCGAAGGGACAATCAGAGGGAGCGAGAGAGTGATAGAAGGGGGAGGGGATCCAGAGAAAGCAGTGTGAAAGCAGAGGGTCATTTCCATGTAAAAGGACACATGAACACCAACATGCAAAGTTCATAGGAGCATGTCAAATTGGGTGTCACTTTTTTTATTAAGGCATGTATACATTTTCAAGGCTGTGATTTGTGGTCAAACTAATGGAAAAGGACAACATCTACCAGAAAAAGTCTTAGGAATACAGTACCAGTCAAAAGTTTGGACACACCTACACATTCAAGGGTTTTTCTTTATTTTTACTACTTTTTACATTGTAGAATAATAGTGAATACATCAAAACTATGAAATAACACATATGGAATCATGTAGTAACCAAAAAAGTGTTTAACAAGTCAAAATATATTTTATATTTGAGATTCTTCAAATAGCCACCATTTGCCTTGATGACAGCTTTGCACACTCTTGGCATTCTCTCAACCAGCTTCACCTGGAATGCTTTTCCAACAGTCTTGAAGGAGTTCCCACATATGCTGAGCACTTGTTGGCTGCTTTTCTTTCACTCTGCGGTCCAACTAATCCCAAACCATCTCAATTGGGTTGAGGTCGGGTGATTGTGGAGGCCAGGTCATCTGACGCAGCACTCATCACTCTCCTTGGTCAAATAGCCCTTACACAGCCTGGAGGTGTGTTGGGTCATTGTCCTGTTGAAAAATAAATGATAGTCCCGCTAAGCGTAAACCAGATGGGATGGCGTATCGCTGCAGAATGCTGTGGTAGCCATGCTGGTTAAGTGTGCCTTGAATTCTAAATAAATCACAGACAGTGTCACCTGCAAAGCACCCCCACTTCATCACACCTCCTCCTCCATGTTTCACGGTGGGGACCACACATGCAGAGGTCATCCGTTCACCCAAAGACACAGTGGTTGGAACCCAAAATATAAAATTTGGACTCATCAGACCAAAGGACAGATTTCCACCGGTCTAATGTCCATTGCTCGTGTTTCTTGGCCCAAGCAAGTCTCTTCTTCTTATTGGTGTCCTTTGGTAGTGGTTTCTTTGCAGCAATTCAACCATGAAGGCCTGATTCACGTCATCTCCTCTGAACAGTTGATATTGAGTTGTGTCTGTTACTTGAACTCTGTGAAGCATTTATTTGGCCTGCAATTTCTGAGGCTGGTAACTCTAATGAACGTATTCTCTGTAGCAGAGGTAACTCTGGGTCTTCCTTTCCTGTGTCGGTCCTCATGAGAGCCAGTTTCATCATAGTGCTTGATGGTTTTTGCAATTGCACTTGAAGAAACTTTCAAAGTTCTTGACATTTTCCGGATTGACTGATCTTCATGTCTTAAAGTAATGATGGACTGTTGTTTCCCTTTGCTTATTTGAGCTGTTATTTTACCAAATAGGGCTATCTTCTGTATACCACCCCTACCTTGTCACAACACAACTGATTGGCTCAAACACATTAAGAAGGAAAGCAATTCCACAAATTCACTTTTAAGAAGGCACACCTGTTAATTGAAATGCATTCCAGGTGACTACCTCATGAAGCTGGTTGAGAGAATGCCAATAGTGTGCAAAGCTGTCATCAAAGCAAAGGGTGGCTACTTTGAAGAATCTCAAATATAACATATATTTTGATTTGTTTAACACTTTTTTGGTTACCACATGATTCCATACAGTGGGGGAAAAAAGTATTTAGTCAGCCACCAATTGTGCAAGTTCTCCCACTTAAAAAGATGAGAGAGGCCTGTAATTTTCATCATAGGTACACGTCAACTATGACAGACAAAATGGGAGAAAAAAATCCTGAAAATCACATTGTAGGATTTTTTATGAATTTATTTGCAAATTATGGTGGAAAATAAGTATTTGGTCAATAACAAAAGTTTCTCAATACTTTGTTATATACCCTTTGTTGGCAATGACACAGGTCAAACATTTTCTGTAAGTCTTCACAAGGTTTTCACACACTGTTGCTGGTATTTTGGCCCATTCCTCCATGCAGATCTCCTCTAGAGCAGTGATGTTTTGGGGCTGTCGCTGGGCAACACGGACTTTCAACTCCCTCCAAAGATTTTCTATGGGGTTGAGATCTGGAGACTGGCTAGGCCACTCCAGGACCTTGAAATGCTTCTTATGAAGCCACTCCTTCGTTGCCTGGGCGGTGTGTTTGGGATCATTGTCATGCTGAAAGACCCAGCCACGTTTCATCTTCAATGCCCTTGCTGATGGAAGGAGGTTTTCACTCAAAATCTCACGATACATGGCCCCATTCATTCTTTCCTTTACACGGATCAGTCGTCCTGGTCCCTTTGCAGAAAAACAGCCCCAAAGCATGATGTTTCCCACCCCCATGCTTCACAGTAGGTATGGTGTTCTTTGGATGCAACTCAGCATTCTTTGTCCTCCAAACACGATCGAGTTGAGTTTTTACCAAAAAGTTCTATTTTGGTTTCATCTGACCATATGACATTCTCCCAATCCTCTTCTGGATCATCCAAATGCACTCTAGCAAACTTCAGACGGGCCTGGACATGTACTGGCTTAAGCAGGGGGACACGTCTGGCACTGCAGGATTTGAGTCCCTGGCGGCGTAGTGTGTTACTGATGGTAGGCTTTGTTACTTTGGTCCCAGCTCTCTGCAGGTCATTCACTAGGTCCCCCCGTGTGGTTCTGGGATTTTTGCTCACCGTTCTTGTGATCATTTTGACCCCACGGGGTGAGATCTTGCGTGGAGCCCCAGATCGAGGGAGATTATCAGTGGTCTTGTATGTCTTCCATTTCCTAATAATTGCTCCCACAGTTGATTTCTTCAAACCAAGCTGCTTACCTATTGCAGATTCAGTCTTCCCAGCCTGGTGCAGGTCTACAATTTTGTTTCTGGTGTCCTTTGACAGCTCTTTGGTCTTGGCCATAGTGGAGTTTGGAGTGTGACTGTTTGAGGTTGTGGACAGGTGTCTTTTATACTGATAACAAGTTCAAACAGGTGCCATTAATATAGGTAACGAGTGGAGGACAGAGGAGCCTCTTAAAGAAGAAGTTACAGGTCTGTGAGAGCCAGAAATCTTGCTTGTTTGTAGGTGACCAAATACTTATTTTCCACCATAATTTGCAAATAAATTCATTAAAAATCCTACAATGTGATTTTCTGGAAAAAAAATGTCTCAATTTGTCTGTCATAGTTGACGTGTACCTATGATGAAAATTACAGGCCTCTCTCATCTTTTTAAGTGGGAGAACTTGCACAATTGGTGGCTGACTAAATACTTTTTTCCCCCACTGTATGTGTTATTTCGTAGTTTTGATGTCTTCACGATTATTCTACAATGTAGAAAATAGTAAAAAGAAAGAAAAACCCTTGAACGAGTAGGTGTGTCCAAACTTTTGACTGGTACTGTACATCAACCCAGGTATTAGGAATACATCAACCCACATGAAATAAATACTGTAGTATTCACTGTAGTGTTTTTGCAGACTTTATAGTAGTATTCACAGTCGTGTTTTTGCGGACTAAAGTCAGCAAATAAACTACAGTGAATACTGTAGTATTTACTGTAGTGTACTGTATTATTTGCAGGTAACTATAGTATAAATACTGTAGTAAAATAACTAGTATATACTATAGTAATTAATCTAGTGTTTTGCAGAGTGTAGGATATGGTAGTATTTATTATAGTGTTTTAGTTGTATTATCTTTGACTTAGAAGTGGAGGCTTACTCCTTGAGTAATCTCCTCTACTGGAGAAATACTACAAGAGCAAATGTTCCATAACCTGTGGATAAGTCGGACTGGGGTCTGAACAGATAGTTCAGAGCTTCTGCTCTTTTCTATAACCTGTAGGGAACACAATATATGGTTTATACGTGGCATGTAGGTTTCTCACTTATGGGTGGCACAAATTGGGACATGGGCGAGGGAAATGGGTAAATTAAATACTGTAGTATGTACTATAGTTCAAAAATGTTGGTGTTTTTGCGGACATTACAGTAGTATTTACTATAGTATTCTACAGTGTACTACAACATTATATAGTAAGTACTACACATGATCGAGGGATACTACGGTGTGTAGTATAGTATTCTACAGTGTGCTACAGTTTACTAAATAATTATATAATAACTACTGTAGTATTCTATAGTAAACTGTAGTATTTTTTCATGTGGGAAAACACAATCATGTTGAAGTAAAGACGTCTGACAAATAATATCAACACTTAATATTTAGCGCTTAACCATTTTTGAGGTCTTAGAAAAATCTGAGACATTTTAGATTTTTTAGTGTAGTTAACCTTTAATTCAGTGTTTCTGTAGCGCAGGTGTGATGGAGTTTTCAAAACAAATGGCCACTGGATTGATGCAAATAATCATGATTCTTCCAGGTAGGCATAGGCTATTTTGTAGTTACCAGGCCTGGAATTTAGGGGCAAGGCCATTTGGCCTTCAAGAGGTGCCCAATCTGCCATTGCACCAAGACCATTAACCAAAATGGGCAATTCAATTGATTAGAAAGCCGAAAAACGCTAGGTGTTCTATTAAGAAAAACAGAAGTGTATGTAAATATACATAAATAATTTGCCTACATGTCAAAGTGTAGGTGATAGTCTATGCGTATTGGTTACAGCCTCTCATGTCCACACCGATGCTTGATTCTGTCGACACACTCGAGGCACCGCAACATCACCCACCTTGAAATCTGAGCTGAGGCGGTCAGCATTTTCAAACTATTTAACCATGAACTTAATTGTTTAAAACCTTTTTTTATTTTATTTTATTTTATGAGGCATGACTACCTTGTTTGAAAGTAAAGCCAAAATCCGACCATAGCCTATATGTTGAGGGAATTATTTTTTATAAACACTTCCTTATGCCATTGAAACCAGAATTTCTCTCATGTTCTATTGGGTTTCAAACCAGCTTTCTATCGTTGTCCAGTAGCCAAAGGCACAATAATCATATTAGCAACCCATTTTACATTTAAATTTAAAATGTTAGTTATTTAGCAGACACTCTTATCCAGAGCGATTTACAGTTAGTGAGTGCATACATTTTCATACTGGCCCTCCGTGGGAAACGAACCCACAACCCCTGGCGTTGCAAGCGCCATGCTCTACCAACTGAGCTACAGGGGACTGCTAGTTGTTGCATCTTTAGATCAAATCAAATGAAATCAAATGTTATTTGCCACATGCGCTGAATACAACAGGTGTAGACCTTACAGTGAAATGCTTATTTACAAGCCTCTAACCAACAATGCAGTTTTTAAGAAAAGAAAAAAATAGCAAATAATTAATGATCAGCAGTAAAGTAAAATAACAGTAGGGAGGCTATATACAGGGGGTACCTGTACAGAGTCAATGTGCGGGGGCACCGGTTAGTCAAGGTAATTTAGGTAATATGTACATGTGGGTAGAGTTAAAGTGACTATGCATAAATAATAAACAGAGTAGCAGCAGAGTAAAAGAGGGGGTTGGGGTGGGGGGCAATGCAAGTAGTCCGGGTAGCCATGATTAGCTGTTCAGGAGTCTTATGGCTTGGGGGTACAAACTGTTAAGAAGCCTTTTGGACCTAGACTTGGCACTCCGGTACCGCATGCCGTGCGGTAGCAGAGAGAACAGTCTATGACTAGGGTGGCTGGAGTCTTTGACAATTTTTAGGGCCTTCCTCTGACACTGCCTGGTATAGAGGTCCTGGATGGCAGGAAGCTTGGCCCCAGTGATGTACTAGGCCGTACGCGCTACCCTCTGTAGTGCCTTGCGGTCAGAGGCCATGCAGTTGCCATACCAGGCGGTCATGCAACTAGTCAGGATGCTCTCGATGGTGCAGCTGTAGAACTTTTTTAGGATCTGAGGAACCATGCCAAATCTTTTCAGTCTCCTGAGGGGGAATAGGCTTTGTCGTGCCCTCTTCACGACTGTCTTGGTGTGTTTGGACCATGATAGTTTGTTGGTGATGTGGACACCATGGAATTTGAAGCTCTCAACCTGTTCCACTACAGCCCCGTCGATAAGAATGGGGGCGTGCCCAGTCCTTTTTTTTTTTTCCTGTAGTCCACAATCATCTCCTTTGTCTTGATCACGTTGAGGGAGAGGTTGTTATCCTGGCACCACACAGCCAGGTCTCTGACCTCCTCCCTATAGGCTGTCTCATCATTGTCGGTGATCAGGCCTACCACTGTTGTGTCATCGGCAAACTTAATGATGGTGTTGGAGTTCTGCCTGGCCATGAAGTCATGGGTGAACAGGGAGTACAGGAGGGGACTGAGCACGCACCCCTGAGGGGCACCCGTGTTGAGGATCAGCGTGGCAGATGTGTTGTTACCTACCCTTACCACCTGGGGGCGGCCCGTCAGGAAGTCCAAGATCCAGTTGCAGAGGGAGGTGTTTAGTCCCAGTGTCCTTAGCTTAGTGAAGAGCTTTGAGGGCATTATGGTGTTGAATGCTGAGCTGTAGTCAATGAATAGCATTCTCACGTAGGTGTTCCTCTTGTCCAGGTGGGAAAGGGCAGTGTGGAGTGCAATAGAGATTGCATCATCTGTGGATATGTTGGGGCGGTATGCAAATTAGGGTCGGTCTAGGGTTTCTGGGATAATGGTGTTGATGTGAGCCATGACCAGCCTTTCAAAGTACTTCATGGCTGCAAACGTGAGTGCTACGGATCGGTAGTCATTTAGGCAAGTAATCTTAGTGTTCTTGGGCACGGGGACTATGGTGGTCTGCTTGAAACATGTTGGTATTACAGACACAGTCAGGGACATGTTGAAAATGTCAGTGAAGACACTTGCCAATTGGTCAGCACATGCTCGGAGTACACGTCCTGGTAATCCGTCTGGGCCTGCGGCCTTGTGAATGCTTAAAAGTCTTACTCACATCGGCTATGGAGAGCGTGATCACATAGTCATCCGGAACAGCTGATGCTCTCATGCATGCTTCAGTGTTGCTTGCCTCGAAGCGAGCAGAGAAGTGATTTAGCTCGTCTGCTAGGCATGTGTCACTGGGCAGCTAGCGGCTGTGCTTCCCTTTGTAGTCAATCATAGTCCTGTATTGACGCTTTGCCAGAAAAAATCTTCATCCAATATGAGGTGAGTAATCGCTGTCCTGATATCCAGAAACTATTTTTGGTCATAAGAGACGGTGGCAGAAACATTATGTACAGAATAAATTACAAATAACGGGAAAAACACACATAATAGTACAATTGGTTAGAGGTCTGTAAAACGGCAGCCATCTTCTCCAGCGCCATTCTCAGGGAATTTCTAATGGATATTTTCATCTCTGTCACATGAAACTGCTCGCATGTGTGGTGCACTTTTGCGAACTGTGTTTTCCTGCTAATTGAATTTTGGAACATTCACACGTGTAGCCTAATGTCGTGTGCGCATTGCTGCGCTTATAATGTGAAGAAATATCCTAATATTTTATTAACATTCTGATCAGTGGCATCAGCCTTATTGTTTTTTAATGTTTTTTGATGTAAGCTACAATGTTTGTATGAATCTGGGATCTATCGTCCCAAAACTGTCCCAGAGTCAATTTTTTGAATATTTATTTATCGCACATAACAACAAGCTGACCATTAGAATAGGTCAACTTTTCTACTTTGTGGGGTAGTAGATTGACATAAGCTAGTGATTTTGCTGTTTGTTAGGCTACTCGTTTTGTTGGCTGAGGAAAAGTAAATGTGGACAGTTCTAACATCTTCGAAGTGCGCCTCGGAATTGAATAAGGGACGCACGCCGTTGCATCTACAATGTCTTTCTTCACTTGTACTTCGGCGTTGTGAGGCCTGTGAGAAGGATCACGTGACGGGCATTGGCTAATACGAATTGAGATATCTGAGAGAGCCATGTGAGTGAGAGGTGCTTATGGCCGCACAAGATGCCGCTGGGAAATTCGAGGCCTGCAGTTACCTTTTAATTGCCTTTCTACCCGAAGACGGTTAGGCTATCATTAGCATCACTAATGGCTACACAAAGTGGTAGACATAGGCCCTACGCGCACCCCACACACACAGACAGGCATTCCCGTGCCATTGTTGCCTCTTCAGAAAGTTGGTTTATTTTTGGTTGATTGCACATTACTGTTTGAGTAAATCATTATAATTAAATAAAGGTGGTCAAATGGTCGCAAATGCAACTGTTTTGGTCGCAGTATCGAACCTTGCTGTACTGTACTGAACTGTACTCTTCTTTGCTGTGCTGTGCTCTACTGTGCTGTACTGTGTTGTCCAAACTTGTCAAATATAGACGCCTATGATCGGTTCCGATTTGGTCTGGTCTGAACCAACCAAATGTGGTCTTGTTTGGGGGCAGAGTTCATTAGAATTATAGCCAGTGTATAGAATAATACCCAAATATGCAAAGGAGGATATAGCATATTTCTACCTTTTGTGTACCTATTCAGGATCGAAGCACCGCCACAACGCGTAATATTTTACTGCGAACGTCTTCCTCCGCTACTCTTACATCCGCGTGAGGCTACAATATGTTGAGTTTCCCTGGGACGCTGTGAAGCACTGGGGAAGCTGTGAAGCCAGCTGTATGCTATTGCGTGATTGTATTTATGAGTCGGTTGTTAAAGAATGTGAAACAATGTTGTGTATGTTAACTATTGCCTGATTGTGTTCATGAGTCTGTTTATTAAATGTGTATGTTTACTGCTCTTCAGTAAATCATGTATGGCTACAAATATTGTATATACGTTCCTTAATATGGGAAGAATATTGTAGCCTAAGCCTAAATCCAATCTAGAACTGTGGCAGTCATGAAATTATGTCAGCCAGAAACTGTCATGCAAATAACTGCCGGTCTCATGGTAGTTTACCGTTAATTAACATAAACACATTTAGCATCTCCGGGCTTCTCACGCAGTTGCATAGCATAGCCTATAGAAATGTTGCGCAACATGGGCTTATAGGAACACTTATTTCATTCAATTTGATTTGATTTTTGATTGTGTTTGCATTGATATCAGAGTGATTAGAGAGACAATAGCGCGCTGAGTACCAGGCCATTAGCGACTGGCCGTTAGCAAGTTTGGTAGGCTACTAACGGCTATTAGCAGCATCAGAGTGCAGTTTTGGAGAAGCCTAGTTACCTTGAGTGAAGTGGAATTAGACTGCGGTCATCACTCGTGACTGCCGGTGTGGCAGTAATACGGTCACTATTACAGCCCTAGTCCAATCCTTTAAAATCTACCAGAAGTTCCTTAGAGTCTATGGATGGTATTGTCACTGGTGTCATTTCATTAATATTTGCTTGTGTTCTTATATTCTAGTACATGGTTCTCTGTCTTGAAAAGAAGGGGCACAACGAGGAGCACCTCCCTCAACTGTCTGGTTCTGCCAATGTGGGCTGGGTTGTACTCCTTAGTGCATACCATTTATGCTGTTTGCTTCTATTTGGTTCCTAGTGAACACACCCCAGGGGCGCGTTCAGCAGGACACAATGTTTTGGAAGGTTTAGATATACATGTTTGTTCTGCATAACATATTTCTAACAAGGAATCATGCCAGCTCTATTCAATACATTTCTATTTGCAACGCTTAACAACGTTTGGCAACTGAAAGTGGCCCTGGGTTGTCTTCAAGGCATGAAATAGGAGACATATTTGTTTTGATATTAAGGAGAGACTATTTTAATCTGTCAATCAAATACAAAGGGTAATTTTAGTTTTCTGTTTGAATTTTAGTTCCTGCTTATAAGTGACTAATGTGATCTAGAACTAGCATCTTCAAATGAAATAGAATAACTGCAACATAGTGCTTGATAGTACTTCATAATACGGTATAGCACTGCGCAAAATACCCCTGTATCAAGATCGGGCAGGTGTTGACACACATTCCAACACAGCATATGTCCATGAGTATCCAAATGTGTCCAGGTCAGATACAGACCTTATCACCACTTTGAAACACAAATGGGCACACCAACAAACAGACCACCTTGGTTTTTAGACATTTTAGAAAATTGGCTACAAGCTTGGCACACCTTAATTTGGGGAGTTTCTCCCATTCTTCTCTACAGATCCTCTCAAGCTCTGTCAGGTTGGATGGGGAGCGTCGCTGCACGGCTATTTTCAGGTCTCTCCAGAGATGTTTGATCGTGTCCATGTCCGGGCTCTGGCTGGGCCTCTGAAGGCAATTCTGAGACTTGTCCTGAAGCCAGTCATGAGTTTTCTGGGCTGTGTGCTTAGGGTCGTTGTCCTGTTGGCAGGTGAACCTGCGCTCCAATCTGAGGTCCTGAACAATCTGGAGCAGGTTTTCATCAAGGATCTCTCTGTACTATGCTCCGTTAATCTTTCCCGCGATCCTGACTAGTCTCCCAGTCCCTGCCGCTGAAAAACATCCCCACAACATGATGCTACCACCACCATGCTTCACCGTAGGGATGGTGCCAGGTTTCCTCCAGGCGTGAAGTTTGGCATTCAGGCCAAAGAGTTCAATCTTGGTTTCATCAGATCAGAGAATCTTGTTTCTCATGGTCTGAGAGTCCTTTTGGTGCCTTTTGGCAAACTCCAAGCAGGCTGTCATGTGCCTTTTACTGAGGAGTGGCTTCCCTCTGGCTACTCTACCATAAAGGCCTGATTGCTGCAGAGATGGTTGTCCTTCTGGAAGGTTCTCCTATCTCCACAGAGTAACTCTGGAGCTCTCTGAGTGACCAGCGGGTTCTTGGTCATCTCCCTGACCAAGGCCCTTCTCCCCGATTGCTCAGTTTGGCCGGGCGGCCAGGTCTAGGAAGGGTCTTGGTGGTTCCAAACTTCTTTCATTTAAGAATAATGAAGGCCACTGTGTTCTTGGGGACCTTCAATGCTGCAGAATTTTTTTGTTACCCTTCCCCAGATCTGTGCCTCGACACAAACCTGTCTCGGAGTTCTACGGACAATTCCTTCGACCTCATGGTTTGGTTTTTGCTCTGACATGCACTGTCAACTGTGGGACCTTATATAGACAGGTGTGTGCTTTTCCATATCATGACCAATCAATTTAATTTACCACAGGTGGACTCCAATCAAGTTGTAGAAACATCTGAAGTATGGTCAATGGAAACAGGATGCACTTGAGCTCAATTTCGAGTGTCATAGCAAAGGGTCTGAATACTTATGTAAATAAGGTATTTCAGTTTTTAATTTTTAATACATTTGCAAACATTTCTAAAAACCTGTTTTTTCACTTTGTCATTATGGGGTATTGTGTGTAGATTGATGAGGGAAACAAATAATTTAATCCATTTCAGAATAAGGCTGTAAAGTAAAAACATTTGGAAAAGGTCAAGGGGTCTGAATACTTTCCGAAGGCACTGTATACTTCCATAAATTTTTTCAACTAGTACTGGGGGACCTTCAGACGAGTCTTGTGAGTCCTGTGGGTGTCCTAGAGCAAAAGAGAGACATGTACGTGTTCGTGAAAGTCTCACGTTTACACAGACGGGTCAAATTAGTGTGTAGCCCAAACTGTTTGGACCCTACAGACAGAAGTTGGCAGATCGGCTTTACCGACTTCAGACGAGTCCCAAGGCGCTTCTGGGGTTGTAGCAAAAACGGAGAACACCATCGTGTTCGTGAGTGTCTCCTCTTTCCAAAGGGGGGTTGTTCATAATAGTTTGTAGGCCAAACGGTTTGTCATGGTCTGACAAACACTGCTCTAGCTCTGTCACCTTTCACCGCAGATGCGGAAGTGCGACATAGGCATATCCGGTGGATTGAGATTCATCCAACGCAAAAAAAACAGATACAGTATCTCTAGCTTAAACTGGTAGTTTTTTGTGGGGATTTTTTTTATTATGCTAGTTAATATTTCCGCGGGGGGCAGACATCGACCTTATGGAGGTAATGGTGTAACTGCCTAGTTCTTCCCTCTGAAGGCAACCGGAAAGCAAGCACGTGGTGATGTAGCTTATTCAATTTGTTTTATTCAGTGGGTAATAAGCACATAACATAGCAGTAGTGTTAATTGACTTAAAGGAATCTCTCACTCCTCACATTCTCTCCAGCAACATAAAACTGTCTGAGGAGAAAATGCGTCAAGGGGTGCAATACTGTTGACCAACCACAAGATGTCACTAAACACACATGAATGTAAATCCAGGTCAACATGAATTCAAACATTAATTCAATAGCTAGCTATGTAGCTATGAAATCCACCTTGGCGAACTCTGTTACACTGGGTCAAAAGATTGGAGCCCTGTACCAAATAAGTGGAGTAGAGAAATGTGATTAATGTAGCTAGGTTACAACCGCAGTTGGCTGTAGAAATAAGGGCTCCTCTCTGCTGGTAGTGGCTTCCCCATGAGTTTGCCTACTCCTGGCTGTCTACGATACAGCTGCCTGACGAACGTTAGCCAAGGTGTTAGCTACAGTTGAAGTCAGACGTTTACATACACATTCCCTGTTTTAGGATCACCACTTTATTTTAAGAATGTGAAATGTCAGATTAATAGTAGAGAGAATTATTTATTTTAGCTTTTATTTCTTTCATCACATTCCCAATGGGTCAGAAGTTTACATACACTCAATTAGTATTTGGTAGCATTGCCTTTAAATTGTTTAACTTGGGTCAAACGTTTTGGGTAGCCTTCCACAAGCGTCCCACAATAAGTTGGGTGAATTTTCGCCCATTCCTCCTGACAGAGCTGGTTTAACTGAGTCAGGTTTTGTAGGCCTCCTTGCTCGCACATGCTTTTTCAGTTCTGCCCACACAGTTTCTATAGGATTGAGGTCAGGGCTTTGTGATGGCCACTCCAATACCTTGACTTTGTTGTCCTTAAGCCATTTTGCCACAACTTTGGAAGTATGGTTGGTGTCGTTGTCCATTTGGAAGACCCATTTGCGACCAAGCTTTAACTTCCTGACTGATGTCTTGAGACGTTGCTTCAATATATCTACATCGTTTTCCTTCCTCATGATGCCATCTATTTTGTGAAGTGCACTAGTCCCTGCTGCAGCAAAGCACCCCCACAGCATGATGCTGCCACCCCCGTGCTTCATGGTTGGGATGGTGTTCTTCGGCTTGCAAGCAACCCCCTTTTTCCTCCAAACATAAAGATGGTCATCATGGCCAAACAGTTCTATTTTTGTTTCATCAGACCAGAGGACATTTCTCCAAAAAGTAAGATCTTTGTCCCCATGTGCAGTTGCAAACTGTAGTCTGTCTTTTTTATGGCGGTTTTGGAGCAGTGGCTTCTTCCTTGCTGAGTGGCCTTTCAGGTTATGTCGATATAGGACTCGTTTTACTGTGGATATAGATATTTTTGTACCTGTTTCCTCCAGCATCTTCACAAGGTCCTTTGCTGTTGTTCTGGGATTGATTTGCACTTTTCGCACCAAAGTATGTTCATCTCTAGGAGACAGAACGCATCTACTTCCTGAGCGGTATGACGGCTGCGTGGTCCCATGGTGTTTATACTTGTCTACTATTGTTTGTACAGATGAACGTGGTACCTTCAGGCGTTTGGAAAAAAATGAACCAGACTTGTGGAGGTCTACAATTTTGTGTTCTGAGTTCTTGGCTGATTTTCTTTCGATTTTCCCATGATGTCAAGCAAAGAGTCATTGAGTTTGAAGGTAGGCTTTGAAATACATCAATAGGTACATCTCCAATTGACTCAAATGATGTCAATTAGCCTATCAGAAGCTTCTAAAGCCATGACATCATTTTCTGGAATTTTCCAAACTGTTTAAAGGCACAGTCAACTTAGTGTATGTAAACTTCTGATCCACTGGAATTGTGATACAGTGAATTAAAAGTGAAATAATCTGTCTGTAAACAATTGTTGTAAAAATTACTTGTGTCATGCACAAAGTAGATGTCCTAACCGACTTGCCAAAACTGTAGCTTGTTAACAAGAAATGTATGGAGTGGTTGAAAAACTGGTTTTAATGACTCCAACCTAAGTGTATGTAAAATTCCGACTTCAACTGTAGCTAGCTATCTAGCTAGCTGGCTGGGGTTGTTAATTACTAGCTTACTAGCAAGCCAGCTAGCTACAGTGGCTTGCGAAAGTATTCAACCCCCTTGGCATTCTTCCTATTTTGTTGCGTTACATCCTGGAATTCAAATGGATTTTTTGGGGGGGTTGTATCATTTGATTTAAACAACATGCCTACCACTTTGAAGATGCAAAATATTTTTTATTGTGAAACAAACATGAAATAAGACAAAAAAAAACAGAACTTGAGCGTGCATAACTATTCACCCCCCCAAAGTCAATACTTTGTAGAGCCACCTTTTGCAGCAATTACAGCTGCAAGTCTCTTGGGGTATGTCTCTATAAGCTTGGCACATCTAGCCACTGGTATTTCTGCTCCTTCAAGTTGGATGGGTTCCACTGGTGTACAGCAATCTTTAAGTCATACCACAGATTCTCAATTGGATTGAGGTCTGGGCTTTGACTTGGCAATTCCAAGACATTTAAATGTTTCCCCTTAAATCACTTGAGTATCACTTTAGCAGTATGCTTAGGGTCATTGTCCTGCTGGAAGGTGAACCGCCGTCCTAGTCTCAAATCTCTGGAAGACTGAAACAGGTTTCCCTCAAGAATTTCCCTGTATTTAGCGCCATCCATCATTCCTTAAATTCTGACCAGTTTCCCAGTCCCTGCCGATGGAAAAACATCCCCACAGCATGATGCTGCCACCACTCTGGGGATGGTGTTCTCGGGGTGATGAGAGGTGTTGGGTTTGCACCAGACATAGTGTTTTCCTTGATGCTCAAAAGCTGAATTTTAGTCTCATCTGATCAGAGTACCTTCTTCCATATGTTTGGGGAGTCTCCCACATAGCTTTTGGCTAACACCAAACATTTTTGCTTATTTTTTTCTTTAAGCAATGGCATTTTTCTGGCCACTCTTCCGTAAAGCCCAGCTCTGTGGAGTGTACGGCTTAAAGTAGTCCTATGGACAGATACTCCAATCTCCGCTGTGGAGCTTTGCAGCTCCTTCAGGGTTGTCTTTGGTCTCTTTGTTGCCTCTCTGATTAATGCCCTCCTTGCCTGGTCCATGAGTTTTGGTGGGCGGGCCTCTCTTGGCAGGTATGTTGTGGTGCCATATTCTTTCACATTTTTAGTAATGCTTTAATGGTGCTCCGTGGGATGTTCAAAGTTTCTGATATTTTTTTATAACCCAACCCTGATCTGTACTTCTCCATAACTTTGTCCCTGACCTGTTTGGAGAGCTCCTTGGTCTTCATGGTGCCTCTTGCTTGGTGGTGCCCCTTGCTTAGTGGTGTTGCAGACTCTGGGGCCTTTCAGAACAGGTGTGTGTATATATATATATATATATATATATATATATATATATATATACTGAGATCATGTGACACTTAGATTGCACACAGGTGAACTTTATTTAACTAATTATGTGACTTCTGAAGGTAATTGGTTGCACAGATCTTATTTAGGGGCGTCATAGCAAAGGGGGTCAATACAAATGCACACACCACTTTTCCGTTATTTATTTTTTTGAATTTTTTGAAAAAAGTAATTTTTTTCATTTCACTTCACCAATTTGGACTATTTTGTGTATGTCCATTACATGAAATCCAAATAAAATCAATTTAAATTACAGGTTGTAATGCAACAAAATAGGAAAAACGGCAAGGGGGATGAATACTTTAGCAAGGCACTGTTGCTAGCTTCCTCAACAAATGAAACTCCCAGACAAACACTAGTTAACTAGCTAGCAACAACCCTAAACTCCTGCTATACGCAATCTAGCTAGCTATAAATACATTTTATTCATCCATGCTGGTTAGCTGATATTAGCTAACTTTGACTAAATCAGTAGCTAGCCAAAAGTTAGCTGGCTAGCTAGCTAGCTCTCTACATTCAGCTGGAGAGCAAAAAATGTAAATGTTCAACAAATATTAGATGTCCAGACATTAGACCTACTGTATAAATTGTTACCTTACCTTATCAAACCACTCTGCCTGCTAATTATCTATAGGCTATGTTTCAACTTGTCAATTTCAAATGATTTTTTACCTTTTCACACGTACCAACAAACGGGCGTGATCATTCTATAGTGGTCCCTGCAGTGTACGCTCAAACCGGTGTGATTAGAACGCTTATTTAGAACGTCCAGTTTCGATTGACGCAACAGTCAGCATTTAAGCTAGCCACACTGTTTTTTCATAGAAACTTTTTTCACAAACACAGTCCTTACAAAGTTATGTCCTGAATGTGACCAGTTTATTTTCTGATGCAATGTTCAGACATTCACAGAAGTAGCGACAGCATACACAATCATCCAAACCGGAAAATGTAGGCTACATTAGTCCTAGCGCCAACTGAGGAAAGATTGACGTAACACAAGAGGTCATATTTAGATAACTCTCGGCTGTCAGAAACCACAATATGAAGTAGCTAATAGCAGTTACTATTTATATTTCATCACATCACGGGTGAGCTCACCATTGATCAAAATAACTGAGTAAAACACTTTCTATAAATTGAAAGTAATCCGACGATGGGTAGTTTGTGCGCGCCGCCATGTTTGTTTTTTCGCGTCAACCAAAGATAATAAGAGGAGACAAGATGAGTTTGGTCTGTTTGCAGTATGCATGTTGAAGGGGGTGTGTCGTCTACGATCATTCACTTCCCTTCATTCACTTCCAGAAGTTTACACTTCACCTCATTATAACATCTTTGGTCTGATAGAAGTTTACTTGACACCCAGAATGCATTGTATAATGTCAACAAACATGGCACCACACATAGCTGGCAAATAGCTTAGCATTAACTCATAATCAGTACAACCTTCAAAAAATGTATTTTACACGCATTATATGTGTCGGAATGCATTATTTGTCACCAGTACTTGAAGACGTGAATAATAAACCATTATGCTCCATACATACATACATACATACATACTGTATGCTACAGTAGAAACAACAACACGATATATAGAAAATAAGGCACTTACTTTGATAGGAACGCACACATGTCCAAAGTTATTATTTGTAAGGAAAACAACAAGGAAGGCAATGCGAGTGCCAGCCAGAAAATGTTCCAATTCGTGCAAGACTGCGCAAATGTCTGCGGAAACATTGGTGAAGTGCGTGGGCTCTCCTTGAAGACAGAAGTTTGTCCGGCTCCGTAAAGCCTCAAGCATAAATTGTCCGCAGTGCTGAAATGGGCTACTTCTATGTGAATTAATGAGGAGGCAGAACACTTGTTAGAAAATTATTTGAAATTGACAAGTTGAAACACAGCCTATAGATAATTAGTAGGCAGTGTGTGTTAACTGTCCTGTTGCGTAACAATCACATTTTGGAACAGAGAGTGCATTCTGACATCACGTGCATAAAACAACTCACGCTGGGGCCACCGTTAGAGATATTTGGAACTCACATGTGAAAAGGTTAAAGAAATGTTTTTCATACAACAGTTTGAAATAATGTGAGTTCCGCTTCATTGATTCACATAGAAGTAGCCCATTTCACTGTGGCGGACAATTTACGTTTGAGGCATGCTATGCTAATGTAAGGCGAGGATTAGCTAGATGAGCAGGACAATCTTCGATGAGAGCCCAAGCACTCCCCCAGTGTTTCCCCAGGTCAAGTATGCAGACATTTGCGCATTTCCAGTCAGAACAGAACATGCCCAAACTTTTTCCCTCTTGCACATTTTCCGGCTGGCGCCCACATTGCCTTCATTGTTGTTTGCCTTACTAATAATTACTTTGTACATGTGTGCATTCCTATCAAAGTAAGTGCCTTATTACCTTATCATAATACAGTTTCTGTATATCGTGTTATGTCATTTCTACTGTGGCACACCGTATGTATGGAGCATAATGTATTCTGTTGCCTTTACAACCACAGACACTCATTTCATAACCTTTATGGTGTTATACACAATTGATCTTATGTAGCTACATTCTTCTATTAGTTCTGTAAAACAATGCTAATGGTGTCAGAGAAGTATTAGCTTGTGTTGTATCGTTTGAAGCTGCCCTGGCCTTATCATGACCGTTGCATTGGCCTGTGTATTCATTTTGCCTGTTTAGCATACTTCTGCCCTGCCCTGCCCCCTTGTGGAGCTCTTCAGTTATCATTCATAAGTATCATATTGTCAATGCAACTTATTATTTTTATATATTTTATATATGTTACTTCATTGTAAAATTGTTTTATTGCTATATACTGTTTGTATTTTAAATTCCTAATAATTCCTCTTAATTCTGTACTTTCAGAAACCACACACACAAACAGTATTGAACATTATTTGTCCACATCATAACTGGAACTGGACACCTTTCTTGCCGAAGATTGAAGCCAGCTTTTGTATGCTAGCAACATACTGTTTGGAGAGGGATTGGGGAGGATGAGGGAGTGGAGAGGATGATGAGGCAGTGGGGAGGTGGGTGATATATTGTCAATATAATTGCATAATGGAGCTGTATTTGATTTGTATGTGAACTGTATGTCCAATTACAAAAAACCTAGTTCAGTAATCATCTCACTTGTTAGCTGGCGGTAAACTATGTGGCCATTGAGGGCAGCAGTGTTGATCAGATGGAAACATATTTTCTTATACCATTTGGTGGTTTTCCAAGCACATACCATAAAGCTGTTAATCATGCCTGCCTTATCCATTGCCAACACCAGCATCTTCAGAGGGACCTGGGACTTCGTTGGTGGGCAAGGGGTCCTCAGATTCAGGGTTCTCAATGGCCACAAAGTTGGGGGGCAGCTCCTCACTGTCAGTTTCAGAATCTGATTCCTCACTTTCATACTTAGACTCATTCAGAATTTACAAAACATATTCAGATTTTTCTGCATTTCCACTAACTACATACATAAACAACAACAGTGCATGGCTCCAGGTGAGTGTCAGGGGTGACGTGATTGGCTGCCGGTGTGGTGATACTGTTTATTTGTCTCTACAGATGGTTTGTTTACATAGCAGGTTAGGAGAACTAACGCAGCAGGTTAGGTGAATTAATGTAGGAGGTTAAGAGAATGAGTTTAAGGTTAGGAAAAGGGTTAGGGTTAGGCTTAGCTACAATGCTAGTTGTCAGCAACTGTTGTCCCTGACACGACCACTAGATGGAGTTGTTGTAGGCCTAGCTACTTCATCTAGCCACAACGGTAGAAACATAAACAAACCATCTGTGGCAACAAATCATCAGTATCATAACACCGGCAGGCGCCATCTGTATCGATAAATCACAATCAGAAAATGGTTTGTGTGGTAATTATTTATTTATTTACTGTTGTATTCACGTTTTCAAGTACTGGTGGCAAATCATGCGTTCCGACTCTTGCATAGATTGTAATGGACACATATAATGTGTGTAAAATACTTTTTTGGAGGTGGTACTGATTATGATGAGCTAATGCTAAGCTATTTGCCGGCTATGTGTGGAGCCAGGTTTGTTGACGTCATTCAATGCATTCTGGGTGTCACGTAAATGTCTGTCAGACCAAAGATGTTATAGCAAAATGAGGTGAAGGGATGGTTTACTCATCTTTTGAGTAAACTCCCGGAAGTGAATGATGGGAAATGACTGATGGTAGACGACACACCCCCTTCACCTTCAACATGCATACTGCAAACAGACCCGTTTCATCTTGTTAGCTCGTCTTATCTTTGGTTGACGTGGAAAAGCAAACTCTACTCGCTGTCGTTTACTTTTAGAAAGTGTTTTACTCATTTATTTTGATCACTGGCGAGCTCACCCATCATTGTTATATATTACATAATATAGTTTCTATCAGCCGAGAGTTAGCTAAACATGACCGCTTTATGTTCACTCACACTTTCTTCAGTTATCACTAGGACTAATGTAGCCTACATTTTCAAATTTGGATGAGAATTGTGTTATGCTGTTACTACTTCTGTGAATGTCTCAACATCTGCATCCAAAATTAACTGTTTGTGCTAAATGTTTCTGTGAAAAAACAATGTGATCAACTCAAACGCTGACTGTTGCATCAATCGTAACAAGACATTGTAATGTAGTGTTTGTTTCTTTAAAATGTATTTTAAAATTGTAAAAATTAAAAAATCCACTCCAGATAAAAACTTAAACATATGATTTACAGACGCACATAAACAATGACTACATCTACCAGAACTGCATGCTCACACCCCCATCCCTAGTGCCTGCATTATTGTTTGCCACTTGGCCTTAAATATATTTCTCGGTCACCCATGCTATTTCAATATTTCAGTAATAAATAATTAGATTTTTCCATTGTGTTAATGATGAGTGATAGCCTATCTCACTACACTCCCAAATGCCATGTCTTGAAATATGCAGACAGACGGATTAAAAGTAAATTGACATTGTAATACTTCTGAAAGCCGACTTTGAAGCTCCACCCATAACTTTTGGACTTTATAGCATTCCCAGAAAGCATGGATTATTGAGTCATTATTAGTTTTACACTTAAGACAGGACTCTGGGATGAAGAATTTGTGAATTTTGTCTCTTCTATAATAAATTCTATACATTAGTTTATACTGTTTATGTTTTTTTTTTTATCAATTAGTAAATTTGAGTTTAACCATAATATTTTTTCTAATATTTGTTCAGTCTTTTCTGGTGGATTAAATTGAAATTGCAATCAGTTTTCTATTGCTTGTTTTAAAAATAGTGATATTTTAGAGATTATTTCATTGTCAAATAACCGAAAGTGAGCACAGGGTGACCCATTCTTACTAATCTGCTAGAGAACCAGTTTGGATTTAAGTATAGTTTTTGTATGACTGAAGCCTTTAGTGAGAGTTCCAATGCTTTAATATTTAATCATTTCTGCCCTTCGAATTCATATTAATTATATAAATAGGCCCATTTAATTTTGTCTGGCTTGCCTTTCCAAATAAAGTGGAATGTTTTTTAGGTGTAGGCAGGTCCACAAGTAAATAGGTAAACTGGGATATGACTTAATAATTAATCAGGGTGATTCTTCCACAAATAGACAGGTATTGTCCTTTCCATGGTAGCAAAATCTTATCTAATTTGGCTAACTTTCTATTAAAATCTATTGTAGTGAGATTATTTCTTTATTTTTGGGATATGAATACAGAGTATGTCCACATCACCGTCGGACCATTTAAATGTAAAAGTTGTATATTGTTTTAGATCCAATACCTAATATGGTACACTTATCATAATTTGGTTTTAATCCAGAGAGGTTCGTAAAATTATCTAGATCCTCTATGAGACTGTGCAGGGATCCAAATTGCAGATTTAGAAGAACATGAATCATCAGCGTACAATGACACCTTTTGTTTTTAAACCCTGGATTTCTAGCCCCTTGATATTATTGTTGGATCTGCTTTTAATATCTAACATTTCGATGGCTATAATTAATAGATATGCCGATAGTGGACAGCCTTGTTTTACTCCTCTTGACAATTTAATACTTTCTGAGAAGTAGCCATTATTTACTATTTTACACCAGGGGTTACTATACATAACTTGAACCCATTGCATAAGAGATTCTCCAAAATTAAAATAGTCCAGGCAGTTGTATATGCTATGAATACCAGACCTGGTTTCCCAGATTAGTGTTATATTGTCTTATATTATCTCCAATGTATCGTCCAGGTAAAAAAAATCTGTCTGATTAGGATGAATAATATCCGATAATACCTTTTTAATTAATTTTGCTAGGATTTTGGCATCACAACACTGAAGTTTATGGGGTCTCCAGTTTTTTAGGTGGACTGGATCTTTACCATCTGAGTCATGTTTCAGTAATAGTGAAATCAGACCTTTTGGCTGAGCATCTGATAGTCTACCATTCTTATAGGAGTGATTAAAACATGTTAATAACGGACCTTTGAGTACATTGAAAAATATTTTATATACCTCAACTGATATGCCATCCAGCCCTGGAGTTTTCCTGGACTTCAAAGCTTTAATTGCATCTAGAAGTTCCTCCTCTGTAATTAGGCCTTAACATTAGTCTTTCTGTATAGCTGTTCATATTACAGTATTAATAGGAGACTAAAATGAAAACATATGCTTAAAGTACTTTGCTTCGTCTTTCAAAATATTGTTTGGAGAATCATAGATGACTCTGTAATTTGAAACTAGTTTCTATAAATTATTTTTGGTAGCATTTCTATGTTGAAGATTCAAAATAATTTGGTGCATTTCTCCTAATATTCCATCCAGTTTGCTATATTTAAAAAAAAATAATATATTACACTGGATCTTTCTTGAATAGGTTCCTCCATTTATTTTTGTTTTTCCTCTAACTCATTGTGTGCCTCTGTTACAGTTTTTATTGCTATGTATATGTACTGTTAGTTCCTCTATTTCCTTTTTTAAGATGAACTCTTTTGACCTAAATTGTTTTAGTTTTAAATATGAGTATTGAATTGCATGGCCTCTAAAGGCATATTTAAAAGTGTCCCATACAATAAGGGGATCTGCTGTACCTACAGTGAGGGAAAAAAATATTTGATCCCCTGCTGATTTTGTACGTTTGCCCACTGACAAAGACATGACCAGTCTATAATTTTAATGATAGGTTTATTTGAACAGTGAGAGACAGAATAACATTTTAAAAAATCCAGAAAAATGCATGTAACAAATGTTATAAATTGATTTTCATTATAATGAGGGAAATAAGTATTTGACCCCTCTGCAAAACATGACTTAGTACTTGGTGGCAAAACCCTTGTTGGCAATCACAGAGGTCAGACGTTTCTTGTAGTTGGCCACCAGGTTTCCACACATCTCAGGATGGATTTTGCAGATCTTCTCCAAGTCATTAAGGTTTCAAGGCTGATGTTTGGCAACTCGAACCTTCAGCTCCCTCCACAGATTTTTTATGGGATTAAGGTCTGGAGACTGACTAGGCCACTCCAGGACCTTAATGTGCTTCTTCTTGAGCCACTCGTTTGTTGCCTTGACCATGTGTTTTGGGTCATTGTCATGCTGGAATACCCATCCACGACCCATTTTCAATGCCCTGGCTGAGGGAAGGAGGTTCTCAACCAAGATTTGACGGTACATGGCCCTGTCCATCGTCCCTATGATGCAGTGAATTTGTCCTGTCCCCTTAGCAGAAAAACACCCCCAAAGCATAATGTTTCCACCTCCATGTTTGACGGTGGGGATGGTGTTATTGGGGTCATAGGTAAACATGGCGAGTTGAGTTGATGCCAAAGAGCTCGATTTTGGTCTCATCTGATCACAACACTTTCACCCTGTTCTCCTCTGAATCATTCAGATGTTCATTGGCAAACTTCAGACGGGCCTGTATATGTGCTTTCTTGAGCAGGGGGACCTTGCGGTCGCTGCAGGATTTTAGTCCTTCACGGCGTAGTGTGTTACCAATTGTTTTCTTGGTGACTATGGTGCCAGCTGCCTTGAGATCATTGACAAGATCCTCCGCGTAGTTCCTGGCTGATTCCTCACCATTCTCATGATCATTGCAACTCCACGAGGTGAGATCTTGCATGGAGCCCCAGGCCGAGTTAGATTGACAGTTCTTTTTTGTTTCTTCCATTTGCGAATAATCGCACCAACTGTTGTCACCTTCTCACCAAGCTGCTTGGCGATGGTCTTGTAGCCCATTCCAGCCTTGTGTAGGTCTACAATGTTGTCCCTGACATCCTTGGAGAGCTCTTTGGTCTTGGCCATGGTGGAGAGTTTGGAATCTGATTGATTTATTGCTTCTGTGGACAGGTGTCTTTTTATATAGGTAACAAACTGAGATTAGGAGCACTCCCTGGGAGCTCCCTGGGAGCTCCCTGGGAGCCAGAAATCGTTCTGATTGAGAGGGGGTCAAATACTTATTTCCCTCATTAAAATGCAAATCAATTTATAACATTTTTGACATGCATTTTTCTGGATTTTTTTGTTGTTATTCTCACTGTTCAAATAAACCTACCATTAAAATGATAGACTGATTATGTCTTTGTCAGTGGGCAAACGTACAAAATAAGAAGGGGATCAAATACTTTTTTCCCTCACTGTATGTTATGTAGAGAAAGTCAGTTATAGATTCTTCTGTCTTGGTTAAAAAACAGATTTTCATCCAGTAGGTATTGGTTACATTTCCAATATCCTCGCCCTCGCGGAAATTCTGTAAGAGGAATGTGTATTCCAATTATTTGATGGTAATACCGCATTCTGTCCCCTATCAACACTCTTTTAACTTTTGGTGCCAGCAAAAATGACATAAGAATGTAGTCAAGAAGACTAGCTTGATTGAGCCTCCGCCATGTATACAGTGGGGAAAAAAAGTATTTAGTCAGCAACCAATTGTGCAAGTTCTCCCACTTAAAAAGATGAGAGGCCTGTATTTTCATCATAGGTACATGTCAACTATGACAGACAAATTGAGAAAAAAAATCCAGAAAATCACATTGTAGGATTTTTAATGAATTTATTTGCAAATTATGGTGGAAAATAAGTATTTGGTCACCTACAAACAAGCAAGATTTCTGGCTCTCACAGACCTGTAACTTCTTCTTTAAGAGGCTCCTCTGTCCTCCACTCGTTACCTGTATTAATGGCACCTGTTTGAACTTGTTATCAGTATAAAAGACACCTGTCCACAACCTCAAACAGTCACACTCCAAACTCCACTATGGCCAAGACCAAAGAGCTGTCAAAGGACACCAGAAACAAAATTGTAGACCTGCACCAGGCTGGGAAGACTGAATCTGCAATAGGTAAGCAGCTTGGTTTGAAGAAATCAACTGTGGGAGCAATTATTAGGAAATGGAAGACATACAAGACCACTGATAATCTCCCTCGATCTGGGGCTCCACGCAAGATCTCACCCCGTGGGGTCAAAATGATCACAAGAACGGTGAGCAAAAATCCCAGAACCACACGGGGGGACCTAGTGAATGACCTGCAGAGAGCTGGGACCAAACAAAGCCTACCATCAGTAACACACTACGCCGCCAGGGACTCAAATCCTGCAGTGCAAGACGTGTCCCCCTGCTTAAGCCAGTACATGTCCAGGCCCGTCTGAAGTTTGCTAGAGTGGATTTTGATGATCCAGAAGAGGATTGGGAGAATGTCATATGGTCAGATGAAACCAAAATAGAACCTTTTGGTAAAAACTCAACTCGTCGTGTTTGGAGGACAAAGAATGCTGAGTTGCATCCAAAGAACACCATACCTACTGTGAAGCATGGGGGTGGAAAAATCATGCTTTGGGGCTGTTTTTCTGCAAAGGGACCAGGACGACTGATCCGTGTAAAGGAAAGAATGAATGGGGCCATGTATCGTGAGATTTTGAGTGAAAACCTCCTTCCATCAGCAAGGACATTGAAGATGAAAAGTGGCTGGGTCTTTCAGCATGACAATGATCCCAAACACACCGCCCGGGCAACGAAGGAGTGGCTTCGTAAGAAGCATTTCAAGGTCCTGGAGTGGCCTAGCCAGTCTCCAGATCTCAACCCCATAGAAAATCTTTGGAGGGAGTTGAAAGTCCGTGTTGCCCAGCGACAGCCCCAAAACATCACTGCTCTAGAGGAGATCTGCATGGAATGGGCCAAAATACCAGCAACAGTGTGTGAAAACCTTGTGAAGACTTACAGAAAACGTTTGACCTGTGTCATTGCCAACAAAGGGTATATAACAAAGTATTGAGAAACTTTTGTTATTGACCAAATACTTATTTTCCACCATAATTTGCAAATAAATTCATTAAAAATCCTACAATGTGATTTTCTGGATTTTTTTTCCTCATTTTGTCTGTCATAGTTGACGTGTACCTATGATGAAAATTACAGGCCTCTCTCATCTTTTTAAGTGGGAGAACTTGCACAATTGGTGGCTGACTAAATACTTTTTTTCCCCACTGTATGTCACTAGGTCAGGATATTTAAGCCTCAGTATATCCAATATTTACATAATATTCGTAATTTCCTTAATTGCATGAGGGTAATAGTTTGTAGCGCGATTTCCTTTACTTGAAACCATATTATAGTCTCTCAGCATAATAATTGAGTCATCTATTGCCAGTAAACTCGATAAATTATTATATATATTTTCAAAGAAGCGTGGATCATCATTATTTAGACTATATAGATTAATTAGCAAAATCTGTTTATGGTCCAATAGCAAATTTGAAAGGATCCACCTTCCTTGTGGATCTGTTTGAACAGTTTGCACATTCGGATCAAAATGATTGTTAATTCATATCATTACTCCTTTTGAGTTTCTTTGCCCATGAGAGAAATATATTTTGCCCCCCCAGGGTCCTTTTTCCATACAACTTCGTCTACAGGTGTATCATTAATTGCTATATTATATTCCTTCTCTTTTAGCCATGTAAAGACTGATCGTCTTTTTTAATTATCTGCTAAGCCATTAAAATTATAACTAACTATACTTATTTCACCACTGACCATAATGAGATACAAGTTTTGATTATACTTACCATAATATATGTTTGTAAACTTACCATTAAGAAGTACCATGATAATTGAGTGTCCATATAGCTGTACCATGATATTTGCACTGTTAAGCATACAGTAGCTGCCACTGGGGCTGTTTCACACATATTATTTAGTGTATGTAAACACAAGATTAAATCAAGAATAGTCTGATGGGTGACAATATTAGCCTATCACTTGTGAATTATATATTATCACTTGTGAATGATGCCCAGGGAAAGGCAAGAAACAATTTACCACCTGTGGTAAACTCAATTGATGGGACATGATTTGGAAGGGCACGCACCTGTCTATATAAGGTCCCACAGCTGACACTGCATGTCAGAGCAAAAACCAGGCCATGAGGTCAAAGGAATTGTCCGTAGAGCTCTGAGACAGGATTGTGTCGAGGCACAGATCTGGGGAAGGGTACGAAAACATTTCTGCAGCATTGAAGGTCCCCAAGAACACAGTGGCCTCCATCATTCTTAAATGGAAGACGTTTGGAACCACCAATACTCTTCCTAGAGCTGGCTGCCCGGCCAAACTGAGCAATCGGGGGAGAAGGGCCTTGGTCAGGTAGGTGACCAATAACCCTATGGTCACTCTGACAGAGCTCTAGAGTTCCTCTGTGGAGATGGGAGAACCTTCCAGAAGGACAACCATCTCTGCAGCACTCCACCAATCAGGCCTTTATGGTAGAGTGGCCAGATGGAAGCCACTCTTCAGCCCCTTTACACCCCCTGCTATATTGTGGATAAAGAGTTTCCTGTTTAACAGAACACAGAGTGTGTTCTTTAATGGAAGCCTCTCCAACATAATATAGGTAGAATCAGGAATTCCCCAGGACAGCTGTCTAGGCCCCTTCCTTTTTTCAATCTTTGCTAACGACATGCCACTGGCTTTGAGTAAAGCCAGTGTGTATATGTATGCGGATGACTCAACACTATACAAGTCAGCTTCCACAGCAACTTAAATAACTGCAACACTTAACAAAGAGCTGCATTTAGTTTCAGAATGGGTGGTAAGGAATAAGTTAGTCCTAAATATTTCAAAAACTAAAAGCATTGTATTTGGGACAAATCATTCACTAAACCCTAAACCTCAACCAAATCTTGTAATGAATAATGTGGTAATTGAGCAAGTTGAGGTGACTAAACTGCTTGGAGTAACCCTGGATTGTAAACTGCCATGGTCAAAACATATTGATACAACAGTAGCTAGGATGGAGAGAAGTCTGTCCATAATAAAGCACTCCTCTGCATTCTTAACAGCACTATTACAAGGCAGGTCCTATAGGCCCTAGTTTTGTTGCACCTGGACTACTGTTCAGTCGTGTGGTCAGGTGCAACAAAGAGGGACTTGCAATTGGCTCAGAACCTGGCAGCACGGCTGACCCTTAGATGTACACAGAGAGCTAACATTAATAATATGCATGTCTATCTCTCATGGCTCAAAGTGGAGGAGAGATTGACTTCATCACTACTTGTATTTGTGAGAGGTATTGACATGTTGAATGCACCGAGCTGTTTGTTTGAACTACTGGCACACATCTCGGACACCCATCCATACCCCACCAGACATGCCACCAGAGGTCTCTTCACAGTCCCCAAGTCCAGAACAGACTATGGGAGGTGCACAGTACTACATAGAGCCATGACTACATGGAACTGTATTCCACATCAAGTAACTCATGCCAGCAGTAAAATTAGAATAAAAAAAAAACAGATTAAAATACACCTTATGGAACAGCGGGGACTGTGAAGCAACACAAACATAGGCACAGACACTAATTTTGCTGGACCTTAGAAAGCTAATGGGGATCCATAATAAATACAAATACAGCCCACTTACAGTTTGCCAAAAGTTATGTAAAGACTTTCAGACCATGAGAAACAAGATTCTCTGGTCTGATGAAACCAATATTGAACTCTTTGGCCTGAATGCCAAGCGTCACGTCTGGAGGAAACCTGGCACCATCCCTACGGTGAAGCATTGTGGTGGCAGCATCATTCTGTTGGGATGTTTTTCAGTGGCAGGGACTCGGATACTAGTCAGGATCGAGGGAAAGATGAACGGAGAAAAGTACAGAGAGATCGTTGATGAAAACCTGCTCCAATGCGCTCAGGACCTCAGACTGGGGCGAAGGTTCACCTTCTAACAGGACAGTGACCTTAAGCACACAGCCAAGACAATGCAGGAGTGGCTTCGGGACAAGTCTCTGAATGTCCTTGAGTGGCCCAGCCAGAGCCCGGACCTGAACCCGATCAAACATCTCTGGAGAGACCTGAAAATAGCTGTGCAGCAACACTCCCCATCCAACCTGACAGAGCTTGAGAGCATCTGCAGAGAAGAATAGGAGAAACAATTTTTTTAAAAATACAGGTGTGCCAAGCTTGTAGCGTCATACCCTAGAAGACTCGATGCTGTAATCGCTGCCAAAGTGCTTCAACAAAGTACTCAGTAAAGGGTCTGAATATTTATGTGAATGTGACATTTCCGTTTTTATTGTTAATAAATTAGCAAACATTTCTAAACCTTTTTTTGCTTTGTCATTATGGGGTATTGTGTGTAGATAGATGAGGAAGAAAACCAATTGAATCCATATTATAATAAGGTTGTAATGTAACAAAATGTGGAAAAAGTCAAGGGGTCTGAATACTTTCTGAAGGCACCGTGTGTATATAAAACTCTTGCATATCTTAATTTATTCCCAGAATTTATTCCCAGAATTGACGGATAATACGCATAATAATATAAGCACTTTTACGACGGATTGTTACCTATAACAACGGCCGGTAGTAGGAATGAATTTTTGTCAACAGATGTGGGATGCATACACTGACTCACCCCCCCCACACACACACAAACAAAAGCTTAAATGTTCAACAGTTGTTCCGTCCCAGAGCCCAACTCAAGAGAAGACTTGATGTGTGAATGCATATACAGTTTGGCTGTTTAAGAAGGCATGCCAAATTTCCAAATTGAGCAGGAATGGGAAGATTTGATTAACCAATATCTAGTACTAGGTGATGGAGCTCGGACACCCCCCTTACCCCCAACACCCACACACGCTGTTCCCCCGTTGAGACCCATCTTCCCAAGCACCTCTGTGCAGTCAGACCGTTTGATTATTCTGTGCCGCCAGGGCCACAATAATATGATATGTCCCCTCTCTGATTGTCAGAGTGTGACTCCCTCTCCATGGGTTACTGCAGCCAGTGTTACCAGCAGTGCCACTACCTGGGTGGGGTACTCCACCGGAATTCCTACGGCTAGGTACGAGGTCGTCAAGGTTCTCATTAGCAGCTTTGAGAAAATCCTTGTATATTATGCTCAGACTCTTGAGGGGGCGGTGCTGCTTTAGTGGGTCCTGACCACGTTCACCTTTCTGTCATGGCTGCGTAGGCTACTTGCAGTAGGCCTATAAAACGGATAAGGACTTCTCCTTAGTGGGTAGGTCGCTCAGGTCGGTGTATAGGATATAGGGTTGGCACTGTTCCATCATGATAGGACAAAAATAAACAAACTATATATTTGTATTTTAATTAGAAAATGTATATCCCATATCTGCGCAAAAGTGAAGACAGTCTGTCACAACACAATCATACAAAACACACAGGCACCCCATCTTCCGACACACCCGCACCCCCTCACATATACAAGGAACTGGAACACAAAAGAACCCGAAGCCCGAAGTACCCACATACTGTGCCTTTTATGTCCTCTGTTTGTTGTGTTTTTATTTCTACCTTGTTGATTCCTGCCTAATTTTGGGCTTTGGGTACTTTTGTGTTCCAGTTCTTTGTATTTGGGGATTTATTATTTAACGAATTGTGCTATCTTTTATCTATTTATAAATACTATACATAAAACATAGAATGTAAATTATTTTACAACGTTCCCTAACTTGAATAGTATAGTGTATTTATAGTTTCTTTATTAATTGTTGTATTTTAATGTTTCATTATTTTTTTTTATTACGATCCCTGCCATTAATAGTATTGGATGTTCCATTTTATTTAGAATAGCCATGGAGTGGTCTTGGAGTCTCAAAACAGTTGGTTATCAATGTAAAGCTTGTCGACTACGAGAGCTACACGTCTCCCTTTTAGTCTGTCTTTGAAGAGTGGATACAGTACTTTGCGTCGTTGTGCGATTTCCTTTGGGAACTGATCGTTCATGCCTATTTTAAAGCCGGCGAGTCTTTTGCGTAGGCTATATTAACCGTTATTTTATCTTTAAAGGATGCAAATTTGGCAATGATTGGGCGCTCGTATCTCTGTCGTCTCTGTCCGAAAAGATGTACGCGTTCAAGTTTAATTTGGTCGACAGTGTCGCCTGGGATCCGTAGCACTTTAACCATGAATTCTTTCACCACACTCTGGATCTCTTTAATTCCGGTAAGCACCAGATTTTCGCTCATTGATCTGGTCTGTGTATCAAGTAGGGATTCTCTTAACAACTTGATCTCTCTTTTTAAGTTCATTAACGTCAGTTTCGATTACATTGACTGTACCCTTCAGCTTTTTAGTTTATTTTTCCAGTGTCGCGGCTTTCTCATTCACTCATTTCAAGGCTTGCCTTCATCTCATGTACAGTACCAGTCAAAAGTTTGTACACACCTACTCATTCAAGGGTTTTTCTTTATTTTTACAATTTTCTACATTGTAGAAAAATTGTGAAGACATCAAAACTATGAAATAACACATATGGAATCATGTAGTAACCAAAAAAGTGTTAAACAAATCAAAATATATTTGAGATTCTTCACATAGCCACCCTTTGCCTTAATGACAGCTTTGCACACTCTTGGCATTCTCTCAACCAGCTTCACCTGGAATGCTTTTCCAACAGGCTTGAAGGTGTTCCCACATGCTGAGCACTTGTTGGCTGCTTTTCTATCACTCTGCGGTCTGACTCATCCCAAACCATCTCAATTGGGTTGAGGTCGGGGATTGTGTAGGCCAGGTAATCTGATGCAGCACTCTATCACTCTCCTTCTTGGTAAAATATCCCTTACACAGCCTGGAGGTGTGTTGGGTCATTGTCCTGTTGAAAAACAAATTATAGTCCCACTAAGCCCAAACCAGATGGGATGGCGAATCGCTGCAAAATGCTGTGGTAGCCATGCTGGTTAAGTGTGCCTTGAATTCTAAATAAATCACGGAGTGTCACCAGCAAAGCACCCCCACACCATAACACCTCCTCCTCCATGTTTTACGGTGGGAACTACACATGCGGAGATCATCCGTTCACCCACACTGCATCTCACAATGACACAGCGTTTGGAACCAAAAATCTCCAAATTGGACTCCAGACCAAAAGACACATTTCCACCGGTCTAATGTCCATTGTTCATGTGTCTTGGCCCAAGCAGGTCTCTTATTATTATTGGTGTCCTTTAGTAGTGGTTACTTTGCAGCAATTCGACCATGAAGGCCTGATTCACACAGTCTCCTCTGAACAGTTGATGTTGAGATGTGTCTGTGACTTGAACTCTGTGAATCATTTATTTGGGCTGTTATTTCTGAGGCTGTCCAAACGTTTGACTGGTAGTGTATATCTTTAAGGACTATCTCAAGCCTACCTAATTGATCATTTATCAATTTTAGCAGTTCGGTTTCCACGCTTACCGTACAGGGTGGTGGAAATGGGTCCGTGTCAGTCAAAGAGTCTTAGTTTTCTTTTAGAGTTCGGTTCTTAATTATTTCCGTGTTTACTCTCAGCCATGTTTTTGTTTGGATTGTATTGGTAGTGTTTATCTATAAAAATTCTCTAGCCTTACAAGTTGTTTTGAGTTATTATCCAGTTTGTATGTTGTTGCCCACGAGTTAGCAGATCAATGTAAAAGTGCTATTATTTGGTCAGTTTTAGGGACATTAACTTCTACGCTTTTTCACGAGGCATTCTGCACCGCCATTTTGTTGTTGGGGTACATGGATTTTATAATGTAGTATGTTTTTCTAATGTACGCCTTAATGGTATCCAAAATTATATAGGTTGTCGGCTTTTCTCTGTCCTCAATCTACATTTGTAATGGTGGAGGTTTTTATTTTTTATTTTACGTATTTTATAAATTTTGGGTCCTCTGTTCATTCTCCAAATTCTGTTGCTAAGTGTGTTTTCTATTGGTGTAATGAATTAACTAATCACACCGGTTTGAGTATACGCTGCAGGGACCACTGTAGAAAGATCACACCCATGTTCTTTTACACGTCAAAGGATGACATCAGGAGATGCGCTGTGTAGAAGCACCTTTGGCAGCGATTATCTTTCTGGTTAAGTCTCTAAGAGCTTTCCCCTCCTGGATTGTGCAACATTTGCCCGATATTCTTTAAAACATTCTTCCAGCTCTGTCAAATTGGTTGTTGATCATTGCTAGACAACCATTTTCAGGTCTTGCCATTTTCAAGTAAATTTAAGTCAAAACTAACTCGGCCATTCAGGAACATTCACTGTATTCTTGGTAAGGAACACCAGTGTAGATTTGGCCTGTTTTAGGTTATTGTCCTGCTGAAAGGTGAATTCATCTCCCAGTGTCTGGTGGAAAGCAGACTGAACCAGGTTTCCTCTAGGATTTTGCCTGTGCTTAGCTCCATTCCGTTTCTTTTTTATCCTGAAAAACTCCCCAGTCCTTAACGATTACAAGCATACCCATAACATGATGCAGCCACCACTATGAAAATATGGAGGGTGGTACTCAGTAATGTGTTGTATTGGATTTGCCCCAAACATAACACTTTGTAGTCAAGACAAAAAGTTAATTGCTTTGCAAAAAAAATTTCAGTATTACTTTAGTGTCTTGTTGCAAACAGGATGCGTTTTGGAATCTTTTTTATTCTGTACAGGCTTCCTTCTTTTCACTCTGTCATTTAGGTTAGTATTGTCGAGGAACTACAATGTTGTTGATCCATCCTCAGTTTTCTCCTATTACAGCCATTAAACTCTGTAACTAATTTAAAGTCACCATTCCTCTCCGGCAACTGAGTTAGGAAGGACGCCTGTATCTTTGGAGTGACTGGGTCTATTTATACACCATCCAAAGTGTAATTGACAACTTTACCATGCTCAAATGGATATTCCATGTGTGTTTTATTTAATTTTTTGAGGCATTGGGAAACCTCCCTGGTCTTATGCCTATTTTTGATAACTCTAACACGCCTCTCTCTCTCTCTCTCTCTCTCTCTCTCTCTCTCTCTCTCTCTCTCTCTCGCTCTCTCTCAACTCCAGGTGTTGCTTGTGTAGGAAGAGAGAGAAAAGGAAGGTGGAAATGGAACTGCCAAATCATGCCAAACAACTGCTGCTGCAACTCAACCAGCAGAGGGCTAAGGGCTTCCTGTGTGACGTCATCATCGTGGTGGAGAACGCTCTGTTCCGAGCCCACAAGAACATCCTAGCAGCCAGCAGTATATACTTCAAGTCCCTGGTTCTCCACGACAACCTCATCAACCTGGACACAGAGATGGTCAATCCCTCGGTGTTCCGACAAGTCCTGGACTTCATCTACACGGGGAAGCTCCTGTCCTCATTGGACCAGAGTAGTGAGCAGAACTACAGTGCCCTCTTGACTGCAGCCAGCTACCTCCAGCTCCATGACCTCGCCGCGCTGTGCAGGAAGAAGCTCAAGCGAAGCGGCGGCAAGCCCCTGCAGGGTAAACCTTCCACCTCGGGTCCGCTCAGCCGACTGCGCCACAACAACCAGCGCCTCTCGTCCTCTGCCCCTGCCGCCTCCAACAACCACTACACCCCTGCCCCCTCCGACGCAGACCAGCCACAGCCCGATGACGGCCTCCGGGACAAGCTCTCGGACGATGAGATGTTCATCGGGAGCACCGCCGGGAAGAATGGGACCGGCGGGAGCGGTAGTAATGGAAATCTCAGTAACGGTTTGAGCAGCAGGGAGCCAGATCTCGGGCTGGACCTGTCCAAGAAGAGCCCTCCATCGGCGGGCACCACAACAGACGCACTCAGCCCTCACAGCAACTCCCAGGGTTCCCCTCAATCTGCCTCAGTATCCACAACCAACAGTGCCTCACTGGATGATTCCACCACCACTCTGCCCAGTCTGGACACCACCGGCCTAGAGCCCATGGAGCTCATACCCACCCACAAAGCCCCTGAAGACAGCCAGGCCCAGCCAGACGCTCCCCCGCCCCGCAAGAGCTCCCGCCAGGTAGCCCGCAAGAAGGAGTGGCCCAAGAGAGAGGCCTCTGGCCTGAAGGCTGAAGATCGTGACCGGCCCCTGGTCAACGGTGTGATCGTGGGACCTAAAGAGGGCCGCTCATCCAGTGGCGTAGGCGGGGACAGTGGGTGCAGCTTTGCCTCAGACCAGTCCTTCCAGTGTAAAGACGAGGAGGAAGGAGGGGAGAATGGGCAGGAGCACAGCGACCAGAGCGGGCAGAGTGATGGAGAGAGTGGAGGAGGAGGGCACCACAGCGCCAACTATGTGTACCGGCAGGAAGGGTTTGAGCCAGCATTCGGGGACAACCTGTATGTGTGCATCCCCTGTGGGAAGGGCTTCCCCAGCTCGGAGCAGCTCAACGCACATGTGGAGACGCACACAGAGGACGAGCTCTACATCAAAGAGGAGGGAGGGGCCTTTGTGAAAGAGGAAGAAGCTGAGGACCTCTCGGCCCCCGTGGCTCCCACCACATTCGGCATCTCCGAGCCACGGCCCTTCAAATGCACCGTCTGTAGTAAGAGCTATAAAGACCCGGCGACCCTGAGGCAGCACGAGAAGAGCCACTGGCTGACTCGACCCTTCCCATGTAACATCTGCGGGAAGATGTTCACCCAGAGAGGCACTATGACGCGCCACATGCGGAGCCACCTGGGCCTGAAACCGTTTGCATGCGATGAGTGTGGCATGCGCTTCACACGACAGTACCGGCTGACGGAGCACATGCGCGTCCACTCGGGAGAGAAGCCGTACGAATGCCAGCTGTGCGGTGGAAAGTTCACCCAGCAACGCAACCTCATCAGCCACCTGAGAATGCACACCTCGCCCTCCTAAAACACAACAACAAGCCAAAGAATGCTTTTTCATTTTTTCCCCACCTCACAACCAAACAAATGCACATGTACACTCATGCAGAAACACAGGTACACACTCTCTCACACACATACACATAAACATAGATTTCTATACACAACCACCTGGCTTAGTGTGTGTAGTAGTTGTCCAGAGTCAGCCTGTGGCAGGATGGTCTTGGAAAACAACCTCAGCATGTCCACCACCTCTGGAAGTCGAGACGTGCGGTGTACCTCCCCTTCCCCCCCTCTCTCTGAAGTCACCTATGGTGGGTGTGAGGGCATGGACTGGTGGTTGTCTCTCTTATATCTTGTAAATGTGAATCGAGGTACTGCTGTAACCTCAGGCCCACCTCTTGCCTCTCAGTCCTAATACACCCTCAACACCTTTACTTGGGAGTATTTAGGCCTTTGAGTTTTTCAAACTGATCCCTTCTGGGTGTATTCAGGGTTCCCTCTATACTCCAACCTCATTGGTCAACCAAGAAGACCAACTATATCATGCCTCCTTTTTTATTTAAACAGGTCTAATATTATTCACTCTGTCAATGATGTACACTACAGGCAATAATTTCAAAGAATGTGTTTTTGTTGTAACCAAACAGCAGCTACTGTATATGTCCAATGCTAATGTGATTGAACCTGGAGATAATGGGGATGTCTGCATTAGGATGTTGTTGGCCATACCCATGCTTTACCTAAAAGTTTGATGTCTGAGTTTCCAGATGAGTTTCTGACTGATCAGGGGCTCAATTTCGTTTACTCCAGACACACACTCACCTTAAAGTCTCCACTCTACAGCTGGTCTCTGAGTAAGAGAAAGAGGGGAGGTGGGGTTAGTCATTTTGCCCGCGAAAGCTCATCCTGGGGTAAAAAAAATAAAAAATAGAGGTACTTGTTTTACTGAAATAACCTGTAATGTTTCTGTGAATGTTTAAACTGGAAGGTCTTCGAATGTTTCATCTTGGGGAGGGGGGATATGGGGTGAGGGTGGGGCAGTTAGTTGAACAGGGAAGAGATGGGAGGGAGGGGGGTCGGTGTAGGCTGAACTTCTCGTTCGGCAGGTATGTTTATTTTCTGTCAGTATAGCTTTCCTCCCCTCACAAAAAAGAAAAGCTTATTTCGATAGGCTTGTGAACTCGCTACCTCTGATTACTCTTACGAACTCTACGTTGATTAGTTGAAAGTTCTTAAATGTAATTAATTGTGTAAAGTGTGTAGATTATAGTAACTTTTCCCCTAATGCTTTAACCTGCTTTAACCTGCCCATCTCTCAACACAGGTTTTTAATGCTTTTTAGGTATTTACGTGTTAACATTATTTTAACTGTCGTTTTCTACTTCTTGTCATAAAGATAGCTTTCCGGGTGCTCTTCTCAACGAACGGGCCCCCACCTCACAATGTACTGTATCTTCTTGCAAATAGTGGTTAGTGATTTTAGATGCACAGTGTTCCAAAGATCTAATGAATGTTAAGGCGAACAGAGCTGACTAACACATTTTGCTAGACAAGTTCATAACCAAAGTTAAAAAAAAAAAAGATGTACTTAAGATATATAGCGTACTAAATTATTTCACTTTTGATTTGTCTTTTTACTGTATAAAAAAACAATTTAAGAATTTTATTCTAGGTCCAGACAAATGAAACCCATAGTTGTGTTGGACTATTGACCAATGACTCTTGAAAGTTGCTTTTGGTTTGCAAGGAAAGCTTGTGCTGATTGGTGGGCTGGTATTAATGTAAACTTTACATGTAAAGTCACAGTATAGTTTACAATCTTCCCTGAACTTTATTTTTATTTGTAACAAGGGTCCTTCTCATCACTTTATATTCCCTGACCTAAAAGCAGGACTTGATTACATTTTATGTGTTCTGTTCAGACCAAAAAAAAAGAAGAAAAAAAGAAATTATAATAATCAAAATTTTAATGTGAAGTTCTAAGTTTACTTGTTAGTTTATTGAGCCAGACTTGTGAGAGCTTGTATTGGAAGGGAGAGGCAAGGATGCACTGGACAGCTCGATTCTTCTCTCACCCATAACATCAATTTCTCTCGATTGTATTCACTCATACCACATGGTTGTGAAAATTTATATTTTAGTCATTTTGCAGTGCTCTTATCCAGAGCGACTTACAGTAGTGAGTGCATACATTTTATTACTTTTTTTTGTACTCCCATATGCCAATTGCCTCCCATATGGGACATTCTTATTGAATATTTATTTATTAGCATAGTACTACAAATTGCAAACACTACTACAAGAGGGATGCATGTCCCTCTACTGTAATCATTCTCCACTGAAACCCAAGCTGTCTGTCTTAGCTTGTCCGGTGTGTCCTGACTCTTATGGTAAACTATGGAGGAGAGAAACCTTCAGTGCAAGTTTTTGGTATAGGCATTCCTCTATTATGTTGGTTTTACCTGTCTTTTTATTTCTATTCCTCCTTCATCCTCATGGTTGGTCTGTGAAATGTTTTGTCATCATATAGGGATGCAGCTGCAGTCATACAAGCATCACTATCGTTTCAAGGTAACTGCGTCTTGGACTCTGAGATTTTACTTTTAAAAAATGTATGTCTTGTTGTTCTTGCCGAGGTAATTGCATGGTACGTGTTTATTTTTAACACTCCCCCCCCACTACCCTCCAACCTGATATCCATCATGTAATTCATTGTTTCCCTGTGACCTCTTCTTACTTATTCGGGAGTCCACGATGCATTGCCTTCAGACGCTATTGTTCTTGTCAGCACTTAAGCAGTACAGCGTAATGTCTGTGACGCTCAAAAGGTCTTTTTGTACAGCAAGATCTCTAGCCATCTCTGCAAAGTCTTTGCAGCTGCAGCCGAACTAGCGTTTGTTCATTCGGCGAAAAGAAAAAAGATGAACTAAAACTGCGATACTACTACTACTCAAATACTTCAGGGATTGTTCTGCGTCTATGAATGTAGGACTCTCAGCTACATTTGTAAGACATAGTATTGTATCAATTTCTCTGTATTTTACTCATGGGAAAACCAAAACACTAGTTTCATATTTAAAAGATTAAAAGAAATGGGGGGTACTTTTTCAACTAACACAAAGAGCCTTAACAAAAGGCGGGGCAGCTCAATACAAAAGTCGACTTTTTAGTTAGTATCATAATATGTTCTGAAATAGTCGCAAAGTTGTACAAAGAACTAAGATGTAAGAAGAAGAGAAAAAAAAAGCTCATACCCAAATCCACAAACTATTTTTTAAACCAAAGCACATTTGAATGATTATGGAACAGTGTGTGGCAAAAAAATAATAATGATACATATGTATTTATCTCATTGTTTACATAAACTTTTACAGTTTTACAGACCTCAGTTGAGGCTCGGCCAGTCAGAGGCGTGGTTGTATGTGTTTTCTGCTTTTTCCACAGAGGTTTTGATGCCAAAACAAAAGCTTCAGCGTCAACCCTGCCGCAGACTGCTTCATATTTAAATAGCGGGGGGTTGCAGTTTTAGGGGTGCATCGCCCCCCTCTGCCAGCTGGCTTTGGGGTGACCTTGTCCCCCTGCCCTATGAACCAGGGTGGAGGAGGAGGAGGAGGAGGGTAGGGGTTAGGGTGCAGGGTGCAGGGGTGGGTGACAGGTAGGGGGTTGCTGTTGCGCGAAGGGCTGGGAACGACTTTAGAACTCTCTTAGGCTGCGTTTACACAGGGAGCCCAATTCAGATTTTTTGCCCACTTATTGGCAAAAGAGCTGATCTGATTGGTCAAAAGACCAATTAGTGGAAAAAATCATTCTAATTGGGCGGCCTGTGTAAATGCAGCTTTACTGTACCTTGAGACTTTAAAAACATTATTGAAAACTATAGTGACTGTGATTTGTTAATTGCATGTGAGCAGGTCTGTTTGCTGGGGTCTTAATGGAAAGATTAACCCATTTTGAATGTTATATTGTATTTGTGCATCTCTGAGCGATATTCTATGGATTCCCGGGGTCATTTAATGTTTAATGGGTATCTGAGCTATTCACTGTTCAAGCAGGCAGAAATTCTGCCGTTATGAAGCGTTTCTCATCATATGACGCAAAACTCGTCATGCCTGCTGTATTTCTGCCTGCTTCAACGGCGAATAGGTCCTATACACATTAAATGACCCTGGGACTCCATAGAACATCTCTCAGAGATGCACAAATACGATATAACATTCAAAACGGGTGAATCTTTCCTTTAACTGAATGTTCTTGATGTTTCTGCTTATTTGATGTTTGTAAAGGATGATGATGATTTCTTAGCTGCCTGTGTTCTGCCTATTTGTAAAAGCAACACAATCTTCTGGCTGGCCTTGCCTCATACAAAGTTGGTGCAAACACTTATTGACAGTGTTCTTTTTTTAATCAAATGTCTATTGTTGTCAGTGATGAATGTATTTATTTCTCTGGTCCTGCACTTGCCTCTGCTAAGACTTTTCTCAGTGTGTGAGACTGAGGTTCAGGCAGGACCCTTTTTGGTTTTATTTTATTTTGAGGATTTCAAGCGGAGAAACAAAAATGAGACACAAAACATAGCCATTAACCACAATCTGTGAAGATGTAGACTTTTTGGGGATGAATAGATTTGTTTTTATGTCAAAATGACGACGACGTTCTATGGCATTTTTGTATCTTCTCTCTCAGCTAAAACAAACAAGCAGACAGTCTGTATGGTTTTTATGCCATGTTATTCACAATGGGTGTTTGTGCCCACATGTTTTGGGTGCCAAGAGGAGTTACTCACTGGTTGGCTGGACATGGGGTGGGGGGGGGGGGGGGTAAACAATTAACTTTAACCCCCTGTGTACCTCTGTAGATGTCTGTTGGCCATCATGGCTCATCTGTGGGCCATATATTGTATCTCTTCACAAACACGCTCTGCCTGGGTGTTGCCAAGCCACTGCCATTTAGAAAACCTGTTCCTCCTCGTCAACCTCACCCCTTTCTTTCTCCAAACGATAGAGTCGTCTCTATGATGTACATTTTTTGTCTTAAACCACTCGCCGCTTATCGTTTCTCTTGGACTTTTTTTATTTGTTTGTGTCTCTGACAATTCTATAGAGTGAGGGGGGCTTAGGGAAGGTCCAGGCTCATATCGGTTCACATTAATTGCGGTTTACTCTTTCTCTTACCTCATCATTGTAGTGTTTCTGTGCGTTTCAAAAATATCATATCATTATGCAGTGTTACAAAGCTTTAAGAAACATTATACAAAGTTCTGGGAATTCAAACCATGATGTTTTCCCTACTCGAAGCTTGTCCGAGTTACCTCTCTTTGTATTACTGTAGTTACACCCATACGATTGTCTAGTTTCACCTTTTTCCTCCCTGTTGTTGTTGTCCCCTGTCTGTGTTCATCAGGTCTGGTCTGTGCTGTGACTACGGAGTAGCTCCAATTTACCTAATCAGACTAAACCAAAGCTAGTTTTGAAATGCGTCTGGCAAACCGCAGTGTGTTCTAAAGCCAAGGTGTATCTTTAACCGCTAACCTTTACTACCACTCGCTTTACCCACAATGCAGCTCACCCTACACCAACTGCCCTTTGACCCCATCCTTAGCTTCCATTACTCTGCGGCTAACGAAGCTAGTGATCGTGATTTCTCCCCGTACATCTGTGACTCCAGTGTGTTCCACATATTCCACATCAGTATTTACCTCCAGGGCCAAAAAAAAAAAGAAACAAAATTACCTCAACTCTGTGTTTACAGTGATATGCTAACTTGCCATTTACATCTCAGCATTTCTGCAGATGCATTTTTTAGTTTTACTCTTTTTATTTTATTTTTACCGTCCAGTTGTAACCAAAATATCACTTATTTTTGAAATAGTGTTTGTTAGTCTTGTCGAATGACTCCATGTTGATGGAAAGACATTATTAGCTGCTAAACTAGTACTTGAAAACTTGATTTAAGGAGTCCGTGAAGCAGGTATATCTAGCTTCTCTCGGGTCCATGAACAGCCGCCGTTCAATAATGTATCAGGATCCAGGTGCTCCAAGGTTCTGGAATGGACATGTAGGGTCTTTGACTATGAATAATTGAGGGCTAACATTCCCTCCCCCCTTACACACACATACACACACTCGTCTACACTTGTTTACACACACACACACGGCCTAATGCCATGACCTCCTCTAGCTAACGGCAGCACCCAGGCTGAGCCCTTCTCTCCACTCCTCTGAGAGCTCGTATTCAGGTCAGAGCTGTCGCTACGGCGATGGGACTCGCTAACTCAGTGTCATAAAAGTGTAATACAGCTGACCTCAGCACTCACAACCTTGCAGTCTTAATATACAGTGGTGAGAAAAATAAACTGTTATTTTGTGATCTTTTCATTAAAAGCTTGATCGAAAAGCCAACCCTGTTGTTGTCGTCTGTCTTTAACTGTTGTCTGTGGGCTTGTCTATTTAAAAGTGTGTCTGTGCGCGTGAGTGCACACACGTGTCTGTGAAGTATGCGCTTGTGTATGGGCTAAACAAGTGATGGATATGTCCTATACAGTATATGTAAATCTTTCCGTCTACCTTGAAAACGATTGTTGCCTCAGGGTTTGAGTTGTGTGTGTGTGTTTTTGTTCACTCTGTGCCATTACTGAAAGCCCCATTATTGCTTTTGTCTGTCTGACATGGAGAGAATGTCGAAATGGCCTACATCTATGGCAGTTATGACCTCTCCATGTCAGTTAAGAATAAGTGGCACATAAAGACCTAGTTTGCAATGGGAGCTGCTGCAGTATGTATACATGGCCTATCCCCCTACACACACACACACACACACACACACACACATAAATACACATTCTACTGCCCAGGCAGTGTGTGGCTGCCATAGCTGAGGGCTATTGGCTTGACTATCAGATATAGCCAGTGGTAGGTTGATGGAAAAGGTGTGGCACATGCTCTTGACTGCCTGCATGGTGATTATTTTTTATTTTTTTATATATACAGTTGAAGTCGGAAGTTTACATACACTTAGGTTGGAGTCATTAAAACTCGTTTTTCAACCACTCCACACATTTCTTGTTAACAAACTATAGTTTTTGCAAGTCGGTTAGGACATCTACTTTGTGCATGACACAAGTAATTTTTCCAACAATTGTTTACGGACAGATTATTTCACTTATAATTCACTGTATCACAATTCCAGTGGGTCAGACGTTTACATACACTAAGTTGACTGTGCCTTTAAACAGCTTAGAAAATTCCAGAAAATGATGTCATGGCTTTAGAAGTTTCTGATAGGCTAATTGACATCATTTGAGTCAATTGGAGGTGTACCTGTGGATGTATTTCAAGGCCTACCTTCAAACTCAGTGCCTCTTTGCTTGACATCATGGGAAAATCAAAAGAAATCAGCCAAGACCTCAGAAATAGAATTGTAGACCTCCACAAGTCTGGTTCATCCTTGGGAGCAATTTCCAAATGCCTGTAGGTACCACGTTCATCTGTACAAACAATTAGTACGCAAGTATAAACACCATGGGACCATGCAGCGTCATACAGCTCAGGAAGGAGACTTGTTCTGTCTCCTAGAGATGAACGTACTTTGGTGCGAAAAGTGCAAATCAATCCCAGAACAACAGCAATGGACCTTGTGAAGATGCTGGAGGAAACCGGTACAAAAGTATCTATATCCACAGTAAAATGAGTCCTATATCGGCATACCCTGAAAGGCTGCTCAGCAAGGAAGAAGCCACTGCTCCAAAACCACCATAAAAAAGCCAGACTACGGTTTGCAACTGCACATGGGGACAAAGATCGTACTTTTTTTAATGGTCTGATGAAACAAAAATATAACTGTTTGGCCATAATGACCATCGTTATGTTTGGAGGAAAAAGGGGAACGCTTGCAAGCCGAAGAACACCATACCAACCATGAAGCACGGGGGTGGCAGCATCATGCTGTGGGGGTGCTTTGCTACAGGAGGGACTGGTGCACTTCACAAAATAGATGGCATCATGAGGAAGGAAAATTATGTAGCAACATCTCAAGACATCAGTCAGGAAGTTAAAGCTTGGTCGCAAATAGGTCTTCCAAATGGACAATGACCCCAAGCATACTTCCAAAGTTGTGTCAAAATGGCTTAAGGACAACAAAGTCAAGGTATTGGAGTGGCCATCACAAAGCCCTGACCTCAATCCTATAGAAAATGTGTGGGCAGAACTGAAAAGGTTTGTGCGAGCAAGGAGGCCTAAAAACCTGACTCAGTTACACCAGCTCTGTCAGGAGAAATGCGCCAAAATTCACCCAACTTATTGTGGGAAGCTTGTGGAAGGCTACCTGAAACGTTTGACCCAAGTTAAACAATTTAAAGGCATTGCTAACAAATACTAATTGAGTGTATGTAAACTTCTGACCCACTGGGAATGTGATGAAAGAAATAAAAGTTCTCTCTATATTATTCTGACATTACACATTCTTAAAATAAAGTGGTGATCCTAACTGACCTAAGACAGGGAATTTTTACTAGGATTAAATATCAAGAATTGTGAAAAACTGAGTTTAAATGTATTTGGCTAAGGTGTATGTAAACGTCCGACTTCAACTGTATGTGTATGCGTATGTATCTCAGGCCATTCACTGAAGTCAAATACTCTCTTCTCTTCTGCTCTTTCTGTCCCTTCCTGACTTTCATGCCTTATATTCTGGCTCTGGCTCTCACGTCTTCTGTTTCCCTCTCTCTATACCACTTTCCCTTCTTCCTCCCCCTTAGTTCTTCTATCTTAATTTCTTCTGCTCTCTTTCTTTTTTCGGCTCCTTCACCCTCTTTCCTTTTGCTCTTCCCTCTTTTCCTCTGCTAGTAGAAGAGGAGAGGAGGGAGCTGGCACTTTGATGTTTGTTGTATGTGTGCCATGTGTAATGTGTGCTGCCCCTGGAGGTGTCATATGCTAAATAACCCTGAATGGGGTCAGGGAGGAACAATGACTCTGTCGATACCCCTGCACTGCCCTCCCAGCCTCCAGCCCTCTATATTTCCCCCCCTAGCACCAGCGCCAAGCTAACACAATGTGTGTGAAGTGGAATGGGTGTGGGGAGGGGGTGGTCGGGCACTCAAGGCTTATACACAAATTATCGTCTGCATGGCTAGTGCGCACACACGTGGATCCCAGGCTTTTCATTTTGAGTCATACTCAATTTATTTCATTGAGTTTGGCTGAAGTGCAGGTCTAGGATCAGATTGCTCTACCTCCAATTCCAAACATAACCATTAGAGGCATATAAAATACCTGACTCATATCTTCAACGTGTCTCACCAGTGTTCCCATTAGGAGGAAGCTTTGGGAATGAGTGGAATTTCCATGCCCTGCCCAGGTGGGTCAGGGCTTGCCTGTGCTCGTCTGGGAAGGCCTACAGAGGAGCCGCCAGGCTGGGGAATGTGAGAGGGATAGCTGCCCTGGGTGGGTAAGGAGATGGATGGCTGTTCAACACTACACTTATGCTGCTTTTCGACTGTAACACCAGTGCTACACTAGTGTTTACACCCTTATGTTATACTAGGGAAATTGTGTTGTTAATAGCTAGGTCTGATAGTGAGGATTTTGAAGAGCAGAATCAAAACAGTTGCTTTGAGAAAGTGTTAAAGTTCACAGTTAGTCATTGTTATGTAAACTTCACTTTTTGGTAGCTGTTCAATAGACAACTTTCCAAGTCAAATAAGGTCTCATTTGTCCTGCAAACATTTACACATGTTTTGTTGTTGTTGATGTTGTGGCTATTGTAATCGGCACTAAAACGAATGTTGTCTAGTTAAAGGTTTCTCTGGATTTTATATGTTTAGCCCCTTTTCTTGCAATTATGATAGGGCCCCCCCCCCCCTAGGTTTGACTCCAAATCCAATATGGCATCCAATATGGCTGCCACATTACCATTAAATGGTGGTTTATTCACCTGTAAATGTACATGTTTTAAATGAGACCTTTTTTCAGATTTTTGGGTTAGGAATCCAATATACCCACCATATACACTCAAACACCTTTGTCTGGATATACAGTATAAAAAGTCTGGCATGGCAACACCAAGTATTCCAAGTCACAAGCCTCTTTGAGGATCAATGAGGGAACTGGGAGGCTCCAAAGAAAGGAAAGAGAATCCAATCCTGGGCTCTGACACCCTCTCCCTAGCTCTACAACTTGCGTCTCCAGGGTTGAGCTCTTAAGTCACCTTCTTATCATTTAGAAGTGAGCTTTGATTCATTGCTAGTCCAATATGTCTGCCTGACTCCAACATGACCTTCATTTGTGATGAACATTGGGATTTTCCGTTGCACTCTTATCCTGTTCGGGTTGAGCTGGCACATTGCTTCTTCCAGAAAATAATGTCCACTATCCTGGCTGTCTGCCCTTTAGTTGCTGTATATGTTGACTTGGTGACAGTTATGGTGTATGGGGAGGATACAACCACACATGACAAGTGCATAAGGCAGGTGTTCACTACAATGAACCAACACAACCTGATACTCATTGACAAGAAAAGCCATCAACTTAGTGGGCCTTCACATGACTGAGGAATTGCACCTATCCAATTTCAATGCCATCCTGAATCTCCCAGAACTGTGCTTGATAAGCCCACTGCGCCATCAGTCCTCCCCTCAGGCAGTTACTAGAGACAGAGACACCATGGAACTGGACTGCCACATGTCAGGAGGCCATTTAACATCCAAAATGCCGTCTGGAAATTGTTTGTGTGCATTGCCGTCATATGTACCGATTTTGCTGCCAACCATGGCTGGCCTGCCAATGGGACACCTGTACTGGACTCGCATGTGAAGAATGTGCTTTCATGCTGGGGTGACTCATGCATTGGTCTGGGAAACTGTGCAGTAATCCCAACATTCCTGTATGGGAGGCACCTTAGGATGGTAAAACTTGCTGTATGTAATCGTTTATGGTGGCTGGGGATTGACTGTGAGATAGTGGTCTTTGTGCACCATGCTTGATCAGCTCCACCTCCTCTGCAACCCTTTTACTGTCCATCAAAGCCCAGGAATCATCTTCAAATGTATGTGTGTGGAGCTGTGCTATATCCCTCACAACCAATGGTTCTTAGTCATAGTCGATGACCTAGCTACACTCTAAATAACCTCTAATGTAACCTGAGATCACTCTCCACATCTCTTGCTGGGCATGCCCCAGTCCGTAATCAATGCCAACCACCCACAGTTAATATCGGCCAAATGGTCATCCAACCTGACTTCCAAAGGAATATAAAGAAATATGTAGGGTGTGACCTGCAATACTTTTTGCCACATTCAACATAAAAAACTGCCCACAGGCCATTTGGGTATTGGAAAGATCTAAAGGCAGGTCTTTTTCACAGACTCTCCTTCACCACCAGACAACCAACCATTCTACTAATGGAGCATCCCCAGCATAATTCAGGCTGGGATAACATTCCAGTTAGTCAATGGGTCTTTGTGGTATGCAACCTGCATCTGCTGACTGCCTGAAATAAAAGATCCCAGAAATGTTCCATACGCACAAAAAGTGTATTTCTCAACTTTTTTGGGCACAAATTTGTGGGGGGGGATTTCTCTCTGTAATAAAGCCCTTTTGTGGGGAAAAACTAATTCTGATTGACTGGGCCTGGCTCCCTAGTGGGTGGACCTATGCCCTTGCCCAGTCATGTGAAATCCATAGATTAGGGCCTAATGAAATTATTTCAATTGACTGATTTCCTTCTACTGTATGAACTGAACAGAGTAAAATCTTTGAAATTGTTGCATGTTGCGTTTTATATTTTTTTTGTTCGGTATATGTATCCACTCTTTTCATTGGCCTATGCTATTGGTTGCATTTAAGACATGGGTCGTTCGTTTTATTGATCTCAGTATGTCAATGTCGGAGCATCCTGTCATTTTGGTCATTTGTGTGGTATTAAAAAATATTATTGTAATGTCTCCAGTCATGTAAATTGACGTAGAATTGCAGGAAATTATTTTAGAAAAGGCTATTTTTTAATGTTCTTCAGGGCTGAGACCCAAATGTAATGAAACTCTGGTGACGTCCCTGCCCCAGAATAGCCTCAATTCAGCCACCACATTTAACCACGGCAAGGTGACTGAGAATATGGTTGAATAAAAACAGTCAATTTATGCCCTCCGTCAGGCAATCAAACAGGCAAAACATCAGTATAGAGAGAAGTCACAATTAAATGGCACACACACGAGATGTATGTGGCAGGGACTCCAGACAATAACGGATTACAAAGGGAAAACCAGCCACATCGTGGGCACCGACGTCTTGCTCCCGGACAAGCTAAACACCTTCTTCGCCCGCTTTGAGGATAACACAGTGCCGCCAACGTGGGCCACTCCCGAGGACTGTGGGCTCTCGTTCTCCGTGGCCGACGTGAGTAAGACATTTAAGCGTGTTAACCCTCGCAAGGCTGCCGGCCCAGACGGCATCCCTAGCCGCATCCTCAGAGCATGTGCAGACCAGCTGGCTGGAGTGTTTACGCACATATTCAATCTCTCCCTTCCCAGTCTGCTGTCCCCACTTGCTTCAAGATGTCCACCATTGTTCCTGTACCCAAGAAAGCAAAGGTAACTGAACTCAATGACTATCGCCCCGTATCACTCACTTCTGTCATGATGAAGTGCTTTGAGAGGCTAGTTAAGGATCATATCACCCCTACCTTACCTGAAACCCTAGACCCACTTCAATTTGGCCACGCACGCCTCCATCTCAATCATGAAGTTTGCAGATGACACAACAGTGGTAGGCCTGATTACCAACAACGATGAGACAGCCTATTGGGAGGAGGTGAGAGCCCTGGCAGAGTGGTGCCAGGAAAATAACCTCTCCCTGAACGTCAACAAAACGAAGGAGCTGATTGTGGACTTCAGGAGACAGCGGAGGGAGCACACCCCTGTCCACATCAACGGAGCCGCAGTGGAGAAGGTTAAAACCTTAAAGTTCCTCGGCGTACACATCACTGACAATCTGAAATGGTCCACCCACACAGACAGTGTGCTGAAGAAGGCGCAACAGCGCTTCTTCAACCTCAGGAGGCTGAAGAAATTTGGCTTGGTCCCTAAGACCCTCACAAACTTTTACAGATGTATCGTTGAGAGCATCCTGTCGGGCTGTATCACCGCCTGGTATGGCAACGCCATGCCATACCCTGTGGATGGCGCTTAATTGGAGCCAATTTCCTCCTACAACAGGACAATGACCCAAAGCACAGCTCCAAACTATGCAATAACTATTTAGGGAAGAAGCAGTCAGCTGGTATTCTGTCTATAATGGAGTGGCCAGCACAGTCACTGGATCTCAACCCTATTGAGCTGTTGTGGGAGCAGCTTGACCGTATGGTATGTAAGTGCCCATCAAGCCAATCCAACTTGTGGGATGTGCTTCAGGAAGCATGGGGTGACATCTCTTCAGATTACCTCAACAAATTGACAACTAGAATGCCAAAGGTCTGCAAGGCAGTAATTGCTCCAAATGGAGGATTCTTTGACGAAAGCAAAGTTTGAAGGACAAAATGATTATTTCAATTAAAAGTCATTATTTCTAACCTTGTCAATAACTACATGTCCTATTCATTTTGCTATATTTCCTATTCAAACTCATTTCATGTATGTTTTCATGGAAAACAAGGACATTTCTAAGTGACCCCAAACTTTTGAACGGTAGTGTATATACAGTACCAGTGAAAAGTTTGGACACACCCACTCATTCAAGGGTTTTTATTCATTTTTACTATTTTCTACATTGGAGAATAATAGTGAAGACATTAAAACTATGAAATAATACATGGAATCATGTAGTAACCAAAAAAGTGTTAAACAAATCAAAATATATTTGAGATTCTTCAAAGTAGCCACCCCTTTGCCTTGATGACAGCTTTGCATTCTCTCAACCAGCTTCACCTGGAATGCTTTTCCAACAGTCTTGAAGGAGTTCCCACATATGCTGAGCACTTGTTGGCTGCTTTTCCATCACTCTGCGGTCCAACTCATTCCAAACCATCTCAATTGGGTTGAGGTCGGGTGATTGTGGAGGCCAGGTTATCTGATACAGTACTCCATCACTCTCCTTCTTGGTCTAATAGCCCTTACACAGCCTGGAGTTGTGTTGGGTCATTGTCCTGTTGAAAAACAAATTATAGTCCCACTAAGCACAAACCAGATGGGATGGCGTATCGCCGCAGAATGCTGTGGTAGCCATGCTGTTTAAGTGTGCCTTGAATTATAAAATAAATCACAGACAGTGTCACCAGCAAAGAACCCCCACACCATCACACCTCCTCCTCCATGCTTCACGGTGGGAACCACACATGCAGAGATCATCCGTTCACCTACTCTTCCTCTCACGAAGACACTGCTGTTGGAACCAAAACTCTCAAATTTGGACTCATTAGACCAAAGGACAGATTTCCACCAGTCTAATGTCCATTGCTCGTGTTTCTTGGCCCAAGCAAGTCTCTTCTTATTATTGGTGTCCTTTAGTAGTGGTTACTTTGCAGCAATTCGACCACAAAGGCCTGATTCACGCAGTCTCCTCTGAACAGTTGATGTTGAGATGTGTCTGTTACTTGAACTGTGTGAAGCATTTATTTGGGCTGCAATTTCTGAGGCTGGTAACTCTAATGAACTTATCCTCTGCAGCAGAGTTAACTCTGGGTCTTCCATTCCTGTGGCGGTCCTCATGAGAGCCAGTTTCGTCATAGCGCTTGAAGGTTTTTGCGACTGCACTAGAAGAAACTTTCAAAGTTCTTGAAATGTTGTGGATTGACTGAACATGTCTTAAAGTAATGATGGACTGTCGTTTCTCTTTGCTTATTTGAGCTGTTCTTGCCATAATATGGACTTGGTATTTTACCAAATAGGGCTATCTTCTGTATACACCCCTTACCTTGTCACAACACAACTGATTGGCTCAAACGCATGAAGAAGGAAAGAAATTCCACAAATTAACTTTTAACATTGTAGTAATTTAGCAGACGCTCTTATCCAGAGCGACTTACAGTTAGTGAGTGCATACATTTTCATACTGGCCCCCCGTGGGAAATGAACCCACAATCCTGGCGTTGCAAGCGCCATGCTCTACCAACTGAGCTACATGGGACTACTTTAAGAAGGCACACCTGTTAATTGAAATGCTTTCCAGGTGACTACCTCATGAAGCTGGTTGATCGAATGCCAAGCTTGTGCAAAGCTGTCATCAAGGCAAAGGGTGGCTACTTTGAAGAATCTCAAACATAAAATATATGTTGATGTTTTTAACATTTTTTGGGGTTACTACATGATTCTATATGTGTTATTTCATAGTTTTGATGTCTTCACTATTATTCTACAATGTAATTTTTTAAATAAATAAATAAAAACCTTTTAATGAGTAGGTGTGTCCAAACTTTTTACTGGTAGTATATATATATATATATACGCTCCAGACTCTGACATTGCTTGTCCTAAAATGTCTATATTTCTTCATTCCATTGTTTTACTTTTAGATTTGTGTGTATTGTTGTGTATTGTTAGATATTACTGCACTGTTGGAGCTAGGAACACAAGCATTTCTCTACATCCGCAATAATATCTGCTAAATATGTGTATGCGACCAATTATATTTGATTTGATTTGACAAGGTGTTGAAAGCGTTCCACAGGGAATCTGGCCCATGTTGACTCCAATGCTTCCTACAGTTGTGTCAAGTTGACTGGATGTCTTTTGGGTGATGGACCATTTTTGATACACACAGGAAACCTTTGTGCGTGAAAAACCCAGCAGCGTTACAGTTCTTGACACCAACCGGTGTGCCTAGCACCTACTACCATACCCCTTTCAAAGGCACTTAAATATTTTGTCTTGCCCATTCACGCTCTGAATGACACACATACATATTCCATGTCTCATTTGTCTCAAGGTAAAAAATTCCTTCTTTAACCTGTCTCCTCCCCTTCATCTACACCGATTGAAGTGGATTTAACAAGTGACATCAATAAGGGATCATAGCTTTCACCTGGATTCACCTGGTCAGTCTGTCGTGGAAAGAGCAGGTGTTCTTAATTGTTTGTATACTCAGTGTACACTCCCCTCCATACGTATTTGGACAGTGAGGCTAACATTTTCTATTTGGATCTCTAATGCAGCATTATACTGTTGATTTGAGATAATGTTTCATATTAGGCAACATAACAGAACGTCAGCTTTTATTTGAGGGTATTTTCATACATATCTGTTTTACTGTTTAGAAATTAAAGCACTTTATATATCTAGTCCCCACATTTGAAGTAATTTTACAAATGTACTTATAGTGTATTAAAGTAGTCAAAAGTGTAGTATTCCTTGCACACAATAAATACATCAAGCTTGTGACTATGAACTTGTTGGATACATTTGCGGTTTGTTTTGGTTGTGTTTTGGATCATGTTTCTCCCAATAGGACCCTGAATGGTTAATAATGTCAATTTTGGAGTCACTTTTATTGTAAGTAAGAATAGAGGATTTTTCTGAACACTTCTACAGTCATGTGGATGCAACCATGATCATTGATCGTCATAAATTAATCGTGAATAATGAATAATGAGCGGTGAGAGATTAGCATGCTTTGTTGTAGCCTCTGAACGGTGGTGTCTCACTCATTATTATTATTCATGATTCATTCATGATTTTTCTTAATCATGGCATTATCAGGATTAATTTAGAAGTGTTCCGAAACATCTTATCTACTCACTTAGAAACAAAAGTACTCTAGTTATCATTGACCATTCAGTTACTATTGGGCAAAACATAACACAACCATAACAAACGGCAAATGCATCCAATGAGTTTGTAGAGTCACAAGCTTGATGTAGGCATTGCGTGCAAGGAATATGGAACCAAATACTAAACCTTTGACTATTTTGATACACTATAAGTGAATTTGTCAAAATACTTCACATGGGGGGACTAGATACATAAAGTGCTTTAATTTCTAAATGGTAAAACAGATATGTATGAAAATACCCTCAAATAAAATATGACATTCTGTACTGTCGCTTCATATGAAACATTTTATCTCAAATTGAAAATGCTGGAGTACAGAGACACATTTTTAAATGTAGCTTCACTGTCCAAATACATATGGAGGGTAGTGCAACTGTAGGCTTTGTATAGAAGTGTCTGATAATATTTAAATCCCTTACATTTTCCCAAGTAAAGTTTGTTTTTGTGGACAAGAACTTCCTCAATTCGTTGGGGCATGGACTCTACAAGGTGCCGAAAGCGTTCCACAGGGATTCTGGCTCATGTTGACTCCAATGCTTCCGAAAGTTGTGTCAAGTTGGCTGGATGTCCTTTGAGTGGTGAACCATTCTTGATACACACGGAATCTGTTGAGCATGAAAAACCCAGCAGGGTTGCAGTTCTTGACACAAACTGGTACACTTGGCACCTACTACCATACCCCGTTCAAAGGCACTTAAATATTTTTTCTTGCCCATTCACCCACTGAATGACACACATACAATCCATATCTCAATTGCCTCAAGGCTTAAAAATCCTTCTTTAACTTGTCTCCTCCCCTTCATCTTCACTGATGGAAGTGGATTTAACAAGTGACATCAATAAGGGATCATGGCTTTCACCTGCATTCATCTTGTCAGTCTAAGTCATGCAAAGAGCATATCATGTTTTGTACACTCAGTGTATAGAGATCGCAAAGTTTCACCTGTCCCATTATAGTGTCTGTGAGCACACGGACAGCGCCAATGAGGCCATTTCCATTTTGAAGTAGTTATTCTACTACTATGAGTTGGTAAACAAACTGAAAGGGTGCATACTGCCACCTGTAGTGTGTTGTTTGAACAGGTAAAAAGCCAAGGTTGTTTACTGTCGCTTGCAGTTATGGAGTGTTTGCTCACAAGTAGGCTATAATTCATTGGCTGATCCCTCCTGATGACCTGAATGGAAATATGTGATCATTCCTTAACCCATAGGAAGTCCCACCCGGAAAACTACTTAAAAATGGTGAAGGTCCCCAATGGCGCTGCCCATGCTAAAACAAGCATTTGGGCACTGGAGTCCTCTATACATCTCTATGGTCAACACAGGCTGAGTGGTCAGTAAGATGGTTCTCTACTGGTCAACAGACTGAGCTGTCAGTAAGATGGTTCACTATTGGTCAACACAGGCTGAGTCAGCTTGAGCCAGTTGCCTTTATAACTGAAGGAAAAACTGCTCTTGACAGCACCAATCATTCGTAGATGTTTGATATTCTGCTCTTGTGTATAGAGTACATATTTTATGTTGTACTCTTCATCAATTATTGATTGCAGTGTTTAATTAATGCAAAAGACCTGAAGCAGCTATCTCTGCGATGGTGTGAGTCAGATCCCACACCTGGTAGGGCAGACTGAAGTAGAAATGTAGCTCCTCTCTTCATCCCTCCTTCCCTCCATCCCTCAGCTCTCCTGCATGGAGCTTTTGGGGCCATTCCTTCTGACACATGCTCTGCTCTCTCTATGTAAACATCCCTCTACAACAGTGCTTCACAACTCAACAGTACATATTGTTGTTGTGGCCCCGGACAAGCACACCTGATTCTACTTGACAAGTTGAATCAGGTGTTTTTTTCCAGGGCTACAACAAAAATGTGTGCTGTTGGGGGTACTCAAGGACCGCAGTTGGGAAACACTGCTCTACAACATCCATCCAACCATCTCTCCCTCCACTCTCTTGGTGCTCCTAGGGGGAGAGCGGAGTGTGCCCCAGGGAGGCACTTTCCTGGGCACAAAGGTGAAGCACTGCAGGCGGTGTGTTTATCTCCAGCTGGATGATATTTCATTGATTGTGTGTATGTGTGTGTGTGTGTCTGTTGTGGCATTGCACAGAGTTCACTACGCAGCAGTTGAGTCTGCTCATACAGGCTTGATCTTGTGAGATATAAAAGTTGAGTCCCTCGTCAATTAACCAGAGGTATTGATGGGCGGTCACAGAATTCACTGGGTTCTCAGTGCGGAGCTAAGGACGGATGATGGCTCAAGGTCTTCAGGCAGAGGGGGCTACAAGGCCGATTCACATACATACACGCTATGGCCAACGTCACTTTTCTCTCTACACACCACACACAAGGTCGAAACATACTCCCTCTACACAACACATATTTAAATGCACTTCTTTTACACACACAGGCACACACATTAATAACCAACATGCTTCTCCTGGCTTTACACAACACACAAATAAGGCCTTGTGATACACGTAGAGGTTAGATGAAATGTGACACTTTACGCAAAACTTTCCATGGGGTATATGTTTACTGAACCCCCAAAGCCCCCCCTCTAAGACACAACCAGGTGCAGCGTAAACCCCCCCTGGTAGCCCCCTTTCTTTCAATGCAAAATAAAATACAGTACCTATGTCTATCTCTCTCTCTCTCCCTCTCTCCTCTTTCTTCTTTGTCAAACCCTTGTTTTCTGTTGTTGCGTGAGGCCTCTGGCTGAATTGAACCCAGAGTCTGCTGACTCACTGTGCTTGACGGTGAAAGGGAGAGAAAGCGAGAGGAGAAAGAGAGGAGGGAGAGAAAAGGCTCAGCAGGTGGTGGGCACCGCCACGAAGCTTCAGCCTGCAGACTCCTTTCAGCGGGCACAAAACCGCTAGGCTGCCACAGAGAGGCCCTGCTTTCCATCAGAATATTCCCCCTTCGTTTCCCCCTTCTTTAAACGCTAAACGGAGAGAACAGGCTTGGGTTGGGATAATGGGATCTTTTCTCTCTCTCTGCCGCCGGGGGTGAAAATGGCAACAATGGACAGGACCGGGAGGCGAAATGATTCAAAGGGAGCTTTTTCACCTGCTCCCCTTCTTCTCCCCAGCTATCTGTGTCTTTCAGAGGATGCTAATGCCAGCTAATTTACCAGGAGGTACTGTATGACATGCACACTCTCACTCACTCACTCACTCACTCACTCACTCACTCACTCACTCACTCATACAAAATGAAATTGCACAAAGCCTTTTTGCTGTTAGTGAAAGACAATGGAGGCTATAGTTCGTAATCCATCTCAGTATCGTTGTGGTTATCATCATTAACCTATTTGGATGCTGGCTACAGAAGTGTTTCAGCTGGTCAACTTTCCCAAATGCCACCCTATTCCCTATATAGTGCACTACATTTGACCAGGGCCTAATGCACTACAGTATATAGGGGATAGGGTGCCATTTTGGAAACAGAGTGTTTCTTTCACTCAAATGAAAATGCACATTATTGTTTGCTTCAGGTCTCCAGGGCTCACTTGAGAAATATATGTTAATCTCAATGTGACTTACCTGGTTAAATAAAGGATAAATACAAATTTTTTAAAAACTTGATGGTAATTTTCCATGAAATTGTGAGACTTGCTTTAACTGTAAAAAACAATTTTTCTGGCAGTGGAAGAAGATTAACCTCATATTCATTATCTCCAGCACCAAACCAGTGTCAGTTAGATCACAAAAATGTCTAAACTAGAGTTGTTGCATGTGAACTGAAAGAAGACAGGACAAAGTGATCTTCTGTCAGAAGATGGGAATAAAAGACAGGATCATGTGGACAACACTCTTAGGAAAACAAAGCAACTCTGAATCATTCATGCTGTGGGTTTCAGATAAATAGATGCTTGATTTACTTTTGTAAAATGTTCAGTGTAAATGAAGTTTGATTTGAGATGAAGTTATATATATATATATTTTTTTTTGTCATTTAGCAGACGCTCTTATCCAGAGCAATTAGGGTTAAGTGCCTTGCTCAAGGGCACATCGACAGATTTTCACCTAGTCGGCTCGGGGATTAGAACCAGTGACCTTTCGGTTACTGGCACAATGCTCTTAAACACTAAGCTACTTGCCGCCCGCCATCAAACAGTACATAGTATTGTAGGAAACTCACAGGTCTGCTGTTCAAAGTCAGATAGAAACTCGAAATGTATTATATTAGACTCACATTGTCTTGTTGGTGTTACGCAGTGCACGTTAGTCACGTTGCTGTTGTGGTGGAAGGGAGGAACTCATAAGGAATTAGAATGTTTTAGGCTATTGTTTGGGGAGAGAAATATGATGATGCATCTAGTGATGATAGTTCTTCAAAATTATTTTTTGGGTAGTTGAAAAACTATGTAGAATAGAATGACTCCTGGCTGTCCCCAGTCCACCTGGTCGTGTTGCTGCTGACCTGTTCACCGGACGTGCTACCTTGTCCCAGGCCTGCTGTTTTTGATTCTCTCTCTCTCTCTACCGTACCTGCTGTCTCGACCTCTGAATGATCGGCTATGAAAAGCCAACTGACATTTACTCCTGTTGCACCCTCTACAACCACTGTGATTATTATTTGACCCTGCTGGTCATCTATGAACGTTTGAACATCTTGAAGAACAATCTGGCCTTAATGGCCAAGTACTCTTTTATAATCTCCACCCGGCACAGCCAGAAGAGGACTGGCCACCCCTCACAGCCTGGTTCTTCTCTTGGTTTCATCCTAGGTTCCTGCCTTTGTAGGGAGTTTTTCGTAGCCACCGTGCTTCTAGATCTGCATTGCTTACTGTTTGGGGTTTTAGGCTGGGTTTCTGTATTGCACTGTGACATCTGCTGATGTAAAAAGGGCTTTATAAATAAATTAGCTTGATTGATTGAATAGGTTTGTATGTAGACCTACTGATAGCTAGCTCTAGTTATATCTAATAAATACACTTGTTAGGCTAACAGTGATCACCATTTCAGCTTGAATAACAGTGAAGTAGAGGAAGATGTCATACACTCTAAGTTTCTGTCTGACCTGTTGGGAAAGTAGTCAGAAATTTGAAAGAGAAGAAAAGCAGAAAGGCAAGACATTTTAGCATGAGCCCTACCCATGCCGGCGACATTCAGGCCCTACCTTACCCTGGCCCGATTGCTCAACACAAAATTTGAAATAGAGTAACTTCTTCCCTTAGTACCCATAGCTGATTGTCACTGTATGTCTCTGGCGCTCCTCTGCGTGTATGAGTATCCATAGCAATGGCTCCATTTGGGCTGCTCAATGACGAGACATGAGAAAGGTGTTAACTGACATTAGCTAGCTACTTTTTGTCACGCTGAACTCTCACAAACAGCTGTAACTCTTGACTGTATTCGTAATTTATGAAAATGTATATGTATATACACTGAACAAAAATATAAACGCAAAATGCAACACTTTCAACGATTTTACTGAGTTACAGTTCATATAAGGAAATCAGTCAATGAAATAAATTCATTAGGCCCTAATCTATGGATTTCACATAGAGTTGATCAGGCTGTTGATTGTGGCCTGTGGAATGTTGTCCCACTTCTCTTCAATGGCTGTGCGAAGTTGCATACACGTCGATCCAGAGCATCCCAAACATGCTCAGTGGGTGACATGTCTGGTGAGTATGCAGACCATGGAGGAACTGGGACATTTTCAGCTTCCAGGAATTATGTACAGATCCTTGCGACATGGAGCCATGCATTCTCATGCTGAAACATTAGGTGATGGCGGGCAGATGAATGGCATGACAATGGGCCTCAGGATCTCATCACGGTATCTCTGTGCATTCAAATTGCCATTGATAAAATGCAATTGTGTTCGTTGTCCATAGTTTATGCTTGCTAATACATAACCCCACCGCCACCATAGCGCACTCTGTTCACAACGTTGATATCAGCAACCCACTCGCCCACACGACGCCTGCCATCTGCCAAGTACAGTTGAAACCGGGATTCATCTGTAAAGAGTACACTTTTCCAGTGTGCCAGTGGTCATCGAAGGTGAGCATTTTCCCACTGCAGTCGGTCACGACCTTGGTGAGGACGAGGAGCATGCAGATGAGCTTCGCTAAGATGGTATCTGACAGTTTTTGCAGAAATTCTTTGATTGTGCAAACCCTCAGTTTCATCAGCTGTCCGGGTGGCTGGTCTCAGACGATCCCACAGGTGAAGAAGCTGGATGTGAAGGTCCTGGGCTGGTGTGGTTACACATGGTATTCAGTTGTGAGGCCGGTTAGACATACTGCCAAATTCTCTAAAACGACGTTGGAGGTGGCTTATGGTAGAGAAATTAACTTCAATTCTCTGGCAACCACCCTGATGGCCATTCCTGCAGTTAGCATGCCAATTGCATGCACCCTCATAACCTGAGACATCTTCATTGTGTTGTGTGACAAAACTGCACATTTTAGAGTGGCCTTTTATTGTTATTGTTATATTGGCAAAGGAGAAATGCTCACTAACAGGGTAAACACATTTGTGCACAACATTGGAGAGAAATAAGCTTTTTGTGCATATGGTACATTTCTGGGATCTTTTATTTCAGCTCATGAAACATGGGACCAACACTTTACATGTTAAGTTTATATTTTGGTTCAGTATAGTTATAGTTGATAAAAGTGTTCAAGAATTTGAAGTTAGGATAGCCTGAACATGTGAAAGTTGTCTTCAGAAAGTATTCACACCCTTTACTTTTTTCAAAAAAAAATTGTGTTACAGCCTGAATTTAAAATTGATTAAATTGAGATTTTGTGTCACTGGCCTACACACAATACCTCATAATTTCAAAGTGGAATTATTACATTTACATTTTAGTCATTTAGCAGACGCTCTTATCCAGAGCGACTTACAGTTAGCGCATACATTATTTCATCGAACCCACAACCCTGGCGTTGCAAACGCCATGCTCTACCAACTGAGCTACATCCCCTGCCGGCCATTCCCTCCCCTACCCTGGACGACGCTGGGCCAATTGTGCGCCGCCCCATGGGTCTCCCGGTCGCGGCCGGCTACGACAGAGCCTGGATTCGAACCAGGATCTCTAGTGGCACAGCTAGCACTGTGATGCAGTGCCTTATACCACTGTGCCACTCGGGAGGTGGTGGAATTATGTTTTTATACATTTTTACAAATTTATACAAAATTAAAAGCTGAAATGTCTTGAGTCAATAAGTATTCAACCCCTTTGTTATGGCATGCCTAAATAAGTTCAGGAGTAAACATTTGCTTAACAAGTCACATAATAAGTTGTATGGACTCACTCTGTGGGCATTCATAGTGTTTAACATGATTTTTGAATGACTACCTCATCTCTGTACCCCACACCTACAATTACCTGTAAGATCCATCATTCGTGCAGTGAATTTCACAAGACATTCAACCAAAAAGACCAGGGAGGTTTTCCAATGCCTCACTAAGAAGGGCACCTATTGGTAGATGGGTAAAAAATACAAATAAAAAAAAGGAGACATTGAATATCAGTTTGAGCATGGTGAAGTTATTAATTACACTTTGGATGGTGTATCAATACACCCAGTCACTACAAATATACAGTTGAAGTCGGAGGTTTACATACACCTTAGCCAACTACATTTAAACTCAGATTTTCACAATTCCTGACTTTTAATCCTAGTAAAAATTCCCTGTCTTAGTTCAGTTAGGATCACCACTTTATTTTAATAATGTGAAATGTCAGAATAATAGTTGAGAGTGATTTATTTCAGCTTTTATTTATTTAATCACATTCCCAGTGGGTCAGAAGTTTACATACACTCAATTAGTATTTGGTGGCATTGCCTTTAAATTGTTTAAATTGGGTCAAACATTTCGGGTAGCCTTCCACAAGCTTCCCACAATAAGTTGGGTGAATTTTGGCCCATTCCTTCTGACAGAGCTGGTGTAACTGAGTCAGGTTTTGTAGGCCTCCTGCTCGCACACGCTTTTTCAGTTCTGCCCACACATTTTCTATAGGATTGAGGTCAGGGCTTTGTGATGGCCACTCCAATACCTTGACTTTGTTGTCCTTAAGCCATTTTGCCACAACTTTGGAAGTATGCTTGGGGTCATTGTTCATTTGGAAGACCCATTTGCCACCAAGCTTTAACTTCCTGACTGATGTCTTGAGATGTTGCTTCAATATATCCACATAATTTTCCTTCCTCATGATGCCATCTATTTTGTGAAGTGCACCAGTCCCTCCTGCAGCAAAGCACCCCCACAGCATGATGCTGCCACCCCCGTGCTTCACGGTTGGGATGGTGTTCTTCGGCTTGTAAGCAACCCCCTTTTTCCTCCAAACATAACGATGGTCATTATGGCCAAATAGTTCTATTTTTGTTTCATCAGACCAGAGGACATTTCTCCAAAAAGTACGATCTTTGTCCCCATGTGCAGTTGCAAACCGTAGTCTGGCTTTTTAATGCGGTTTTGTAGCAGTGGCTTCTTCCTTGCTGAGCGGCCTTTCAGGTTATGTCGATATAGGACTCGTTTTACTGTGGATATAGATACTTTTGTACCTGTTTCCTCCAGCATCTTCACAAGGTCCTTTGCTGTTGTTCTGGGATTGATTTGCACTTTTCGCACCAAAGTACGTTCATCTCTAGGAGACAGAACACGTCTCCTTCCTGAGCAGTATGACAGCTACGTGGTCCCATGGTGTTTATACTTGCGTACTATTGTTTGTACAGATGAACGTGGTACCTTCAGGCATTTGGAAATTGCTCCCAAGGATGAACCAGACTTGTGGAGGTCTATAATCTTTTTTCTGAGGTCTTGGCTGATTTCTTTTGATTTTCCCATGATATCAAGCAAAGAGGCACTGAGTTTGAAGGTAGGCCTTGAAATACAGCCACAGGCACACCTCCAATTGTCTCAAATGATGTAAATTAGCCTACCAGAAGCATCTAAAGCCATGACATCATTTTCTGGAATTTTCCAAGCTGTTTAAAGGCACAGTCAACTTTGTGTATGTAAACGAGTAGATCAGGATATCGTCGATGTACACCACCACCTGTATACTCAGCATGTCCCGGAACACGTCATTGACGAAGGACTGGAACACTGAAGGTGCGTTGGCGAGGCCGTAGTATTCATAGTGGCCTGCGGTGATGCAGTATTCATAGTGGCCTGTGATAGTGCTGAATGCCGTCTTCGACTCGTCTCCTTCCCGGATACGGATCAGGTTGTAGGCACTCCTCAGGTCCAACTTGGTAAAGTACCGGATCCCTCGTAGCTGCTTGATGGCCGACGGAACCAGAGGGAGGGGGTACCGGTGCTTGATGGTGACTGCGTTCAGCCCCCTGTAGGCAATACACGGCCTCAGTCCTCCATCTTTTTTCGCCACGAAGAAGAAGCTGGCAGAGGCAGGAGAGGTAGAGAATCTGATGAACCCCTGTTTCAGGGTCTCCGCCACATACTTCTCCATGACCTCAGTCTCCGCCATGGAAAGGGAGTAAATGCGACTCTTCGTGGGGTGTTGTCCCTCCAGCAGGTCAATGGCGCAGCAGGTCAATGGCACAGCCTGTGAGGAGGGAGATACATAGCCTTTGATGAAGAGAAGACATCGGAGAGATCTGCGTACTCACGTGTAATGTTGGGCTGGAGGGCAGCCTCCGGACACACCACTGACGTGGAACAACAAACCACCGGCAGGCAGGTCTTCCGGCATGAGGTGGACCAGGCTGTGATCCTCTTGGTGATCCAATTGATGGTGGGGTTGTGTAGTCTGAGCCAGGGCAATCCCAAGACGATCCGGTGAAGGGGTGACGTGACGATGTGGAATGACAGCTCCTCCTGGTGCTCCGGCAGTGTGGGAATGGTGATGGGGAGAGTGACGTGCGTAATGGTGCCTGATCCAAGTGGTTTATTGTCCAGTGAGGTGACGTGTAGCGGAGAAGGCAGTGGCACAGTGGGCAACCCCCATTCAGAGACCAGTACCCTATCTACAGTGAGGAAAAAAAGTATTTGATCCCCTTCTGATTTTGTACGTTTGCCCACTGACAAAGACATCATCAGTCTATAATTTTAATGGTAGGTTTATTTGAACAGTGACAGACAGAATAACAACAAAAAAATCCAGAAAAACGCATGTCAAAAATGTTATAAATTGATTTGCATTTTAATGAGGGAAATAAGTATTTGACCCCTCTGCAAAACATGACTTAGTACTTAGTGGCAAAACCCTTGTTGGCAATCACAGAGGTCAGACGTTTCTTGTAGTTGGCCACCAGGTTTGCACACATCTCAGGAGGGATTTTGTCCCACTCCTCTTTGCAGATCTTCTCCAAGTTATTATGGTTTCGAGGCTGACGTTTGGCAACTCAAACCTTCAGCTCCCTCCACAGATTTTCTATGGGATTAAGGTCTGGAGACTGGCTAGGCCACTCCAGGACCTTAATGTGCTTCTTCTTGAGCCACTCCTTTGTTGCCTTGGCCGTGTGTTTTGGGTCATTGTCATGCTGGAATACCCATCCACGACCCATTTTCAATGCCTTGGCTGAGGGAAGGAGCTTCTCACCCAAGATTTCACGGTACATGGCCCCGTCCATCGTCCCTTTGATGCGGTGAAGTTGTCCTGTCCCCTTAGCAGAAAAACATCCCCAAAGCATAATGTTTACACCTCCATGTATGACGGTGGGGATGGTGTTCTTGGGGTCATAGGCAGCATTCCTCCTCCTCCAAACACGGCGAGTTGAGTTGACCACAACACTTTCCCTCAGTTTTCCTCTGAATCATTCAGATGTTCATTGGCAAACTTCAGACGGCCCTGAATATGTGCTTTCTTGAGCAGGGGGACCTTGCGGGCGCTGCAGGATTTCAGTCCTTCACGGTGTAGTGTGTTGCCAATTGTTTTCTTGGTGACTATGGTCCTAGCTGCCTTGAGATCATTGACAAGATCCTCCCGTGTAGTTCTGGGCTGATTCCTCACCGTTCTCATGACCATTGCAACTCCACGAGGTGAGATCTTGCATGGAGCCCCAGGCCGAGGGAGATTGACAGTTCTTTTGTGTTTCTTCCATTTGCGAATAATCGCAGCAACTGTTGTCACCTTCTCACCAAGTTGCTTGGCGATGGTCTTGTAGCCCATTCCAGCCTTGTGTTGCTCTACAATCTTGTCCCTGACATCCTTGGAGAGGTCTTTGGTCTTGGCCATGGTGGAGAGTTTGGAATCTGATTGATTGATTGCTTCTGTGGACAGGTGTCTTTTATACAGGTAACAAGCTGAGATTAGGAGCAATCCCTTTAAGAGTGTGCTCCTAATCTCAGCTCATTACCTGTATAAAAGACACCTGGGAGCCAGAAATCTTTCTGATTGAGAGTGGGTCAAATACTTATTTCCCTCATTAAAATGCAAATCAATTTATAACATTTTTGACATGCGTTTTTCTGGATTTTTTTGTTGTTATTCTGTCTCTCACTGTTCAAATAAATCTACCATTAAAATTATAGATTGATCTTTTCTTTGTCAGTTGGCAAACGTACAAAATCAGCAGGGGATCAAATACTTTTTTCCCTCACTGTATAAGGTTCCCCGCTGATCCGGTATCTATCATTGTAGTGGAAATGGAAGAGAAGGAATAACCAGTCACCGTTATGGGAACTAAAAACAATGGTTTTGTGATAGGAGATGACTTAACACTCACGGAGCGGCGACGGGAGTCATACTGCCTAGATTGGGAGCCGCCAGGAGATCTGTGGTCCGTGGTGGTGTAGGGGGTGCTTCCCACCTCCATGGGTGAGGACTCGGAAGTAGGGCGGCTTCCTCAGCTCAGATGTGGTAAGGGTCGAGGCTCCGGGAGGTGTTGGGAAAGCCGTCTGTCTCCCAACATGTCGTCAATATGGATGGACGTGGCAATGAGGGTATCAAGGTCCATCTCGTCGTCCCGACATGCGAGTTCCATCTTGATGTCCTCCCGTAAGCCTCTCCTGAAGGCCGTACACAGAGCACGCTCATTCCAGCCGGAAGACGCTGCCACCGTGCGAAAGCTCAGCGCGTACTCGGACGCGGGCCCCTCTCCCTGTTGTAGCTGGAAGGGACGCTCACCCCCGTCCTTTCCAAGAAGGAGAGTGATGGAGTGCTGCATCAGTTGACCTGGCCTCCACAATCCCCAGACCTCAACCCAATTGAGATGGTTTGGGATGAGTCGGACGGCAGAGTGAAGGAAAAGCAACCAACAAGTGCTAAGCATATGTGGGAACTCCTTCAAGACTGTTGGAAAAGCATTCCAGGTGAAGCTGGTTGAGAGAATACCAAGAGTGTGCAAAGCTGTCATCAAGGCAAAGGGTGGCTATTTGAAGAATCTCAAATATGTTTTGATTTGTTTAACACTTTTTTGATTACTACATGATTCCTAGAGCAAAACATATATACAGTGCCCTCCACAATTATTGGCACCCCTGTTTAAGATGTGGTCGAGGACTTCCAAAAATTCTCATTTTTTTTAAACAACATAGAACCCAAATGCAAAAAAAGAGAAAAATCCAACCTTTTATTTAAGTACATTACTTTGGTGTAAAAAAAAAATCACACATTTAGAAAAAAAAAAACTTGAAATCATGTGTCCCACAATTATTGGCACCCCTGATGTTAATACTTTGTACAACCCCCTTTTGCCAACAAGACAGCACTTAATCTCCTCCTATAACATTTCACAAGATTGGAGAACACATAGAGAGGGATCTTTGACAATTCTTCTTTGCACAATCTTTCTAGATCATCCAGTGTCCTGGGTCCTCTCTTATGCACTCTCCTCTTTAGCTCGCCCCACAGGTTTTCGATTGGGTTGAGGTCTGGGGACTGAGATGGCCATGGGAGGACCTTGAGTTTGTGACTGCTGAACCATTTTTGTGTAGATTTTGCCACATGTTTTGGATCATTATCCTGCTGAAAGACCCAATGACGACCCATCTTCAGCTTTCTGGCAGAGGCCATCAGGTTTTTATTTAAAATGTCCTGGTAGTTCAAAGCGTTCATAATGCCATGCACCCTAACAAGGTTCCCAGGGCCTTTGGAAGAGAAACAGGCCCACAGCATCACAGATCCTCCACCATACTTCACTGTGGGCATGAGTTGCTTTTCGGCATACTCATCTTTTGTTTTACGCCAGACCCACTTAGAGTGTTTGTTGCCAAAAAGCTCAATCTTAGTCTCATCTGACCAAAGCACACGATCCCAGTTGAAGTCCCAGTGCCGCTTAGCAAACTCCAGACGTTTACGTTTGTGAGTGTTAGTGAGAAAAGGCTTTTTCCTTGCATGCCTCCCAAACAGCTTGTTGGCATGTAGAGAGCGTCTGATGGTTGTTTTGGAGACTTTGTGACCCCAAGATGCCACTCTTTGATGCAATTCTGTGACAGTGAGCTTAGGACTTTTTTTTACTTCTCTTACCATCCTCCTCACTGTGCGTTGTGGCAAGATAAACTTGGGACCTCTTCCAGCCTTGTTTGTCACTGTTCCAGTTGTTTTAAACTTCTTAATGATTCCTCTGACTGTAGATACGGGCAAGTTAAGGCGAGTGGCTATTTTCTTGTAGCCATTGCCTGACTTATGAAGGTCGACACAAATCTGCCTTACTTGAATGGTGTGTTCTCTTGTCTTTGCCATGTTGACAAATGGGTAAGATAATTAGGCCTCTGTGTCACGTCATATTTATACCCCAGGGAAACAGGAAGTCATGAATTACTAATTAAAAGTTCCTAGATACCCTGACCAACTTTAGCAACTACAGAAAAATATATTTAAAAAAAAATCACTAAAAATTTTCAGCGAAATTGTTAGGGGTGCCAATAATTGTGGGACACATGATTTCAAGTATTTTTTTTTCTAAATGTGTGATTTTTTTTTTTACCACCAAAGTAATGTACTTAAATAAAAGGTTGGATTTTTCTCATTTTTTGCATTTGGGTTCTATGTTGTTAAAAAAAAAAGGAGAATTTTTGGAAGTCCTCAACCACATCTTAAACAGGGGTGCCAATAATAGTGGAGGGCACTGTACGTGTTCATCAGAGTAGTTTGTAGGCTAAACTTTCCAGATGCTACAGAAGATTTTGTGAGAATGCCGATTTTCGGGATGTCTCATGGTCTGACAAAAACGGCTCTAGCTCTAGCTCTGCAGATGTGGAAGTGCGACGTCTGCGGATACGGTTGATTGAGACGCATCCAATGCAAAAAATCTCTACCTTAAACTGAGAGATTTTTATGGGGATGTATTTATTATGCTAATTAGATTTCAGAGGGGGCGCGGACATCTCTAGGTGGTTAAAGTCCCCAGCTACAATAAATGCGCCCTCAGTGCATACAGTTTCCAGTTTGCACATAGTCCAGTATAGTTCCTTGAGAGCTGTCACAGTGTCGGCATTGGGGGGAATATACATGGCAGTGACGATGACCGAATAAAATTATCTCGGGACGTAATGCATTTGATGGTGAGGTGGGCATCAGATTTTTGGGTTTTCCAGATCGGGAGAACAAAAGGACTTGAGTTCCTGTACGTTACCACAATCACGCATTGAGTTGTTAATCATCAAACAAACCCCTCTGCTTTTCTTTTTCCTGGAGTTCTTTCTTCCTGTCCGCGTGATGGACGGAGAACCCCACTGGCTGAATGGACGGGGACAATATATCCGGAGAGAGCCATGATTTCGGAAAACAGAGTGTGTACAGTCCCTGATGTCTCACTGGAAGGAGATCCTTGCCCTGAGCTCGTCTACTTTATTTTCCAGGGACTGAACGTTAGCGAGTAATGTACTCGGAAGTGGTGGATGGTATGCATGCCGCCTGAGTCTGACTAGGGCCCCACTTCTTCTTCCTCTTCTCTGGCTTCTGTGTTTTGGTGCAGCCCCCGGGATGAATAGAGCTGCCTCTGAAAGTTCAATCAAAGGATCCAGGTCAGGGAAGTCTAATTTCTGCTCGCATTTCTGGTGAGGGCCCACCAATCTAATGTCCAAAAGTTATTTTCGGTTGTCGGTAATAATTCATGAATCGTTCGAGCAAATAATGTAAGAATAAACACACCAAAAAAATACTGCAAAGTTGCCTATGAGCTAGGAACGGGGCGACCGTGTCTGTCGGCACCATCTTGTCTTGCACACATTGTATGAGTGCATGTGTGTGTCTATATGCAGTTAGATACTTCTCTAAATTCAGGAAGTGTTCTGGGAGCTCTTGGATGTGTCAGCTATTTCCAATCTCCCAAGCCAGCCCCCTCCGCCTCCCCTATTGTTGTCCTCTGTTGATTGGGTGATAAAAGGAGAGGATGTTACAGGGAATTAATAATTGAGTAGAGCGATGTGTAAAATGTCTCCCAGCCCAGCTCTGAAATCCACATATCACTACCCAACACCACAGTAAGTCACTAGATGGCCAAGGTAGAGAGGACAGAAACAACAACATCAACCAATTACATTTATTTTATGAAGCCCTTTTTACATAGCCTGATCCCAGAAATGTGTGTGCTCTTGCCAACTCCATTGATCATTGTCAAGCCAAACATGTTGGCATGACACCACAAACATACTGGCATTCATTTTACATCACTACATCACTACGTTTTACATCAGAAGTTGTCAGAAAGTGCTTAACATCGTCATGACTGATGAGCGAGACTGGGTTAACGGTTTATACCCCTTAAATCTGATCTGTTGTGAGAAAGCGCCAAACTTTGTTCTACCCTACTGGGATCCACCTTATGTTCCCTCAGCCCTATGTTTCCTCAGTTCCCACTGAACCAATTTAAATTTAAATTGGCACAAATGCTTTTTGTTATGAAGTAGAAAATGCAGATTATGTAAGAGTGTATATATAGGACCTACGAAATATGTTCAATCACTATGACCTTGACTTTTGTGAATATTACAGCAGCCCGAATCTCAGCATTACATTTTTATAATGTTTACAAATATGTACAATTATATTGCATAGGACTCTTTGAAAATATGAATAATTGGTGACCGGAAGTTGAAACATGTCTCGTCCTCTTAGATGGGTTGCTGACCCCTGGTTTAGAAGATGGAACATAGGGCTGAGGGAACATGGGGATGAGAGACCATAGGGCTGAGGGACCATAAGGTGAGGGACCATAGGGTTGAGGGAACATAGACATGGTCTCCTCTCTATCATGGCCAGATAGTTATGACTGTGGCTGGGATTCCATCCAAGGCATTGTACTAGAAAGCCAACAATGCACCTTTTAAAGGCAATTTCCCCAGCATTTGTAGAGATTGCATTCATAGCAAACGCTGCAAATGTCGACTCAAGCGTAAATTACAGTTAAAAAACGCATGCATTTTCGTCTGTCTAGTGCACTGCTCTATGCCTGTGCATGTGGGTGTGTTGTCTTTTGTACAGCTCTTGAAAATAGGCCAAGTTTGCAGACAGTGGCGGACACTAGAGCAGTGGTTTCCAACTCCAGTCCTCCAGTACCCCCAACAGCACACTATTTTTTTCTAGCCCGGACAAAAAACACCTGATTCTACTGATTGAGGGCCTGATGATTAGTTGAGAAGTTGAATCAGGTGTGCTTGCCCGGGGATACAATAAAAGTGTACTGTTGGGGGTACTCGAGGACTGGAGTTGGAAACCACTGCACTAGAGTGGTGATGGTTGGTGCTCTTTAAGAGAGAGTAGTGTGTATGTTTGTACCTGAGTGTGTGTGCATACCTGAGTGCGTGTGTGAGGTTGTCAGTCAGATGTTGCGCAGCACTTATCCACTCATTCCCATGGGTCCACAGTGGAGTGCTGCCGATCTGTGTGTGTGCATGTCTGTGGATGTGTGCATGTGTGCGTGTGCACATGATTCTGTGTTTTATGCCTTCCTGGTCTCTCGGAAGAATCCCAGTGATAGAAAAGGAAAACATACTATGATACAGTGCAGCACTCTCCCACAGATGGACCAGACGTTGATGAAAGCTTCTACTGCCTCAGTTGACAACTCATTGCTCACATCAACACATGTACAGTGCCTTCAGAAAGTATTCATACCCCTTGACTCCACATTTTGTTGTGTTACAGCCTGAATTGAAAATTGATCACATTTATTTATTTTCTTACCCATCTACACACAATACCCCATAACAAAGTCAAAATATGTTTAAGAGACATTTTTGCAAATGTATTGAAAATGAAATACAGAAATATCTCATTTATATAGGTATTCACACCCCTTTGAAATGACACTCCAAATTGAGCTCAGGTGCATCTAATTTCCTTGAGACGTCACTACAACTTCATTGGAGTCTACCTGTGGCCAATTCAATTGCTTGGACATGATTTAGAAAGAAACACCCCTGTCTATACAAGGTCCCACAGTTGACAGTGCATGTCAGAGAAGAAACTATACCATGAAGTCCAAGGAACTGTCCCTAGATCTCCGAGATAGAATTGTGATGAGGCATATATCTGGGGAAGGATATAAAACAATTTCTAGAGTGTTGAAAGTTTCCAAGAGCACAGTGGTCTCCATCATTGGGAAATGGAAAAAATATGGAACTACCCTACCTAAAGCTGGCACATGACCTGTAATTTGCAAAAAGGCACGTGAAAGACTCAGAGCATAAGGCAAACAATTCTGTGGTCTGATGAGACAAAAATGTAACTCTGGCCTGAATGCAAAGCACTATGTCTGGAGAAAACCAGGCACAGCTCATCACCTGTCTAACACCATCCCTACCGTGAAGCATGGTGATGGCAGTATCATGCTATTGGAGCCAAATACATGAATGGAACCAAATACAGGCAAATCATTGATGAGAACCTTAAGACTGGGGTGAATATTTATGTTCCAACAGGACAATGACCCCAAGCTTACAGCCAAAGCAACACTGGAATGGCTTCAGAACAAGAATGTGAAAGTCCTTGAGTGGCCCAGCCAAAGCCCAGACTTGAATCCCATTGAAAATCTATGGAAAGAATTGATTGCTGTTCACTGCCGCTCCCCATGTAACTTAAAAGAGCTTGAGAAAATCTGCGAGGAAGATTGGGAGAAAATCCCCAAATCCAGATGTGCAAAGCTGATACAGACATACCCAAGACGACTCAAAGCTGTAATTGCCGCCAAAGGTGCTTCTACAAAGTATTGACTCAGTTGTGCGAGTACTTATGTAAATTGATGTGTGTATTTCATTTTCAATACATTTGCAAACATTTCTGAAAACATGTTTTCACTTTGTCATTATGGGATATCTTGAGTAGATAGGTGAGAAAATAATATATTGAATCCATTCTGAATTCAGGCTTGAACACAACAAAATGTGCAATAAGTCAAGGGGTATGAATACTTTCTGAAGGCACAGAACCTACACCAAAACACAGAACCTACACCAGCGGTCACCTGCTCAGCTGCTCTGCTTTTGTTCCAGCCCAATAGTAATACCTGATTCAACTATTATCCCGTAATGCCTGTACTGTATAAGGATGGTGCCCACTTGTTTAGGTACATACACACTGCAGGGCCGTGTTAAGACAGAAGACTGACTGGCAAACACACAGACTGGTCTACACCCCTTACGGTTGCCATGGTTTCTGGGGAATGTGGCCAGACCAGATTCCTGGTGGTCCCACCCTGCCTGGCAGCCGTGTGTGTATGTGTGTGTTTGTTTGTGCGTGTGTGCATGCGTGCGCACCCATGTGTTAGGGCAGGTAGAGGGAGGGTCTGCTACTGGGAGAGGACCATTAACCAACTGGTTCTGGTGAACACACACACAGATACTGTGTCTGTGAAAGGAATAGGTATTTGTAGTATTCCCACAGACAAGTTTATTGTCTGATGTTGTATCAGTGAAAGGGACACTGTGTCTGAATCACAAGCTGAAACTGAAGGTCTGTGTTATCACAATTTGCCATAGCCATAGCCATTTTCTAACAGCTACAAAACTAAAACAGTGGCTGCTTATCCGACTTTTCCTGCACGTTTCTTCCCTACAACTAAAGGTCCAAGAGTTATGCCTAATATGGCAATTCATATTATTTTTCCAAAATGAATTATTGTTACAAAAAAATAAAATGCTGGGTTAAAAATAACCACATTTTTGTTATTTCGACAACCCAGTGCTGGGTCAAACAGTCCAAACATCAGACTTAAACCTCAGTTGAAATTGATGTACAAATGACTGATGATTGGCTGAGAGAAATTGATAATATAAAGATTGTGGGGGCTGTTTTGTTAGACTTCAGTGTGGCTTTTGACATTATCGATCATAGTCTGCTGCTGGAAAAACGTATGTGTTATGACATTACACTCCCTGCTATATTGTGGATAAAGAGTTATCTGTCTAACAGAACACAGAGGGTGTTCTTTAATGGAAGCCTCTCCAACATAATCCAGGTAGAATCATGAATTCCCCAGGGCAGCTGTCTAGGCCGCTTACTTTTTTCAATCTTTACTAACGACATGCCACTGACTTTGATTAAAGCCAGTGTGTCTATGTGTGCGGATGACTCAACACTACACACTCCAGCTATCACAGCGACTGAAATGACTGCAACACTTAACAAAGAGCTGCAGGTAGTTTCAGAATGGGTGTCAAGGAATAAGTTAGTCCTAATATATTTCAACTAAATCTTGTAATGAATAAGGTGGGAATAAAGCAAGTTGAGGTGACTAAACTGCTTGGAGTAACCCTGGATTGTAAACTGTCATGGTCAAAATATATTGATACAACAATAGCTAAGATGGGGAGAAGTCTGTCCATAAAGTGCTGCTCTGCCTTAACAGCACTATCAACAAGGCAGGTCCTACAGGCCGTAGTTTTGTCGCACCTGGACTACTGTTCAGTCGTGTGAAAGGGACTTACGAAGAGGGACTTAGGAAAATTACAATTGGCTCAGAACAGGGCAGTACAGCTGGTCCTTAAGTGTACACAGAGAGCTAACATTGGTAATATGCATGTCAATCCCTCCTGGCTTAAAGTAGAGGAGAGATTGACTTCATCACAACTTGTATTTGTGAGAGGTATTGACATGTTGAATGCACCGAGCTGTCTGTTTAAACTTTAGCACACAGCTTGGACACCCATGCATACCCCACAAGACATGGCACCAGAGGTCTCTTCACAGTGCCCAAGTCCAGAACAGACTATGGGAGGCGAACATTACTACATAGTCATGACTGCATGGAACTCTATTCCACATCAAGTAACTCATGCAAACATTACAATTAGATTTAAAATACACCTTATGGAACAGCGGGGACTGTGAAGAGACACAAACAAAGACACAGACACATGCATACGCACACAAGATAACATACGCACTATACACACGTACACATGGATTTTGTGTTGTAGATATGTGGTAGTAAAGTAGTGGCCTGAGGGCACACACTTAATGTGTTGTGAAATATGTTGTGAATGTATTGTAATGTTTTACATTTTTTTATAACTGCCTTAATTTTTCTGGACCCCAGGAAGAGTAGCTGCCTTGGCAGCAGCTAATGGGGATCCATAATAATTACAAATACAAATTACTTAATAACTGTATTTCATTCATAAAGCAATTTTCACAATCCCAAAGATATTACATTTGTATTTAAAATATTTTTTTGTGATACCAGAACACATTTCAGTAGTTCAAGTAAAGGAAAATTAGCCACATACTGTAATGTAGGCAAAAAGCATAAAAAAACTAACTAAAAGTCAATTTAACAGAGCTATGAATAGTGCCTTAGAGCATATTATAATTGGAATGAGACACTCATGGCTCATCCATCCATTGATCTATTAATTCACAGGAACACATCCGCCGGAGGGCTGTGGATCCTCCTGTCACTTTTCACACTACATGCAAGAGCAGATACTTATCCACTATTGTTCAGTGGAAAAAAGACACGCTCGCAACAGTCTTAATGTGGGGGATTCTGTTCCTGGCAGCTGATAAACGTGGTCTGTAGGAATTCTCATGATGGGGCACAGTGGGAAAGTTGATATCAAACACATAATATGACTTGAAGCACACATCCAGTGCCCCAAGCAGTGTACCTTGTTCCAATGCCGGTCCACTAATGACTGGAAACACCTGTGAGCAGTCCCCAAGAGCCAACACAAATGTGTAGGGTCTGGTCACCTCCGCCTGGTCAGGTACTCAACTGTGTTGTTCCCAACCTGTTAGAAGAATCTTTTGATTTTAGAATATGAGGACTTGTGCAAAGCATGGAGGCACACTGACAATGCCATCACATAATTTATTTTGTATATTTTATATCCATCTACATCAATCAATACCCAATCCCTGTTTGATGTCTACATCTTCCATTAATTTGGGGCTGGGGCTTATAGGTTCATTTACACAACACTAACCACGTTTCCATCCAAACATTTTATGCGGATGAATTACCTGAAGCATTAAAAAAAGTAATGACCTAGCTGATGGAAACAAGATATGCAGGTACAATTTTATAAATGCCTACAGACAATTTGTTCGTTCAACATGGTGGGATCTTTTTGTGTCGTTAAAATTATGTGAGAAATGGTGGTGGAAACTCCTTTATGCTCAAATATTGATATAATATCCATCATATCGAAGTAAACTTGGAGTCACGCGATGATATGTTGTGTGGTCCTCACACTACAACTCGGGAACGCATGCAGTTTATTAGGCTACAGATTTAAATAAATGATGATGAACTTCACAGGATGGTGAATGTGCAAGGTGATGAGCTTGATGCTCCTTTCCAATAAATATTAAGGGTCTTACTCACATGATGATCGATGCTTGGCTACAGTTTGACAAATAAAAATATCGCTCTTATCCATAATAATCTCATAATGTAGATAGCCTACCCCTACTGTATGTGTGAGCTGTTGGCTAGAGCACATGTGCCAAGACCAGAGTGGGCAAATTTGCTATATAACGCAACAGTTTGTGACAAAACAACAGTAAAGTTGAAAATGCGATGGAAACCCATTTAATTCGTTTTTTTTTTATTCGGTACATGGGAATTTTACGGCAGAAGTAATTTTATGTGCATTACAACATCACGCACAGCCTTTTATCCACAAAAAGGCTCTGAATATATACACCTCCCACATAAGCATTCCTATCTCTTCTATAGATGCCACTGCTGTATCATCAAATGAATTATCTGAGTCTCAGAAATGGCTAATATATGAATGTTATCTGATGTTAGAAATCAAACCCCATCGCACAATTTACTTGCGAATATTGCATTAACAAACAGCCTCCTTTCCAGACCAGTGTGGTCACAGCTCTCCCTGCGCTGTGAGTCACGTGGGTTTTAGTGATCCAATTGACATTTTAGTCATTCAGCAGACGCTCTTATCCAGAGCGACTTACAATTAGTGAGTGCATAAATTTTTCATACTGGCCCCCGTGGGAAACAAACCCACAACCCTTGCGTTGCAAGCGCCATGCTCTACCAACTGAGCTACAGGAGGGCCAATATAGGGTCGCGTCAGCCAGGCTGGTTAATCACAGCAAACAATCAAATTCAAGTTTAATGTTTTTGTAAAAAAATTAAGCCACCATGCCTGGAGTATCCAGCAGACGTGGATACTCTGACTATCTCGACTCTCTTGGCCCCATTCTGTCTGGTCCACTGGTCCTTCATGTACTCTGCAACCTGGTTTGCCAGCCAGATGTTGTTCAGCCACTTGGTCATCTGGGCTTCCCTCTCACATTTGACTCGGTTGTGAGTACCAATTATTCAATGAATTATAAATTCCTTTTAACAATCAGTTTTCAAAATACACAAAATGGTGTTTACAGAATGCTCACTGCGTGTAAGGCTTTTATGCTCTTCTTTACTTCAGACTACAGTCGAGTCGTCCAAAAGCCAGAGCTCTTCCTGGTTCATCTCTTCCACTGCAAAAGGGAAAAAGGGAAAAGGGGTACCTAATCAATTGCACAACTGAATGCAATAAACCAAAATGTGTCTTCAACATTTAACCCAACTCCTCTGAATCAGAGTGGTGCAGGGGGCTGCCTTAATCGACATTCACGTCTTCGGAGCCCGGGGAGCAGTTGTTGTTTGGGGTTGCCTGCCTTGCTTGAGGGCAGAACGGCAGATTTTTCCACCTTTCTGGCTTGGGGATTCGAACCAGCAACCTATCAGTTACTGGCCCAACGCTCTTAAACGCTAGACTTGACCGCTAGCGGGGAGATTTTAAGGGATAGATTCACCCATATTTCTAAATTAAATACTTTGAGGGAAGGATTGATAAGCCAGGTCAAATGGTTGAACAAAGTCAAGGGAGTGAGGAAAGAGCAAAATTAATAGTATCTTCGAGGTTAGAAAGGCAGGCCAATATTCAAACCCCCGAGCTGCCTGCGGGGAAATCTGCAGGGATGATCCGTCAGCCAGACAGTTCCCAGCTACAATATCTCTGTATACTACCTACTGCTGTTGTGCCCTTGAGCAAGGCACTTTACCCTTAAGTGTCCATGAGCTGCTCCCAGCCTGGGATGTGTGTGTGTGTCAGGTTGGTCACTGTGACAGAATATCTGTGTAAATAACCAATAAAGCAAGTATGGTAAAATGACTATCAATGGTAGCAGATAATGTGTCTAGTCCCAAAGTGGCTGCATGGTTCTAAGAGGCTCTGGTGAAGTTAAGTCTTTCAAGTTTCCATTAAGGCTGTTTTATTGGTTATCATTTACATTTATATTTAAGTCATTTAGCAGATGCTCTTATCCAGAGCGACTTACAAATTGGTGCATTCAACTTAGGATAGCCAGTGGGACAACCACCCTTCTTCTTTTTTATGGGGGGGTGGGGGAGGGGTGGGGGGTGTAGAAGGATTACTGTTATACTATTCCAGGTATTCCTTAAAGAGGTAGGGTTTCAAGTGTCTCCGGAAGGTGGTCAGAGACTGCTGTCCTGGCATCATGGGGGAGCTTGTTCCACCATTGGGGTGCCAGAGCAGCGAATAGCTTTGACTGGGCTGAGCGGGAACTGTGCTTCCGTAAAGCGGATTAATGTGCTTAATTTTAAGAAGTTATTTGGCGACTTTAGTTGTGATACAAACCTTATCAATACATATAGGCCTATGGGCTAGGCTACATGAGGTGTGCGACTATGATTACAAACAGTTGCAAAAAAAAAGTAGTTTCTTATGCTGGGCATCATTCACAAGTGATAATATATCATTCACAAGTGAAAGGCTAATATTGTCACCCATCAGACTATTCTTGATTTAATCTTGTCTTTACATATACTAAATAATATATGTTTGAAATTTGTTTTGATTTAGAATGGAACATTATCATGCACCTGTCTCAAAACAGGGTCAGCGGGAAAAAATATGTAATCTATGCACTTAAATAGCGAATGGAGGACGCTTTTCCCGTGGTTCATTTTTATGCCAACCAGGTAGGCTATACTCCTGTTGTAAAGATAAACAATGTGCTTAATATTAGGAGTTGAGAAATAAATATAGTAGGCCTAGTCTATAGAAATGTGATGCGATCCTCCTCTTTTTAGTAAAGGCCATCACTCTGTTAGAAATGTTGCGCAACATGAGTTCATGGGCTCTCATTAAGTGTTTGATTAGATTTTCGATTACATTTGCATTGATGTCAGAGTGATTAGAGGGACAATAGAGTGCTGAGTACCAGGCACTTAGCAAGTTTGGTTGGCTACTAATGACCATCAACAGCATCAGAGCTTGGAGGAGCCTAATTACTGTGACTAAACGGTCACGTGGAATTTGACTGCCTTCATGACTTGTGACCGCCGTTTTGGCGGTAATACGGTCACCACAACAGCCTTAGTGGCAATACATATTATTGTTGCCAAAGGTTTGCTGCAGATTCACCACTAGTTGCAAACATTTGTGAACTTTTGGCAACATTTTGTGGAACACTATTTAGTTTGCAGCGAATTTGCCACAAACTTGCGGGAAGTTTGCAGCAACAAATTCATTTTTGTAAGGGAGTGATAAGGCCTTGCATTACACATGCGGAGAAAACACTTCAATTGTGGCCTGGAGGGGGGGCGAACCCAACTCAGGAAGGCATTTTTCATAATTTGAACTTGACTAATCACCAGAATGTGAGGTGTCTTCTAAATACTATGCATATTATATAACTGACAAAATGTAATCATAATTTGTTTGGGGTAAATTGATCAGCCATTGCTTCACCTTGCCCCTTGCAAAATGGCACAATTTACACCAAAGCAACCATTTTGACTATATTAACCCAAACAGCTACAGTACAAGGATGCACTTTCATGCTAGGTTTAGGACCTCATATTGCTGCTTATAGAGACCCCAACTGATGTATAAAACAGTCTTAAAACTATCTACATTGGTTTAGATACGAGCATAATGACTATGCATAGATAATAAACAGCGAGGGGGCATTTGATTAACTGTTCAGCAGTCTTATGGCTTGGGGGTAGAAGCTGTTAAGGAGCCTTTTGGACCTAGACTTGGTGCTCCGGTACCGCTTGCTGTGGGGTAGCAGAGAGAACAATCTATGACTTGGGTGACTGGAGACTTTGGCCATTTTTTGGGCCTTCCTCTGACACCGCCTAGTATATAGGTCCTGGATGGCAGGAAGCTTGCCCATACACGCTACCCTCTGTAGCGCCTTACGGTCAGATGCTGAGCAGTTGCCATACCAGGTGGTGATGCAACCAGTCAGGATGCTCTAGATGGTGCAGCTGTAGAACTTTTTGAGGATCTGGGGACCCATGCCAAATCTTTTCAGTCTCCTGAGGGGGAAAAGGTGTTGTCGTGCCCTCTTCACGACTGTCTTGGTGTGTTTGGACCATGATAGTGGTGATGTGGACACCAAGGAACTTGAAACTCTCGACCCGCTCCACTGCAGCCCTGTCGATATGAATGGGGGCGTGTTCGGCCCTCCATTTCCTGTAATTGCACCAATATCTCTAAATTCTATGGATCACATCATCTCATTGTACGCCGATGATATCTTACTTTATCTAGACAACGTATCTCAATCCCTCCCAAAAGCTTTGAAGATCATAGACAAATTCAGCACCATCTTAAGTTATAAAATAAATCTAACCAAATCTGCCCTACTGACTCTCAAGACCCCGATGGAGGACTCCATCTCTACTTATGGAATCCCAATCATTTCCCATTTTAAATATTTGGGAATAGATATATTTCCTTCCTTAGATAAAACCATTGCCAGAAACATTAACAGAACGCTCAAATCAATTCAATCCGACCTCAGTAGATGGACTAATATCCCAGTTGCTTTAACCGGCAGAATATCTATTGTCAAAATATATATTGCCACGGCTGAATTTCTGTAGCTCAATGCGTCCCTTGTCTCCCCTTCAGGCTATTGGGATGAAAATCCGTAGTGTGGTCTCAAAATGTATATGGCAAGGTAGAGGTCTTCACGGGTCCAAAAAGTTGGAGCTGATACAATGCGAGAGGAGGGAGAGAGGATTGCTGCTGTAGCAGGTGGGGGCCCGTAAGTTACTGTGAGCAAGTGAAACGAGGAGCAGGGAGGAGGGAGGGAGAGACGAGAGACAGCAACCAACCAACCAAGCCAACTCGGATTATGGTAGACTAGTAGCTGCCATAGCTAGGTTATTTATCATCAAATGTGATTGCAAAGTACCTGTCTTGATTGCATCAAACCGGGAGAAGCTAGTTAAGCAACTAACGTTAGCTAGCTAGCTAGGCTAATTGAGGCTGCAGTGCATGTGCTTTCTCATCCTACGGTTAAAATAACAACAACTTGGATTGGGTCTCGGGTATTCGGATACAGGTGGATCCGTGAAAACCACTATGCCAAGGTAAACGAGCCCGGATAAAATTAACAAACATGCAATGAGGGAAAGACGTAGGAGGATTATCCGTACCAAACTTTAAATTGAATTTTTCCAAGCACTAGCATTTCATTCCATCCTAAATTGGTTTAGACGTGATTCTTCCACCCCCTGGCTGAGTATGGAAGGAGTTAAGGTGTCTCCTATTGCCCTGTAAGAGGTGGTCTTCACTGATACACTGTATATCCCATAAACAATGTAAACTACGCTTTGGTCCTATTATTGCTCATTATTATTCCTGTTTGGCGCAAAATTAAAAACAATGTAACTGGGAATCAAAATGGCATACCCATACTCCAATATCTCACAATAATGCCTTGCAGTCTGGAGGGCAGCCTTTTGTATCCCCCCAATGGTCCAAATGCGGAATCCGTATCCCGATATCATAGACAGTAGTGGTTTGAGAACAGGCCGGACCGGGCAGGGAACACGCACCACTGGTTTGGTGCGGGGAGCAGGCACGGGCCGTACCGGACTGTGGAGGCGGACTGGAGGTCTGAAGCGGAGAGCTGGCACAACCCATCCTGGCTGGATGCCTACTTCCGCACAGTATGTGTGAGGCATTAGCACAGGACGCACAGGGCTGTGCATGCGCACTGGCGATACAGTACGTAGAACCGGTGCAGGATATGCGGGACCGAGGAGGCGTACTGGAGACCAGGAGCGTTGAGCCGGCACACCCCGTCCTCGCTGGATGCCCATCTTCGCACGGCACGTGCGTGGTGCTAGCACAGGACGTACAGGACTGTGCCGGCACACTGGCGACACAGTACGTAGCTCCACATAACACGGAGCCTGCCCAGTCACACGCTTCCTCGCGTGAGTACGGGGAGTTGGCTCTGCTCTAACACTAGGCTCCGCCAACCACCCTTTTAGCCGCTCCCAAACATTTTCTTGGGGCTGTCTCTCGGGCTTCTTCCTCGGCCGGCGCCTTCTGCGTTGCCGCTGCTCCTCTCTATACCGGGCCTCCATTGTCTCCTCCCAAGGACGGCGATCCATCCCGGCCTGAATCTCCTCCCATGTCCAGGATCACTTTCCTTCCAGGATCTCCTCCCATGTCTAGGCTGTCTGCTCCTGGACACGCTGCTTGGACCTCGTTTGGTGGGATCTTCTGTCACGTTCGTTCATAGACGGGTCAGACCAAGGCGCAGCGTGATATGCATACATGTTTATTTAAACTTAATAAACAACGACAAAACAATAAACCAACGAAACGTGACATCCAAAGGTAACACACAACAAACCTCACACGGAACAAGATCCCACAACTTAACGAGTGCCAATAGGCTGCCTAAGTATGATCCCCAATCAGAGACAACGAGTGACAGCTGCCTCCGGCCAACATAGAACTACACATACTAGAACATAAACATAGATATACACCACATAGAAAATCACACCCTGACTCAACAAATAAGAGTCCCCTGAGTCAGGGCGTGACACCTGTTATATACATGGGTGTTCTGGGAAATGCAGAATGTAAGGACAACATTTATTTTGGAGGGGAGAGTGTGGGACCCATAGTAATATTAGGCATAAAAAATAGACAACCTCTTTTTTCATAGTACTATTTTGGGGTATGATCTTTAGAAGTGTGGCTCATTCACATAGTACTGTAGAGCAGACTAGTATTTTAGGATATGAGATGGTTATTGTGGTTATTACTGTGTCATGCACTGTTAGGCCAGCTAAGAGATCTCAGAGGTCTTAGGGGTCTTAGATTATTGACCATCAGTACAACGAGAGCTAGTGATGATACAGGCAGCATGTCTGATGTGCCGTGTCTGTCTTGTGATTTCAGGTGAGCAAAGATGTCCTTAAGTGCATAAAAGTGTTATTACACATGTTAAGTGAATGTATAAACAAGTAAGGGTATAAGGGAATTAAGTGATGTGTGCAAAAGTTTGCCAGATATAGAGAAATATAGCTACTGTGTTGTATACTAACCGAGTGCCTAGCTAGCCAACTGGCTAAGTAGTGAGATATGAAATTAGCCATCTGTAACCTAGAATACGAGTGGAAATGTGAATGTGTCCATATTATCAGTAGTTTGCTATGTTTGTTAATGTAAGGGAAGTGTTTTGTACAAGTTTATTTCCTTTAAGAGAATGAGAATGTACATATTTGTGATACAGAGATTATTGACCATCAATAGAACGAGACCTAGTGATGATAAAGGCAGCATGTCTCATGTGCCATGTATGTCTTGTGATTTCAGAAAAGAAAAGTAAACGTTCTAAACTTCTATACGCTTGAAAGTCATCGTCATTATTCAAGTGTGCATCACACACAACGCCAAATTTCCTGTTGGCACAGCTAACTCAGGCAGCCCCACTGCAATTACATACTGTCTTGCTGAGTGCCAAGGCAAGGGGAGGGGGCTTTCATTAGTGTTACCATGGTGATCGTTTGCCCTCCCCTCTTCCCCCATCTCACCAATTTAATCTAGTAATCTTGGCTGGAGAGCGAGAAGCGGGAGTAAATGATTTATAAATGGCTGATGGAATTATTACTGATCATCATTCATGAACATAAATGTATGATGTGGTCAAATTTGACATTGTACATGCATTAATTTGCTGTTTAAACACACAGGCATCTTTCAAGGGCTGGGGTTCTCTCTTTCATGGAAGAACATGGAATGCCAACACCACAAGCCCATTGGAATTCCATTTAGAATCTTAGCAAGAATGATACTGTATGTATCAAAACGTGCACAGTAGATTGCATTCTAAATCACATTCTTGTCAGTGTTGCGGAATTTGTAACCAACCATGGAGGATATTTTCTATTTCTTATCTACTGTATATACAGTATGGCTCTCCTCTCTTCCCTCCCTCCCTGTCCCCCCCTGGCCCTCTGACATGCAGGTTTGTAAACATGGATGCTCCTCACAACACAGGGGTGAGCACCCCCTGCCACTATCGTAAGCCATACCCACTGGGAAACCAGGGAACTGAGTGAACCCTGACACCCCTCCAGCCTCCATAATCAGCCCTCTCTCTTCACCTCCTTCTCTCCTTCATTCTCTCTCTATCTCATACATCTCTTATTCTCTCTGCCTTGCTCTCTCTTCGCCCCTCTCACTCCACCTCACTCTCTCTTCTCCCTCCCTCTCTTTCCTTCCCTACCCCTCTGTCTTTCCTCTCTCCCCACTATCTCCCTCCCTCTCTCTCCTTCTTTCTCCGTCTCTCCTTCATCCCTTCTCTCTCTCACTTTCTATCCCTCCCTATGTCTTTCCTCTCGATCGCTCCCTGTCCATTAGTGTGACGTGTTAGTGGTAATCGCGATGAGTGGAGGAGAAAGAGGGAGCCGCAGGGCTATAATGGGTAGCAGCATGGTGCATATGCTGCATAAACACACTAGAACCGGCGCCAGAGCTACCCTGTGTGTGTGTGCGTGTGTGTGTGTGGTGGTCTTGGCTGAGAGAGAGAGAGATTACAATTAAAACCTCCTATTTGATAAATTGGGAAACTGAAGAAAAAAAACATAAAATAAACAAAATATTACTACTATGTCAGAGATACAAAACAGAGACAGATCCTGACGAAATACAGGCTCTGTGACAACCTATTGGCTATAGAAAAGGGAGACATAAAAAAGACATGGCTACCAAAAGTGTGTCTGGTCACTGCACGAAAGAGATGCACTTCCTCCTCCTTTGCAAAACATATTATTCAGCAAGAGAGTCCTTCTTCGAAGAAATTGCTACAAAAGGCGAAGGAGCAACTGTATGTATTTGTATACTGTATTTACCTGCCATAGCCTGAGGGACATTGAGTAACTAAAAAAATATCAATAAGTAGTAACACTTGTTATTACTATTATAGTTGTTGTTGTTATTATTGCCAGGATTATTATTAGAAATGGTTGTCATAAGGGTAGTAGTGGTAACAGAAGTAGTTTAAGGGTGGTAGTGGTTGCGGTAGTACTAGCTAGTAATGGTGATGGTAGTTGTAGTACCACATTTTGTTACGTTACAGGCTTATTCTAAAATGGATTAAATACGTATTAGGGTTTTTATTTACTCCACCCAACACAAGGTACGTCATGGAAAACGACGGGGACGAAGCCCAAAACAAATACGTATATATATGACAAAGGGATGTAACCCAAACAAAAGAGCGATGTCTAACCTCTACACAATACACGGGACGAGACCCGTAATAACAAGAGCACAATACATGGTACTCACGAGACCAACAGACATGGGACAATAATCGACAAGGACAATGGGCACATATATACACATACTAATCAGGGGAAATGGGAACCAGATGTGCGTAATGAGACAAGACATCAGTGACGCCTAGAAGGCCGGTGACGTAGACCTCCGGAGCTGGTGAACGGAATGAGTAGCAGTACCGGGGTGATCCGTGACAGTACCCCCCCGACACGCTGCACCAGCAGCAGGGTGACACCGCCCTCGGGGACGACCACAGGAACGCCTTGAGGTACTGGAGACGCTCCGCCCAACACCTTGAATCCAGGACTTCACGGACTGAGTACGCCGGACCTCCCTTGATGTCCAGAGGAGGAGGCGGGGCGTCACTGGGTCTAGCCTCAGCGAGGGGACCAGACACCACTGGCCTGAGAATAGACACATGAAAAGTTGGGTTAATGTGGTAATCAGCAGGGAGTTGCAAACGGTACGATACGTCATTAACCCTCCTCAGGACTTTAAACGGCCCCACAAACCACAGGCTCAGCTTCCAGCAGGGCAAGCGGAGGGGCGGGTTCCATGGTGGAGAGCCAGACCCGGTCGCCTGGAGAGAAAACAGGCGCCTCGCTGTGGTGGATGTCGGCCTGTTCCTAGTGCAGACGCACGGCCAGCTGGAGACGAGTGTGCGCAGCATTTCAGATCTCCTCAGTGCGCCCGAAACCACTCGTCCACCGCAGGGGCCTTGGTCTGGCTCGGATGACAAGGTGCCAGGGCCGGCTGATACCCCAACACGCACTGGAAAAGAGTGAGGTTAGTGGAGGAGTGGCAGAGGGAATTCTGCGCGTACTCAGCCCGAGGTAGAAAATCAGTCCGCTCCCCCGTCCGATCCTGATTGACCCTCTCCACCTGCCCATTAGCTTGAGGACGGTACCCGGAGGTGAGACTGACCATGACCCCCAGATGTTCCATGAATGCTTTCCATACGCGTGAGGTGAACTGAGGACCACAGTCTGACACATTGTCCTCCGGGATCCCGTAGAGCCGGAAGACGTGTGTGAAAAGAGCATCCGCGGTTTGCATGGCCGACGGGACCCAGGCAGAGGAAGGAGGCGACAAGCTTTGGAAAACCGGTCCACAACAATGAGAACGGTGGTGTTCCCCTGGGAGGGGGGAAAGTCAGTGACAAAGTCCACTGAGAGGTGAGACCAGGGTCGTTGTGTAACCGGCAGGGGAAGGGGCTTTCCATAAGGGAGGTGTCTGGGTGTCTTAGACTGGGCACAGATGGAGCAGGAAGAGACGTAAACCCGGACGTCCCTAGCCAAGGTGGGCCACCAGTACTTCTCAGTCAGGCAGGCGATTGTACGGCCTATCCCAGGATGACCCGACACAGGCGCCGTGTACGCCCAGGAAAGGAGGCGGTCCTGCACACCCGTGGGCACGTAGGCGCGGTTCTCCGGGCACTGTGCAGGTGTGGGTTCGGTACGCAGGGCCTGCCGTATGTCGGCATCCACGTCCCCACCACGATGATACGGAACGGAGGGACAATGGGGGTCTCCTCTCCCTGCCTCTCCTCTGCGTCATAGAAACGAGACAGGGCTTCCGCCTTCACGTTCTTCGAGCCTGGCCTATAGGAAAGCGTGAATTGGAACCTGGCGAAGAAAAGAGCCCACCTGGCCTGTCTCGGTTTAGCCTCTTCGCTGCCCTGATGTACTCCAGATTGCGGTGGTCCGTCCACACCAGGAAAGGATGTTTGGACCCCTCCAGCCAGTACCTCCATGCCTTCAGAGCCTTCTTGACCGCCAAGAGTTCCCGGTCCCCTATGTCGTAGTTCCTCTGGGCGGGGCTCAGCTGCTTGGAATAGAAGGTGCAGGGCCACAGTTTTGGAGGGGTTCCGGTGCGCTGGGACAGTACTGCCCCGACTCCTACTTCGGAGGCATCCACCTTGACCATGAAGGGGAGTGAGGGGTCGGGATGTGCCAGCATGCGAGCAGTGGTGCTTTCAGCGTCTCAAACGCCCTCTCCACCTCCGCCGTCCAATGAAGCCGCTGGGGACCTCCTCTCAGCAGGGAGGTAAGAGGTGTGGCCACCATGCTGAAGCCCTGGCTGAACCTCCGGAAATAGATGGCGAACCCCAGGAATCGCTGGACTGCTTTCACGGAGTTGGGGATGGGCCATGACCTGACTGCACTGACGCGTTGCTCCTCCATCTCCACTCCCCCCGTGGATATGAGGTAACCCGAAAAGGACACGGACTGCTGGAAAAACAAACATTTCTCTTGTTTAACATAGAGATTATGCTCCAACAGTCTTCCCAGCACAGACCTGACTAACGAGACATGCTGGGCTCGGTCAGCAGAATAGACCAAAATGTTGTCTATATAAACCACTACACCCCATCCCAGCATGTCCCAAAACACATAGTTAATAAAGGCCTGAAAGACTGAAGGAACATTAGACAGGTCAAAGGTCATTACGAGATACTTGTAATGCCCGTGGTCATGGAAAAGGCAGTTTTCCATTCGTCGCCTGCACGAATGTGCACCAGATTGTAGGCGCTCCTCAAGTTTCTTGAAGTACTGTGCCCCATGCATTTGTTAGATGATGGTTGGGATGAGCGGTAAAGGATAGCTGAACTTAACGGTGGCTTATCAAAAAAGAAGCTTGAGGAGGCTGGTGACGTAGAGGGGCGGATTAAACCCTGCTGGAGGCTCTCCTGTACGTAGATCTCCATGGCCTCGGTCTCCGTGTAGGAGAGGGGATAGACATGTCCTCTCGGGAGGACTGCATCAGAAAGCAGGTCAATGGCACAGTCCCAGGGGCAATGAGGAGGCAGGCGTGTAGCCTGGGTCTTAGAGAAAACCCGTTACAGATCCTGTTATTCCTCCGGTAAATCCACTTGAGTGGCGTGGTCCGGACTTTCCACCGTAGGGGTGTTGACAGACACCGTGAGACACCTACCCTGACACTCCTGCGACCAACCCAGATTCCTCCTACGCTCTGCCTCGGGCAAACATGCAGAGCCCACGTCCATCGGCTCTGGCCACGGAGCAGGTGTAGCCATGGGCTCCGGATTCTGCGCAGGTCTTCGTTGGGACCGTAGGAGGTTGTGCAACCGGATCGCCATGCTGATGAGCTGGTCAACTGACAGGTTGTCATCACGGCAGGCTAACTCCATCTGTACCTCCTTCTGCAGTCCGCTGCGGAAAACGGTGACCAGAGCTGACTCGTTCCATCCAGTGGAGGCCGCGATGGTCCGGAACTCCAGGGCGAACTCCGAGGCGGTCTTAGATCCCTGGTGTAGTCGGAGTAGATGCTCACCCTCCTCTCGGCCCTCCACAGGATGAACAAACACTGAACGGAAGAGGAGGGTGAAGCGCTCGTAGGACTCGACCTCGGGTCCGCCCGTTTCCCAGACCGCGGCACCCCAGTCCAGGGCCCATCCGGTCAGTGCCGAGATGACTGTTGCAACCTTGTTTCTCCCGGAGACAGCCTTGGCGTAGCGAGCGAGGTACAGGTTGCATTGCAGAAGGAATCCCTTGCATCTTGCTGGCGCGCCGTCAAAGTGCTCTGGGAGGGACAAGGGTATTCCGCGTACCGGCTCAGATGGGACGGAGGCAGGTAGTGGTCATGTTGGGGCTGGTGCCGGAACCGGTACTGGAGGGACTGCACTTTCCCCTCCAATGGCAGGATGGTTGCCAGCACGCTGTCTATGGCACTGCCGAGTCTGGAGAGACAGTCCTCATGATGCTGGACTGTCTCTACGATGGTCATCAGCTCGGCCTTTCCCGCTGTCTCCATTTTTATGGGTCAACTATTCTGTCACGTTGTATAATGATTAGAAGACATGTGCAGGAATACGTATTAGGGGTTTTATTTACTCCACCCAACACAAAAGTTATACTTAAATCCGAACTGGTTCTCTAGCAAGATTGGTAAGATTGTCTCACCCCATGTTCAAGAATGGCCTTTTTCCCTTTATTCAGATTACAAACTCTCACTTTCAGTTATTTGAAAAGGAAATAATCTCCCAAATATCACTATTGCTAAAACAAGCCACAGAAAGTTGTTTGCAATTTCAATTTAATTCTCCAGAAACAACAGAACAAATAATGCAACAAATATCGTGGTTAAACTCAAATATACTCATTGATAAAAACCATTATAAAAAAAAAAAGGTAGAATCTTTGTAAATGATGTCATAGGTAGGACTGGTGGAGGCATGTCACACATGCAGCTAACAAAAACATTTGGAAATGTCTGATCTACCCAAAATTACAACAAAATAATTGCAGCATTACCGCACAAATGGAAGAGGAAAGTGGAAGGGGAAAAAGTAAGGAACTTGTCTGTCGGCCCTGCATTAAAGACCATAATTGGTTAAAAATAATTGTGATGAATAAAAAAGTATACCAGTTTCATTTAAGGACCAAAGGATTGACAGCCGTCCCATATAGATTGCAAAATAGTTGGGAAGAGATTTTTGACGTACCGATTCCATGGCATAGTGTTTATGAACTGATACGCCAAACGACACTGGATTCAAAACTTAGAATTTTTCAATGTAAATTATTATTCAAAATTCTTGCTACCAATAGAATGTTATTTATATGGGGATAAAATCTTCCCAGCTCTGCAGATTTTGCTGCGAAGAGACAGAATCATTAGATCATTTGTTTTGGTACTGTCCATTTCTAGCTTGTTTTTGGTCACAGGTCCAGAAATGGCTGAAGGTTTGCAATATTTACCTGGAGCTAACCCTGTAGATAGCACTACTGGTTGATCTGAAAAGTCACAGTGAACCGATCAATAATATAATAATCCTTTTAGCAAAAATGTTTATTTTAATTAACAATCTGTAGAAACAATGAAAATAGAACAGTTCAGAACTTTTGTGAAACATCACAGTACAATTGGAAAATATATGGCAAATAGAAATTCAATATGGATGGAGCTGAAGGATGGGACTAATAACAACTAACAACAACTAATAACAACAAGATAACTAATGCAAAGCATACTGTGTCTATAATAAGTATATAGGTTATAGGTTGAGAGCTTTTGTGAAAGAGCACAGTTAGAAAGATATGGCATATAGAAGCAAACCGGATGGACATCATGAAAATGATCGGAGAGGTTGAGGGTAGAGAAATTTCAGGAGTAAAAACAAACAAACTATAATTATTGTAAAATTGACTGTGTCCATAAAATGTATATAGTATGTATAAGCTGGAAGTAGAGGTCTAAGCATTGTTGTTCACTAGTTTACTCCAATTAGGGAAGGGGTGGTGGGGTTGGAAAGTAATAAAGGGAAATATATATTTTTAAAGGATATGTGTATATACATGTACAGATGAAGTCAGAAGTTTAAATACACTTAGGTTGGAGTCATTCAAACTCGTTTTTCAACCACTCTACAAATTTCTTGTTAACAAACTATGGTTTTGGCAAGTCGGTTAGGACATCTACTTTGTGCATTTTTTCCAACAATTGTTTACAGACATATTATTTCACTTATAATTCACTGTATCACAATTCCAGTGGGTCAGAAGTTTGCATACACTAAGTTGACTGTGCCTTTAAACAGCTTGAAAAATTCCAGAAATTGATGTCATGGCTTTAGAAGCTTCTGATAGGCTAATTGACATAATTTGAGTCAATTGGATGTTTGATCGGGTTCAAGTCCGGGCTCTGGCTGGGCCACTCAAGGACATTCAGAGACTTGTCCCAAAGCCACTCCTGCGTTGTCTTGGCTGTGTGCTTAGGATCATTGTCCTGTTGGAAGGTGAACTTTCACCCCAGTCTGAGGTCCTGAGCGCTCTGGAGCAGGTTTTCATCCAGGATCTCTCTGTACTTTGATCATTTCATCTTTCCCTCAATCCGGACTAGTCTCCCAGTCTCTGCCGCTGAAAAACATCCCCACAGCATGATGCTGCCACCACCATACTTCACCGTAGGGATGGTGCCAGGTTTCCTACAGGTCTGATGCTTGGCATTCAGGCCAAAGAGTTCAATCTTGTTTTCATCAGCCTAGAGAATCTTGTTTCTCATGGTCTGAGAGTCCTTTAGGTGCCTTTTGGCAAACTCCAAGTGGGCTGTCATGTGCCTTTTACTGAGGAGTGGCTTCCGTCTGGCCCCTCTACTGTAAAGGCCTGATTGGTGGAGTGCTGCAGAGATGGTTGTCCTTCTGGAAGGTTCTCCCATCTCTTCAGAGGAACTCTGGAGCTCGGTCAGAATGACCATCGTTTTTGCTTTGTCATTATTCGGCATTGTGTGTAGATTGATGAGGAAAATGTTTTATTCAATCAATTTTAGAATACGTAACAAAATGTGGAAAAAGTCAAGGGGTCTGAATACTTTCCCGAATGCACAGTATATTGTATACAGAAAGTATTCATACCCCTTGACTTATTCCATATTTGAAAAGATTTGGCTTGACTTTTTCCACATTTTGTTACGTATTCTAAAATTGATTGAATAAAACATTTTCCTCATCAATCTACACACAATGCCGAATAATGACAAAGCAAAAACGATGGTCATTCTGACCGAGCTCCAGAGTTCCTCTGAAGAGATGGGAGAACCTTCCAGAAGGACAACCATCTCTGCAGCACTCCACCAATCAGGCCTTTACAGTAGAGGGGCCAGACGGAAGCCACTCCTCAGTAAAAGGCACATGACAGCCCACTTGGAGTTTGCCAAAAGGCACCTAAAGGACTCTCAGATCCTCAACAGGTTCTACAGCTGCACCATTGAGAGCATCCTGACTGGTTACATCACTGCCTGGTATGGCAACTGCTCGGCCTCCGACCGCAAGGCACTACAGAGCGTAGTGCGTACGGCCCAGTACATCACTGGGGCAAAGCTTCCTGCCATCCAGGACCTCTATACCAGGCGGTGTCAGAGGAAGGCCCTAAAAATTGTCAAAGACTCCAGCCACCCTAGTCATAGACTGTTCTCTCTGCTACCGCACGGAAAGAGGTACCGGAGCACCAAGTTTAGGTCCAAGAGGCTTCTAAACAGCTTCTACCCCCAAGCCATAACAATCCTGAACATCTAATCAAATGGCTACCCAGACTATTTGCATTGCCCCCCCACCCCTCCACCTCTCTTTTACGCTGCTGCTACTCTCTGTTAATTATCTATGCATAGTCATTTTAATAACTCTACCTACATGTACATATTACCCCAATTACCTCGACTAACCGGTGCCCCCGCTCAATGACTCGTTATCGGTACCCCCTGTATATAGCCTCGCTATTGTTATTTTTACTGCTGCTCTTTAATTATTTGTTACTTTTATTCCGTATTATTTTATATTATATTTTTTGTGATTTTTTTGGAGGGGTATTCTTTTTTTAAACTGCATTGTTGGTTAAGGGCTTGTAAGTAAGCATTTCACCTGTTGTATTCGGCGCATGTGACAAATAAAATTTGATTTGATATTTGGATATGTTACAGCCTGAATTCAAAATTGATTAAATCAACAACAACAAAATATTTCACCCATCTACACACAATAACCCATAATGACAAAGTGAAAACATTTATTTAACATTTTTGCAAATTTATTGAAAATGGAGTACAGAAATATCTCATTTACATAATTATTCACACCCCTGAGTCAATACATGTTAGAATAACCGTTGGCAGCGAAAAACAGCTGTGAGTCTTTCAGGGTAAGCCTCTAAGAGCTTCCTCGCCGGAGGAGATTGTGCTATTATTTGTGTTTTTTAGCATTATTTGTCATTTATTCTGTACAAAATGTTTCTGCCACCGTCTCTTATGACCAAAAAGAGCTTCTTGATATCAAGACAGTGACTACTCACCTCGTATTGGACGAAGATATTTTTTTTAACGAGTCGAAACTAAGGATATTCTACAGACACCCGACAACGCCCAAATCCCCGTCATTCGCATGAGAAAGAGATGGAGATATCGTGGACGTACAGTACCAGTCAAAAAATTCGGACACACCTACTCATTCTAGGGTTTTTCTTCATATTTTTTTTACAATTTTCTACATTGTAGAATAATAGTGAAGATATCAAAACTATAAAATAACACATATGGGATCATGTAGTAACCAAAAAAGTAACCAGCATGGCTACCATGAGACAGCCTATAGGGAGGAGGTCAGAGACCTGGCCGTGTGGTGCCAGGATAACAACCTCTCCCTCAACGTGACCAAGACAAAGGAGATGAAAGAGGACTGAGCACGCCCCCATTCTCATCGACGGGGCTGTAGTGGAACAGGTTGAGAGCTTCAAGTTCCTTGGTGTCCACATCACCAACGAACTATCATGGTCCAAACACACCAAGACAGTTGTGAAGAGGGCACGACAAAGCCTATTCCCTCTCAGGAGACTGAAAAGATTTGGCATGGGTCCTCAGATCCTCAAAAAATTATACAGCTGCACCATCGAGAGCATCCTGACTGGTTGCGACAAGTCTAGGTCCAAAAGGATTCTCAACAGCTTCTACCCCCAAGCCATAAGACTCCTGAACAGCTAATCATGGCTACCCGGACTATTTGCACTGCCCCCCCCACCCAATCTTTTTACGCTGCTGCTACTCTGTTATTTATTTATGCATAGTCACTTTAACTCTACCCACATGTACATATTACTTCAACTACCTCAACTAGCCGGTGCCCCCGCACATTGACTCTGCACCGGTACCCCCCTGTATATATAGCCTCCCTACTGTTATTTTATTTTACTTCTGCTCTTTTTTTCTCAACACTTTTTTGTTGTTTTATTCTACTTTTTTATAAAAAATAAATGCACTGTTGGTTAAGGGCTGTAAGTAAGCATTTCACTGTAATGTCTGCACCTGTTGTATTCGGAGCATGTGGCCAATAAAATTTGATTTGATTTGATACCACATCATTCTACAGCGATGCACCATCCCATCTGGTTTGGGCTTGGTGGGACTATCATTTGTTTTTCAACAGGACAATGACCCAACACACCTCCAGGCTGTGTAAGGCCATTTTACCAAGAAGGAGAGTGATGGAGTGCTGCATCAGATGACCTGGCCTCCACAATCCCCAGACCTCAACCCAATTGAGATGGTTTAATGAGTCGGACCGCAGAATGAAGGAAAAGCAGCCAACAAGTGCTCAGCAGATGTGGTAACTCCTTCAAGACTGTTGGAAAAGCATTCCAGGTGAAACTGGTTGAGAGAATGCCAAGAGTGTGCAAAGCTGTCATCAAGGCAAAGGGTGGCTATTTGAAGAATCTCAAATATGAAATATATTTGATTTGTTTAACACTTTTTTGTTTACGACATGATTCCAAATGTGTTATTTCATAGTTTTGATGTCTTCGCAATTTTTCTACAATGTAAAAAATAAAGAAAAACCCTTGAATGAGTAGGTGTGTCCAAACATTTGACTGGTAGTGTAGGTAGGTGTGCATTGAAAGGATCCGATGGCGAGCTAGTAATCTGTCTCTACCAATAGTCCTATTAGCCAACGTACAATCATTGGAAAACAAAATAGACGACCTACGATCACGGATATCCTACTAACGGGATATTGAAAACTGTAATGTTACAACGAGTCGTGGCTGAACGACGACATGGATAATGTACGCTACATCGGCAGGATAGAACGTCTGACTCCGGTAAGACAAGGGGTGGCGGTCTGTGTATATTTGTAAACAACAGCTGGTGCACGAAATCTAATATTAAGGAAGTCTCGAGGTTTTGCTCGCCTGAGGTAGAGTTTCACATGATAAGCTGTAGACCACACTATTTACCAAGAGAGTATTCATCAATATTTTTCGTAGCTGTCTATTTACCACCACTAACCGATGCTGGCACTAAGACTGCACTCAATGAGCTGTGTAAGGTCATAAGCAAACAGGTAAACACTCTTCCAGAGGCAGCGCTCCGAGTGGCCGGGAACTTTCATGCAGGGAAACTTAAATCCGTTCTACCTCATTTCTACCAGCATGTTAAATGTGCAACCAGAGGAAAAAAACTCTAGACCACCTTTACTCAACACATAGAGAAGTGTACAAAGCTCTCCATCGCCCTCCATTTCGCAAATCTGACCATAATTATATCCTCCTGATTCCTGCTTATAAGCAAAAACTAAAGCAGGAAGAACCACTGACTCAGTTAATAAGGATGTGGTCAGATGACTCAGATGCTAAGCTACAGACCTGTTTTGCTAGCACAGACTGGAATATGTTCCGGGATTCTTCCGATGTCATTGAGGAGTACACCACATCAGTCACTGGCTTCATCAATAAGTGTATCGATGACGTCGTCCCCACAGTGACCGTACGTACCCCAACCAGAAGCCATGGATTACAGGCAACATCCGCACTGAGCTAAAGGGTGAGATGCCACTTTCAAGGAGCGGGACTCTAACCAGGACGCGTATCAAAAATGCCGCTATGCCCTCCGACAAACCATCAAACAGGGAAAGAGTCAATACAGGACTAAGATTGAATCGTAATACTCCGGCTCCGATGTTGGTCGGATGTGGCAGGGCTTGCAAACTATTACAGACTACAAAGGGAAGCACAGCCGCGAGCTGCCCAGTGACACGAGCGTACCAAACGAGCTAAATCACTTCTATGCTCACTTCAAGGCAAGCAACCTGAAGCATGCATGAGAGCATCAGCTTCTCCGGATGCTTATGTGATCACGTTCTCCGTAGCCGATGTGAGTTAGACTTTTAAGCAGGTCAACATTCACAAGGCCACAGGGCCAAATGGATTACCAGGAGGCGTACTCCGAGTATGCGCTGACCAACTGGTAAGTGTCTTCACTGACATTTTCAATATGTCCCTGACTGAGTCTATAAAACCAACATTTTTCGGGCAGACCATCATAGGCCCTGTGCCCAATAACACTAAGATAACCTGCCTAAATGAATACCGACCCGTAGCACTCACGTCTGTAGCCATGAAGTGCTTTGAAACAGATCCACAGAAAATGCAATCTCTATTGCACACTACACTGCCCTTTTCCCACCGGGTCTATACACCTCCCTATGCAACTGGATCCTGGACTTCCCAGGTGGTAAGGGTAGGTAACAACACATCTGCCACGCTGATCCTCAACACGGGGGCCCCTCAGGAGTGCGTGCTCAGTCCCCTCCTGTACTCCCTGTTCACCCATGACTACATGGCCAGGCACGATTCCAACACCATCATTAAGTTTGCCGACGACACAACAGTGGTAGGCCTGATCACCGACAACGATGAGACAGCCTATAGGGAGGAGGTAGTGGAACAGTTTGAGAGCTTCAAGTTCCTTAGTGTCCACATCACCAACAAACTATCATGGTCCAGACATACCAAGACAGTCGTGAATAGGGCACAACAAAGCCTATTCCCCCTCAGGAGACTGAAAATATTTGGCATGGGTCCTCAGATGCTCAAAATGTTATACAGCTGCAACATCGAGAGCATCCTTACTGGTTGAATCACCACCCGGTATGGCAACTGCTCGGCCTCCGACCGCAGGGCACTACAGAGGGTAGTGCGTACGGCCCAGTACATCACTGGGGCCAAGCTTCCTGCCATCCAGGACCTCTATACCAGGCGGTGTCAGAGGAAGACCCTAAAAATTGTCAAAGAACCAGCCACCCTAGTCATAGACTGTTCTCTCTGCTACCGCACAGCAAGTGGTACCAGAGCGACAAGTCTAGGTCCAAAAGGATTCTTAACAGCTTCTACCCCCAAGCCATAAGACTCCTGAACAGCTAATCATAGCTACCCATACTATTTACATTGTCCCCCCCCCCCACCCTACCCCCTCTTTTACGCTGCTGCTACTCTGTTTTTTATCTATGCATAGTCACTTTAACTCTACCCACATGTACATATTTCCTCAATTACCTCGACTAACCTGTGCCCCCGCACATTGACTGTACTGGTACCCCCTGTATATAGCCTCTCTACTGTTATTTTATTTTACTGCTGCTCAAAAAAAAAGAACTTCATTGCTGGTTAAGGGCTTGTAAGTAAGCATTTCACTGTAAGGTCTACACCCGTTAAACACTATTATTGCACACAGAGTGACTTGTTAAACAACTTGTTACTCCTGAACTTCTTTAGGCTTGCCATAACAAAGGGTTTAAATACTTATTGACTCAAGACATTTCAGCTGTTCATTTTATATTGATTTGTAAAAAAATAATAATCAAAAAACATAATTCCACTTTCACATTATGGGGTATTGTGTGTAGGCCAGTGACACAAAATCTCAATTTAATCCATTTTAAATTCAGGCTGTAACACCACAAAATGTGGAAAACGTCTAGGTGTGTGAATGCTTTGGCAATATTTATGCAATGTTTCTCATGCCAATAAAGCAATTTGAGAGAGAGAGAGAGAGAGAGAGAGAGAGAGAGAGAGAGAGAGAGAGAGAGAGAGAGAGAGAGCGAGAGAGAGAGAGAGAGAGAGACCCCGTGGATGAATATGATCAGTTGAAGTCGGAAGTTTACATACACCTTAGCCAAATACATTTAAACTCAGTTTTTCACAACTCCTGACATTTAATCCTAGTAAAAATTCCCTGTCTTACGTCAGTTAGGATCACCACTTTATTTTAAGAATGTGAAATGTCAAAATAATAGTAGAGAGAATTATTTCTTTCAGTTTTTATTTCTTTCATCACATTCCCAGTGGGTCAGAAGTTTACATAAACTCAATTAGTATTTGGTGGCATTGCCTTTAAATTGTTTAACTTGGGTCAAACGTTTTGCGTAGCCTTCCACAAGCTTCCCACCATAAGTTGGGTGAGTTTTGGCCCATTCCTCCTGACAGAGCTGGTGTAACTGAGTCAGGTTTGTAGGCCTCCTTGCTCGCACACGCTTTTTTGTTCTGCCCACAAATTTTCTATAGGATTAAGGTCAGGACTTTGTGATGGCCACTCCAATACCTTGACTTTGTTGTCCTTAAGCCATTTTGCCACAACTTTGGAAGTATGCTTGGGGTCATTGTCCATTTGGAAGACCCATTTGCGACCAAGCTTTAACTTCCTGTAACGATCCCGGCAGTCTGAGTCGGGTCCTGTCTGGTGACTAGTTTTTTCTGTTCGTGATCTCCAGTTTCCCGAGGGTTCGGGAACGCTCCGGGGAGCTCTCTTGATTTCCGCACCTGCATCCCATCAGCAATCTGCACACCTGGTCCTGATCATCACCCTTCTTAGGCTCTGGCCTAACATCCATTCCCTGCCGGATCGTTAGCCATGAACAGTAGGTTTACCAGAGTATCAGTCTTAGAGCCTAGCGTTAGTTTTGTTGTTTTTGCACCTTGTTGGTTTGTTGCTTACTTACCCCCGTTTTGTTCCATCTGCAGTCACCCGTCCGGAGCCTTCATCCAACCTCTGCCTGGTGGTCGGCGGCTGCCGACCCAGGATGGGATCAACCACTGCACCCCCAACAACTAATCAACGCCGCCCGCTCTGTTCCCTGGATTATTCAGCATCACTCTTGAATTTGTAATAAACACTCACCTTCGTTTCAACTTACCTTGTCCTGGTCTGCTTCTGGGTTCTGGCTTAGCAACTCGGGACAGAACGATCCGGCCAGTAATGAACCCAGCGGACCTGGACTCTGTTCGCCATGCCATTACCCAGCAGGAGAAGATGTTGGGCCATCATAGCACGGTACTACAGGAGATCGCGTTGTCAGTTCGGAACCTTTCTACCGGTCTGACGGAGGTCCAGAACCAACGCAAGTGTCCGGTGGAGGATCCACTACCGGTTTCACCCATCTCGCCTGCCGCTTCTGAAGCTGTGTCCTTCCGTGAGCCCAAGGTTCCGACGCCGGAGAAATATGAGGGGGAGCTGGGAAGATGCCGTTCCTTCCTTATGCAGTGTGGATTAGTGTTCGATCTACAGCCCTACTCTTATGCCACAGACAAGGCTAGGATAGCCTTTGTGATTGAGTTGCTGCGTGGTCGAGCGCTGGAGTGGGCTTCAGCCGTTTGGGAACGACAGGATCCCTGCATGGCTTCATACCAGGGGTTCACGGCCGAGATGAGGAAGCTCTTCGACCATTCCGTCCGAGGGAGGGACGCAGCTAGGCGCCTGTTTTCGCTTCGCCAAGGAACTCGCAGCGTGGCCGACTTCGTGATCGAGTTCAAGACGTTGGCTGTGGAGAGTGGGTGGAATGAGGAGGCTCTGCAAGCGGCCTTTTACCAGGGTCTGTCGGAGCAGCTCAAGGATGAGTTGATCTCCTATCCGGAGCCTAGTGACCTGGACAGCTTGGTAGCCTTGTCTATTCGGGTGGATAATCGAGTCCGAGAGCGAAGGAGGGAGAAGCAATGGGTTCCGTCCAACCGATCAGCTTCTCAGGTTCCAGTCGGGTCGTCAAACTGCGCGGCTCGCTAAAGTTGGGAGGACTTTTAGCGAGCCAGTTTCGACCTCTCAATACCTCTGTCAGACCCCGTTTCCCGGCTACCCTTATGAACAGGAATCAGAGCTTAGCGATTAACGCTTTTATCGATTCAGGTGCCGATGGAAGCTTTCTAGATGCCGAGTTGGTGGAACAGCTGGGGCTTTCCAAGGAGCAATTGCCGGAAGCCATTGAAGCTACCACTCTGAACGGCAGTAGTCTGGCACGTATCACGATGAGGACTGAACCGGTTAAGATGCGGTTGTCGGGGAATCATTCTGAGATGATTTCATTCTTCATTCTGCCGTCTTCCCATGTTCCTCTGGTCCTTGGATACCCCTGGCTGAAGGAACACAATCCCACGTTCGATTGGGTGACGGGCAAGGTAACGAGTTGGAGCCTTGATTGTCATGCTAACTGTCTCAAGACTGCCTGCCCCCATTCGGTTCCCAGTCAGGTGATTGAGGCTAAACCCCCAGATTTGTCCCTGGTTCCCGAGACATATCACGATTTGGGGGAAGTGTTCAGTAAGCAGAAGGCTCTGTCACTCCCCTCCCCACCGACCATATGATTGTGCCATCAACCTGTTCCCTGGAGCTGTCTACCCCAAGGGAAGGTTATACAGTATCTCCCGACCTGAACGTGAGGCTTTGGAGACCTACATCAAGGAGTCCCTAGCTGCTGGTCTCGTTCGTCCCTCGTCATCACCCCTGGGGGCAGGATTCTTCTTTGTGGGTAAGAAGGATGGCTCTCTTCGACCGTGTATTGATTATCGGGGGTTGAATGACATCACGGTCAAGAACAAGTATCCCCTGCCCTTGATGAGTTCTGCCTTCGACTCCTTACAGGGTGCTACGGTGTTCACCAAGCTAGACCTACGCAATGCGTATCACATGGTCCGGATCAGAGAGGGGGACGAGTGGTTGACGGGTTTCAATACACCGATGGGTCACTTCGAGTATCAGGTGATGCCGTTTGGACTGACCAATGCTCCAGCGGTATTCCAGAGTATGGTGAACGACGTCCTGAGAGATATGATCGGTCTCTTTGTGTTTGTTTACCTGGATGACATTCTGATCTTCTCGAAGGAACCTTCCGACCACGTCCAGCATGTCCGGCAGGTTCTGCAGCGATTGTTGGAGAATCGCCTGTTCGTGAAGGCCGAGAAGTGCGAGTTTCACGCCCACACGACATCCTTTCTCGGGTACATCATCTCCAGGGGAGAGATTAGGATGGACCAGGAGAAGGTTAGAGCGGTTCTGGAATGGGCCCAGCCCGGTACGAGATTGCAGCTCCAGAGATTTTTGGGGTTTGCGAATTTCTACCGCAGATTCATCCGGGATTACAGCCGTGTGGCCGCTCCGTTAACTGCCTTGACTTCCAGTATCAGGACCTTCAAGTGGAATCCGGAGGCGGATCGAGCGTTTCTGGATTTGAAGAGGCGATTCACCAACGCACCGATTCTCTCTCAACCGGACACGGCCCGTCAGTTCGTCGTTGAAGTGGACGCGTCTGATGTGGGAGTTGGCGCCATCCTGTCGCAGCGATGCTCCACGGACAGTAAACTCCATCCCTGCGCCTACTACTCTCGTCGCCTTTCGCCTGCGGAGAGGAATTACGATGTGGGTAACCGGGAGCTTCTCGCGGTGAAACTTGCCTTGGAGGAGTGGCGCCACTGGTTGGAGGGGGCGGAGCAACCGTTTATTGTCTGGACTGACCACAAGAATCTTGCTTACGTGCAATCGGCTAAACGTCTCAACTCCCCGTCAGGCCAGGTGGGCGTTGTTTTTCGGACGATTCAAGTTTTCCCTGACGTTCCGACCTGGATCTAAGAACGGCAAGGCGGACGCCTTGTCCCGGATGTTCTCCAAGACGGAGGAGAGTGGGTCCAAGACCGAGACAATTCTCCCCCGGAACTGCGTCGTGGGAGCAGTTATGTGGAAGATTGAGGAGGAGGTGCTGGCGGCCCTTCGGACTCAGCCCGGTCCCGTAACGGTCCACCCGGTCGGTTGTTTGTGCCTGAGTCGGTTCGTCCTGCTGTCCTCAAATGGTCCCACGCCAGCAAGATGGCTTGTCACCCTGGCGTGGCTCGGACAATGGCGTTTCTTTGCAGACGTTTTTGGTGGCCTGCCATGGCCGAGGATACTCGGGGTTTTGTTGCTGCCTGTCCAGTGTGTGCGCAGAATAAGAGTACCAATCGGCCCAGCTCTGGACTACTTCACCCCCCTTCCTATTCCCCGCGACCATGGTCGCATCTGGCCCTGGACTTCGTCACTGGGTTGCCCGCTTCTGAGGGGAACACGGTCGTTCTGACTATCGTGGACAGATTCAGCAAGTTCGCCCACTTTGTGCCAATTGCCAAGCTTCCCTCTGCCTCGGAGACGTCCGAGATCCTGGTTAGGGAGGTTTTCAGGGTCCACGGTTTGCCCAGTGATATCGTTTCCGACCGTGGCCCTCAGTTTACCTCTGCTGTCTGGAAGTCCTTCTGTTTGGCCATTGGAGCTACAGTCAGTCTCACATCTGGTTTTCACCCCCAATCCAATGGTCAGGCGGAGAGAGCCAACCAGAAGATGGAATCCACGCTACGCTGCCTGGTCTCTTCCAACCCCACCTCCTGGGTCTCTCAGTTGCCTTGGGTTGAGTATGCCCACAATACTCTCCCCTACATCTGCCACTGGGATGTCTCCCTTCCAGTGCCTGTATGGCTACCAACCTCCCCTGTTCCCTTCTCAGGAGAAGGAGCTCTCAGTGCCTTCTGTTCAGGCCCATATTCGTCGTTGCCACCGGACCTGGCATCGGGCCAGAAAGGCACTCCTTAGAGTTTCGGACCGGTATCAGCTCCAGGCGAATCGTCGCCGGATCCCCGCTCCCACCTATTCCATCGGAGATAGGGTCTGGTTGGCCACACGGGATCTTCCCGTTACGGACTGAGTCTAGGAAGTTGTTACCGAAGTTCATTGGTCCGTTTGTGGTGGAGAAGGTGATCAATCCGGTGGCAGTTCGACTCAAACTCCCGAGGACGCTCAGAGTCCATCCCACCTTTCATGTCTCCTGCCTCAAGCCTGTTTTCCTCAGTCCTCTGTTGCCTCCTCCGCCTCCTCCTCCTCCTCCTCGGATGATCGGAGGTGGTCCTGCCTACACGGTGCGTCGCATCATGGATTCCAGACGGCGGGGCCGGGGTTTCCAGTATCTCGTGGACTGGGAGGGGTATGGTCCTGAAGAGAGGAGTTGGATTCCGCGGCGACAGGTCCTAGATGCTGACCTCATCAGTGACTTCTACCGCCTCCATCCTGGCGCTCCGGGAGTCCGCCCGGTGGCGTTCGTCGGAGGGGGGGTACTGTAACGATCCCGGCAGTCTGAGTCGGGTCCTGTCTGGTGACTAGTTTTTTCTGTTCGTGATCTCCAGTTTCCCGAGGGTTCGGGAACGCTCCGGGGAGCTCTCTTGATTTCCGCACCTGCATCCCATCAGCAATCTGCACACCTGGTCCTGATCATCACCCTTCTTAGGCTCTGGCCTAACATCCATTCCCTGCCGGATCGTTAGCCATGAACAGTATGTTTTACCAGAGTATCAGTCTTAGAGCCTAGCGTTAGTTTTGTTGTTTTTGCACCTTGTTGGTTTGTTGCTTACTTACCCCCGTTTTGTTCCATCTGCAGTCACCCGTCCGGAGCCTTCATCCAACCTCTGCCTGGTGGTCGGCGGCTGCCGACCCAGGATGGGATCAACCACTGCACCCCCAACAACTAATCAACGCCGCCCGCTCTGTTCCCTGGATTATTCAGCATCACTCTTGAATTTGTAATAAACACTCACCTTCGTTTCAACTTACCTTGTCCTGGTCTGCTTCTGGGTTCTGGCTTAGCAACTCGGGACACTTCCTGACTGATGTCTTGAGATGTTGCTTCAATATATCCACATAATTTTCCTTCCTCATGATGCCATCTATTTTGTGAAGTGCACCAGTCCCTCCTGCAGCAAAGCACCCCCACAGCATGATGCTGCCACCCCCGTGCTTCACGGATGGGATGGTGTTCTTCGGCTTCCAAGCAGCCCCCTTTTTCCTCCAAACATAACGATGGTCATTATGGCCAAATAGTTCTATTTTTGTTTCATCAGACCAGAGGACATTTCTCCAAAAAGTACGATCTTGTCCCCATGTGCAGTTGCAGACCGTAGTCTGGCTTTTTTATGGCGGTTTTGGAGCAGTGGCCTTTCAAGTTATGTCGATCTAGGACTCGTTTTACTGTTGATATAGATACTTTTGTAACTGTTTCCTCCAGCATCTTCACAAGGTCCATTGCTGTTGTTCTGGGATTGATTTGCACTTTTCGCACCAAAGTACGTTAATCTCTAGGAGACAGAACACGTCTCCTTCCTGAGCGGTATGACGGCTGCGTGGTCCCATGGTGTTTATACTTGTGTACTATTGTTTGTACAGATGAACGTGGTACCTTCAGGTGTTTGGAAATTGCTCACAAAGATGAACCAGACATGTGGAGGTCTACAAATTTTTTCTGAGGTCTTGGCTGATTTCTTTTGATTTTCCCATGATGTCAAGCAAAGAGGCACTGAGTTTGAAGGTAGGCCTTGAAATACATCCACAGGTACACCTCCAATTGACTCAAATGATGTCAAATAGCCTATCAGATGCTTCTAAAGCCATGACATCATTTTCTGGAATTTTCCAAGCTGTTTAAAGGCACAGTCAACTTACTGTATGTAAACTTCTGATCCCACTGGAATTGTGAAACAGTGAATTATAAGTGAAATAATATGTCTGTAAACAATTGTTGGAAAAATAATTGTGTCATGCACAAAGTAGTAACCGACTTGCCAAAACTATAGTTTGTTAACAAGAAATTTGTGGAGTGGTTGAAAAACGAGTTTTAATGACTCCAACCTAAGTGTATGTAAACTTCCGACTTCAACTGTATTCAGCTGTCATCCTCAGTAGCTTTCCATCTAAGAGTTCAATGCCAGGAGGTTTGTCATTATTGATCAATAACAATAATTTCCCTACCTCTCCCACACTAACTTTACCAGATTCGAATTTACAATGCTTTTCTATCATTATTTGTTTTTTTTATGCATGAAATAGATGGCTCACTGTTCGTTGTTGGCCTTTGTTGCCAACGTTTGCCAATGAAGTAATCATTAAAATAATTGACAACATGAAATGGTTTTGTGATAAATAAGCCATCTGATTCAATGAAAGATGGAGTTGAATTTGTCTTTCTGCCCATAATTTCATTTAAAGTACCCCCCCCCCCCCAAAAAAAAAAATGCATCATTCTTTATGCCATTTATCATGGCTTAATCATACAGTTTCTTCTTCTTCTTGTTGAGTTTAGTCACATAATTTCTCAATTTGCAGTAAGTCAGCCAGTCAGATGTGCAGCCAGACTTATTACCCACTCCTTTTTCCCCGTCTCTTTCAACCATACAGCTTTTCAATTCCTCATCATTCCATTGAGCCTTAACAGTTCTAACAGTCAGTTTCTCAAACGGTGCATGTGTATCAATAATTGGAAGAAGCAATTTCATAAATTCATCAAGTGCAGCGTCGGGAATCTCCTTTTTAATCACACCAGACCAACAAATATTTTTAACATCATCCACATGAGTCACAGCAAAATCTTTTGTATGATCTCTTATACACTATTTTAGGCCCAGCTTTTAGAACTTTGGCTTTCCTGGATATAGCCACTATATTGTGATCACTGCATCCAATGGATATGG